>NC_068935.1:21094800-21697581 GCF_023091745.1 Budorcas taxicolor
GGAGAACTGAGGGAGTTCAACTAGTCAGTATTACAATTCTTGCCATGTATCCTCTAGAGCAGCACTTCCCAAACTTCAGTGAACACTCAAATCACCTAGAGAATCGTGTTAAAATGGAATAGTCATACAGTAGATCTGGTATGGGGCCTTAGAATCCATATATCCAACAACCTCCCTGGCGATGCCAAAGCTTCTGTTTCCCTGAGAACTTTTGGAGTAGCAAGGGCCAAGTACTGTCATTATGCCCAAATAGTGTAAGCACATATATAGTCCTGGAGACAGAGATGTTTTGGACAGCAGTCCTGATGAACATGATACCTCTGATATTACCTAGTTGTGTGACCTTGGATAAACAGTTTTACCTCTCTGGGTTTCTGTTTTTCTCCTCTGTGAAATAATGAATGTGGCCTGGATGATTTCTAAGATCATTTTGGATTGTAAAACTGTTTGATTCTCTCTTTTTTTAATATAAATTTATTTATTTTAATTGGAGGTTAATTACTTTACAATATTGTATTGGTTTTGCCATACATCAGCATGAATTCGCCACAGGTATACACATGTTCCCCATCCTGAATCCCACTCCCTCCTCCCTCCCTGTTCCATCCCTCTGGGTCATCTCAATGCACCAGCCCCAAGCATCCAGTATCATGCATTGAACCTGGACTGGCGATTCATTTCATATATGATATTATACATGTTTCAATACCATTCTCATAAATCATCCCACCCTCACCCTCTCCCACAGAGTCCAAAAGACTGTTCTATACATCTGTGTTTCTTTTGCTGTCTCGCATACAGGGTTATCGTTACCATCTTTCTGAATTCCATATATATGCGTTAGTATACTATATTGGTGTTTTTCTTTCTGGCTTACTTCACTCTGTATAATAGGCTAAAGAAACTTTAGAACCAAAGGTCAGTCTGAGGGCAAAATGTCCCTATATTACCAAGAAGGGGAGTGGGGAAGGCAATCTACTAAAAATTTTGTATTTATCTTCTTAACTCCAAATCATCTAAGTGTCCTAAGGTAATTTATCTATTCTGAATGTGCAGAATATTGGCATTCTTTGTGAACAAGAGGCAACATTGAGTGGTGGACAACAATTTTAACATTTCTCAGCTCTCAGCATATCTTTGTGATCTCACAGCTAACAGCTTTGGATACCTGTTCATGACTCTGTCCTGATGATGATGGAGCAAAACCACTGTTTGCCCACTGGTATCCCATACTGGTACTCAATTCTACCTAGTTTTACTTGATTCCAGAAGATACAATAGAGAATTATTCAGAATCACCACCTACCAAAGTGCTCTGTTGAAACAGTATGAGAACTTTCTTATTGAATTCCAGCAGTCATTTGCTGAGCCCCCCAAACAAGAAATGAACCCCCTGGTTAATATCAAGGTTGACAAAGAGGACAACTTTTCTTAGCAGGATGCCACTACTTTCCAGCTCCTTGCTCAGAATCTGAGATATGATGAATGCAATCAGAGTAATCATTTCCAATGAAAACTAGCTGACTCCATTCAGGATGAATGGAATGGCCTAGATCTGATGGACAATCTCTCAGACCTTATTATAACTCAATGTATTCAGCTGAACAAGAAACATAGTGACCAGCCAGAGCTCCTACAGTCAGAGGTCCAGATTCCAGGGTTGGCTCCCCAGATCCATCTCCAAGCCTTCTCCAACCCCACAGGGCCAGCACTCAAGAAAGACCCTATACAGCTGTGAGGAAGCCAGGCATCTCACACTCCGGCCAAAAGAGCCCACCAGCAAAAAATTAAGGCATGCCTCTCCTGCAGTCATGCCAGTCAGTTCACAGTAGATTAGCTTGCCAAACATTCTCAATCCCCAGCAAAGATAAATAACTGAATTCATCAGTAAGAGGACTCCAGGTAAGGCACATTGCAAACATAGCCCTCTCACCTTCAGCCTTACTGATTTATATCCTGCATTAATGTTTAAACTACAGATGGGGAACTGTGATACCACTTTACAGACAGTCATAAATTCATGCTTCTGAGAATTTCAACAACCAGATCTTGTTCATTTGGTAACCCATCACCAAACCTGATCCAGCAATGATGAAAACAACTTCCATGCACTTTCTGCAGCTGGGACTAATTTTCCAAGGGTACTGAAGCCTGCAGGCAATATCTTCCCAGTCTGACCCAATGGAAACCACCCTGGCAATGCCTTGGAAAACTCCATCCTCACCAGTGGGAAATAGATACCTGGGTTGAGTTTGTTGGACCAAGTCTTTGTGCCTACAGTTGGGCCCAAGTCTTTCACCCTCACTCTCAGTGGTTTGTATGCTAGTTCCCTGTGGGTGTAAGACTCTTGGTTGAAATCCCAGTTGTATTTCCATATTCTACCAACTTTTCCTACTAAAAGCTTAATTCTGTTCTACCTAAAGACCAGAGTCAAGCTTAAAATAAATCAATGTTCATGGAAACACAGCTCTGCCACCATTTCCTATGGTTCTATATTTTATTACTATTTAAAGGCTTTTTCCTGCCCAATCAACTGGATGTTTTGGCTATTGACAGACTAGGTGGTATGCACTTCCAAGCTCTCTGCTTGGAAATTTGTGTCCTCTTCTTTGAGAATTAGCCCTTCAGGCAGGTGCATGTTTTTTTCCAAATCCTAGCATCCTCCCTTTTGCTCCAAACCTACTTCAAGTTCCAGCATGTCTTATGGTCAAGTCCAAATGCTCTAGGATAATGACCTTTGATAACTATTTAGTGAGAGTTGGGGAATGTGTTACATCATAATGACTATGTCTGAATCTTGTCCTTGCTGCCTTAGAGGAATTGGCTGACTAAATCTCCACTGAAGACTGAGGATTGGGCCTCCAGTTGTTTCTGACTCTAGAGGCCTCAGCATGATCACCATCTAGGATCTCTGGCCACTGATGCTAAGCTCTACCCCTATAAATCACCTCTGGGGACCCCTTACCTAGTTGAGGATCTTAAAGAGCAATTAATGGCAGACAATTTTCTGAACCATCTCATGTTTAAAATCCTGGGGCATATACGTGAACACCATCTGTACATAAGACTCATGAAATGGCAGTATGCTTGCTTGTGCTAGCTTTTGGCATTTCTCCACTCTGTGTGTGGCTTCCTAATGCTTCTGAACAAAACAAGGCTTTGCTGAAAAGGTAAAATGCCCTAAAATATTAAGACTATGCAGTGATAACCAGTATTTTCTGGTAATTATCTGCTGTTTGTTCTCTGCTTCTTGGTGCTGATATATGTCTCCATAATGGTTTCCTAAAGTAAACTCAGTAAATCAGTATATCCATAGCAGCCACCAAAACCTCACGGAACACGAAGCACAGTTGTAGTCTGTCCTTAAAATTATGCTTTGACAATACCCAAACCCAGCTAGGAGCATATTATCTTATCCTATAGCACTAACAAACAGATCTTTCACCCATCAGTGCCTCGTTAACCCCTGTGCCGGTTCTTATTTGTATTTGCAAGGAGTCTCCTTTATCAATAACTTGCTATACATCCACCTTACTCTACACGCTCTCATAACAAGGAGACCTGAATGCACATATTTCCATTGTGGTGAGAAATTCCCACTACTGTCAGAAATTCCCACTAGATTGTATGAGAGCCTCAAACAGGTAGCTCCATTTGAAATCTAAGTGACTCTGGCATTAATTGCGGGTATCCTGATTAGCACCACAAATAACCCAATGGACTCCAATCACTTTCCTTACTGACTTCAGTTGGTCCTGGTATGTTGATTGACTTAACTACCAATCTTTCCTTATCTTAGGGCCACAACTTGTCATGGACTTCCCAGGTAGCCCAGTGGTAAACAAACTGCCTGTCAAGTAGGAAACATGGGTTCAATCCATGGATCAGAAAGATCCCCTGGAGAAGGAAATGGCAACCCAATCCAGTATTCTTTTCTGGGAAATGCCATGGACAGAGGAACCTGGTGGGCTATAGTCCATGGGGTTGCAAAAAGTCGGACAAGACTTATCAAATAAAAAATTACAATGACAGTTTATCATTGTGTACTCTTTATGTACTTTTTACATATAAAAATGTCACTTTATTTTATGCAGACTTCCAGGTGGCACTAGTGGTAAAGAGCCCACCTGCCAATGCAGGAGATGTGAGACGCAGATTTGATCGCTGGGTCAAGAAGATTCCTGGAATAGGAAAAGGCTACCCACTCCAGTATTCTTGCATGGAAAACATATGGACAGAGGAGCCTGTCAGGCTACAGTCTTTGAGGTCACAAAGAGTCGGAGATGACTGGAGCGACTTAGCACATGCATTATTTTATGCAGAAGACTTCCCCTCTGCAGCAACATTACCTTCTTCCCCAGATTTCATAGCCTCTCAGAACTGATAATTAAATGTGGGCTATGAAGTTCAGTTCACCTTCTACTTCTAGAAGCCCCTTGTTGAGAAATTCCCAATCAGGGACCTCTTGTACTCTATGTAGCGCAATCCAACAGCCAGACTGAGCATAGGAATAGGATGCTGGGTCAGCGCTTTACTGCCTACTAGCTAGCAACCATTTTGTTTACCACTTGAACACGTTGTTATAGTGACACCATCTTCTTAAATTAGAATGAGTTAATTACTTAGCATAAAGAGAGTTACATAGATGAGTCTTATACCTCAGTGAATTTCTCAGAGAGTGAACCTAATTAAAATCTGTAGAAAACAAATGACATGTACTCTACTCAGAGATGGACACTGCATTTTTTTTTTGAGATCTTCAAATTTTGAAGAAGGATTTGTTAACAAGGCAATGGTTTGCACGGGATATAAATTTGGGACTGGGAGCAATTAAAGAGCCATAGGGCATCAGTAATCTCTCCAGAGAGAGGATGCTGACCAGCAGACAATTTGGCAGGTGCATCTACAGTAAGATAGAGGCAATGGGTCATCCCAATTTTTGCCGTTAGCCATTATTATTGTCACCTAAATCCCCATCCTCTGACTCCATGCTCTAAGATATAATCTGATTTTAATTACTTTCCCATATAAACTTTGTTATGGGGAGAAATTCTGTTAACAACTTGATGTGAAGTGTTCTAGCCTGTTTGGCAGTTAATTTTCATTATAAGTGAATAAATTAGTGCTTGGCTTATACATCAATTTCTGTGGTTTTAATAGCATCAATCCTCTAGACCCTAATCACCTCTGAGCACACTGGAAACAAAATAAGATTCTTACCATGCAAAGTTAGCATTCACAGTATGAACTATAGTTAATTCACTGAAGATTGTTCTGCCTGGGAGCTTTGCCTCAACATTTCTATTTCTTCCCTTGCCTCCTTATTTCTACCTCATTTGTTTACAACTCTCATAACATTTCTAAACACCTATGGTTTTCACTTTCTATACTTACTTCCACTTATACCTAGTACCATGGTAACTGGCATAAGAAATTGCTTCTTATAATACCACATAATTCAGTCTAACCATCAGAATATACTGCTCTGGATGAAGACACAACACATAACTGTAGATATGAGCCCCTGACACACACCTTTAGAGAGAGAAGAATATATGATTGACCTAATTCTCACCACCTCCATTCTGTTCAGCTGACAACACATGAGACTTATATCACTGCTGTCACCTCTATCCATGATGGTTAAGACAAATATCACCCTTTTCTGGGGACTCTGGAACATATTCACCCAGCACCATCTTGCATGTGACCATAATAGTCATCACTGAAACCAAACAGAGAATTTAAGATACACCAGCATCTAGGTAAAAATCTAACACCTCATGCCCTTGGGATAGCTCTGAAAAGTGGCAATAATATGCAGAAGAATTATATTAAAAAGATCTTAATGACCCAGATAACCATGATGGAATGATCACTCACCTAGAAGCAGACATCTTGGAGTGTGAAGTCAAGTAGGCCTTAGGAAGCATCACTACAACAAAGCTAGTGGAGGTGATGGAATTCCAGCAGATCTATTTGAAATCTTAAAAGATGATGCTGTCAAAGTGCTGCCCTCAATATGCCAACAAATTTGGAAAACTCAGCAGTGGCCACAAGACTGGTAAAGCTCAGTTTTCACTCCAATCTCAAAAAGGGTAATGCCAAAGAATGTTCAAACTACCACACAATTGCACTCATTTCACATGCTAGTAAAGTAATGCTCAAAATTCTCCAGCTAGGCCTCACCAGTATGTGAACAAGGAATTTCCAGATGTACAAGCTGGATTTAGACAAGGCAGAAAAACAAATTGAAAAGGCAATAGATCAAATTGCCAACATCTGTTGGATCACAGAAAAAGCAAGAGAATTACAGAGAAACACCTACCTCTGCTTCATTGACTACAATAAAACTTTGACTGTGTGAATCATTATAAACTGTGTAAAATTCTTAACAGATGGAAATACCAGACTTCCTTATCTGCCTCTTGTGAAACCTGCATTCAGGTAGGACACAATACTTAGAAAAGGACATGGAACAATGGACTGGTTCTATATTGGGAAAGGAGTATGTCAAGGCTGTATATTGCCACTCTGCTATTTAAATTATATGAAGGATACCTCATAAGAAATACCAAGATGGATGAAGCACAAGTTAGAATCAAGATTGCCAGGAGAAATATTAATAACCTCAGATATGCAGATGACACCACGCTTATGGTAGAAAGTGAAGAGGAACTAAAGAGCCTCTTGATGAAGGTGAAAGAGGAGAGTGAAAAGCTGGCTTAAAACTCAACATTCAAAAAACTAAGATCATGGCATCTGGTCTCATCACTTCATGGCAAATATATGGGGAAACAGTGGAAACAGTGACAGACTATTTTCTTGGGCTCCAAAATCACTGCAGATAATGACTACATCCATGAAATGGAAAGACACTTGCTCCTTGGAAGAAAAGCTATGACAAACCTAGACAGCATATTAAAAAGCAGAGACGTTAGATTACTGACAAAGGACAATCTAGTCAAAGCTATGGTTTCTCCAGTAGTCATGTATGGATGTGAGTGTTGAACCATAAAGAAGGCTGAGCACCAGAGAACTGATGCTTTTAACTGTGGTGTTGGAGAAGACTCACGAGAGCCCCTTTGACTGAAAGGAGATAAAACTAGTCAATCGTAAAGAAAATCAATCCTGAAATTTCACTGGAAGGACTGATACTGAAGCTGAAGCTCCAATAATCTGGCCACCTGTTGTGAAGAGCCAACTCTTTAGAAAAGACCCTAATGCTGGGAAAGATGGAAGGCAGGAGAAGCAGGGGACAACAGAGGACGAGATGATTGGATGGCATCATCAACTCAATGGACATGAGTTTCAGCGAGCTTCGGGAGATGGTGAAGGATTCTAGAGTTTTGTCTGGCCTACCGGGCACATGCAGACTCGTTCTGTGTAAACCCATCATCTTCCCAAATACAAACTTCTGCCCCAAAGTTTCAGTCATTACTTAAATTTGAGATGGTTGCTTAAAATTTGGGGGACAGGTTGTGGCCTAGGACTTCTTATCCTATCATCAACACCTGCACCTTTGCCATGTACAAAGCAAGACAGTAAAGTATTGTGGGTTAAGAGAGAGGAACGCTGCTTGTGTTCAAATCCTGGACTCCATCTCTCACTAACTAGTTGAACTTTCATAATTTCTGTAACCTCTCTGTGCCTCAGTTTCCTACTTTGTATAGGATTATGAGGGTTTCTATAGTGATTCAGACAGTGGGGAATCTGCCTACAATGCAGCAGACCCAGGTTTGATCCCTGCATCAGGAAGATCCCCAGGAGAAGGGAATGGCAATCCACTCCAGTATTCTCGCCTGGAGAAGTCCATGGACAGAGGAACCTAGAGGGCTACAGTCAAAGAGAAAGTCACAACTGAGCAACTAACAAACTCATAGGATTATAAACTCTAAATTATTATTTATAAAAAACTTAAAATAGTACCATTTGTACAATAACTGGGCTTCTCTGGTGGCTCAGATAGTAAAGCATCCGACTGTAATGCAGGAGACCTGGGTTCAATCCCTGAGCTGGGAAGATCCCCAGGAGAAGGGAATGGCAACCCACTCCAGTGTTCTTGCCTGGAAAATCCCAGGAACATAAAAGCCTGGTGGGCTACAGTTCACTGGGTCACAAAGAGTCAGACACAAGTGAGCAACCAACACACACAAAATAACCACTACAGAAGTATTGTTACAAAAGTTAATAAACAGCATACAAGTTCTACAAACATTTAAGATATCTGCAGAGGATCTGTCAAATAATACATGGTCCCAAACCAATATGATACATGATGGAAACACAACACAGATATCACTGGATGAGAAAAGATCTTTAAATCTGATACATAGGATAGGTTATTCTATCCTAGGCTACTCAATCCCATATCATGAATTTTTATTTTTATCCATTGGGACAATTGCAGATATGTCTTGGTTGAAAGCTATATATGGACAGAATTCAATAATGAGCTCAACATATATAGTCTTTCCCTTTCCCAACTAGGGAAGCCTTTATGCTTCTCTCCCATTACATAATCCCTAACGTGATACAAGTCAATTTCAGAGCTGTACTTTTGTTTCATTTTGGTAACCTAGGAAAAACTAGGTTCAAGATTCTCAAATTTCTTCTGCTGTCTCCCACATTCTCTAAACTCACTCTGCACGCTCTCCCATGGACTGTAGGCCACCAGGATCCTCTCTCCATGGGATTCTCCAGGCAAGAATGTTGGAATGGCTTGCCATTTCCTTATCCAGGAGATCTTCCAGATCTAGGGATAGAGGCCAGGTCACCTGTGTTGCTTGAATTGCAGGGTAGTTTTAACCACTGAGCCACTGGGGAAGCGCATGTGTAGTCAGAGGAGACTATTGAGGAGGCTTAAACTGAACATGGGAAGAAAAGGGCTTTTAGGTGAGGGGAGAGAGAGATTAAAAGCAAGAGTGGGCATGACTACATGTTCTGAAGTGGAGGTAGGGTCTTGGCTTCCTTACATGTAGAATGCAAATAATCATACCTACTTTGCAAGACCACTGTGAGGATTATACGGTCTAGGAGAGAGGTAACAAATACATGTTCAGCATGGTGCCATTATTCCTCCAGAGCCCATGGCAGACATTGACAGTCCTTTACAACATTCTACCAGTGAGGCCAGTCACAGGCCCAGAATTCTCTTACATACAGCTCCAGGCAGCCAATACCAACTGGAGCATGCAGTTGGCATAAGTTAGGTACTCAAGAAGTCTTAAGTGTTATAACCCCCTGAGACCCACAAAATTTTGGATACAACTGAAAGAATTCAGGAATTATCCTTCCTATTCTTGCCAAATACAAGTGAAACTCTCTGCATTTACAGTGTGTCAGAGGCCTGCCATGTCTTCTGCCCTTGAAGGTCTGCCATGAGACTGAGATCCCATCTTGCTACAAAGGTTATCTGCCATATGTTGTAACATCTCTTATGAGCTATAAGTAGCAGCACACTTGATCTTTAGGTTGAAAAACCTCAAGGACATGGCTACTTTCCCTAATGTTTTCATTTACCACACATAGAAATGTTGGTATCCCTCAGGGCCTGAATCAAATTGGCAAGTACAACCAAGAAGCAATATAGTCTGTCTTTGGGGTTTCTTCTTGATACCATGTAATGCTCTATGTTCAACCCTAGTGATATGATGTCTGCCTAATCTGCCATTAGGCAGATCCTATCTGGATCTAATTAGACATCCAGATCCTTGTCTACCTAGAAAAACTCTCCCATTGCTTCTAGACCTTCTCTTTGTTGGACAGGGAGAAATCAACAGTGCAAGTGGGTCATGTATTGAGAGGACCATGTTATTGGACATGTATTCCAGGGACAATCTTATCCTGGCTGGTGACTGAGTAGAATCATTCAGACATGTGATGTGGCTGCCAGCAGAGAGTAGGCAAAGGAGGGAAGCTAGGTGATGGCAGAGACTGGGAAACATGACCTTAAGAGGATTGTTAAATAGGCCCATTGAGCAGGAAGGCTGCTGAGGCTCCTTAATAGTGCTGTGCACATTAGGAAGGAAAATTGGGAAACTGACAATGAATACATGTAGAGAGTGTTCATGATATGTTGAACTTCATATGCAGCTAGGCCATGGGTCCAACTGAGCCAGAAGAAGGTTGATGCTTAAAGGAGGTTGTGTGGTCTGATCTGCTGCTGCTAAGTCGCTTCAGTCGTGTACAACTCTGTGTGACTCCATAGACGGCAGCCCACCAGGCTCCCCCATCCCTGGGATTCACCAGGCAAGAACACTGGAGTGGCTTGCCATTTCCTTCTCCGATGCATGAAAGTGAAAAGTGAAAGTGAAGTCGCTCAGTGGTATCCAACTCTTAGTGACCCCATGGACTGCAGCCCACCAGGCTCCTCCATCCGTGGGATTTTCCAGGCAAGAGTACTGGAGTGGGTTGCCATTGCACTCTCCAGGTCTGATCTGAGTCATAGCAATAGGCAAATTAATCCCAACTGGACTATTCTGTCTCTTATATGTGTATATGAGGATGCTTTTTCTACCTCACTCATTGACAGAGCAGAGTAAAATAGTGCATAACACTCAGTAGGAATTGGAGGGTCCTGAGAACAGGATTAACTCAATTGCTATCCTCTCTCTTTCCTCTGAGGTGTTACATGTCCCAAGCCTGAGCCAGGTCTGTTCTACCCCACTGTTTAGAGGTGACCATGCAGCCTCAAGCAGAGTCCAAGAAGGAAGCAATCCACATCTCACACATGTCAGGAGCCACTTTTGGAGTCAAATACTTTCTACAGTCAAAAATGAAAAGAGTGCCAAAATAGAAAGTGCCTTTCAAGACTATTCAGCCTAGAGCTTTTGGAAAGTGTTTATGGGGACACTTCCACGGCAACGTTATCTATGGACTTTGATTGGAATGCAAATTATCTGCATCCTGGATCCATTAGATCACATTGCCAAGGGAAGAGACCAGAAAAATGTGAATTTTAAAATTTTTGGGGATTCTGATATATCCTGAAATTTGAAAAACTCTGATAAATATAGGAATTTTGTGTACACAGTTCAGTTCAGTCACTCAGTCATGTACGACTCTTTACAACCCTGTGGACTGCAGCATGCCAGGCTTCCCTGTCCATCACCAACTCCCAGAGCTTGTTCAATCTCATGTTGATCGAGTAGGTGATGCCATCCAACCATCTTATCCTCTGTTGTACCCTTCTCTTCCTGCCTTCTTTCCCAGCATCAGGGTCTTTTCCAATGGGTCAGTTCTTCGCATCAGGTGGCCAAAGTATTGGAGCTTCAGCACCAGTTCTTCCAATGAATATTCAGGACTGATTTCTTTTATGACTGACTGGTTTGATCTCCCTGCAGTCCAAGGGACTCTTGAGTCTCCTCTAACTATAGAGTTCAAAAGTATCAGTTCTTTGGTGCTCAGCTTTCTTTATGGTCTAAAAACCATAGCTTTGACTAGATGGATCTTTTTTGGCAAAGTAATGTCTCTGCTTTTTAATATGCTCTCTAGGACTGTCATAGCTTTCTTCCTGAGGAGAAAGTGTCTTTTAATTTCATGGCTGCAGTCACCATCTGCAGTGATTTTGGAGCCCAAAAAATTGTATGTTACTGTTTTCATTGTTTCCCCATCTATTTCCCATGAAGAGATGGGACCAGATGCCATGATCTTCGTTTCTTGAATGTTGAGTTTTAAGCCAGATTTTTCACTCTCCTCTTTCATTTTCATCAAGAGGCTCTTTAGTTCCTGTTCACATTCTGTCATAAGGGTGGTGTCATCTGCATATCTGAGGTTATTGATATTTTTCCTGGCAATCTTGATTCCAGCTTGTGCTTCTTCCAGTCTGGCATTTTCATAATGCACTCTCCATATAAGTTAAATAGCAGGGTGACAACATACAGCCTTGACACACTCCTTTCCCAATTTGGAACCAGTCTGTTGTTGCATGTCTGGTTCTAACTGTTGCTTCTTGACCTGCACACAGATTGTTCAGGAGGAAAGTAAGGTGGTCTGGTATTCCTATCTCTTTAAGAATTTTGTATAGTTTGTTGTGATCCACAGAGTGAAAGGCTTTGCATAGTCAATGAAGAAGGAGTTACTGTTCTTCTGGAACTCTCTTGCTGTTTCTGTGATCCAACAGATGTTGGCAATTTGATCTATGGCTCCTCTGCCTTTTCTAAATCCAGCTTGAACATCTGGAACTTCTGAGTTCACGTACTGTTGAAGTGTTTCTTGGAGAATTTTGAGCATTACTTTGCTAGCACGTGAGATGAGTGCAACTTGGTCATAGTTTGAAAATTCTTTGACATTGTCTTTCTTTGGGATTGGAATAAAAACTGACCTTTTCCAGTCCTGTCGCCACGAGTTTTCCAAATTTGCTGGCATATTGGGGGTAGCACTTTCACAGCATCATCTTTTTGAATTTGAAATAGCTCTGCTGGAATTCCATCACCTCCACTAGTTTTGTTCCTAGTGATGCTTCCTAAGGCCTACTTGACTTAGCATTCCAGGATGTCTGGCTGTAGGTGAGTGGTCACACCATCGTGGTTATCTGGGTCATTAAGATCTTTTTTGTATGGTTCTTCTGTGTATTCTTGCCACCTCTTCATAATATCTTCTGCTTCTGTTAGGTCCCTACTGTTTCTGTCCTTTCCTGTGCCCATCTTTGCATGAAATGTACCATTGGTTCTCTAATTTTCTTGAAGAGATCTCTAATCTTTCCCATTCTATTGTTTTCCTCTATATCTTTGCACTGGTCACTTAGGAAGGCTTTCTTATCTCTCCTTGCTATTCTTCGGAACACTGCATTCAGATGGGTATATCTTTCCTTTCTCACTTGCCTTTTAGCTTCTCTCCTTTCCTAGCTAACTGTAAGGCCTCCTCAAAAAAAACCCTTTTGCCTTTTTGAATTTGTTTTTCTTGGGGATGGACTTGATCACTACCTCCTGTAAAATGTCACAAACCTCTGTCCATCATTCTACTTTCACTCTGTGTATCAAATCTAATCCCTTGAATCTATTTGTCACTTCCACTGTATAATTGTAAGGGATTTCATTCTGGTGATACCTGAATGGTTCAGCAGTTTTCCCTACTTTCTTCAATTTAAGTCTGAATTTTGCAGTAATCAGTCCCCCAATATTCCAAAGGTAAAATGTGAAGAATTCTTGACACAGAATAATTTGGGGGTAGCCAAACATAAAAATTCAGATTCCAAGGTCTCTTGCTAACCCTTCTGAATCATGATTTCTTTTCTTGATAAACTTTGAGAAAAACCCAATGCTTTCATTAGACAGATTTAGAAACTGACCCAGAGAGAGGAAGTGACTTGCCCAAGGTTGTAAATATAGATGGTGGCAGAGGTGGGGGTCACAGCCAAGTCTTCAGATACGTCCTAACAGTATGCCCTGTGGTCACCTTATGAGGGTTATCTGTGTATCAGTTTAGCTCCTATGGGCTTCCCTGGTAGCCCAGACCTTAAATAATCTGCCTGCAATTAGGAGACCCAGGTTCAATCCCTGGATCAGGAAGATCCCCTGGAGATGTGAATGGCTACCCACTCCAGCATTCTTGCCTTGAGAACTCCATGGACAGAGGAGGCTGGCAGACTACAGCCCACTGAGTAGCAAAGATCTGGACATGACTGAATGACTAACGCATAAACATTTAGCTCCCATTAGTAGCATCCCTTATAAGATCTGGTGACCAAGAATAAGAATGCAACTACCAATGGGTTATGTAGAACAGCCTGAAAATAAAGCAGGGTAAGGTATCAAAGCTCTCTTATAAGCAGCAGGGTATGACAGGCCCTTCTCCAAATAAGTCTCAGGGAACTCCAGAATGGAGTAATTATATATCTGGGCAAACTCTTAACTATCACTTTGAGTCAAACTGAACACAAATACCCAAGTGACCTGTAATAGTTCACGAAACCTATTTCCATGCTGTTGTTTTCATAGTTGAAATTCATACTGATAAGGAAAAGTTTAAGCACATGCAGTTTTCTATCACACCTAGTCTAGGCTCACGAGTTGGATCTCTCAAGCCTGTTCATTTGAGTTATGAGCTCTGTTTCTACTTCATCTCCAAAAGATTGTGGTCTGGAACTCCTCCAGATTTTCAGCCTCACCCAAAAGGATCTGCTGGAACAATCCAATAGGAAGCCATTCACATCTAGAGGAAAAGAAATTTCCAAAATAATAAGGTAAGGTAGATTTTCTTTGAGGGATTAAGCAATTGCCATTGACAACAGTGTCATTGTGTGATTTGCATTTGGGCTAAGGCTTATAATTTTAGCAAGCATTTCACCAGTGCCACATTAATTAGAAAAAGTTCTGCCATTTTGAATACATAATTCTGTAAAGAAACAGGAGACCTTAACAGATATTCTGAAACTTCTGACGGTAGAGAGAAAGGGCAGAAAGCAGGGACAGAGAGGGAAAAGTTATAATTGCACATCTCCCCCAAAAGAGTTTGATAGCAGTGCACAAACCCTTATATTCAATTTGTAAATCAAAATGCTGTATACAACAGAAGTTATTTTTTTTTTTATCAATTTGGTGCCAAAACTTATTTGGCACAAAAACCTGACCTAAACTGACATGAACTCAGTTTTTGAATATTTAGACATTTTTTCCTGCAGAAATGTTAATGGATAAATTATGGGATGTTTTCCCAGACACTGTTGGGGGTGTTACATAATAAACAGTACATACATACAGTCTAAAATATGAAAATAATTTAAATTCTAAAACATAGACTATGGACCTAGAATAATGATAGCTAACATTTATGGAGCATTTGCCATCTGTATGGAGCTTTGCTAATCTCTTCATCTCATTTAATACTAATGATACCATGAGGTATTAAAATCATCTCCATTTTAAAGTTTGGAACTGATTATCACAGAGGTTAAATAATTTGTCCAGAGCCACACGGCATTTGGCAAGCCAGGGTTTGGACCCAGATTATTATGACTCTAGAACATTTATGCTGAACTCTTGCTTTCTACTACCATAAAGAGATGAACAGTTGTTAAGGACAGTGAGGGCTCTTTGTGGGCTTTATATGGAGGTGGAATAGGCTATCACCCATTGTATGTCACATGAGGGTCAACCTCCTACTTACAAATGTCACCTCCCCATTCCTACTGTGAGATGCAACTAATATGGGTTTATTCCATGATGTTTGTGTATGGCTTTTCTCACAAGGACCATCAGCAAAAGAAATCTCCTAGTTAACTGGTACAGGTTCCTGGTATCCACTCCAGACATGCTGAATCAAAATTGCTAGAGACCAGTACCAAGCAGACTCTTACACACAATAAAGTTTGAGAGGGGAAAAAAAATGAATGCCCTGAGAAAGGCCAATCATTTACCTTCAAAAATTAACATCTTATATTAGTTGAAACCTAGCTGAGTAGGCAGGAATAAACTCATGGATGGGCCTTAGAAAGTAAAAGATCTCTGAAAGGTGAATAGGAAAATATATAGATGAGATATAGAAAAGGAGAAAGGACGTATGACAGGATCTTCCTACTTTGGTATTATGTGATGAGGATAGAGTCTCAACATTGGAATTGTTCAGCTGCATTGGAAAAATATTGGAAGGAAATCACTCATTTTTTATGTTGCTACTCAGAGCACCTATCTATTGTTTCATTGAGACTCACAACACCCTTTTGACAGTATACTCATCCTCATTATAAAAGAAGAAATTAAGAAGAAAACAAGTTCTTCAATCAAATCATCCAACTGATGATTTGGGTAAATTTCCAGCCCAAGTTTCTGCCTCCAATCTTAAACAATTTCATTTTTCCAATAATATCTTCTATAGGTCTAGAGAGGAGGTGTCATCAAATAAAACCTAGAGAATCAATTCTTACACTCAGTGATACACATTTTTTTTTTTTTTGGCCCTCAAAGGGCCAATTTGCTGTACAAGTAAAGGACAATAAGAGAAATTAAATATATAACAGAAGAGTTCAACCAATATACAATGTTTGGATGTCTTTTAAACTTTACCTTGTTTCTTAATTTGTGTTATCAATCAAGGGGAGACTAACGATTGTTATCTTTATACTTTTAAGTATATTCTGTTCTTGTTTCCTAGGTTGTGAATCTCACCTCTTCATTTTGTCTGTGATGTCTTAATCATCTCCATGGCAATCATGTGACCTCAAACACAGACTAGAAACCCAGAAAAAATACATTAACAACCAGCACAGCAATCAGATCCCCAGAGCACTGCAGGATATGCACTGAGAATCAATTTCAACCAGTAAGTATTCCATTTCTGGCTAAGTATCCTCTAGAGCAACACTTCTCAAACTTCAGTGAACACTCAAATCACCTAGAGAATCTTTTTCAAATGGAATACTGTTCCAGTAGGTCTAGAATGGGGCCTTAGAGTCCATATATCCAACAACCTCCCTGGTGATGCCAAAGCTGATGGTTCCCTGAGACCTTTTGGAGTAGCAAGGGTAAAGAACTGTCATTATGCTCAAGTAGCTTAAGCATGGGAGAAGGCAATGGCAACCCACTCCGGTACTCTTGCCTGGAAAATCCCATGGACGGAGGAGCCTGGTAGGCTTCAGTCCATGGGGTCTCTGAGTCGGACACGACTGAGCGACTTCACTTTCACTTTTCACTTTCATGCATTGGAGAAGGAAATGGCAACCCACTCCATTGTTCTTGCCTGGAGAATCCCAGGGACAGGGAAGCCTGGTGGGCTGCCGTCTATGGGGTCCAACAGAGTCATACATGACTGAAGAAACTTAGCAGCAGCAGCAGCAGCAGCAGCTTAAGCATGTTTGTAGTTCTGGAGGAAGTGCTGTTTTAGACAGCATTCCTGCTGAACATGCCACCTCAGATATTAACTAGTTGTGTGACCTTGGGTAAACATGTTTACCTCTCTGGGTCTGTTTTTATTCTCTGTGAAATTATGAATGTGGCCTGGATGATTTCTAAGATCACTTTGGATTATAAAATCGATTGATTATCTTATAAAGAAAGAAACTTTATAACCAAAGGCTGAGTCTGAGGGCAAATGCCCCGGTATTATCAAGAAGGGGAGGGGGAAAAAGTAATCTACTATAACTTTTCTTTTATCTTAATTCCAAATCTTCTGTGTGTCCTAAGGTAATTCATTTCTTCTGAATATGCAAAATATTGTCATTCTTCATGAAGAACAGGCAACATTGAAAAGTGAACAACAGTTTTGAGCATCTCTGAGCTCTCAGCATACCTTTGTGACCTCATAGCTAATAGATTTGGCTACTTGCTCATGACGCTGTCCTAATGACAGCAAAACCACTGTCTGCCCACCGGTATCCAGTCCTGGTATTCAATTCTGCCTAGTCTTATTTGATTCCAGAAGATACAATAGACAACTGTACAGAATCACCACCTACCAGAGTGCTCTGTTAAAGCAGTATGAGAAATTTCTTCTTGAGTTCTGCAGTCATTTGGTGAGCCCACAAAACAGAAAATGAACCCCCTGGTGAATACTAAGGTTGACAGAGAAGCCAATTTCTCTCAGCAGGATGCTACTACTTTTCAGCTCCTTCCTGAGAATCTGAGAGATGAATCTAATCAAAGTGATCATTTCCAAAAAGAACTAGCTGACTCCATTCAGGATGAAGTTAGTGGCCCAGATCTGATGGATAATCTCCCAGACCTTGTCATAACTCAGTGTATTCAGTTGGGCAAGAAGCATAATGACCAGCCAGAGCTTCTACCAAGCTTCTTCAACTCTACAGAGCCAACACCCAAGGAAGACCCTATACAGCTGCAAGCAAGTGAGCCACCTCTCACTCCAGTCAAACGAGCCCACCAGCAAAAAATTCAGGCATGCCTCTACTGCAGCCATGCTGGTCAGTTCACAATAGATTGCCTTGCCAAAAGTTCTCAAGTCCAAGCAAGGATAAATAACCCAACTCATCAGTAAGAGGAGCCCAGACAATTTACATTGTTAATATACCCCTCTCACCTCCAGCCTTACTGATTTATATCCTGCGTTAACATTTAAAATACAGATGGGGAACTATGATACCACTTTATAGACAGTCATAAATTCATGCTTCTGAGAATTTCAGCAAACAGATCTTGTTTATTAGGTGACTCATCACCAAACCTGATCCAGCAATGGTGAAAACAACTTCCAGGTACTTTCTGCAGCTGGGACTAATTTTCCAAGAGTACTGAAGCCTGCAGGCAAAACTCTGCCCTTTAAGACCCAATGGAAACCATCCTGGTAATGCCTTGGAAAACTCCATCCTCACCAATGGGTAATAGATACCTAGATTGAGAGTTGTGGCCCAAGTCTTTGTGCCTACATTGTGGCCCAAGCCTTTTCCCCTCACTCTCACTGTCCTGTATGCTAGTTCCCTGTGGGTTTAGGACTCTTTGCTGAAGTCCCAGTTGTATTTCCATATCCTACCAACATTTTCTACTAGAAGCTGATTCATGTTCCATCTGTTGACTAGAATTTATCTTAAAATAAACCAGATTTCATGGAACCACAACACTGCCACCATTTCATGATTATTTCTTTTATTACTATTTAAATGCTTCTACTTGCCCAACTACCTGGATCTTTTGCTATTGACAAACTAGATGGTATGGACCTCCAAGCTCTCTGCTTGCAACTTTGGGTCCACTTCTTTTAAAATTAGCCCTTCAGGCAGGAACATGCTTTTAGCCAAGCCCTAGCCTCCTCCGTTTTGCTCCAAACCAACTTCAGGTTCCAGCATGTCTTGGGACAATTCAAAATGCTCTAGGATAAAGACCTCTGATAACTATTTAGTGAGATTTGGAGAATGTGTTACATCATAATGACTATGTCTGAAGCATGTCATTGCTGCCTTAGATGGGGGGGAGGGGCGGCAGTGACTGACTAAATCTCCAGTGTAGACTGAGAATCAGGCCCTTCAGTCGTTTCTGACTCTAAAGGCCTAAGCATGGTCACCATCTAGGATCTCTGCCCATTGATGCTAAGCTCTACCCCTATAGATCACCTCTGGGGACTCTTACCTAGTTGAGTTTCTTAAAGAGCAATTAATGATAATTTTCTAAACCATCTCATGTTTAAAATCCTGGGGTATATACATCAACATCATCTTTACAAAAAATCACGAAATGGGGGTATCATTGCTTGTGCTATGCTTTTGGCATCCCTCCACTCTGCATATGGATTCCTAATGGAACTGAACAAAACTTGGGCTATGCTGAAAGGTAAAAATCCCTAAAACGTTAAGGCTATGCAGGGATAATTGGTGTTTTCTGGTAACTATCTGCTCCTAGTTCCCTTCTTGGTGCTGAAGTATATCCCTGTAATGAATTCCCTGAAGTAAAATCATTAAATAAATATTTCCTAGCAGCCACCATCTTTCCTGAAGAATCCCAGGGACGGAGGAGCCTGGTGGGCTGCCGTCTATGGGGTCGCACAGAGTCGGACACGACTGAAGCGACTTAGCAGCAGCAGCAGCAGCAGCCACCAAGACCTCTCAGAACATGAAGCACCACAGTAGTTTGTCCTAGAAAATTATGCTTTGACCCTACCTAGGCCCAGCTAGGACTTTATTAGTCTTAGCCTATAGCACTAACAACAGCACTTTTCACCCACCAGTGCCACACTAACCAATGTGTCAATTCTGGTTTGTATTTGCAAGGAGTCTCCCTTATCAATAGCTTGCTATATATCCTATCCACCTTATTTCATATGCTCTTACAACAAGGAGACCTGAATGCACAAATTCCCATTATGCTGAAAAATTCCCACTAGTGTACTGGGATTGTATGAGAGCCTCTAATAGGTAGCTCTACTTGAAATTTAAGTGACTCTGGCATTACCTGCAGGTATCCTAATCTACCACCACCAATTCTGTCATAAACGACTAACCCAGTGGACTCCAGTCACTTTTGTTACTGACTTCAGTGTGGTCCTGATATGTTGATAGGAGCATTTAATTGACTTAACCATCAATTTTATCTTAGGGCCACAATTTATCATGGGCTTCCCAGGTGGCTCAGTAGTAAATAATCCACCTGCCAAGCAGGAGACATAGATTCCATTCCTGGGTCAGGAAGATGCCTGGGAGAAAGAAGTGGCAACCAACTTCAGTATTCTTGCCTGGGAAATCCCATGGAGTAGGAACATAGTGGGCTGTAGTCCATGGGAATGAAAAGAGTTGGACACAACTTAGCAATTAAACAATGACAACAATTTATTATTATGTACACTTTATGTGTATATAAAAATTTGACATATAAAAATTTCACTGTTTTATGCAGACTTCCCTGGTGGTACTAGTAGTAAAGAACCTACTTGCTAGTGCAGGAGACGTGAGACTCAGGTTTGATCCCTAGGTTGGGAAGATCCCCTACAGTAGAAAAAGGCATCCTACTCCAGTATTCCTGCCTGGAAGATTCAATGGACAAAGGAGCCTGGCAGGCTACAGTCCACAGGGTCACAAAGAGTCAGAATGACTAAAGTGACTTAGCATACACACTATGTTATGAGGAAAACGTTCCCTCTGCAGCAACATTACCTTCTTCCTCAGATTTCATCACCTCTCAGAGCAGATAATTAAACCTGGGCTATGAAGTTCTGTTCACCTCCTACTTCTAGAAGGCCCTTTTTGAGAAATTTCCAGTCAGGGATCTCTTGTACTCTATCTTGTGCAATCCAACAGCCAGATTGAGTGTATGAAAAGGATGCTGGGACAATGCTTTACTGCCTACTAGCTAGCAAGCATTTTGTTTACTACTTAAACATTTTGTTATAGTGACACCATCCTCTTCAATTAGAATCAGTTAATGACTTAGCATAAAGAGAGTTGCATGGATGAGTCCTATACCTAAGTGAATTTCTCTGAGAGTGAAACTAACTAAAATCTATAAAGAACAAATGTCATGTACCCTACTCAAAGATGCAGTCTGTAATTGTAAAGGCTTGGGGAATCCTCAGGTCCAACCAAGGTTGTAGTTTAGGGGGGCATATCTGTTACATGGTTGATATCACCAAGCAAGAAAGAATCTAATCATTTTACAAGTCTGAAGAAGGAATTGTTAACATGAGAATCATTTGCTTGGGATATAGATGTAGTGGGGGGAGCAGTTAAAGAGCCATAGGGCATCAGTAATCTCTCCAGAGTCAGAGAGAGGATGCTGACCAGCAGATGATTTCACAGGTCCATCTACATTGGGACAGAGGCCCCAGGTCATCTCAATTTGTGCCATTAGCCATTAAGATTGCCACCTAACCCCCTTGTTCTGAGTCCATGCTCTAAGATATAATCTGATTTTAATTACTTTCCCATATAAATTTTGTTATGGGGAGAAAATTTGCTAACAAATTGACATAAAGTATTCTACCTTCTTGGCAGTTAATTTTCATTAAAAGAGAATACATTGTTGTTTGGCTTATACATCAACTTCTGTGGTTTTAATAGCATCAATCCTCCAGACCCTAATCAACTCTGAGCACACTGGAAACAAAATAAGATTCTCACTGTGCAATGTCAGGATTCACAGTATGATCTACTGTGAATTCACTGAAGATTGTCCTCCCTGGGAGCCTTGCCTCAAAAGTCTCCCTGTTTCTCTCTTTCTCATGTGTCTACAACTTTAACGATATTTCTAAATACCTATGGTTTTTTACTTCCTGCACTTATTTCCACTCATCTCCAGCACCATGGTGCCTGGCATAAGTAATTGCTCTTATAATACCAAGTAGTTCAGTCTAACCATCAGAGTGCACTGCCCTGGATGAAGACACAACACATAACTGTATACATGAGCCCCTGACACACACCTTTAGAGAGACAAGAGTGTATGATTGACCTAATTCTCACCACCTCCATTCTGTCCATTTGGCAACACATGAGACCTGTGAGACCTGTGTCACTGCCTTCACCTCTATCCATGATGGTTAAAACAAATATCAACCTTTTTAGGGGATTCTGGAACATCCTCACCCACCATCATGTGGCCTATGATCATATAGGTATTGCTGAAACAAAATAGAGAATTTAAGATATATCAGCATCTTGGCAAAATCTAACACCTCATTCCCCTGGGAGAGCTCTGGAAGCTTGTGATACATCTGTAAAGCCTTCTACATTGATGGTCATGCTTTCTTATCTCACTTGGCCAGGAAAATGGAAAAAACATTCAACGGACTATAATGTCATGAATCTTCAGTGTCACCTTTGTGCAAGAGTCACTGCCCACACTTCACAAGAAAAGGTCCTAGAAATGAGTTAAACCATTTAGTAGAATCAGTACAACTGTCTTGGTATCTGGACTACACTCTCCAGTCATTGATTGCCTCTATAACTTTGAGTACTCATGCACTAAATTATTGGTATTACTTTCTGGTATTGGCTTTGATTCTGCAGTCCTCTTTCTTGCTCACTGATTTCTAGTATATACATTACCTGGCACTTGTTTTCTTCTATCTCCATCTCACTGATAAGCCAACAGTGACTGCATTCCACCCACCCCATTTACTTTCACATGGAAAACGCTGTAGAATTTCAATTTTCCCTACGAGTAGAAGACTCATCCTTTTGTACATAAAAATCTGGCTTTGTGTGCATCTAAAGAAAGGGAATTAATAATTAGTTTATGCCAGACCCTGTGCTCAGGTTTTGTTAATGATACTCATTGAATTTCACATTACTAAAAAATAGAATATTCATTTCTGGCACTTAATGGTTACTACATTATGGGGCAGGTGTTATTCAATTTAAAGATGATGACACGAAAGTTCGGATCAGTTAACTTACCCGCCTTAAATTCACACATAGCTAGTAAGTGTGGCAGGGCTAGGATTTGAAAGCAGTATCTTGCTAATGGCAGAGCTTATCTCTGATAGAGGAGGAAAGCTCTGTTAAGTCACACCGTTCATGACCACCCTAACTGACCCTATTACACCTCCCAAAGCCACTCAGTAGAGAAAGGCCATTCTAGTAACTGGTATTCATATAGTGATGGTTGAAATGCATGTTCTGGACTATAGTCTATAAAAGAAGCACATAGCAAATCAATGCCTTCCAGAACTTTCAGATTTCATTTGTGTTTCTAATAGTTGTAGAAAACTCCTTGAGAAACCTGAAATACACTGTGTCTGCTTTATATGACTAGATAGATGATGCAGTGATTTAGTATTTTATAGATTACACTCCACTTAAATTTATTACAAAGTAAATTATTGGGTTGGCCAATAAGTTTATTTGGGTTATACAACATTACAGAAAAACTCAGATGGTCCTTTTGACAAACTCAATATATTTTCCTGTGCTGTACATTACATTCTTATAGTTTATTTAATTTATCCACAGTAGTTGGTACCTCTTAATCCTATACCCCTACCTTACCCATCCCACTTTTCCTCTCCCCACTGTTAACCACTAGTTTGTTCTCTGTATCTGTGAGTCTGTTTTTACTTTGTTATATTCACTTGTATTATTTTTTAGATTCTACATGTAAGTGATAACATATAGTGTTTGTCTTTGACTTCTTTCACTAAGCATAATACCGTCCAGGTCCAACCATGTTGTTACAAATGGAAAAACATTTCATTCTGTTTTATGACTAATATTCCATTATAGATTATACCACATCTTTTTCCAATCATCTGTTGATGGACACTTAGCGAAGCCCCAAACTGCCTTTCAGTTCAGTTCAGTTCAGTTCAGTTCTGTCACTCAGTCGTGTCCGACTCTTTGTGACCCCATGAATCGCAGCACGCCAGGGCTCCCTGTCCATCACCAACTCCCAGAGTTCACTCAGACTCACGTCCATTGAGTCAGTGATGCCATCCAGCCATCTCATCCTCTGTCGTCCCCTTCTCCTCCTGCCCCCAATCCCTCCCAGCATTAGAGTCTTTTCCAATGAGTCAACTCTTCACATGAGGTGGCCAAAGTACTGGAGCTTCAGCTTTAGCATCATTCCTTCCAAAGAAATCCCATGGCTGATCTCCTTCAGAATGGACTGGGTGGATCTCCTTGCAGTCCAAGGGACCCTCAAGAGTCTTCTCCAACACCACAGTTCAAACGCATCAATTCTTCGGCGCTCAGCCTTTTTCACAGTCCAACTCTCACATCCATACATGACCACAGAAAAAACCATAGCCTTGAATAGATGGACCTTAGTCAGCAAAGTAATGTCTCTGGTTTTGAATATACTATCTAGGTTGCCCATAACTTTTCTTCCAAGGAGTAAGCGTCTTTTAATTTCATGGCTGTAGTCACCATCTGCATCTGCAGTGATTTTGGAGACCCCAGAAATAAAATCTGACACTGTTTCCCCATCTATTTCCCATGAAATGATGGGACCAGATGCCACGATCTTCGTTTTCTGAATGTTGAGCTTTAAGCCACCTTTTTCACTCTCCTCTTTCACTGTCATCAAGAAGCTTTTTAGCTCCTCTTCACTTTCTGCCATAAGGGTGGTGTCATCTGCATATCTGAGGTTATTGATATTTCTCCCGGCAATCTTGATTCCAGCTTGTGTTTCTTCCAGTCCAGAGTTTCTCATGATGTACTCTGCATAGAAGTTAAATAAGCAGGGTGACAATATACAGCCTTGACGTACTCCTTTTCCTATTTGGAACCAGTCTGTTGTTCCATGTCCAGTTCTAACTGTTGCTTCCTGACCTGCATACAGATTTCTCAAGAGGCAGGTTAGGTGGTCTGGTATTCCCATCTCTTTCAGAATTTTCCACAGTTTATTGTGATCCACACAGTCAAAGGCTTTGGCATAGTCAATAAAGCAGAAATAGATGTTTTTCTGGAACTCTCTTGCTTTTTCCATGATCCAGTGGATGTTGGCAATTTGATCTCTAGTTCCTCTGCCTTTTATAAAACCAGCTTGAACATCAGCACACATCCCAATTCGAGTAATCATTGACGATCTAACTAACTCTGACCTAAAACAATGCCATGAGGTGTAAGTGATTCAAAGAAGCAGAAGGAGAGGTCTTGGCACTTGAATACCTTAAAGTCTTGTTGAGGTGATAAGTAGGAAATAAAGCAGACAATGCAAAGGATTGCTGATTTGGTTCTAATCTTTCAAGGCTGTCAAAGTCCCTTGTCAGGCCTTGCCCAGTTCCCAGGCACTGTGGCCCTTGGCCCTCCTCCTATTGGGTTTCCTTGCCCTCACAAATTCAGGCTGGCATTAGTGAACTGACCACCATGAGAGGAATGGTTTAAGATCTATTTTAACCCCAGAGTTTATTCAACAGCAGGAATAGCTATAGAATTTGTGGCAAATGGCAGAATGAAGATGTGAAGCCTCTGGTTTAAAACGCAGGAAAGTGTCATGAAAGGTATTAAATATCACACTTTCTCTTTCCTGTGCAGTCTCTCTTGATCTGTCAGGATGGTATTTTAAGTTTTTTTTTTGTTTGTTTTTTTGAAAAACTTAAAACCTACAGAAAACCTGAAAGAAAGCATGGTGCAAAACTGAACACCTTTGTATTAATTTCCTGGGGCTGCTGCATCAAATAATCACAAACTGGATGGCTTAAAACAGCAGAAGTTTATTCTCTCACAATTCCAGAGGCTAAAAATCTGAAATCGATGCAGTGCCCAGGCCAAGCACCCTCTGTAGAAGAATCTTTGCCACTTTCAGATTCTGGTGGCTCCTGGGGACTCTTAGCTTGTGGTAAGTCCAGTCTCTGCCTCCATCTTTACAGGACTGGTTTCCCTGGTAGCTCAGAAAATAAAGAATCTGCCCACAATGCAGGGGATGTAGGTTTGATTCCTGGGTCAGGAAGATCCCCTAGAGGAAGGCATGGCAACCCACTCCAGTATTCTTGCCTAAGAATTCCAAGGACAGAGCAGCCTGGAGGGCTATGGTCCATGGGTCACAATGAATCAAACACTACTGTGCCAGTGACACTTCCAATTTACAGAGATTTATTCTTTGTACCCCTATGTCTTCTCATTTCTCTTATGAGGGCATGAGTCATTGGGTTTAGGGCCCACACTAACCTAGTATGTTATCATCTTGCAATTCTTGACCTAAGTATATTTGTGAAGACTGTATTTTCCAAATAAGCTCATGTTCACAAGTATCAGGAATTTGGGCTTGGACATAATTTTTGAGGATGCACCATTAAATCAACTACAACCCTTTAACTAGATTCACCAATTTTAAACATTTGATGAGCTTTTCTTTCACTGTCATCCTCTTCGTTTCTCCCAGTCATTCCTTCTCGCCCTTTCCCCCTCCCTCTTTCTGTCTAAATTGCAAATAGCGTGGCACTTAGCTCTAAATACTTCACCAGCCATCTCTTGACATAAAGAAAAAACCATTCTACATGACACTTAGAAAATTTAACGTGAATTCAATAATATATGAATTCATATTCAATAGTAATGAATTCATATAGTATGTAGTCCATGTTTAATTCTTCCATTTCTCCTAAAATTGTCTTGCACAGCTCTATTTATGGTTGAAAATTCAAGCGAGGTCCTCCATTATGTTTGAGTTGTAACATCTCTCTAGTTTCTTTTAATATTGAATAGTTCCTTGCTATTTTGTTGCTGGTGGTTTCTTTTTAATGACACCGAGAGATTCAAAGAGTCCAGGTCAGTTCTGTCATATAGAGTGTCCCACATTCTCGAGTTTTCTGAAAGTCCATCATTATATTCCGATTAAACATTTTGAAAAACACCATTGCTTAGATGATGTTGTAGACTTCCCAATGCACCACCTCAGCAGGCATGTTAATTTGTCCCTGTGTTGATAATGCTGGGCTTAATCCTATGGTCACCTTAGGGGGCTATCAGCTCTCCACACTGTTCAGTTCAGTTCAGTTCATTTCAGTCGCTCAGTCATGTCCAACTCTTTGCGACCCCATGAATCACAGCACACCAGGCCTCCCTGTCCATCACCATCTCCTGGAGTTCACTCAGACTCACGTCCATCGAGTCTGTGATGCCATCCAGCCATCTCATCCTCGGTCGTCCCCTTCTCCTCCTGCCCCCAATCCCTCCCAGCATCAGAGCCTATTCCAATGAGTCAAATCTTCACATGAGGTGGCCAAAGTACTGGAGCTTCAGCTTTAGCATCATTCCTTCCAAAAACAACCCAGGGTTGATCTCCTTCAGAATGGACTGGTTGGATCTCCTTGCAGTCCAAGGGATTCTCAAGAGTTTCTCCAACACCACAGTTCAAAAGCATCAATTCTTCAGCATTCAGATTTCTTCACAGTCCAACTCTCACATCCATACATGACCACAGGAAAAACCATAGCCTTGACTAGACGGACCTTAGTCGGCAAAGTAATGTCTCTGCTTTTGAATATATACCTAGGTTGGTCATAACTTTTCTTCCAAGGAGTAAGCGTCTTTTAATTTCATGGCTGCAGTCACCATCTGCAGGGATTTTGGAGACCCCAAAAATAAAATCTGACACTGTTTCCACTGTTTCCCCATCTATTTCCCATGAAATGATGGGACCAGATGCCACGATCTTCATTTTCTGAATGTTGAGCTTTAAGCCAACTTTTTCACTCTCCTCTTTCACTGTCATCAAGAGGCTTTTTAGCTCCTCTTCACTTTCTGCCATAAGGGTGGTGTCATCTGCATATCTGAGGTTATTGATATTTCTCCTGGCAATCTTGATTCCAGCTTGTGTTTCTTCCAGTCCAGCGTATCTCATGATGTACTCTGCATAGAAGTTAAATAAGCAGGGTGACAATATACAGCCTTAATGTACTCCTTTTCCTATTTGGAACCAGTCTGTTGTTCCATGTCCAGTTCTAACTGTTGCTTCCTGACCTGCATACAGATTTCTCAAGAGGCAGGTTAGGTGGTCTGGTATTCCCATCTCTTTCAGAATTTTCCACAGTTTATTGTGATCCACACACTCAAAGGCTTTGGCATAGTCAATAAAGCAGAAATAGATGTTTTTCTGGAACTCTCTTGCTTTTTCCATGATCCAGTGGATGTTGGCAATTTGATCTCTGGTTCCTCTGCCTTTTCTAAAACCAGCTTGAACATCAGGGAGTTCACAGTTCACGTATTGCTGAAGCCTGGCTTGGAGAATTTTGAGCATTACTTTACTAACACTTGAGATGAGTGCAATTGTGCGGTAGTTTGAGCATTCTTTGGCATGTCCTTTCTTTGGAATTGGAATGAAAACTGAGCTTTTCCAGTCCTGTGGCCACTGCTGAGTTTTCCAAATTTGCTGGCATATTGAGTGCAGCACTCTCACAGCATCATCTGTCAGGATTTGAAACAGCTCAACTGGAATTCCATCACCTCCACTAGCTTTGTTCGTAGTGATGCTTTCTAAGGCCCACTTGACTTCACATTCCAAGATGTCTGACTCTAGATTAGTGATCACATCATCATGATTATCTGAGTCGTGAAGATCTTTTTTGTACAGTTCTTCCGTGTATTCTTGCCACCTCTTCTTAATATCTTCTGCTTCTGTTAGGTCCTTATTATTTCTGTCCTTTATCGAGCCCATCTTTGCATGAAATGTTCCCTTGGTATCTCTAATTTTTTTGAAGAGAACTCTAGTCTTTCCCATTCTGTTATTTTCCTCTATTTCTTTGCATTGATCGCTGAAGAAGGCTTTCTTATCTCTCCTTCTGTTCTTTGGAACTCCACATTCAGATGCTTATATCTTTCCTTTTCTCCTTGGCTTTTCATTTCTCTTCTTTTCACAGCTATTTGTAAGGCCTCCCCAGACAGCCAGTTTGCGTTTTTGCATTTCTTTTCCATGGGGATGGTCTTGATCCCTGTCTCCTGTACAATGTCACGAACCTCATTCCATAGTTCATCAGGCACTCTATCTATCAGATCTAGTCCCTTAAACCTATTTCTCACTTCCACTGTATAATCATAAGGGATTTTATTTAGGTCATACCTGAATGGTCTAGCGGTTTTCCCTACTTTCTTCAATTTGAGTTTGAATTTGGTAATAAGGAGTTCATGATCTGAGCCACAGTCAGCTCCTGGTCTTGTTTTTGTTGACTGTATAGAGCTTCTCCATCTTGGCTGCAAAGAATATAATCAATCTGAAGTTAAACGGTTTTATGAAGACCTACAAGACCTTTTAAAACTAACACCCAAAAAAGATGTCCTTTTCATTATAGGGGACTGGAATGCAAAAGTAGGAAGTCAAGTAACAGGATAATTTGGCTTTGGATTGCGAAATGAAGCAGGGCAAAGACTAATAGAGTTTTGCCAAGAAAATGCACTGGTCATAGCAAACACCCTCTCTACACTGTAAATGTACCTTTTTTCCTTCATAGTTAAAGTTAACTATACAGTGATACCCTGAGTCCTTTTGACTCTCAGCTCCCAAAAACTTTTCACCCAATGGTTCTACTCTCCAGTAATGATCTATGCTTGCACTTGTTATTACACTGGAGGATGTAAAATGGTGGCTCACTAATTCTACTTTTCCTTCTATATTTATTAGTTAGCATTATTCTATAAAGAATCACTTCCAGGCTTTCCTTCTCTCTACTCTCCCCATTCCCTTTCACTATAGAATCAAGGATGTTTTTACTGTCAAATGTGATGTCAACTTTCTTCCTTCCAGACATTCCAAGATTCTTTCTTTTATAATGTCCTTTCTCCTCCAAGAACTTCTTGAACTATCTTCTAAGGTAGCAGACATTCACTGTCTGCTGGCAGTGAGTGTTCTTAGTTTGCCTTCATCTAAGAATGTCTTGTTTGTCATATGACCCAGCAATCCCACTTATTAAGGATGTACCCTGAGAAAAACATAATCCAAAAAGGTACATGCACCCCCGTGCTCACAGCAGCACTATTTACAATATTTACAATAGCCAAGACATGGAAACAAACTTAAATGTCCATCAACAGGTGAATGGATAAAGAAGATATGAAATGTACATACAATGGAACATTACTCAGCCATAAAAAAAGAATAAAATAATGCCATTTGCAGCAACATGGATGGGCCTAGAGATTATCATACTAAGTGAAGTTAGTCAAAAAGAGAAAGACAGGAACATCCTTCGTGGTCCAGTGGTTAAGATTCCTTGCTTACACTGCAGGGAACATGGGTTTGATCCCTGGTCAGGAAACTAACCTGCATGCCAAAAAGGTGTAGCAAAAAAAAAAAAAAAAAGAGAGAGAGAGAGAGAAATACAAATACCATATGATATTCCTTTTATGTGGAATCTAAAATATGATGCAAATGAATTTATCTATGAAACAAAAACTGACTCACAGACATAGAGAACAGATTGAGGTCACCAAGGGGGAGTGTGGGTGGGGAAGGGAAGGATTGGGAGTTTGGGATTCACAGTTGCAAGCTATTATATATAAAATAAATAAGACCCTACTGTATAGCACAGGAAAATATATACAATATCCTATAATAAACCATAATGGAAAATAATATGAAAAAATATATACACACATATGAAACACTTTGCTATATACCAGAAACACAACATTGTAAATCAACTATACTTTAATAAAATAAAATGTCAAAAATCACTTAAAAGAATTAACAACAATAATTAAATAAAATAACCTACCTATGGGGGACAAGAGCCTTGATTGCCTCTTAATTCCTTGAAGGATATGTTTGCTGGAGGTGGGATATATGTTTAACAGTTCTATTTTTTTGACACTCTAACAATCTTGTGTCACATCTTTCTGGCCACCATAGTTTCTGATTTTAAAAATCCATTGTAACTTGAATTATGTTTTTCCACTCTAGGCAAAATATTATTTCTCTCATCACTTTCATTATTTTTTTTCTGTCTTCAGTTTTCAGAAGTTTGACTAAAATGTGTCTTGGCATGCCTCTCTTTAGGTTTATTTACTGCTAGCATGTTATTCTTTTGAGTCCATTGACCTCTGTACAAATGCAACACCCCTGGGAAGGGGCCACATTAAAAATTGCCATTAATATAGACTGAGTGTAAAGATATGTAGCACCTGCTGTGGAATTGGGGTGGTAGTCAAAGGGCACAAAAAAAGGAGGCAGAGGCTAGGGAAAATGAACTCCACTCTCCCCACCCCATGGGTTTTGCTGTTGGCCCTGAAACCCACAGGCTTGACCTTTAATGAGGACCCCAGATCTTGCGCTTTTTGCTGTTGAGCTGACAAGCACAGCGCTGCCCCACAGCGATCTCTCACTGGCTAAGGTGTCTGCCCCACTTATCCTCCTGGGGACAGCGTTAAATAAATCAATGGAAGTGGCCAAGTCCAGACATGCTGGCCTGGGAGCATCTGTTCAGTGGCATTTTGTTAATACAAACAATTACATTTCCAAAACACAGTGCATTATTCCCAGGCTAACATAGCAGTCCCTGAGCCCAATTTGGTGTTGAAGCAGGAAAAATGGTCACCAGCTTTAAAACGCCTTTTTGCTTTTGTCCTGTCAAAGATGGAGAATCTGGCCCATTACATGTCCATGAGTTTTGAATATAAGCACTATCTTAGCAATTTAGACTTATTGAGACAAGTGTTTTGATGACACCATCCCAACAGCAGTTCCTTTCTTTAAGAAAAAATAATGTGCTATGAGCACAGAAGAATTGATGCTTTTGAACTGTGGTGTTGGAGAAGACTCTTGAGAGTCCCTTGGACTGCACAGAGATCCATCCAGTCCATCTTAAAGGAGATCAGTCCTGGGTGTTCATTGGAAGGACTGATGTTGAAGCTGAAACTCCAATACTTTGGCCACCTCATGCGAAGAGTTGACTCATTGGAAAAGACCCTGATGCTGGGAAAGATTGAGGGCAGGATGAGAAGGGGACGACAGAGGATGAGATGGTTGGATGGAATCACTGACTCAATGGACATAGGTTTGGGTGAACTCTGGGAGTTGGTGATGGACAGGGAGGCCTGGCGTGCTGCAGTTTATGGGGTCGCAAAGAGTCAGACATGACTGAGTGACTGAACTGAACTGAACTGAATGTGCTATGTGTTGTTTATAGGTGGGAATTTTAATAAAGTTACTGTTCATTTGGAGAATGTAGACAAATGGATTTTTGATGGCCCCAAGGCTAGTAAAGTTACCACATGTGTCAGTGCCTATTTTTGATATATGGCCTTGATTAGTACACAGATGCCTAGGGATGAAGGCAGTGCAGAGTGTGAGACAAGGTGGAGTTTGACATCTGCATCATTGCCATAGCCTTATTTGGGGTTGACAGAATACAATTCAAACAACTGATGCACACTGAGAGCCCACTATGTATGTACCAGGTGTGGCAGAAATACAGAATCGGCTAGGATATGGCCTTTGCCTACAAGGGGGTTTTGTAACATGGCAGGGTCGAATAGATCTCTGTTTGGTGATGACAGCTGTAATGAAAATGGTAACAGCTACCCTTTAACTGAGTGCATAGTATTTGCCCAATACTGTGCTTAGAGTTTTACAGGCATTAACTCATTTACTCCAAGAACCCTATGAGGTATGTACAGCTGTGCCATTTTATAGCTGCAGAAAAAGAGGCTCAGAGCCAGTAAGCAGTTAAGACCAGGGTCACATAGCCAAGACTCACACTCGACTGTGCCTGACTCTAAAGCCTCAACTTTTAACCACTGTGACCTAAACAATTAAACCACAAGACATCCCATAAGACATATTTGGAAGAGATCGCCAAAAGTCAATCAATTCAAGTGTTTCTCAACCTAAAGCAACTTGGGAGAGATGGAAACCAGTTAGAGATTCTAAAAATGAAATAGGCTTATGGCCATGAGGCCAGCGCTATGCTAGAATCCATGCAGGGAGCAAAGCAAGCTAGCTTCCCTAACTTCCTGTTTCTAGTGCTCTCTCCAGGTCATCTTCTCCCTACCTCAAAGAAGACTGGAATTCACATCCTTCAAAACACAGTTGACCTTTGAACGACAGTGGTTTGAACTGCATGGGTCCACTTATACATGGATTTTCTTCAATAAATACATCCAGTACTACACCATGTGTAGCTTGTTGAATCTGTGGAGGTGGAACCATGGATGTGAAGGGCCCACTATGGGACTCGAGCATTGGTGGACTTGGGTATATGCAGGGACCCCTGGAACCAATCCCCTGTAGATACTGAGGGACAACTGCACAGGCTAATGTCAGTGCTACTAGAAAAATATTGGGTTGGCCAAAAAGTTCATTACAGAAAAACCCAAACAAGCTCTTTGGCCAACCGAATAAAACTCAGGCTGGAATTTGGCAGACAGGACATCCCACCTTATTTCTATCTGTTCCTTGGACAATCACTTATTAAGTGACTATGGGCAAGGCACTGTGCTAGGCATATGTAGACAAAGGAGAGATGAATAAGACATGATCCCTATACTCAGTGAGATTATGTTCTAAAGGCAGGGATCAACAAACGTTCTGCAATGATCCAGATAGTACCTGATTTAGGCTTTGAGGACCTCTGTTGTAACTACTCAACACTCCTACTGTAGTGTGAAATTAACCATAGATAACATAAGCAAATAGACCAATATAACTTTATTTACAGAAATACAGTGATCTGAATTTGACCTGTGGGCCAGAGTGTGCCAACTCTTGCCTTAAAGAGCGGAACTTAAAAGTGGAACTTAATCTTGGCTACACATTACAATCACCTGGAGAGCTTTAAAAATGCTAACATCTGCACCACATCCTCAGAAATTCTCAAACTGGTCTGGCACAGGCCTTAGATCATGACTTTTTAAAAGTTCCCAGATGATTTTAATGTGCTGATAATATTAAGAATGGCTGCTTTAAGGGGAAACAGACTTACTAATAGACCTAGCATAAAATACGGGCCAGAATAAAGGTGTGAATAGGTACCATCGAAATGTAAAAAAATAATAATTGCTTTCAACAAAGGAAATCAGGTTAGTCTTCCTAGAGGGGTTGGCACATAAGCTAGCAAAAGAGTAAACAGGGTTACTACCATTATTACTACTGCTACTACCACTCCCACTACCCATAAGCATAGCATATTCCAAGTGCTTCTCTAGGGGTTTTCTATACATTAAGGCACTGAATTTTCACAACAACCCTCCAAGTTAGATATTATTATTATTGTTGTATGCAAGAGAGAACTGAAACCTAAAGACATTGAGAAACTTGCCTTAGGTCACACAGCTTGGTCACATAACGTGTGCTCTCCCTCTATACACACACACACACACACACACATACATATAAACATAAATACTCTCTATACATACACACACACACATATATGAAAATTAAAATCATGAAATCATGGAAACAATAAGCAGAATATAAGACAGTTATATAGTAATAATATATAACACTATAAAACTCCTAGAAAAGAACAACAAACACAAAACATTCTCAGACATAAATCATAGCAATATTTTCTTAGGTCAGTCTCCCAAGGCAAAAGAGATAAAAATGAAAATAAGCAAATGGGATCAAACTTGAAAGCTTTTGCACAGCAAAGGAAACCATCAACCAAGCAAAAAGATCATCTACAGAATGTGACAGAAAATTTGCAAAGGATGTGACTGACAAGCGGTTAATATTCAAAATATACAAACAGCTCACACAACTCAATATCAAAAAGAACTAACAACCCAATTAAAAATCGGGACATTTAAAAAATATAAATAGACTTTTCTCCAAAGAAGACATACAGAAGGCCAAAAGGCACATGAAAAGATTTTCAACATCACTAATTATTCAGCTCAGTTCAGTTCAGTCACTCACTTGTGTCCAACTCTTTGTGACCCCATGAATCGCAGCATGCCAGGCCTCCCTGTCCATCACCAACTCCCAGAGTTTATACAAACTCATGTCCATCGAGTCGGTGATGTCATCCAGCCATCTCATCCTCTGTCGTCCCCTTCTCCTCCTGCTGCCAATCTCTCCCAGCATCAGGGTCTTTTCCAATGAGTCAACTCTTCACATGAGGTGGCCAAAGTACTGGAGTTTCAGTTTCAGCCTCAGTCATTCCCATGAACACCCAGGACTGATCTCCTTTAGCATGGACCAGATGGATCTCCTTGCAGTCCAAGGGACTCTCAAGAGTCTTCTCCAACACCACAGTTCAAAAGCATCAATTCTTCGGTGCTCAGCTTTCTTCACAGTCCAACTCTCACATCCATACATGACCACTGGAAAAACCATAGCCTTGACTAGATGGATCTTTGTTGGCAAAGTAATGTCTCTGCTTTTTAACATGCTATCTATGTTAGTCATAACTTTCCTTCCAAGGAGTAAGCGTCTTTTAATTTCATGGCTGCAATCACCATCTGCAGTGATTTTGAAACCCCCCAAAATAAAGTCTGACACTGTTTCCACTGTTCCCCCATCTATTTCCCATGAAGTGATGGGACCAGAGGCCATGATCTTCATTTTCTGAATGTTGAGCTTTAAGCCAACTTTTTCACTCTCCTCATTCACTTTCATCAAGAGGCTTTTTAGTTCCTCTTCACTTTCTGCCATAAGGCTGGTGTCATCTGCATATCTTGCTGCTGCTACTGCTAAGTCACTTTAGTCGTGTCCAACTCTGTGCAACCCCATAGACGGCAGCCTACCAGGCTCCCCCATCCCTGGGATTCTCCAGGCAAGAACACTGGAGTAGGTTGCCATTTCCTTCTCCAATGCACGAAAGTGAAAGGTGAAAGTGAAGTCGCTCAGTCATGTCCAATTCTTCGCGACCTCATGGACTGTAGCCCACCAGGCTCCTCTGTCCATGGGATTTTCCAGGCAAGAGTACTGGAGTGGGTTGCCATTGCCTTCTCTGGGATATCTTAGAGAAATGCAAATAAAAAAAAAAAAAAAAAAACAATACTACAATGAGTTATCACCTCACAGCAGTCAGAATAGCCATCATCAAAAAATCTACAAATAATATATGAAGTCACATATGCACCAATGATGATAATATATTATGAACCAAGGATTATATAAGTAATCCAACTGTACCTAATGTAAAAAAAAAAAGAGAGAGAGAGAGAGAGAGAAAAGAAGAAGAAGGATAGGGAGGGAGACAGAAAATATTGGGAACTGGGAAGATTTAGGAGTTGTTATTTAACTTACAATGCTCCCCACTCACCCTTAGTCCCCAGCAAGTCTTCACCAGCCCTATTTGTTCTACACAGTCATCCTGAAAATAGGGTTATCAGTGGCTTTGTCAGGTTTTATGTTTTTGGGAGGCCCTTGTGCCTTGAGGAGTTGGCATCAACACCGGGAGGCTGCAGGCTTCGGCCAAGGCAAAAGAGGAGTCTCTCAAACTTTCCAAACTGACATGTGCTTCCTCTTTGCCTCCAGCATCAACAAGAGGAGGTCCAGAATAGGTAGGTAACATGGCTCCCCATGGTGTCCTGGCTCTACTGTTCCTCTCTTCATGCTATGCTTTTCTCCTAAATGATCACAGCTATCTGAATCCCTTGGAGCAACAAAGGAGACATTGAAATGGATGGCAATTTGACCCAGAACCCCTTCTGTACCCAATAACTTCCTTCATAGTTCCCTTCTTTCATGCACTATTGTCATGAGAGTAGAGTCCAAAATCTCTAGCCCCCAAAGCAAAGACTGTGGGAGAGCAACAGTGAGGGACACTTGTTTTCCTTATTTGCTCATTTGAACCAGTACCCATGACAGATATCGAATGACATAAAGCTGTAGCAAGCTTGTGATGGGGCCTTTAAAATTGCTGAGAACATTCAAGAAATGGTCCCAGGTGGGTCACCATAGCCTTAGAGTAGGCTCCCAATCTAATGAGGTATGAACTGGTGTGCCCATTGTATAGCCAAAGAAACAGACTCAGAGCCAGTAAGTGGTAAGACCATGGTTTACACTAAGTTTACACTGAGGCTGGCCACGCCAGAACTGGCCTTTCTCCTCTGGCACTATCTGAGCTCTTTGAGGCATGAGCTCTGCCACTGCTTTCCCCACCCCCACCCTGCTGGCTCCTGGGTTGTCACCTTCTTATTCCCCAATTGCTACTTTTCAAATTTTTTCCTTCTAATATCTCTATTTATGTTTCCCTTTCTTTTTGTGTCACAAAGTTTTTCTTTCCTTTTCTCCTTCTGTTCTCATCCACTGTAGTATCTCCCATTTTTTATATTGATACCATGGGTTTCCTATCCCCTGGCATAACAGTGTCTCTTCTCTCTCTTTCCCATTTTCTGTTTCTCTCTCATAATTAACATATTTTTAGTAGCAGAGCATCACCATCCTCCATGCTTTCTCTCCTCTTCCCGTTTCCAGTTTCTCTTATTTCAAATTAGAATGGATGGGAACCCAATCCCTTAGACCTCTAATATGAGGTGCAGGAGTTGGAAAAGTTAATCTAGGAAGTACCTCCTACTGGAATCCTGTACAGGTTACATTTTGGCAACAGGTACATGAGGAACTATGTATAGATGGGTGGGTTGGGGCCATGCGGTGAGTGGAGAGTACTAGATGGCTACAGCTCCCTATGTTTGCTTTATCACCAGTCCTGAAAGGCTGGATGTGGAGCCTGTTCCAAGGCCAAATCAGGTCATTGAACACATGTCCCTGAGACAGAGACAGCCAGTAAGCCACAGAAAAGGGCAACTTAATTCCCCAAAGGAATCATGGCAGACCATCTTTATGGAGAGGTCAGGACAGCTCAGCCAGCTCAACAAAGGAAAGCACCTGGTGGAAATGGAAACACGTGGGCTGCTTTTGCTTAGCAAGCGCCTTTTGTCTGGTTAGCCCTGAAAATCACATGGGTTTCCAAACAAAGTTTCTTTGGGTTTGTAGCCATAGCTCTCCCATTTAAGGAATCTGTGGGCATATGTGTCCTAGCTCATATAGATGCCAAGGGATGACCAGAAGAGCTAGAGGGAAGCAGTCGTGGGAGCAGAGAATTACTGAAGATGTGAGCAAAGGAATTCACTCATTCTCCTCAGCAATTGTGAGAATAACAATCCTATCTAATAGTGAAAAAGAAAAGGGGGAATTAAATTCAGGCTTAGGATTTCTACTAATGCCCAAACTGGCAACATAGCCTATACATAAATGCTCATCTTTAATGTGTGCACTTCTGTAACCTGGAGGAGCTAATCAGGAGAAAATCCATCCATAAGCTGCCTGATGCTTCTCCACTCTGAAATAGTACTATTTCATCATGGGATTCTCAGAATCTGTCATAGCCTCAGGTTTCTCTAGAAATCTATGTAGGTGTGTACCTTATTTTCTAAAAGAGAAAATGAAAGCCCTCAGTGCCTTCTCAATGTCATATCATTTGGGGTTTCCAAATATTTGCATTAGATCAAAATTGAACAGAATGTCCAGTTTTCATTGGACCAGGAAGATAGCAGTGAACTGAAAATGACTGTATTTCAAGCAGGATAATGTTCTAAAATAATGGGACAATAGCCAACAACTACAAAGATTCAAAGCCACAGACTATCTAAGAATATCCTCAAAGTCCAAAGCACACACTTCATATACCACAAAACAGATGTAATTTGGGACTGTTCCTACAAAACAAGACTCAGAAGATAACTAGTGTATGACAAGTAAACTACAGTTGACCCTTGAAAACTACAGGTTTGAAGATGAAAGTGAAAGAGGAGAGCGAAAATGTTGGCTTAAAGCTCAACATTCAGAAAACGAAGATCATGGCATCCGGTCCCATCACTTCATGGGAAATAGATGGGGAAACAGTAGAAACAGTGTCAGACTTGATTTTTGGGGGCTCCAAAATCACTGCAGATGGTGACTGCAGCCATGAAATTAAAAGACGCTTACTCCTTGGAAGAAAAGTTATGGCCAACCTAGATAGTATATTCAAAACCAGAGACATTACTTTGCTGACTAAGGTCCGTCTAGTCAAGGCTATGGTTTTTCCTGTGGTCATGTATGATTGTGAGAGTTGGACTGTGAAGAAAGCTGAGCACTGAAGAATTGATGCTTTTGAACTGTGGTGTTGGAGAAGACTCTTGAGAGTCCCTTGGACTGCAAGGAGATCCAACCAGTCCATTCTGAAGGAGATCAACCCTGGGTTGTCTTTGGAAGGAATGATGCTAAAGCTGAAGCTCCAGTACTTTGGCCACCTCATGTGAAGATTTGACTCATTGGAAAAGACTCTGATGCTGGGAGGGATTGGGGGCAGGAGGAGAAGGGGATGACCAAGGATGAGATGGCTGGATGGCATTACGGACTCGATGGACGTGAGTCTGAGTGAACTCTGGGAGATGGTGATAGACAGGGAGGCCTGGCATGCTGCGATTCATGGGGTCACAAAGAGTTGGACACGACTGAGCGACTGAACTGAACTGAACTGGTCCACTTTACATGCAGACTTTTTCAATAAATACACACTATATGAAAAAAAAACACAATAGTATCAATTGTACCACTTATTGTACACTATGAACCAAGTGTTCTTTTCAGAAGATGAAAGTGAGGCCCAGAGAAGTCATTTAACTTGTTTTCAGTAACAATAAATTAGTGGACAAATCAGCTTTCAGTAAGATGTCTGGCTTAGAATCAGTGTTAGGAAGTGGAGCAGAATATAGGGTGACATCATTACTAGTGGTACTGGGATGCAGGATCAAGATTCAGGTGAGGCAAGTGAGGTGCCTAGGGTGCCAACTTTAAGGAGGCACCACTCTTAAGTGAGGACTCTGCACTTGCACAATGCTAGGAGTGAGCGTCTTCTTAAAGTGTGAGCCCTGGGCAGCCCACTTGCTTCTTCATCAATCTAGTCCAGCTTGGATAAATTAGTCTGTGCAGAACTGGAGAAAAGGCCATATGTTGGAGACGAATTTTACACCTGAGTTTGTGCATTTCTGTTGCGGTTGCTATCATTTTAATCTAGTTGAGTATTGAGCATGCAAAGTAGAGGATTACTATATTTGTCTTAGAGGTTAATTGCTGTAACAAACAACCTCAACAATTTTGGGACTTAACATAGTAAAAAGGTTTATTTCTCACTCACTCCATAATCCAAGGTTTATTTCTCACTCACTCCATAATCCAATCATGTGTTTGGCAGATAGGCCCAGTTTCCTCCCATCATCTTCTAATGGCTTAGCATCCCCTGCTATAGACTCCACATCCAATCAGGAGATGAAGGGAGAGGAATATGAGGAGGACTTCAGGGGAAATTTTATGGGCCAGGCCTGGAAATCATACACACAACTTCTCTCCACATTCCATTGGACAGAATACAATTCAGTCTTGAAGTGAAGTGAAAGTCGCTCAGTCATGTCCAACTCTTTGTGACCCCACGGACTAGCCCATAGAATTCTCCAGGCCAGAATACTGGAGTGGGTAGCCTTTCCCTTCTGCAGGGGACCTTCCTAACCCAGGGATGGAACCCAGGTCTCCCACATTGCAGGCAAATTCTTTATCAACTGAGCTATCAATTCAGTCTTACAAGATACCAAAGGAGAAAATACAGATGGCAGTTGGTGAAAAATTAGCATGTCTTTGTCACAGAGATGTAACACAGGAGACTGCACCAGTATAGACATATGTGTACTGTAAGCAACAAGCTTGCAATGACAGAGTATGCAAGTGGGAGCCATACATAGTATTAATCACTGACAGAAGTGAGATTTTTAACTCAGTCCCACCTGACTCTAAGTACTACTACTACTATGAATAATAAAACCTAATGTTTGCTGATCACTTACTATGTCCCAGGTATTAATCTAAAGAACTTTTGTTGTTGTTCAGTCAATCAGTCATGTCCAACTCTTTCACATTAAGTCATTTGTTCTCACAAAACACCAATGAGATAGATGCTAATATTATCCTTAGTTTATAGATGAAGAAACCGAGACTCAGATGGGTTAAGCAAAAATTTGCTCAAGGTTACACAGCTGGTGATGAAGTTGGAACAGAAACTCATGTTCTTACCTAATATTTTGAGCAAGATACCAGTCTATGTGCATCTGAGGACATATGAGAGATAAGATAATTAAGTCTGGCTATGGAAGGAATTGATTGGCTTCTAGTTTCAAAAGCTAGATATCCACATATGATATGATATACTATGTTTAGGCATAAGAATGTGTGGGATGTTATGTTAGTACTATGGGAGGAGGATTCATGAAACTGGTAAGACAAGAATAGTATTTAGGAGGTAGTAGGTATTGGTTATCATGGTTATTAATTACCTAATAGTTAGATGATTTATCAGTTCAGTTCAGTCGCTCAGTCATGGCCAACTCTTTGTGACCCCGTGAACCACAGCAGTTATCAGTGATTGTCATAGTTATTACTTGATTATCTGTTGTTAGATAATCTATAGTTATGATATCATAGTTTTAGTATTGTTCTAAATTGGCTTATAGAATTACCTTCTTAAAACCATGTGCTGGAGTATCCCCTTAGGGACAGAGAAACAACTATCTTAAGAGTGAAAGGATGTAGAAAGTTATACAGTTTCCTGGCAAGGCAGTCAGGAGAAAAATATCCCCTAATAAAATGTCATAACTGTCAGGTATCTACAATAAAGAATTGATAAAGTGTGTTGATACAAACACTTGTACACAGATGCTCACAACAACACTATTTAAAATAGCCAAAAGGGTGAAATGTCCTGTAGATATCAATTAGGTCTAACTGGTCCATTGTATCACTTAAAGCTTGTGTTTCCTTGCTAATTTTCTGTTTGGTTGATCTATCCATAGGTGTGAGTGGGGTATGAAAGTCTCCCACTATTACTGTGTTACTATTAATTTCCCCTTTCATACATGTTAACATTTGCCTTATGAATTGAGGTGCTCCTATGTTGGGTGCATATATATTTATAATTGTTATAGCTTCTTCTTGGATTGATCCTTTGATCATTATGTAGTGTCCTTCTTTGTACCTTTTCATGATCTTTGTTTCAACGTCTATTTTATCTGATATGAGTATTGCTACTCCGGCTTTCTTTTGGTCTCTGTTTGTGTGGAATATCTTTTTCCAGCCCTTCACTTTCAGTCTGTTTGTGTCTTTTGGTTTGAGGTGGGTCTCTTGCAGACAGCATATATAGGGGTCTTGTTTTTGTATCCATTCAGCCAGTCTTTGTCTTTTGATTGGGACATTCAACCTATTTACATTTAAGGAAATTATTGATACATATGATCCCATTGCCATTTACTTTGTCATGGAGGCTAAACAACATGATTCTGAATAAATGACAAATCATGGAATAAATGAAAAAGGAAATGAAAAAGGAAATCAAAACATGCATAGAAACAAATGAAAATGAAAACATGACAACCCAAAACCTAAGGAATTCAGTAAAAATATGTTAAGAGTAAGGTTCATATCAATAGAATCTTACCTCAATAAACCAGAGAAAAATAAAAATAAATAACCTAACTTTACACCTCAAACAACTAGAAAAAGAAGAAGGGAAGAACCCCAAAATTAGTAGAAGGAAAGAAATCATAAAAATTAGAGGAGAAATAAGGGGAAAAGAAACAAAGGAGACTGTAGCAAAAATCAACAAAACTAAAAGCTGATTCTTTGAGCAGATAAATAAGATAGACAAACCATTAGGAAGACTCAACAAGAAAAAGAAGGAAAAGAATTACATCAACAAAATTAGAAATGAAAATGGAGAAATCACAACAGACAACACAGAAATACAAAGGACCATAAGAGACTACTATCAGCAACTATATGCCAATAAAATGGACAACTTGGAAGAAATGGACAAATTCTTAGAAAAGCATAACCTTCCAAAACTGAACCAGGAAGAAATATAAAATCTTAACAGACCCATCACAAACACAGAAATCGAAACTGTAATGAGAAATCTACCCCCCCCCAAAAAAAAAGCCCAGGAACAGGTGGCTTCACAGGTGAATTCTACCAAAAATTTCGAGAAGAGATAACACCTGTCCTACTCAAACTCTTCCAGAAAATTGCAGCGGAAAGTGAACTTCCAAACTCATTCTAGGAGGCCACCATCACCCTAAATCCAAAACCAGACAAAGGTGCCACAAAAAAAGAAAACTACAGACCAATACCACTGATGAATATTGATGCAAAAATCCTCAACAAAATTCTAGCAAACGGAATCCAACAACATATTAAAAAGACCATACATCATGACCAAGTGGGATTTATCCCAGGGATGCAAGGATTCTTCAATATTCACAAATCAATCAATGTGATACACCACATCAACAAATTGAAAGATAAAAACCATGATTATCTCAATAGATGCAGAGAAAGCCTTTGACAAAATTCAACATGCATTTATGACAAAAACCCTCCAGAAAGCAGGTATAGAAGGAACATACCTCCACAAAATAAAAGCCGTATATGATAAACCCAAGCAAAAAGTATCCTCAATGGTGAAAAATTGAAAGTATTTCCCCTAAAGTCAGGAACAAGAAAAGGATGTCCACTCTCACCACGACTATTCAACATAGTTTTGGAAGTTTTGGCCACAGCAATCAGAGAAGAAAAAGAAATAAAATGAATCCAGATTGGCAAGGATAAGTAAAACTCTCACTGTTTGCAGATGACATGATCCTCTACATAGAAAACCTTAAAGACACCACCAGAAAATTACTAGAGCTAATCAATGAGTATAGCAAAGTTTCAGGATATAAAATTAACACACAGAAATCCTTTGCATTCCTACACACTAACAATGAGAAAATAGAAAGAGAAATTAAGGAAACAATTCCATTCACCATTGCAAAGAAAAGAATAAACTACTTAGGAATAAATCTACCTAAAGAAACAAAAGACCTATATATACATAACTATAAACCACTGATGAAAGTAATCAAAGCTGACATAAATAGATGGAGGAAATATACCATGTTCATGGATTGGAAGAATCAATATAGTGAAAATGAGTATACTACCCAAAGCAATCTATAGATTCAATGCAAACCCTATCAAGCTACCAACAGTATTTTTCAGAGAACTAGAACAAATAATTTCACAATTTGCATGGAAATACAGAAAGTCTTGACTAGCTAAAGCAATCTTGAGAAAGAAAAATTGTACTGGAGGAATCAACCTGCCTGACTTCAGACTATACTACAGAGCTACAGTCATCAAGACAGTATGGTACTGGCACAAAGACAGAAATATAGATCAATGGAACAAAATAGAAAGCCTAGAGATAAATCAATGCACATATGGACACCTTATCTTTGACAGAGGAGGCAAAAATATACAATAGAAAAAAGACAACCTCTTTAACAAGTGATGATGGGAAAACTGGTCAACCACTTGCAAAAGAATGAAACTAGAACATTTTCTAACACCATACACAAAAATAAACTCAAAATGGATTAAAGATCTAAATGTAAGACCAGAAACTATAAAACTCCTAGAGGAAAACATAGGCAGAACACTCTCTGACATAAATCACAGCAAGATCTTCTATGACCCACCTCACAGAGTAATGGAAATAGAAACAAAAATAAACAAATGGGACCTAATTAAACTTAAAAGCTTATGCACAACAAAGGAAACTATAAGCAAGGTGAAAAGACAGCCTTCAGAGTGGGAGAAAATAATAACAAACTAAGCAACTGCCAAAGAATTAATCTCAAAAATATACAAGCTGCTCATGTAGCTCAATACCAGAACAACCCAATCAAAAAATGGGCCAAATAACTAAACAGACATTTCTCCAAAAAGACATACAGATGTCTAACAAACACATGAAAAGATGCTCAATATTGCTCATTATCAGAGAAATGCAAATCAAAATCATAATGAGGTCAGAATGGCTTATGCCAGTCAGAATGGCTGCTATCAAAAAGTCTACAAACAAAAAATGCTGGAGAGGGTGTGGAAAAAAGGGAATCCTCTTATGCTGTTGGTGTGAATGCAACTAGAATAGCTGCATTCTCTATGGAGAAAAGTGTGGAGAGTCCTTAAAAAACTGGAACTAGAACTTCCATATGACCCAGCAATCCCACTGCTGGGCATACACACCAAGGAAACCATGAGAGACACATGTACCTCAATGCTCATCACAGCACTGTTTACAATACCTAGGAGATGGAAGCAACCTAGATGTTCATTGGCAGAGAAATGGATAAGAAAGCAGTGGTACATATACACAGTGGAATATTACACAACTATTAAAAAGAACACATTTGAGTCAGTTCTAATGAGGTGGATGAACTTGAGCCTATTATACAGAGTGAAGTAAGTTAGAAAGAAAAACACCAATATAGTATATTAATGCATATATATGGAATTTAGAAAGATGGGAACGATGACTCTATATGTGAGACAGAAAAAGAGACATAGATAAAGAACAGACTTTTGGACTCTGTGGGAGAAGGCGAGGGTAGGATGATTTGAGAGAATAGCATTTAAACATGTATATTACCATATGTGAAACAGATACCTAGTCCAAGTTCCATGCATGAAACAAAGCACTCCAAGTTAGTGCAATAGGACAACCCAGAGGCATGGGATACAGAGGGAGATGGGAGAGGGGTTCAGGATGGGGGGAAACATGTACACCCATGACTGATTCATGTCAATGTATGGCAAAACCACCACAATATTGTAAAGTAATTAGTCTTCAATCATAATAAATAAATAAATTTAAAAATAAAATTGCCAAAAGGTAGAAACAACCCAAATATCCAAATGATAAGTCAATAAACAAAATGTAATATAACCATACAATGGAATATTAATCAGCCATAAAAAGGAAGGAAATTCTGACACATGCTAAAATATGGCTGAAACTTAAAAACATTCTGCTGAGTAAAAGAAACTAGACCCCAAAGGTGACATACTATATGATGCTGTTTATACAAAATAACTTAAATAGGTAAATCCATATAAACAGAAAGTCAATTTAGTGGTTGCCAGAAGTTAGAATGAGTGAGGAATGGAGACTGATTGCTTCATGGATATGGGGTTTTCTGAACGGTGGTGGTAAGGAGATACACCTTGTCCAAGGTAAGGAGCAGTTGCTGTGCTTTGCTGGACTAGCTGTGAAGAGATACCCCATGCCCAAGGTAAGAGAAACTCAAGTAAGATGGTAGGTGTTGCAAAAGGGCATCAGAGGGCAGACACACTGAAACCATACTCAGAAAACGAGTCAAACTAATCACACTAGGACCACAGCCTTGTTTAACTCAATGAAACTAAACCATGCCTGTGGGGCAACCCAAGATGGGCAAGTCATGGTGGAGAGGTCTGACAGAGCGTGGTCCACTGGAGAAGGGAATGGCAAGCCACTTCAGTATTCTTGCCTTGAGGACACCATGAACAGTATGAAATGGCAAAATGAAAGGATACCAAAAGAGGAACTCCCCAGGTCATTAGGTGCCCAATATGCTACTGGAGATCAGTGGAGAAATAACTCCAGAAAGAATGAAGGGATGGAGCCAAAGCAAAAACAATACCCAGTTGTGGATGTGACTGGTGATAGAAGCAAGATCCAATACTGTAAAGAGCAATATTGCATAGGAAACTGGAATGTCAGGTCCATGAATCAAGGCAAATTGGAAGTGGTCAAATAAGAGATGGCAAGGGTGAACGTCAACATTCTATGAATCAGCTAACTAAAAGGGACTGGAATGGGTGAATTTAACTCAGATGACCATTGTATCTACTACTGTGGGCAGGAATCCCTCAGAAGAAATGGAGTAGCCATCATGGTCAACAAAAGAGTCCAAAATGCAGTACTTGGATCCAATCTCAAAATCGAAAGAATGACCTCTGTTCTTTTCCAAGGCAAACCATTCAATATCACAGTTATCCAAGTCTATGCCCCAACCAGTAATGCTGAAGAAGCTGAAGTTGAAAGGTTTTATGAAGACCTACAAGACCTTTTAGAACTAACACCCCTAAAAGATGTCCTTTTGATTATAGGGGACTGAAATGCAAAAGTAGGAAGTCAAGAAACACCTGAGGTAACAGGCAAATTTGGCCTTGGAATGCGGAATGAAGCAGGGCAAAGACTAATAGAGCTTTGCCAAGAAAACGCACTGGTCATAGCAAACACCCTCTTCCAACAATACAAGAGAAGACTCTACACATGGGCATCACCAGATGGTCAACACCGAAATCATATTGATTATATTCTTTGCAGCCAAAGATGGAGAAGCTCTATACAGTCAACAAAAACAAGACTAGGAGCTGACTGTGGCTTAGATCATGAACTCCTTATTACCAAATTCAGACTTAAATTGAAGAAAGTAGGGAAAACCGCTAGACCATTCAGGTATGACCTAAATAAAATCCCTTATGATTATACAGTGGAAGCGAGAAATAGATTTAAGGGCCTAGATCTGATAGATAGAGTGCCTGATGAACTATGGAATGAGGTTCGTGCCATTGTACAGGAGACAGGGATCAAGACCATTCCCATGGAAAAGAAATGCAAAAACGCAAACTGGCTGTCTGGGGAGGCCTTACAAATAGCTGTGAAAAGAAGAGAGGCAAAAAGCAAAGGAGAAAAGGAAAGATATAAGTATCTGAATGCAGAGTTCCAAAGAATAGCAAGAAGAGATAAGAAAGCCTTCTTCAGCGATCAATGCAAAGAAATAGAGGAAAACAATAGAATGGGAAAGACTAGAGCTCTCTTCAAAAAAATTAGAGATACCAAGGGAACATTTCATGCAAAGATGGGCTCGATAAAGGACAGAAATGGTATGGACCTAACAGACGCAGAAGATATTAAGAAGAGGTGGCAAGAATACACAGAAGAACTGTACAAAAAAGATCTTCATGACCCAGATAATCATGATGATGTGATCACTAATCTAGAGCTAGACATCTTGGAATGTGAAGTCAAGTGGGCCTTAGAAAGCATCACTATGAACAAAGATAGTGGAGGTGATGGAATTCCAGTTGAGCTGTTTCAAATCCTGAAAGATGATGCTGTGAAAGTGCTGCACTCAATATACCAGCAAATTTGGAAAACTCAGCAGTGGCCACAGGACTGGAAAAGCTCAGTTTTCATTCCAATTCCAAAGAAAGGGAATGACAAAGAATGCTGAAATTACCGCACAATTGCACTCATCTCACATGCTAGTAAAGTAATGCTCAAAATTCTCCAAGCCAGGCTTCAGCAATATGTGAACTGTGAACCCCCTGATGTTCAAGCTGGTTTTAGAAAAGGCAGAGGAACCAGAGATCAAATTGCCAACATCCACTGGATCATGGAAAAAGCAAGAGAGTTCCAGAAAAACATCTATTTCTGCTTTATTGACTATGCCAAAGCCTTTGACTGTGTGGATCACAATAAACTGTGGAAAATTCTGAAAGGGATGGGAATACCAGACCACCTAACCTGCCTCTTGAAAAATCTGTATGCAGGTCAGGAAGCAACAGTTAGAACTGGACATGGAACAACAGACTGGGTCCAAATAGGAAAAGGAGTACATCAAGGCTGTATATTGTCACCCTGCTTATTTAACTTCTATGCAGAGTACATCATGAGAAACACTGGACTGGAAGAAACACAAGCTGGAATCAAGATTGCCGGGAGAAATATCAATAACCTCAGATATGCAGATGACACCACCCTTATGGCAGAAAGTGAAGAGGAGCTAAAAAGCCTCTTGATGACAGTGAAAGAGAAGAGTGAATAAGCTGGCTTAAAGCTCAACATTCCGAAAACAAAGATCATGGCATCTGGTCCCATCATTTCATGGGAAATAGATGGGGAAACAGTGGAAACAGTGTCAGGCTTTATTTTTGGGGTCTCCAAAATCCCTGCAGATGGTGATTGCAGCCATGAAATTAAAAGACGCTTACTCCTTGGAAGAAAAGTTATGGCCAACCTAGATAGTATATTCAAAACCAGAGACATTACTTTGCCGACTAAGGTCTGTCTAGTCAAGGCTATGATTTTTCCTGTGGTCATGTATGGATGTGAGATTTGGACTGTGAAGAAGGCTGAGCAGCGAAGAATTGATTCTTTTGAACTGTGGTGTTGGAGAAGACTCTTGAGAGTTCCTTGGACTGCAAGGAGATCCACCCAGTCCATTCTGAAGGAGATCAGCCCTGGGATTTCTTTGGAAGGAATGATGCTAAAGCTGAAGCTCCAGTACTTTGGCCACCTCATGCAAAGAGTTGACTCATTGAAAAACTACTCTGATGCTGGGAGGGATTGGGGGCAGGAGGAGAAGGGGACGACCGAGGATGAGATGGCTGGATGGCATTACGGACTCGATGGACGTGAGTCTGAGTTAACTCTGGGAGATGGGGATGAACAGGGAGGCCTGGCATGCTGCGATTCATGGGGTCACAAAGAGTCAGACACGACTGAGCGACTGAACTGAACTGAACTTGGAGGTAGTAAAATGTTCTGGAAGTAGAAAATGGTAATAACTGCACAATGTTGTGAATATACTAAATGTCACTAAAGTTAAACCTTATAAGTGTTTCACGACAATGAAAAAAAGTAATAACTCTCACTTATACAAGGAGGGCCTTCAAGAAGTTTTAATATAGGATCTAAATGAACCTTGATGATATTATGCTAAGTGATGTGAAAAAGAAAAAAAAAGTGAAGTCTCTTAGTCATGTCCGACTCTTTGTGACCCTGTGGACTGTAACCTACCAGGCTCCTCCATCCATGGGATTCTCCAGGCAAGAATACTGGAGTGGGTTGCCATTTCCTTCTCCAGGGCATCTTCCTGACCCAAGGATAGAATCAAGGTCCCCTGCCTTGCAGGCAGACGCTTTACCCTCTGAGCCTCCAGGAAAGTGATGTGAACCAGTCACAAAAAGACAAGAACTCTATGATGCCACTTATATGAAGTATTTTAACTAGTCAACACATAGAGACACAAAGTAGATTGGAGATCACCACAGGCTGCAGGGAGGGGAAGTAGGGAATTGTTGCTTAGTGCATACAGAGTTTTTGTTTTGCAGAATGAAAAAGTTCCGGAGATTTGATGTATAGCAGAGTGAATATAGTTAACATTACAGAATTGTACACTTAACATGGTTAAGATGATACATTCTATGCTATGTGTTTTCACCACATTTGAACAACATAAATATATGGTATCTGAGGGATGGAATCCTAGAGATTCTGGCACTACTACAGATTTATATAGTTTTATAAATGTATTTATTTAAAACAAAAACAAAAACCTTGTAACATAATCTCTTAGAAGAAAAGTTAGTTGTCTCACCCCATATAACTAATGTTACCTGGGACCAGGAAGTACCACAAATTTTCTATATCTATGTTTATATTTTCCTATAGTTAATGGGGAGCCATGGATGAATTCATGTGTTAACTGCCTAGTGGAACCTTAATGGCTGGACGGCTTCTTTATTTGCCTCCTGTCTTCCTGTTTTCTGTTTATCGACTGATTTACTGCACAGATATTCTTCCACCAAGAGAAATGATAAGCAAAAATTGATCACTATTATCCCTTCAGTTCAGTTCAATTCAGTCGCTCAGTCGTGTCCGACTCTTTGAGACTCCATGAATTACAGCATGCTAGGCCTCCCTGTCCATCACCAACTCTTCAAGTTCACTCAAAGTCATGTCCATCGAGTCAGTGATTCCATCCAGCCATCTCATTCTCTATCGTCCCCTTCGCTTCCTGTCCCCAATCCCTCCCAGCATCAGGGTCTTTTCCAATAAGTCAGCTCTTCACATCAGGTGGCCAAAGTACTGGAGTCTCAGCTTTAGCATCACTCCTTCCAAAGAACACCCAGGGCTGATCTCCTTTAGAATGGACTGGCTGGATCTCCTTGCAGTCCAAGGGATCCTCAAGAGTCTTCTCCAACACCACAGTTCAAAAGCATTAATTCTTCAGTGCTCAGCTTTCTTCACAGTCCCACGCTCACATCCATACATGACCACTGGAAAAACCATAGCCTTGACTAGACGGACCTTTGTTGGCAAAGTAATGTCTCTGCTTTTCAATATATTATCTAGGTTGGTCATAACTTTCCTTCCAAGGAGTAAGTGTCTTTTAATTTTATGGCTGCAGTCACCATCTGCAGTGATTTTGGAGCCCCCAAAAATAAAGTCTGACCTTGTTTCCACTGTTTCCCCATCTATTTCCCATGAAGTGATTTATCCATTATCAATCCCTTATCAATCACTATTATCCCTATCCACTGTTATCCCTTATGAAACAATGGAAACAGTGACAGACTTTATTTTCTTGGGCTCCAAAATCACTGCAGATGGTGACTGCAGTCATGAAATGAAAAAATACTTGCTCCTTAGAAGAAAAACTATGACAAACCCTGACATTATTTTGCTGACAAAGTCCATATAATCAAAGCTATGGTTTTCCAGTAGTCATGTATGGATGTGAGAGTTAGACCATAAAGAAAGCTGAGTGCCGAAAAACTAATGCTTTTGAACTGTGGTGTTGGAGAAGACTCTTGAGAGTCCCTTCGATGGCAAGGCTATCAAACCAGTCAATCCTAGGAAATCAGTCCTGAATACTCAGTGGAAGGACTGATGCTGAGGCTGAAGCTCCAATACTTTGGCCACCTGATGCAAAAAACTGACCTATTGGAAAAGACCCTGATGCTGGGAAAGATTGAAGGTGGGAGGAGAAGGGGATGACAGAGGATGAGATGGTTGGATGGCATCACCGACTCAATGAACATGCGCTTGAGCAAGCTCCAGGAGATGGTGATGGATAGGGAAGTGTGGCTTGCTGCAGTCCATGGAGTCGCAAAGAGTTGGACATGACTGGGTGACTGAATTGATACTGATAATTGATTATCCCTTATGAATCAGCCTGGTAAGAAGCTTAATAGTAGAGAGAGGAGAATAACATTGTTATTTCAGATTATCTGTAGATTTCAATAGAGGCAAGTAGAATCACAAATGATTGCATATGTCCTTTACAAGATGACTCATCAGAGAGCTACTAGTCTGCCTGCCAGCCATGCTAGTTTCTTGAGTTCTGTCCCATATTGTAAAGGATGAAAAGATCAGTACACTGTCCAAGATGGAGCATCTGGGAAAGCACGTGTGGTTTGGAGTCAAGGAGGCCTGAGCTCAGCCACTTACAATCTGTGTGAACTTGGAATTGTCACTTTATCTCCATGGGCCTTATATTTCCCATCTGTTAGGGACTGTACTTTGTGAAGTTGTTTTGAGGATGACAGGAGATAATATATGTGAAGGGCCTAGCCAGATTCTGGCACATGAAAAGTAGACCATATGTGCAGCTATGTTCAGTACAAGAAGCTGGCCTTAACCTGCAAGAACTCAGAGGCAATGATATCACTGATCTGTTCAGTCCAGAGAGCCACATTAGTTTCTTTCTATTATAAAACATCCAATAACCATAGTTACCTCCCAGCCTGAGTAGAACTTTAACTGTTTCTCACTTTCTATCTGCTTTCTCTTACATAAACCTAAGTTCTTACTGATCCAGTGATTTCAGAGCTATATGTGTTCTCCCCAAATACTTCCAGAGTCAAGCTTTCCATTTCTTCTTTCAAGTCTTCTCTCAACATTCCCAATATCAGGCTTTTCTCTCATACCTTTATGTACCATGTTCACCCCCATCCGTTCCTATTTTCCAAATAGCTCTTACAACTGACTTACATGCAGTCAAAAGTTAGTGCAAAATCTTTTTGGGTACTTTCCAAACAGATTAAACCCCCTTCACACCCACTCCCATAAACCTTTTGATTTATGTAAAATGTTCCTTCTTTGCTGCAAAGCATTTAGGATTGAATCTGTGTGCCATTTTCAATAATTTTAACCATACCAGCAGTGACGCTACCCACACACAACATTATCATTTTTGTAGATGGTAAGCATCTCAAAGGCAGTGATCTTGATTGATAATTAGTCTTTTCAAGAGATGAAACAGACTATGATATATGCAGAGAACCATCTGTGGAAGAACATTCCAAAGAGCCAGGTAGGAAATATGCTGCTGTTGCTGCTGCTAAGTCACTTCAGTCGTGTCCAACTCTGTGTGACCCCATAGATGGCAGCCCACCAGGCTCTCCCATCCCTGGGATTCTCCAGGCAAGAACACTGGAGTGGGTTGCTACCTCCTTCTCCAATGCATGAAAGTGAAAAGTGAAAGTGAAGTCACTCAGTCGTGTCCGACTCTTTGCGACCCCATGGACTGCAGCCTACCAGGCTCCTCAGTCCATGGGATTTTCCAGGCAAGAGTACTGGAGTGTGATGCCATTGAAGTATGCAGGTATCATCAATTTAGGCATGGATCAGACAAGATGGGGCTTCCTGGACACCTCAGCTGGTTAAGAATTCGTCTCCAATGCAGGAGACCCCAGGCAATTCCTGAGTTGGGAAGTTACCCTGGAGAAGGAATTGGCTACCCACTCCAGGATTCTTGGGTTTCCCTGGTGGCTCAGGTGGTAAAGAATCTGCCTGCAATGTGGGGGACCTGGGTTTGACCCCTGGTTTGGAAAGATCCCCTGGAGGAGGGCATAGCAACCCACTCTGGTATTCTTGCTTGTAGAATCCCCATGGACAGAGGAGCCTGGCGGGTTATAGTCCATGGGGTTGCAAAGAGTCAGACATGACTGAGTGACTAAGTGCACAGGACAAACAAGAAAGACCAGCTAATACTTCACAGTCTAAATCTTAAATCTTCATGCATTTCTCCACCATTTCTTTGCACACAAAATGCAATTCTACAGGCTTGGACTAGTGAGGAGGAGGGAAATCTTCCTCCCAAATTTAATTTAGATGCAGTAAGGTAATAAATAATCTTTATCAATGATCACGGTAGAAGAAGGAATTTTTCTACACTTACTAAGAGGTTGTGTGCCCTTGGCAAGTTCCTTGGTCTTTCAACTTCATCCTCTGTACAATAAGAATGATAATAATAGTATTGACATTACAAGATTTGTTGTAATGCTTAAATGACATGTAAATTACCTAATCAACATAAGTTTATACTGCTGCTGCTGCTAACATTAAGATGATTTGCTTTGAAGAATGCCTGCATTGGTCTTTTATGCTGAAAATTACCAACCAATCAATCATTTCAACCAGACTATATTTTCACCATGCAGAGTGAGCATATAAGTCTTGGCCTGCTATTTTAGAGTGTGTGTGTAGGATAAACTACCTCCTAGTGGCCCTTCTGAGTGATTATGGCCAAGGGGCATTATTAAACTTGTTTCTGATGGCATACTTGAAAAAGTTGGTTCACTAACTCATGAATAGGTGTGCTGCTAGCTGGGGTACATACTGTCATCTTTCCAGGCTCTGAGTAAAATCCTGAGACTCTTGTCTGGGCAGTGGACAAAGCAAGGTTAGGCTACCTTAAACAGGCTCCTTTAACCACTCACTATGGTAACTCATCTGGTAAAGAATCCACCTGCGACGATACCCAAGTTTGATTCCTGGGTCAGGAAGATTTGCTGGAGAAGGGATAGGATACCCAGTCCAGTATTCTTGGGCTTCCCTGATGGTTAAGCTGAAAAACAATCTGCCTGCAATGTGGGACACCTGGGTTTGATCCCTGGGTTGGGAAGATCCCCTGGAGAAGAGAATGGATTCTCCATTCCAGTATTCTGGCCTGGAGAATCCATGGACTGTACAATCCATGGGGTCACAAAGAGTTGGACACAACCGAACAACTTTCACTTTCACTTTCAATGCAAGCTCTGTTGCCCTATGGTTGAGATTCTAATAATCAAGTTTAACATATCAGCTTAGTGAGGCATGGTTATAGTCCTTGAGAACCTTCCTTATAGATGGAAACCTTTCTCTTTCTGTCACATTGGTGGTCTCTTTATTATTTTGTATACAACAGGGGTTTTAAATATATATATATAAGCAATAGCAAAAAACTCCTAATTAAAACCCATAAGGCAACCTCCCTTACATGAGCACTACTACTAATTTTGAAACAGTGTGATGTCAATGTATGGCAAAACCAATACAGTATTGTAAAGTAAAATAAAGTAAAAATAAAAATTTAATAAAAGAAAAAAAAAGTAAAAAAAAAAAAAGAAACAGTGTGATGTAATAGAGGAAAACGGGATATGGGATCAGATAAACTTGGGTTCATGTCCTGGTTTGTTATTCATGGGCTGTGTGAATTTGGTCTTTATTTTTTCTTAACACCTCTTGGCCTCTGTTTCCTCATCCACACAGTGAAAGTGTTATCTACTTCACAGATTTGTTGTGAAATTTATGGGCAATAATATGTGTAAAGATGCTCAACACATACAGTGAAGTTTTCATATAAGCATTTAACACCTCACTGATTGGCAATGCCTCATTCATTCATTCATTCATTCAGTAGACAGTTGCTGAATATCTCAGCATATATCTCTGATCATATATCTAGTAATTTTTTTACAAGGACCTATTCAGGTGTTATGTATTTTTGTTATTGTTGATTTGCTTATTCTCTCACATACCACCATGTTTTAACTCTTGTCACTTTACAACATCTGTTTTAATATCTGGTAGAACAGGCTGTTTCTCACTACTCTTCTCCCCCATCCCTGTCACCGCATTATCACCTGTTTATACTTGCAAATTAATAATTATATGCATGAAAGTGAAAGTGAAGTCGCTCAGTCATGTCTGACTTTTTGCGACCCTATGGACTGCCTACCAGGCTCATCCATCCATGGAATTTTCCAAGCAAGAGTACTGGAGTGGGTTGCCATTTCCTTCTCCAGGGGATTTTCCTGACCCAGGGATTGAACCCAGGTCTCCAACATTACAGGCAGACACTTTACCATCTGAACCACCAATAAGGTTATTTAATATTTAAGAAGGCTTCCCTGATGGCTCAGACAGCAAAGAATCTGCCTGCAGTGCAGGAGATTCTGGTTCAATCCCTGGATTGGGAAGATCCCCTGGAGAAGGAAATGACTATCCATTCTAGTATTCTTGCCTGGAGAATTTCATGGACAGAAGAATCTGGTGGGCTACAGTCCATACAGTCCATGGGGTTGCAAAGAGTCAGGCATGACTGAGCAACTAACACTTTCACAATATTTAAGTACTTAAGAACCTTCCATAAGTATCATGTTCTTGATGTTCTTTTAATTTGTGTGAAATTGCAATAAAATGGCCAAGCATGGGGGACCAGCTAAGAATATGTTTCAATGTTCTGCATGTTTAAATTGAGTCTTAACTTAGGACATCCAGCTAAAAATCATGGCCTAGTCTGTAGTGGTGTCAGTTACAGAACATGATTACAAGCCAGGACTGGAATCCCTACACTACTATTTACTAATCAGTTGACCTAGGACAGTTCCTTCTTCCGTAAAATCAGGATAGTAATTCCTACCTCATGGAATTGCCATGAGGGTTAAATGAGGTTATGCATATAGAGATCATGGTCTCTATTAAGTGTGCAATGAAAGAGAGCTGGTTAGAACCAGTATGATTTTGTGGAACTCTGCTCAATGTTATGTGACCTGGATGGGAAGGGAGTATAGAAGAGAACAGATACATGTATATGTATGGCTGAGTCCATTGCTGTTTATCTGAAACTATCACAACATGGTCTGTTAATCAGCTGTGTGCGTGTGTGTTAGTTGCCCAGTCGTGTCTGACTCTTTGTGACCCCATGGACTGCAGCCCGCCAGGTTCCCCTGTTCATGTAATTCTCCTGGCAAGAATACTGAATACTGAAGCAGGTAGCCTTGCCTTTTCCCAGGGAATCGTCCCAACTCAGGGATTGAACCTGGGTCTCTTGCATTGCAGGCAAATTCTTTAACATCTGAGCCCCCAGGGAAGCCCATACCCCAATGCAAAATAAAACGTTTTTTTAAGACGAATAGAGACAGAAAATAAAAACCAATGTGATTTTGTATTTAACTCAGAAAGGTTAAGAAACTAAGCCGTAGTTACATAGCTAGTACAGACAGATCCAAGACCCAAAGCCAGGCTTGTCTGGCTCCAAAGCCCATATTCCTCATATTATATCATACTATTGCTATAGGATTCTGAACATACAAACAATCCACTGTACTGCAAAAGAAAACTGTCAAATAGGTGCTCAATGTAAAGTTATAACCAATGTGACGGCATTATACTATTTTTAAACTGCAGTATACTCCATGATCTTCCAAAGCTACACCATCCCTCAAGCCTTGTCACAGTGTAGATTTTAGAGCTAAAAGACAGTCTCACAGCATTCATGAATACTGTTCCAATAACTGAAATTTTGACAGAATAGAGCACTAGGTAACAGTGGTTCCATACCACCTGGGTTGAAAACCAGGGCTGCCACTCACTATCTGTGTGACCATGAGCAAGTTACCTGACTTGCTGAAAATTCTAAGTACTTAGGAAATATCTGTCACATATTTAGTGCTCAATAAAATAGTAGGTAGTATTATATTATTTGTTTCATTTTTTTCTCTGACTTTCCATAACACCTTTCATACCGGGTTTGATCCCTGGGTTGGGAAGATCCGCTGGAGGAGAGAATGGCTACCTACTTCAGCATTCATGCCTGAAGAATCCCATGGACATAGGAGCCTGGCAGAATAGAGTCCATGGGGTTGCAAAGAGTCAGACATGACTGAGCGACTGATACTTTCACTTTTCATACTGGTATTAGAATACATGTAATTTTTAACGTAATTATACAAAGTTCTGTATTGATCTGTTAAATATATATCATGTCTTCTCAACTAGATTGAAAGGTCTTAGGAACAGGAACCATTTCTTGGGCTTTCAATCTCTCATAACATCTAGCATGTTGCTGGGCACAGGGTGCTAGCCAAACCAATCCTTGTGTTTTGAAACTGCACACTAGCCTCAGGCAATGGAAGTCAGAAAGAATCCTTAGCATCTTTTAAAATAACTTAAGGTCTTCATCACCTCCCATTGCTCTACAGAGAGTCATATTAAAGCTTCCAGCCCTGACAACTAATAACCAAATCTCCAGAAGCTCTGTGGCTTGCTTCATGGCCTGTGCTTCATGATTCTTCAGTATTCAGGGAACAGAATGTAATTGAGAATTCAATCTTCTGCACACAAAACCTGCACATCTAGACTCCAATGACCCTTAGCTAGTTGTACAAGGTACTGATTCTTTAAAATGTAATTCCAGGAGTTTAAAAAATGATGGAAATACCTCAGGATTTGGGTATAGGAGATGGGAGGGAATAGTGTTGGTTGAGGTAAGTAATAAGGGATGGTCTATTTCAGAAAAATATGTTCCAGGCTTTTTACTAAGCCTGGGTGGAGAGGTTTGCCAAATGGAAGAGGTTCCCAGTCCATACCATGTCACCAATCCCAGCAAGCAGAGAGTGTGTCATCATCTAAATTCAAGTTCTAGAACTAGTCAGCCAGTGTGTGAATCCTGGCTCTGCCACTTGATAATTATGTGATCTTTCTTTTGGAAAGAAGAAGTGAAGAATCAGAAAGCAGATGCTGACATTAAGAACACAGAGGGCTTTGGCTCAATAGCCTCTATTATCTGAGATATATGACAATGTCATCTGCTGCTCTCACTGTAAGCTGCCAAGAAGCCAAGACCTTGAGAAAGGCATGTCAAGGATATGTGATAAAGTGCCAAAATAAGTGTTCTCCCCTCACACTTTGTAATTGTGCAGAATTCAGCATTGCATTATTAGGAAGATTATCTATAGCTACCAACATAACAGCAAACCCTGCAGTCTTAGCCAAACGTATTTTTATCCTTTAGGCTCATCCAGGGCTTCCCAGGTAGCACTAGTGGTAAAGAACCTGCCTACCAATGCAGGAGATGTAAGAGATGCAAGAGACATGGGTTCGATCCCTGGGTTAGGAAGATCTGCTGGAGAAGAAAACAGCAATCTACTCCAGTATCCTTGCCTGGAGAATCCCTTGGACAGGGGAGCCTGGAGGGCTCAGTCCATAGAGTCACAAAGAGTCAGACACGACTGAGTGACTAACACATTACAGGCTCTATGCATCCCTGATCAAGCCTCCCTTCTTCTGCAGGATCATTCTTTCCCATTGTTCCCTGGGGCCTTCTGCTTTCTCATCTAACAATTAACATAGCATGACAAGGGTATAGGAGTCTGTGTTTTGTTTTAGGGATGCAGAGTGCACACAGAGTGTGGATTACTTACAAACACACACGCATACACTGAGCCCCAAAGTGGACTATTTTTGTGGATTATTTAAATTGTTCATCTACATGAATCCAAGGAAACAGACTCATCATTTACCCATCTCATTCTGTACTCTGGAGAAATATTCCAAGGTTTAGGTAGGGAAGAAAGGGGGTTTGTTTCAGAACATCGCTGTTTTTTTTTACCCCCAGAACTAATTCCTTTGGCTCCTGAGCCAATAAAAACTCTCAGTGGCTTCCTTATTATCTGCTCCCATGATTTTCAAAGTCAACCATTGAGGGAGTTATTAGCCTAGAACACGTGCATACATGCTGGTTTTCTCTGTTTCTGAGACAGATTCAAAAGGCACAGCTGGAAATCGACTTTAAGCCTTCTCTCAGATGGGCTCTTCCAGATTATGGTATGTCTGCCTGCTCCACAGGTCTCTTGGTCTAAAGCAGAGGGCCAATGAGATTGGCAATTATGGACCTGTCCATCAGCCTGGTCCATGCTCCCAGGAAGTCACAGCATCTGACCTGGTCCTTGTGCTTTCTCCTCCAAGTTCAATAGAATTCGTGGAAGTCCTTCCTTTATGGGAAAAATTAATTTTATACTTGTATGGAACTTCATAGTTTGTTAAGTACATCCAAATGAATCATCACATTTTGGACCTTAGAATTCCATGAGGTTGGCAAAGAAACTATTATTAACCCTGTTTTATAGAAAAGGAAGGTTAAACCAAGAGAGGCAAAGCATGTTGCCCATGGTCATACAGCTTAAATGACAGAGCTGAAAGTCAAAGTCAGGTTTTCAGATTCTAAGTCCTAGGCTCTTTCTACCTCTCTGTCAGTGAAATGCCTCTCAGAAGCTCCCTCTCTTCAGAGGTATAACTTCAGCAGTCAGGTGTTAGACCTCACTCACCACTGGAAAGATTCCTGGCTTAACCATTTGCAAGGGGCTGAGTATAGATGTGCTAACCATACTTTAAAATTCACTTGGAGGTTTCCCCTGTACTGTTTCATTTTGTGCCTCCTGACCCTCAGCATCATCTCAACTTTATAGGACCGGTATTAATTATAGTTCATGAGAGTATTTACATCCTATATGATGGCTCACCAAAAGGCCACCGCTCTACAGAAATCTGTCAATGATCAAGTGAACAAAACATTCCTATCATATGGATCTCAGTCAGCGTCTTTTCCCTGTCCCTCCAGGGCTCACATAAAGTGGTGAGCTCCATGAAGGCAGAGATAGAGGTGATACATGGCATCAATCCCATGGATTCCCCCTCACCAACGCTGACTGGGCTACTGTATCTGCTGAGTACCCAAACTGTCAGCAGCAGAGGCCCAGGCTAAGTGCCTGATTGGGTCCCATTCCACAAAGAGATCTGGTAGCAGGTCAGTTACTTTGGCTTTCCTCCATTAGGGAAAAGAAAGCTGTTTGTCCTGTCTGGAAATAATACTTACTCTGACATGGATTTGCTTTTCTAACTGGCAATGGTTCGGCCAGCTCTACTACTAATAGATTTACTGAATGTTCTTTTCACTGCCATTGTATTGCTCACAAGAAACTCATTTTATGGAGAAAGAATGAAAATAATGGACTAATACAAGACTCACTGATCTTACCACAAACATCATAAGCCAGGAGCAGTTATCCTGGTAGTCCAGTGCAGAGGTCTATTAAAAACTCAATCACAGGGTCTGTGAACACTGGGCAAGATCTGAACACTGGATATGTTATCCTATAGGTTGTGGCATATGCTCTGAATTAGTGGCCAGTACACAGTGCTGCTGTTAGATCCAGTACCCTAGGAACCAAGGGCTGGAAGTTGGAGTGGCTCATCCCACTATGACATCTGCTAGCCTCCTCACAAAATTGTATGGTTCTTCTGGTTTAGAAGTTTTGGAACTTGAGAAAGATATACTTCTTCTAGACAGACACACAATGGCATGTCTGTTACATAAAAGAAGAGACAGCCATCTGAATATTTTGGGCTGTTTGTGTCACCAGAATGACACCCAAGATGGGAGTTTCAGAGCTAGATAGCATGATGTAGGGTTGCCACTGTAGAGTGAAATTGGGCAGGAGTATCTCTGGGACACACAGAGGATCCTTTGAGGCACTTACGCTTCCATTTCAGTGCCAAAGTTAAAAAGGGAGACTTAGACAACCACATACAGGCAGGCCCCCAAAAACCATGACACCTCAGCAATGAAGGTTTAGGTCATCAGGTAAGGAAACTTAATCAGCTTAGCTGCTGACTAAGGAGGGGCAAAAGAAATATAGACTGAATAGAACAGGTAAAGTTTCAGAAAGTAAACTGTAATATCTACCCAGAGTTTCTTCCTACATGTGACATATTTCATCTCCCCCTCCAATTCTACTACACATAGTGGTTAAGGTTATAGAGTCCCTCATTTGTAGAATATCCAAATGTGATGGAACCAGAGGATAAATGCACATCACCCAAAGACCCTGGATTGAGATCTGAATATACAGTAACTAGTCAGAGTTTGAGATGCCACTCTTTGTCATGCTTTCATTTATATCAGAAATAGTTCTATTACACAGAGGCCTTTGTTGTTGTGAAGTTTATGTATGGTAAAGGATATATGGTGATATTGGGTAGCCAAAGGTATGGACATTAGATGTCATTTTAAGATTGATTCCTCAGAATGGATTCCTATGCAAGTGATTTTTTTTTTAGGAGAATGTTTTCGAGAGAAAACTGTGAAGGGAAAAAGGGAGAGTGATGAATAAAGCTAAGCAAGGATGCTACTTCACATGAAATCACACAGGTAGCTCTTGGTATGTATAAATGGCTCAAAAGGGTCCTTCCTACCTTGAAACAAAGTGGGTAGGGATTTCACATTGCTGCTGCACAAATTAGTCATTGGCTATGGTCAGTCTTAGGAGACAGAGAACTCCTAGGTGAGGTGGTTTTGATTGCCCAAGGGCAGTCCCACAGAGAAGGTTATACATGTGAGCTTGCAGCAGCACTCATAGTAGCTGGGGCATGGATGCAGCAAACCATCAAATATAATCCCTGGGGATCTGAATGGAGAACTTACAGTGTCTGCAACAACTAGTCACTACTTTTGAACACCATTCCTATGTTTCGAGAATTCCTCACCTTAGAAATCCCGGGCTCCCCCAGAGAAGACACTTGCTTTCTAAGCCTCCCTACTGCTCCAGTACAGGCATGTGACCTAGGCTCTTTCAGTCACATTTTCCTACTCAGACCTAGAACTGGAAGCTAGTGATGCAGAGCAGCAGATATTATATTGACTGCATTCTGGTTAAGGCAGGGGCAGTTCCATTTCATTTTCAGAGGCAGCAGTTGCAGAGGTTCCAGGAGAAGTGTCTGGTGCCCACAGGGAATGATACTGGCAGCTGTCAATGCCCTCCAGACAAAGACTACCAGGAGCACATCTCATAGTTTAGCAAGTAGAGTTTAGTACTCATTGTCAAAAGAGAAAATGCATACAACAGGGAGGATATTAGAGAGGACATATTTTAGGATTTACTGGAGAAGAAAATGGCAACTCACTGTAGTATTCCTGCCTGGAGAATCCCATGGACAGAGGAGCCTGGTGGGCTGCTGTCCGTAGGGTTGCACAGAGTCAGACACGACTGAAGGGACTTAGCATGCATGCATGCACTGGAGAAGGAAATGGCAACCCACTCCAGTATTCTTGCCTGGAGAATCCCAGGGACAGAGGAGCCTGGTGGGCTGCTGTCTATGGGGTCACACAGAGTCGGACACGACTGAAGTGACTTGGCAGCAGCAGCATTTTAGGATTTGGACTCCTGTTAGGTGATTCAGTGGTTCAGTGGCAAATAATCGGCCTGCAATGCACAAGACCTGGATTTGATCCCTGGGTCAGGCAGATTCCCTGAAGAAGGGAATGGCAACCCATTCCAGCATTCTTGCCTTGAGAATTTCATGGACAAAGGAGCCTGGTGAGCTACAGTCCATGGGGTCACAAAGAGTCGGACATGACTGAGCAACTAACACTACACTAGGTGATTTGAGGTGAGGGCTTGTTAAGCAAGTGGGACTTGTTCTGAATTGGATGCTATTAGGAAGCAGAGGTAATTCCATGATTGGGTATCTAAATAAATCTTACCTAGGAGGAGGGAGTGCTGTCCATTAGCCAGTGGAGGGGGATGTCTGGTCACCTCTGTGCTTTGGGCAATGTTTACATTTATGTCTTGATCCATCACCATCACAAGGTGACCCTGTCTAATGTGGCTGTCTTGTTAAATTGTTGTTTAACAGGAGAATACTAAGACCCAACTGTGAGTGCCAGACCAGCTCCTAGCAGCACCAAGGCTTTGGGGATAGCATCAGGCCAGCTCCTTCACATCAAGGTCTGCCTTTCTCTTTCTCACGGTTCGTGCTATGGTATTTGTGCCCAGCAGCAGTGACGGGGGGGTCTCCATTTTTGTTTTGTGATTTTGAGTGTTATTTTTTACTCCCTTGCCTCCAAGTTGGCTCTCTGGCTTTCTCTGGTATTGTATAAGCTTCTAACAAGCCTCAGATAATTTTTCCTGGCCTAAAGTAGTCACATTTAGGTTTTAGCTCCTCACAACTAAGAAACCCAACTGATGTGCATATCCTCTGTCCCTCTCCCCAGCTCCAGGACTACAGAGATGGGCACCTCCCATTAGAACAGAAAGAAAAGACTGGATAAAGAATTACTGGCTCCTTTGGGAGAGTGGATTGCCTTTCTGACTCCCTTGATACTGTCAGGAAGCTGACAGAGGAAGACTTTGAGGGATCCTGGATCCCCATGGGGACGAATAAGGCTCTGTCTTCTTTTATCAGCTACAACTCCATCACCCTATGCCTACCACCAGCAAGGTAAGAACACACAAAAAGTGGCTAGGAAATGGACCTTGCATAATCAAGTATAAGAGTGCAGACATGGAAAGCAAGGAAAGGAGACTATTGTGGACTGTTGTCATTATAGAGGGGGTCCCAGGTGGTGCTAATGAATCTGCCTGTCAATGCAGGAGACATGAGACGTGCATTCAATCCCTGGGTGGGGAAGATCCCCTGGAGAAGGAAATGGCAACCCACTCCAGTGTTCTTGCCTGAAAAAATCCCATGGGCAGAGGAGCCTGGTGGGCTACGGTCTATGGGGTTACAAAGAGTCAGACATGAGTAAACACTTGTCAGCAGCAGCAGTCTTTATAGAAGGCTTTATGGAGGCAGTGGAATAGGGGAAATTGAGGGACAAGTAGGTTTTGATGCAGAAGCAATGAAGGAGAAGGACATCCAAATGGTGACAGCTTACCCTCCGAGTTTAGAACTTTAGCCACTCATGACCATAGGCTCACGCCTGTGGTAACCTCAGTGAATCAGCAGGCAATCGTTTTGATCCATGTTCAGTTGAGTTCAGTCACTCAGTCTTGTCTGACTCTTTGCGACCCCATGAATCACAGCACGCCAGGCCTCCCTGTCCATCACCATCTCCCGGAGTTCACTCAGACTCACGTCCATCGAGTAGGTGATGCCATCAAGCCATCTCATCCTCTGTCGTCCCCTTTTCCTCCTGCCCCCAATCCCTTCCAGCATCAAAGTCTTTTCCAATAAGTCAACTCTTCACATGAGGTGGCCAAAGTACTGGAGCTTCAGCTTTAGCATCATTCCTTCCAAAGTACACCCAGGGCTGATCTCCTATAGAATGGACTGGTTGGATCTCCTTGCAGTCCAAGGGACTCTCAAGAGTCTTCTCCAACACCACAGTTCAAAAGCATCGATTCTTCGGTGCTCAGCTTTCTCCATAGTCCAACTCTCACATCCATTCATGACCACTGGAAAAAACCATAGCCTTGGCTAGACAGACCTTTGTTGGCAAAGTAATGTCTCTGCGTTTCAATATGCTATCTAGGTTGGTCATAACTTTCCTTCCAAGGAGTAAGTGTCTTTTAATTTCATGGCTGCAGTCACCATCTGCAGTGATTTTGGAGCCCTAAAAGATGAAGTCTGACACTGTTTCCACTGGTTCCCCATCTATTTCCCACGAAGTGATGGGACCAGATACCACGATCCTCGTTTTCTGAATGTTGAGCTTTAAGCCAACTTTTTCACTCTCCTCTTTCACTTTCATCAAGGGGCTTTTTAGCTCCTCTTCCCTTTCTGCCATAAGGGTGGTGTCATCTGCATATCTGAGGTTATTGATATTTCTCCCAGCAATCTTGATTCCAGCTTGTGCTTCTTCCAGCCCAGTGTTTCTCATGATGTACTCTGCATATAAGTTAAATAAGCAGGGTGACAGTATACAGCCTTAACGTACTCCTTTTCCTATTTGGAACCAGTCTGTTGTTCCATGTCCAGTTCTAACTGTTGCTTCCTGACCTGCATACAGATTTCTCAAGAGGCAGGTCAGGTGGTCTGGTATTCCCATCTCTTTCAGAATTTTCCACAGTTTATTGTGATCCACACAGTCAAAGGCTTTGGCATAGTCAATAAAACAGAAATAGATGTTTTTCTGGAACTCTCTTGCTTTTTCCAGGATCCAGTGGATGTTGGCAATTTGATCTCTGATTCCTCTGCCTTTTATAAACCAGCTTGAACATCTGGAAGTTCATGGTTCACATATTGATGAAGTCTGGCTTGGAGAATTTTGAGCATTACTTTACTAGCATGTGCAATTGTGCAGTAGTTTGAGCATTCTTTGGCATTGCCTTTCTTTGGGGTTGGAATGAAAACTGACCTTTTCCAGTCCTGTGGCCACTGCTGAGTTTTCCAAATTTGCTGGCATTTGAGTGCAGCACTTTCACAGCATCATCTTTCAGGATTTGAAATAGCTCAACTGGAATTCCATCACCTCCGCTAGCTTTGTTCAGAGTGACGCTTTCTAAGGCCCACTTGACTTCACATTCCAGGATGTCTGGCTCTAGGTGAGTGATCATACCATCATGATTATCTTGGTCATGAAGATCTTTGTTGTACAGTTCTTCTGTGTATTCTTGCCATCTCTTCTTAATATCTTCTACTTCTGTTAGGTCCAGACCATTTCTGTCCATTATCGAGCCCATCTTTGCATGATATGTTCCCTTGGTATCTCTAATTTTCTTCAAGAGATCTCTGCTGCTGCTGCTGCTGCTGCTGCTAAGTCGCTTCAGTCGTCTCTGACTCTGTGCGACCCCATAGATGGAAGCCCACCAGGCTCCCTCGTCCCTGGGATTCTCCAGGCAAGAACACTGGAGTGGGTTGCCATTTCCTTCTCCAATGCATGAAAGCGAAAAGTGAAAGGGAAGTTGCTCAGTCGCATCCGACTCTTAGCGACCCCATGGACTGCAGCCCACCAGGCTCCTTCATCCATGGGATTTTCCAGGCAAGAGTACTGGAGTGGGGTGCCATTGCCTTCTCCATGAAGAGATCTCTAGTCTTTCCCATTCTGTTGTTTTCCCCTATTTCTTTGCATTGATCGATGAGGAAGGCTTTCTTATCTCTTATTGCTATTCTTTGGAACTCTGCATTCAGATGATTATATCTTTCCTTTTCTCCTTTGCTTTTCACTTCTCTTCTTTTCACAGCTATTTGTCAGGCCTCCCCAGACAGCCATTTTGCTTTTTTTGCGTTTCTTTTCCATGGGGATGGTCTTGATCCCTGTCTCCTGATCCATGTTACTGAATCCAAACTGCAGAATTCTGCACTAGATCTTTCATCACTAGAATGTAAACTCCATAAAAGCTGGAAATTTTCCCTTTTTAACCATGTATCACTAGTTTGTTAAATGGTGGTTAATGAGTAGTGAAAAGTGAAAGTGAAGTAGCTCAGTTGTGTCCAACTCTTTGTGACCCCGTGGACTGTAACCTACCAGGCTCCTCCGTCCATGGGATTTTCCAGGCAAGAATACTGGAGTGGTTGCCATTTCCTTCTCCAGGGGATCCTCCCAACCCAGGGATCGAACCCAAGTCTTCCACATTGTAGGCAGACACTTTACCATCTGAGCCACCATGGAAATAGACCCATATTAAATATTTGTTGAATGAATGGCTGAATACGTGGATGAAAAAATTAATCTTTTCCAACACTCTCCTTCTGGAAAAAGACAAAAAATAAGAAATAAAACCTTCCTAGCTTCACCAAATTAATTTTTCTCTTGCTCTGCCTGTTCCAAAAGTACTCTATTGCTCTCCTACACTTTGTGAAATACCCTCATTTCCTAGGCTCCCACCTTGCTGCTGACAAGTTCTTCTGTAGCTTCAGTTCAACTCTTATTGTGCAACCAGCCCAAGAGACACTGAACACAGCTCTACATTCCAGGCCAATTACACTCTGCAGAACTGAGGTATTGATTAGGACACAGACAGGATATGTTCCATTCAGAGATCTGCAGTTAACAGGGCAGGTTTTCTCTGCATCAAGGTCTGTTTTCAGGGACAAGAGAAGAGATATAGTTCAGTTTAATAATATCAGGCTTGATTCGATAGTCAACAGGCAATTTTACCTCCATTTTTTAAAGAGGGACAAGCCTCATGTTTACTCCACTTAGCGGTCAGATCTACTTCACTGTGACAATAATAGCTGAACAACAGTTTTCCTTAGAGCTGCCTACATTTATTTTTTTTGAAAAGGAAACATTCTATATTTTACTACCTTTACCAACTTGATGGACATGGGTTTGGGTGAACTCCGGGAGTTGGTGATGGACAGGGAGGCCGGGCGTGCTACGGTTCATGGGGTTGCAAAGAGTCAGACATGACTGAGCGACTGAACCGAACTGAACTGAAGTGCCCTTTGAACAAGGAGCCTCACATTGGTATTTTATAGTGCAACCAACTCTTCCCCACGGCCCCTGATTCACTTCTAAGTGACCAACCTATCTCTATCAAGGGTGAGTCTACCACACTACGTTCTCTCACTGGAAGAAAGAAAGAAGATTCTTCCACCATTTTACCCTAAGAAAAGATCTGTCCTTTCAAGACTGTGTTTAATACATTCAATCGATTTCATGCTTCAAATTTCATTCATTCAACAAATATTTGTGTATTTATTTTTTTTTCTGTTTGTTTTTTTAGTTTTTATTTTTACTTTATTTTACTTTACAATACTCTGTGTATTTTTGTGGTTTAACTTTAAATAATGAAATGATAAGTATTTTCTCAAGAGAATAACTGCCTCTTCTACCCTGTTTCTGACACAGCAGAAAATTCCTGCTGAGATGGAGAGATCTCAGTTCAAAAGAATAATGCTATTGGAACTCAAGGACTGAGATCTGGAGCAACTACCCTTCAGAATTCTTTACCCACACTGGAAGCTAATGATTTCCAGAGATGGCCACAGCAAAGAATTCACAGGAACATGGGTCACTATGTCAAGGATCATGTCAAAAAGACAAGGCATCAGTTCCAAATATTTCAGGGGTGAAAGGCCACTCTTATTCTTTTTTTGCCTACATTTACCTAGAAACTTTTACTTGGGCACGACCTCTCAAACTGCCATGAACACAGACCATCCCCCCTTCCTGCTCCCCTTCCTTATCTCTTGCTCAGGAAGGTGTCATTGTTGCAGTAGTTTTCAGATAAAAAATGGCCTTATTAGTAAATATTTCCTGTTTTCTTTTTTTTCTTTCTTTCTTTTTTTGTTAAGTGATGTTTGTGGAATACAGAGAGCTGAGTTAGGTTGTTGGACATGAAGAGGAAATTAGAGAACATACAAAAATGAAAAATGACTAGGGAATGGAAAAAAAGGTGACCAGAAGAGAGGTGGGGGTAAGGAAAGCAGGCCACCTACTTTACAATTTTGTTGAGGGCCATTACTGGATACTGACCTCCAAGAATTTGATTTAAGGTGACTTCACATAGATCCAACTGCCTGGCTCCGTCAGTTAATTGCTGTGAGACCTTGGGCACACCACTTACAATCTCTGTAATTTCAGTTTCTTCATCTTAAAATGGGGATAATAATAGTCCTTATGTTATTGAGCTGTTGTGAAGATTAAAAGAGTTAACTCATGTAAAAGCACTTAAAATAGCATCTGGCACATAGTAGGTGGTGTATAAGTGATAGATATTGTTGCTGTTATTTCTATAATTATTATTTTCAGTTGGGAGTATTCTAAATCATGCTCACTATTTCTCTCTACACCCCAAAGCCATGGGCCTTGAGAAATGTTTCCGTAATAAGTTGCTTCTTTGCATAAACAGAATAATACAAGCCCCATGGCTCAGATGGTAAAGAATCTGCCTATAATGCAAGAGACCCAGGTTCGATCCCTGAGTTGGGAAGATCCTCCAGAGAAGGGAATGGCAACCTACTCCAGTATTCTTGCCTGGGAAAATCCCATAGAGAGAAGAGCCTGGCAGGCTACAGTCCATGGGGTCGTAAAATCAGACACAACTGAGCGACTGACACTTCTACCTTCAACAATGCTAGGCATTTGTGCTGTCTGGAATTGGAGCAGAACCCAGGTACAGAACTCAGGTCATGGGGAAAGAATCCAGGTTTCAGAATTAACCAGGGAACAGGGACAAGATCCCCTGGAGAAGGAATTGGCAACCCACTCCAGTATTCTTGCCTGGAGAATCCCATGGACAGAGGAGCCTGGTGGGCTACAGTCCATGAGGTCACAAAGAGTAGGACATGATTGAGCAACTAACTTTCACTTTTTTTTTTTCAGGGGCTGCACACAGATCTGTTAGCACAGATTAGGGTTTCAGAAAGTGTGTTCTTTGACTACCTTTCTTAATGGACCTGTTAATAAATTCCCTACCACAGTCATGTCAAATTAGAATTCTGGGAGTAGGAACCAGAAATCTACACTTTAACAAAGTTCCCAGATTATTATTAATTGTCAGATTTAGAAAATAAAAATGCAGGAAGCCCAGGGAAATTTGAAGTTCCAATCAATAACAAATCATTTTTCTTACAAATACATCCCCAATACTGCATACAACATATACTAAAGTTGTTTGTTATTTATCTGAAATCTGAATTTTGTCTGGCAGAGTATATACATAATTCCAATATACTCTAAAATTAGACGACCCATCCTTTAGAGAAATGTGGGTTCTGAGAACTCTTTCCAAGAGCTTATGTCAGGGATACTGCAAAAGAACCCAGTTACTGAAACGGGTATGAAGCAGGGGATTGGTCAAAGAGAAAAAACAGCGTGCCTGATGCACTAGCACTGGGGCAGAAGCAGAGTCAGTCAGGAAGACAAAGGCAAGTGACTTCAGTCATTCAACCAAAACTCTAGATTAGCCCCAAGTTTTAGGGTTTTCCTAGAGCAATTCTTCTCATTGGTAGAAAGTCAGGGGTGAATGACTTTCCAAAGCATCTGAATGTATCTCCAATACCACTTCTTTGCCCCTTTAGGGGAGGGAAAAATCTTTTCCTCTACTCTTTTAGATTCTGTACCTGGGGCCTGAAAATTGTGAAGAAGTGACAAGATAAAGGTCAAAGAGTTGGGCTTCCAGGCATGGGTAATTTGGGGAAGGTATATATTGGGTTGGCCAAACATTTTTTTTCAGATTTTTAAACTCCCAAATGAACTTTTTGACTAATCCAATACATGGAAGATGCTCCTCTGTTCATGGGATTCTCCAGGCAAGAATACTGGAGTAGATAGCCATTCCCTTCTCAAGGGGATCTTCCCGACCCAGTGAATGAACCCAGGTCTCCCATATCATAGGCAGATTCTTTACCAGCTGAGCCACCAGGGAAGCCTGGGAGACACTAATGGAAGACAAAGGATTATTTAGCGATTTCTTTGTTAAAATCTCTGGTGATGAGGTTTGTTCTACTAGTATGGAAGAGGGAGGAGGAACCCCTTCATAAAGGGAAATTGATGCCCTTCTTTTAGGGAGGTGGGGGAGGGTAAAGAACTCTTCCTGTGTTTGCTGCTTTCAGCTGCCTTCAGCTCAAAATAATCCTTATACAAAGTGGCATATTTCGGGGGTGGCCTGCTCTAGCCCCCTTCACCCTCATAATGGGAACTATTATGACAGAATTTCAAACTGCAAATAGAACAGAAAGATAGGCCATTATAAAATGTCTGTACTATTTCTTGTTGTCTCTACCCTGATTCAGCAGATAATAGGTTTCTTCACTACAACTTAGCCAGCCTCTTTCCACTCCTCTCCTACAGGCTCTTCCCTCCATTTGCATCAATGGTAAGCAACTCTATAAACCCCTGCACCACTGTGGCCATTTCCTTTCACTGTGGCTATTGCCTCAGTAGGCACTAATGTGCCACTCTGAGGAGACTGGGTGGAGAGCTGTGTCATTTTTCCTGATAGCAACATATTCTGAAAATTCCCCTACTGCCATCGTGTCAAACGTGGGCTGTGTTTACAGGTCTTGTTTTCCAGAGCCACACAGCAGTCTTTGCTTGGGGCTGTTATCAGCCCAGCACAGCCAGACTCTACCTCCTGCCTACTGTCTTATCACACTTTCATTCTGACCCAAATGTCAGAAAGTACTTACTCTGATGAGACTAGTTCTCCTCAGTTCTGCAAGGATGAAAGGGACACATTTGCATGGGAAGGCCTGACTGAATTCTGCTGTCAATGCCTCAGTTCATTTGCTAATTCCTCCCACCAATTCCAGATGCAGTGTCAAAGGGATGCTTCCTGACCAAGAAGAACAACTTTGTCTTTGCTTCCTCCCTCCTCCCCTGCTCCCAGAACCAGCAAAACCTTTTGAAGGAGAATCAACCAGAGTGTTCAGTTTATTATGAAATGACATTCCAGCCATTCCAAAGATGAACTGGCTGTTGGTAGGAGACAATAGAGACCACACAATAGCCATTCAGGAAAAAAAAAAAATCACACACACATATACTTTGTATTTCAAAATATGTGGCAAAATTGAGGTCTACAAAACGGATAGGTGAAAACAAACAACATACGCCCAGCTAAGGAAGTCAGAACTCACATTCCTCATAGTAAAGTGCTTTAGCATTTCCAATCAGTTCAGTTCAGTCACTCAGTCATGTCTGACTCCTTGCGACACCATGAATCGCATCACGCCAGGCCTCCCTGTCCATCACCAATCCCAGAGTTCACTCAAACTCATGTGCATTGAGTCGGTGATGCCATCCAGCCATCTGATCCTCCGTCGTCCCCTTCTGCTCCTGCCCCCAATTCCTCCCAGTATCAGAGTCTTTTCCAGTGAGTCAACTCTTTGCATGAGGTGGCCAAAGTACTGGACTTTCAGCTTCAGCATCAGTCCTATCATGAACACCCAGGACTGATTTCCTTCAGCATGGACTGGATGGATCTCTTTGCAGTCCAAGGGACCCTCAAGAGTCTTCTCCAACACCACAGTTCAAAAGCATCAATTCTTCAGTGCTCAGCTTTCTTCACAGTCCAACACTCACATCCATACATGACCACTGGAAAAACCATAGCCTTGACTAGATGGATCTTTGTTGGCAAAGTAATGTCTCTGCTTTTTAATATGCTGTCTAGGTTGGTCATAACTTTCCTTCCAAGGAGTAAGCATCTTTTAATTTTATGGCTGCAATCACCACCTGCAGTGATTTTGGAGCCCTCCAAAATAAAGTCTGATGCTGTTTCCCCATCTTTTCCCATGAAGTGATGGGACCAGATGCCATGATCTTCATTTTCAGAATGTTGAGCTTTAAGCCAACTTTTTTACTCTCCTCTTTCACTTTCATCAAGAAGCTTTGCAGTTTCTCTTCACTTTCTGCCATAAGGGTGGTGTCATCTGCATATCTGAGGTTATTGATATTTCTCCTGGCAATCTTGATTCCAGCTTGTGTTTCTTCCAGTCCAGCGTTTCTCATGATGTACTCTGCATATAAGTTAAATAAGCAGGGTGACAATATACACCTTTGGCATACCCCTTTCCCTATTTGGAACCAGTCTGTTGTTCCATGTCCAGTTCTAACTGTTGCTTCCTGACCTGCATACAGGTTTTCCAAGAGTCATGTCAGGTGGTCTGGTATTCCCATCTCTCTCAGAATTTTCCACAGTTTATTGTGATGCACACAGTCAAAGAATGTGGTCCACTGGAGAAGGGAATGGCAAACCACTTCAGTATTCTTGCCTTGAGAACCCGATGAACAGTATGAAAAGGCAAAATGATAGGATACTGAAAGAGGTACTCCCCAGGTCAGTAGGTGCCCAATATGCTACTGGAGATCAGTGGAGAAATAACTCCAGAAAGAATGAAGGGATGGAGCCAAAGCAGAAACAATACCCAGTTGTGGATGTGACTGGTGATAGAAGCAAGGTATGATACTGTAAAGAGCAATATTGCATAGGAACCTGGAATGTCAGGTCCATGAATCAAGGCAAATTGGAAGTGGTCAAACAGGAGATGGCAAGACTGAACGTCAACATTCTAGGAATCAGCGAACTAAAATAGACTGGAATGGGTGAATTTAATGCACATGACCATTATATCTCCTACTGTAGGCAGGAATCCCTTAGAAAAAATGGAGGAGCCATCATGGTCAACAAAAGTGTCTGAAATGCAGTACTTGGATGCAGTCTCAAAAATTACAGAATCATCTCTGCTCGTTTCCAAGGCAAACCATTCAATATCACAGTCATCCAAGTCTATGCCCCAACCAGTAACAATAAAGAAGCTGAAGTTGAACGGTTCTATGAAGACCTACAAGACCTTCTAGAACTAACACCCAAAAAAGATGTCCTTTTCATTACAGCGGACTGGAATGCAAAAGTAGGAAGTCAAGAAACACCAGGAGTAACAGGAAAATTTGGCCTTGGAATACAGAATGAAGTAGGGCAAAGGCTAATAGAGTTTTACCAAGAGAACGCACTGGTCATAGCAAACACCCTCTTCCAACAACATAAGAGAAGACTCTACACATGGACATCACCAGATGGTCAACACCAAAATCAGACTGATTATATTCTTTACAGCCAAAGATGGAGAAGCTCTATATCATCAGCAAAAACAAGACCAGGAGCTGACTGTGGCTCAGATCATGAACTGCTTATTGCCAAATTCAGACTGAAATTGAAGAAAGTGGGGGAAACCACTAGACCATTCAGGTATGACCTGAATCAAATCCTTTATGATTATACAGTGGCAGTGAGAAATAGATTTAAGGGACTAGATCTGAAAGATAGAGTGCCTGATGAACTATGGACAGAGGTTCATGACATTGTACAGGAGACAGGGATCAAGATCATCCCCAAGAAAAAGAAATGCAAAAAAGCAACATGGCTGTCTGGGGAGGCCTTACAAATAGCTGTGAAAAGAAGAGAGGCGAAAAGCAAAGGAGAAAAGGAAAGATATAAGCATCTGAATGCAGAGTTCCAAAGAATAGCAAGAAGAGATAAGAAAGCCTTCCTCAGTGATCAGTGCAAAGAAATAGAGGAAAAGAACAGAATGGGAAAGACTAGAGATCTCTTCAAGAAAATTAGAGATACCAAGGGAACATTTCATGCAAAGATGGGCTCGATAAAGGATAGAAATGGTCTGGACCTAACAGACGCAGAAGATATTAAGAAGAGGTGGCAAGAATACACAGAAGAACTGTACAAAAAAGATCTTCATGACCAAGATAATCACGATGGTATGATCACTCACCTAGAGCCAGACATCCTGGAATGTGAAGTCAAGTGGGCCTTAGAAAGCATCACTACAAACAAAGCTATTGGAGGTGATGGAATTCCAGTTAAGCTATTTCAAATCCTGAAAGATGATGCTGTGAAAGTGTTGCACTCAATATGCCAGCAAATTTGGAAAACTCAGCAGTGGCCACAGGACTGGAAAAGGTCAATTTTCATTCCAATCCCAAAGAAAGGCAATGCCAAAGAATGCTCAAACTATTGCACAATTGCACTCGTCTCACATGCTAGTAAAGTAATGCTCAAAATTCTCCAAGCCAGGCTTCAGCAATACGTGATCCGTGAACTTCCAGATGTTCAAGCTGGTTTTAGAAAAGTCAGAGGAACCAAAGATCAAATTGCCAACATCCGCTGGATCATGGAAAAAGCAAGAGAGCTCCAGAAAAACATCTATTTCTGCTTTATTGACTATGCCAAAGCATTTCCAATAGCACTGGTCAATTTGTCTTCACTGAGACTCATTGTTGTCATCTTAGCTGTTCCCATATTCCACTGGACTAAAAGCTCCCAGAGGCTAGAGGCCATGTCTTATTGACTTCTGTTATTTATTTGTAGCACATAGCCCAAAGCCCGGTTTACAGTAGAGTATAGAAAGATGGGCAACAGAAGAGGGATGCAGGAGAACTTTCAAACTGGGAACAAGTATCAGCAGTTGAGGGTTTCCCTGGGGGCTCAGATGGCAAAGAATCTACCTGCAGTGCACAAGACCCAGGTTCAATCCCTGATCTGGGATGATCACCTGGAGAAGGCAATGGCTACTCACTCCAGCTTTCTTGTCTGGAGAATTCCATGGACAGAGGAGCCTGGTGGGCTACAGTCCATGGGGTCACCATCAGCAGTTGAGCCTAAATCAGACAAAAGCAGTTGTACAGTAGAACAAATGGAAATTAAAAAGTATTAAAATGGGCAAACTACAGCCTTGCCCAGCACATGAGCTGAAAGTTGTCTTGCCCCACCCAGTAAGAATCACAAGAAAACTCAAACCACTCCTGCGGCCTACGAATGAGATTTTTTTTAATGGGAAGACATTCATGAAGATAAACACAATGGAAAGGAAGATATCATCTCAGCCCTTGCTTGGTTCTGCATATGCTTTCATGCTATTTTCCCCTTACTTCCCACTGCCTATGAAATTCTGTCCATATTTTAAGGCCTAGTTCCACATATCTCCACAAAATTGTTGAAATTCATGTCATGTGCCTGGTCTCAATCCAAATGAGACCACTTTGGAGTAACCACAGGTATCAGTTCTCTTATGGCAATCACAAGTCTTATGTTTCCCTTCTGGATCCTCTCAGTACTTAGAATAATGTGTGGGCCCATGATAGACACTTAATAAATATTCATTGATTGCCTGCTTTATGGTGAATAGAAAACAAATCCTGCAGAAAACTGGAGACAGTCCCTCTCCTGTAGAAACAGATTTCACTTGGCTTCATCAAATACAAACCTAGGTCCATCTCATGCTAAATGGGCATGTTTCCCTTTGGAGATGTGTTTCACTGCCCGGTGGAACAGCAAGTCTGTTATGATTAAAGAATAGAAAGTGTACCTACCTCTATTGCAGGAAATTGGAATAAATGACATATAGCTCCTCAGTGAGATGACTAATGGTGTGTGTTTTCTCTTTAATCAAGAGAAAAAGATTAAAAGTTATGAAAGAACTTTAGATTCAATGTTCTTTGGTTGCTAAACAATAATAAGAGAAATCTGGCTTATTTTAAAGAACAGTCAGAGTCCATAGAGGGATGAAGTACTAAAAGGTGGAAAGTAAAGGGAGCAGGTCATTCTAAGAGAGTAATTGAACAAAAGTGGGGATAGAAAAAATCCTGCAAGGGAATTGGAGCCCAGAAAATAAAAATTGTGAAGAGAAGGATCAGAAATCCTGCCAGATTTAAGAACCTAAGACATCTGGGGATGGGATGAGTTGAGCTGTTATATTATTGACCTAAGAAGGAAATTGCTGGTCAAGAAGAAACAGAAGTCTTAAGAGACAATGAGTAAAACTACACTGAGTTGGGATGTTCCAGGAAGAGAGCCCAAAGCCCAGAATTTTCTACATACCCTATACAGGACAGTTGTGGTAGGTAGCCTTGTAAGATTCCCCCACCCTCTCCAATGATAGCTATTTTCTGGTATTCGTACTCTTGTGGAATCTCCTTCCCTTGTATATTCCACTCCTTTAGTTTGTGGACTGAATCTAGTTATCTGCTTCTAAGCAACAGAAACCAAGCTAAAAAAGAAATGTCACTTCTGAGATTAGGTCATAAAACACTGTGACTTCTATTGTGTTTACACACTCCATATCTCTTGCTCTCTTTCACTTGCTCACTTTGATGAAGCCAGCTTCCATATTGTGAGCTGGTCTATGGAAAAGCCCATGTGGCAAGGAGGAGAGAGCATCCTCTGGTCAACAGCTAGTGAGGAACTGAGGCCTTTAGTCCAATAGTCCTTAGATAGCTGAATCCTGCCAACAACCCCTAGGTAAGCCTGGAAATACATCCTGTCCCAGTGGAACCTGGAGGTGACTTTGACCTTGGGGACAAGTCACCTTGTTTGCTCACTTGTAAGATACTCTGAGCCAGAGAACCAAGCTAAATTATCTGTAGATTCCTGACCCACAGATAGCTTGGAGTAACAAATGTGTGATATTGTTAGCTGCTAACATTTGGGGGACATTTGTTATGCAGCAATGAATTGCTAATACGACAGAGAAAGCAGCTTCTGAGCTCATGCATCAGAAGGCAAAAGATGAAGTGGGCTCTATAACATTTTGAGAATTTAAGTGGCACCAAACATTAGATAGATGGAGACAAAATGGAAACAGTGGCAGATTTTATTTTCTTGAGCTCCAAAATCAATGCACATGGTGATTGCAGCCTTGAAATTGAATGATGTTTGCTCCTTGGAAGAAAAGCTATGACCAACCTAGACAACATATTAAAATGCAGAGACATTATTACTTTGCTGACAAAGGCCCGTCTAGTCTAAGCTATGGTTTTTCCAGTAGTCATGTATGGATGTGAGAGTTGGACCATAAAGAAGGCTGAGCACCAAAGAATTGATGCTTTTGAACTGTGGTGCTGAAGAAGAGTCTTGAGAGCCCCTTGGACTTCAAGGAGATCAAACCAGTCAATCCTAAAGGAAATCAGTCCTGAATACTCATTGGAAAGACTGGTACTGAGCCTGAAGCTCCAATACTTTGGCCACTTGATGGAAAAGCTAACTCATTGGAAAAGACCCTGATGCTGGGAAAGATTGAGGGCTGGAGGAGAAAGGGGGCAACAGACGATAAGACGGTTGGATGGCATCACTGACTCAATGGACATGAATTTGAGCAAACTCTGGGAGATGGTGAAGGACAGGGAAGCCTGGTGTGCTGCAGTTCATGGAGTCACAGAGTTGGACATGACTGGGTGACTGATCAACAACAACAATCATTAAGTCACTGTATGGTGCTTCCCTGGTGGCTCAGTGGTTAAAGCGTCTGCCTCCAATATGGGAGACCTGGGTTCGATCCCTGGGTCGGGAAGATCCCCTGGAGAAGGAAATGGCAATCCACTCCAGTATTCTTTCCTGGAGAATCCCATGGACGGAGAAGCCTAGTAGGTTACAGTCCACGGGGTCGCAAAGAGTTGGACACGACTGAGTGACTTCACCACCACACCACCACTGATTATTACAAGGGAGTAGGAGGAGGAACTATTTGATAAATAATATCCTAGAAAAGTGCCCCTGTCCTACTGTTACCAGTGACACATAATGGAAGCAGAATCAAGGACTCAGAAAAGGAAGTTTCAACTAAGAGCCAGAGTTCAGAAGCCCAAAGAATTGACACCCTGGGTCACTCTCATGGTCTAGTCAGCCCAGGCATCTATCTTTATCAGAGTCCTAAATCAACTGCAAGGTGTAAGGAGGACTATTAACCTGAGCAGGATGGTGAGAGGAAGGAAGAGTCACCTACAAATAGCCACTGGAACTGCCTCATTGTTTTCTGGGACAGAGGTTGTGGGGTAACATGAGGCAGGATGAAAGTCAGAGCTAAGACATCACCCATGTGCTTCCATTACCAGTGCTCCAGCTGTCCTCAGTTCTGAGCTATCGAAATAGGGAGAGGGTAGGTGAGATGGATTGATAGAGTAGCATTGACATATACACACTATCATGTAGAAAACAGCTAGTGGAATACTGCTATACAGCACAGGGAGCTCAGCCGGGTGCTATCTGATGACCCAGAGAGATGAGATGCAGGAGTGTAAGGAGGCTCAAGAGGGAGGGGATATCTGTATACATATTCATTCACATTGTTGTACAGCAAAAATATAGCATTACAAAGCAATTATACTCCAATTAAAAAAATAGGGGGATAGTGAAAGGGATTTTCAAAACTCAAGCCTGAAATGATACATTTCTTCACCCTTGTTTCTGACTTCCAGTCTTTCTGGAGTAATGATGGCTTTGTGCTCTATGCACATCATCACAGACCCTGATACAATGCTAGTGTTCTCTTGATCCTACCTCTCACTTTAGTTGCCTTGCCCCACTGTCATGTGTGTTCTGCCACAATATTTGGAAATAATTATCCCATGTATTTGGTTATTTGATCCTCATAACAACCCTCTGAGGTGATTAAGACAGGCATTGTTATTCCTACTGTATGGATGAAGAAAGTTATACCCAGGGAAGTGAACCAGCTGGTATAAAGGCACAAAACTAGTTAGTGGCAGAGTTGGTAGAGAAACCAGGTGTTTGGACTCCCAGTTCACTACCTTTAAAAAAACACAATTTCATGCTGCTTCAGAAATAACTTGAAAAGTGTTACAAAAATGTCAATGTTCGTTCCTGTACAGATGTACTGACCCTTTCAATAATGAAAGGTTTGTTTTCACTTACTGACCTACAGAATGGCAGAAATGGTTACAAGTATAAAGTACAAATAAGCCCTAAATGCAGCTTTGGTATTGCATTGGATGACTTCCAGAAATTTCTTCATTGATGTCTCTCAGTCTTTTAAAACATTTTTCAAATGGTGATCTGCAATATATCGTAAGGTGTTCCTCCAAGAAAAGATGTCATGCTTATATTTGGGTATGATGGGTTTAACAAAGATAAATGGGTTTCATCACTATAGAACTTCTCTGAACCGTTAGTAAGATTATATACATAGTGAATATGCAAGATAAGATTTAAAATATACAGCCATACCAAATTTATTTTATGATGGAATTTATTTTATTTTATGATGCTTTTCTCAGAGCACTAGTGTACATCAGAGTATCGTTGGGGAACTTTTGGTCTATGAACTAAATAAAATGTGCTCTATAGACTGATTATATTAATAGATATGTCTTCAATCTTGGAAACTGAAGCAAAGGAAAAAAAGATTGTATAGAACATATGCAGAATTTGTCAAAGCTGTGGTGTGCAAAGACTAGTGGAAGGAATTGCCCATTGCAACCGTGTGGGAAATGCATGTTTTCCTTCCAATAGCAAGGAAAAGACCTTCTCCCTAACTACTGGTGAAATGGAGAGGAATGAAGTTTGGAAAAGTGAGCCAAACACTTAAACTCTCCATCAAGCTGGCACCTAACTACCCCAGCATGCATTCTAAACCCTGTGTGATGCCCCTAAACAACTACAGACTATGCTCCGTTATTCAGCCAAATAGCCCAGGAAGCTTTAGAACACAGCTACAGTTCTGGACTTGGTGTGTTTTGAAAGACATAAGCATAAATAAGAGACCAGTGTTAGGCCAGGGAATATAGTCTTAAAACCCTAGAATTTTACAATTGATTTGGTCATATTGAAGAGACCATTACATGCATATGCTATCTTGGTGACTTCTGAAGGGCTTCTGTGTATTTTCCAGGACTTCCAATCTTAATATGAGATTGGAAACAAACAATAATACAGTGTTTTTCAAGGCAGCCAACTTCAGTCTTGCTCTTACTCTCCTCTACTTTGAAAAGATTATAATTCCTAAGAACAATTTCCCCATTGCTTTTCTTTGCTTGAAAGTAATGCTGGTTTCAAAGTACAAAATTCCAGAATATTAAAGCCAAAGGCCTTGCAAAACATCGAGCTTCCTTATGACTCAATTTAATTTCAGTAAGAATTGTTTTCAAAACAAAAGGGTAAGAGTGTTTGCACTTCAAGAGGGGAAAAATTTCTGAATTGTGTTCTGCATTTAAGGGACAAAGTTGCTCCACATAAAAATGACATGTGACACTCAGATGCCTGCCCATCAGCCAAAGCAGTAATTAAATGGCTACATCTAAATCACCTGAAGGTGTTGTTTAAAAATATATATTTCCCCACCTCCTCACTCCTCGGTAGATGTATTAAATCAGAATTTCTAGAGATAAACTTCAAGAAGCTAACATTTTAAGAAGTTCTTCAAGTGATTCTGATGCATAGCCAGCGTTAAGAACCATCAGATTCAATGATCTATTCATACCAGATCTCTTACAGATCTAACATATACAGGTACCTTTTTTTTAAAAAGGCTTAAACATAGATCCACCACTTATTATGTGCCAGGAATGCTCCTAGACTTCAGCTTTTCTTAACCAACATTCCTTATCTGAACCACAGATCACAAAAGAAGATTTGCGTGTTTCTTTATTCAGTTCTCCCAATGATGGTACATAACAAATACTTTTATAGAGGCATAGAAGTTAACAGATTATTGGACTTCCCTGGTGGCACTGTGGATAGGAATCCATCTGCCAATGCAGGGGACACAGGCTCGATCGCTGATCCAGGAGGATCCCACATGCTATGGAGCAACTAAGCCCCACAGCTATTGAGCCTGTGCTCTAGAGCCCAGGAGCCACCACTACTGAGGCCACACACTGCAACTACTGAAGCCACATGCACTAGAACCCACGCTCTTCAGCAAGAGAAGCCACTGCAATGAGAAGACTGCACTCCCCATAACTATAGGAAACTTGTGCACAGCAAAGAAGACCCAGTGCAACGAATAAATAAAAATTAAAATAAAATAAAATTATATAAAAAAGAAATTAATAGATTATATACTCAACCATTACCTTGGGGCATTAGTGCTTAGTTGTCTGAGGGTTATTAAAGGCCAGTAGTAGAGAAACTATTTATGAAGAACAGATGAAGTATCTGAAATATAATATATTTATACTCTAGATGGTTCAGCTACAAGATGATGCCTCCAGCCTCCAAGCTTCCTGAATGATTGCGTGATGTGACATATGCTTCTTTGTCTTTTCCCAAACCTACATCAGAAACATAGAGTGATCAATAAATAGGTCACTGTTGACAGTTGGTGTTAATTTGCCACCACAGTGCAACTGAATGCAGAGTTCCAGAAAATAGCAAGGAGAGATAAGAAAGCCTTCTTAAGTGACCAATGCAAAGAAATGGAGGAAAACAATAGAATGGGAAAGACTAGAGATCTCTTTAAGAAAATTTGAGTTACCAAAGGAACATTTCATACAAAGATAGGCACAATAAAGGACAAAAATAGCAAGGATCTAACAGCAGCAGAAGAAATTAAGAAACGGTGGCAGGAATACACGGAAGAACTGTACAAAAAAGCTCTTAATGACCCAGTTAACACAATGATATGGTCACTCACCTAGAGCCAGACATCCTGGAGTGTGAAGTCAAGTAGGCCTTAGGAAGCATCACTACAAACAAAACTAGTGGAAGTGATGGAATTCCAGTTAAGCTATTTCAAATCCTAAAAAGATGATGCTGTTAAAGTGCTGTACTCCTTGTGCCAACAAACTTGGAAAACTCAGCAGTGGCCACAGGACTGGAAAAGGTCAGTTCTCATTCCAATCCCAAAGAAAAGCAATGCCAAAGAATGTTCAAATTACCATGCAAATGCTCTCATTTCACATGCCAGTAAGATTTTGCTCAAAATCCTTCAAGCTAGGCTTCAGCAGTATGTGAACTGAGAACTTCCAGGTGTGCAAACTGGATTTAGAAAAGGCAGAAGAATCAGAGATCAGATTACCAACATACACTGGGTCATAAAAAAAGCAAAGGAATTCCCAAAACATCAATTTCTGCTTCATTGACTATGAAAAGCCTTTGACTGTGTGGATCACAACAAATTGTGGAAAATTCTTAAAGAGATGGGAATACCAGACCACTTTACCTGCCTCCTGAGAAACCTGTGTGCAGGTCAAGAAGCAACAGTTAAAACCAGACATGGAACAATGGACTGGTTCCAAATTGGGAAAGGAACGTGTCAAGGCTGTATATTGTCACACTGCTTATTTACCTGGCTATACGAAGCACAAGCTGGAATCAAGATTGCGGGGGGAAATATCAACAACCTCAGATATGTAGATGATACCACTTTAATGGCAGAAAGTAAAGAGGAACTAAAGAGTCTCTTGATGAAGGTAAAAGAGGAGAGTGCAAAAGCTGGCTTAAAACTCAACATTCAAAAAACTAAGATCAAGGCATCCAGTTCCATCATTTCATGGCAAATAGATGGGGAAAATATATATACAGTGTCAGATTTCATTTTCTTGGGCTCCAAGATCAATGCAGATAGTGACTGTAGCCACAAAATTAAAAGACACTTGTTCCTTGGAAGAATAGCTATGTCAAACCTAGACAATATTTTAAAAAGCAGAGACATCACTTTGCAGACAAAGGTCCATATAGTCAAAGCCATGGCTTTTCAAGTAGTCACGTATGGATGTGAGAGTTGGATCATGGAAAAGGCTGAGCACCAAAGAATTGATGCTTTCAAACTGGTGCTGGAGAAGACTCTTGAGAGTCTCTTGGACTCTAAGGAGATCAAACCACTGAATCCCAAAGGAAATCAGTCCTGAATATTCATTGAAAGGACTGATACTGAAGATCCAATACTTGGCCACCTAATGCAAAGAGCTGACTCATTGGAAAAGACCCTGATGCTGGGGAAAATTGAGGGCAAGAGGAGAAGTGGTTAATAGAGGATGAGATGGTTGGATGGCATCATTAACTCAATATACATGAATTTGAGGAAACTCAGGGAGATAGTGATGGACACAGAAGCCTGGTGTGCTGCAGTTCATGGGGTCACAAAGAGTTGGACACAACTTAGTGGCTGAACAACAACAACAACAGTGCAACGATCTATGCTAAGTAAAGCAGTAACATTAACATATTTGAAGTTTGTTAAAACAAAAAACTACTTAAGGATTTTGACAGGATACTCAACAGAACAAACTACACATTTTTCAAAGATCACTCTGACTGCAGGGTCGAGACTGGCTAGGAGGAGGGCAAGTGTTGATATAAACAGGTCAACTTGTTAATGAAATAATTATTGAATTCATGTGTTCAGTCAGCAAGTAATTATTTAAAGACTCTTGTGTGATAGCCACTGTGTTAGGTGTTAGATATACAAAGATAAACAAGATAATTATAGGTGGTATTAAATGCTATGAAGAAAAGAGCCAGAGTGTTATGAAAGAGAAAAAGGAACGACTACCTATCTTACATAGAAGCATGATGATAGAAATAGTATGCAAGCCACATACACAATTTTTTAAAAAGCATTTTGGTTGCTGTGGGCGGAATGACAAAGGCTGTAGTGGGACAAGGCTGACAACTGAACTCATTAAGATTAGGTAATCCAGGCACACAGACTAGAAGAGGATGCGTCAAGTACTAGCCACAGCCTGACCTCTGCATTTTGGAGAACTGAGTCAAAGATTCAAGCCAATGTGAAGACCTTAATTAGTGAAGAATGGTCCTTGGAGCCTTATGCAAAGATACCTCAGGGAAATGGGAGCGGGTGACAAAGTTGATCCAACCTGGGTATACACAATTGTCAAAACTCTTTGAACTGACACTTCAGGATTGTGCGTTTTATCATGTATACATTATACCTTGATAAGTTAAAACAAATACATTCAAATGATTTATCTCAACCCATACTACCTTCCTGAGGAACAAGATGTGAACATAACCATGTTCTACTGAAACTGCAATGGAAAAATTTCACTTGGGCAAGACCCAAGTTCGCTAAAGAGAACCAGAGATCAAATTTCCAACATTCATTTGATCATAGAAAAAGCAAGATAATTCCAGAAAAACATCTACTTTTGCTTCATTGACTATGCTAAAGCCTTTGAATATGTGGATCACAACAAACTGGGGAACATTCTTAAAGAGATGGGAATACCAGACCACCTTACCTGCCTCCTGGGAAATCTGTGTGCAGGTCAAGAAGCAACAGTGAGAACCGGACATGGAAGAACAGACTGGTTCCAATTTAGGAAAGGAATATGTAAAAGCTGTATATTGTCACCCTGCTTATTTAACTTATATGTAGAGTACATCATGTGAAACGCATGAAATGATTATATCATATCTGATTGTTTACATGTTCACTAGAGTTTTTGCAACCAAAACCTGTGTAGTTCAGGCTTTGAATTATTAAAGTTTTTTTTTTTTTTCAGGCATCCAGATGGCTCCTACCTTTCACCCAGCCCCATCCCTCTTCTCCTAGAGTCATAGTTTCTTCTTCCCATCATCTCCCTTTTGAGACTTATTTTCCAGGTGAAAACAACATTTGTGGCATGAAAAAGGAAACCTTCAATCAGAAAATTTTTCAGGGCTGGACTCCAGGTTCAACCAGTCTCCCTACAAAATTCACGAAGCTGAGAGTCAGAGTCAGCCATGGTGGACTGTGAGGGAGGGCTGAAGCACTGGCACACACTGAGGCATGAGCTGCACATTAACAGTGATGCTGAACCCCAAGTTATGCAAAAAATCAATGGCTCCCACTAGCTAAACTATCCTATCTCTTTTTCCAGAGTGAAAGAACATTTTGTGGAGTATTGAATATGGAGATTTCCTTAGTGTCCTCCACTGCTTCTCCCATTTTCTCAGCATTTATGCATTGCTATTTATTTCCTCAGGTTTTCTTCTCATGATACATAACCTTCTTGGGTGATCTCATTCACACCAACAGCTTTAACTATAACATGTAGGCTAAAGACTCCTATATCTTTATCCCTAGTTCAGATGCATTTCCTCAGACTGAGACTCAAATATCTAAATGCTTAGTGGGTGGCACACCTAGTTATCTTATGAAAACAATAAAATCTGTAGTTGAACTGTTAACATTCTCTATCTCTTGCCCCAGATCTATTTTTCCTTTATAATAATTTCTCTATATATTAATAACAATATCCAATCACCCAAGCTAGAAACCTAGAATTCATTCAACCTCAGTTTTTTTCCTTCTCACCATCCCCTACAACTACTCCAATCATTCACTTCACAACATCAATTATATGTTCTAAGAATCTTGTTTATCTTTCACTTATACTCATTCTTAATATTCTTCCTCAGTTTAGGACATTAGCATCTTTCATCTGCTGCAATCATCTCCAGAGGTATGCCTGCAGTCCATTATCCACAATACTATCTCAATGATCTGTCTAAATATTTGTTCACTAGCTTTTCTTTCTCATTATACTGTGACTTCTCCAAAGGCAGAGACTATATTTATCTTTATGGTACCTTGTATAGTGTTTGGCACAGAATAGCCCAGACAGATGGATAAATGAGTGAATGAACTACAGAGGAGTCCAACATCATTCTTGGAAAATGACAGAGGTACAATGGTGAATAAAACAGAACTGGACTCCTTTCTTTCCTCACAGAGCTAAATCACCACTGTATTTGGTCATTTTTCCTCATCTCATCCTTGCACCTTTTTCCTACTCCTATTGTCACTGTACTTTGACTTTTTGACATATCACATTGCAATGATGTATTCAAGTAACCATTTCTCCCAAGTGCATTTGTAAGTGTAGCATGTCTATCCATCTCTGCATTCCTAGCACCTATCCCAGTGCTTGGCACATAATGAGTGATCAATTTATATGAAATGAACGAATGAAATAATATAGCTCAGCTGCAGCCTTCCTGTGGCTGGGTAGGACCACGTCCATTTCTTCTTCAGTCACTACTCCCATCTCCACAGAGACACTGCAGATCTTGGGAGAGTTCTGTCTCCAGAGCTTTGGGTAGAGCTTTATCCCTTTGACTTCATCTGGGCCTTTTAGTAACCATCCATCCATGATTATATGCACTGCTGGTGAAATCCCTTAGACTTGAGCTTGGTTAGGAGGCCCATTTATGCTGGCAATTCTTCTGAAATATTACAATGTATTCTCCACATCTAGCTTGTCGGATCCATGGTAAATGTGGGGATATGGCTAACAGTAGTTTCAGATCGACTGGTTGAGAGCATGCTTTCTCAAGCATACATCACAACAGGAACTTTCCAAGTAGAATCAAATAGGGTGTCATTTTTTATTTAGCTACATTAACAACTTGACATCAACATTTTTCTCTCAGTAGGTAAATGTTTCCTGCTGCTCATACAAATTCTCTCTGTTTTTCATATGAAGACCCATAGTAGGCACTCAATGAACATTTGATGATTATAGGAAATGTTTGAAGGAATCTCTATGGCCATCTCCTCATTTGCTATATATTTTCTTCTCAGGAACATATAGGTGATAGAAAGGGCTAGAGAATGGATCTGCTTCTTCTATGAACTCCTTACAGCCTTTCTTTCTCCCTCCCTACACACCCACATACCCCCAAACTCACAAACTGCAGATACATTTTTGAATTCCTAATTTGTGAGCACAGCTAACAGATTGTAATTCAAGGGAAGGCCTTTGTAATGTAGAGGGACTCCTGAATTTTAAAACAAGAGCTTTTTTTTAGAACTACCTATGTGTAAATGACAACAAGGAGAAATATATATGCATCTAATTTCCAGGTTAAGGGGAAATCTAGTCTTTTCCACCAAACAAGGATGAGAAAATACCCCTAGCCAGAGACACAAAACAGAGTTAAAGCTACAATGATATAGAAGACAATATAAGTCAGGTTGTGCCTGAGAAACTATGAAATTCAGTTTCCTAATTCCACATAGGCATCAGTTAAAAGCCATGCTACCATGGCTGTTTTCAGGTGTCCTTACCAGAACTGAACTTCCCTGAGCAGAGAGCAACTGTAGCTTTTCTGAATGATTTCTGGAATGTTACCTGCACTGAGTATTCTTTTTCTGAAGGACTCACATGAAGGAACGTATGCCACCCTGGTTACTCAAGCTCATGGGAATTTTCTCAAGCCTGCTTTCTCAAACACCCCTATCCTCACTAGTTTGTGTTCTGCCTTAAATGTTTCCCTTGGTATTTTTTAAACTACCACAGTATTTCTTATCTGATTGTATCACTGGCTACTTCTCAAAAACAAAATGCCAATGATACTTTGTCAAAGACTTTCATGATTAAAACCTTACCTTCACCCCAAGAGCAAAACATGATTTCCAAGAGACAAAGTATTACTGAGGAGACTTTTGGAAGAGCCAAGAGCATGGAGACCATGATAGAGAAGAAGACTGAAAACTAGCTTCCTTACAACCAATAGCGAAGGTAAATAACCGAAAGTGTTTCTTGCTTGAGGATTTACAATAAGAAATAAACACCCCTATTTCAAACCACACAGAGAAAAAAGTCCCAAACAACATTCACTCTGTATTGCAATAAGCCTTTAAGAAAAACTTATACATACCAAGCACTGAAAAAGGGGTTGTGAGTTACAGAAATAAATAAGACATCATCTTGTTCTCAAGATGTTGGCAGACAAGTGGACATCCCATGGCCCCTAAGGCTTTACATTACTTGGCTTGCCTCTCCCAACTCATTTTGGGCCAGTCTTGTCACTGTACACTGGCACTCCCATATTCTTTATTCATTCAACACACCAAGCTTGTTCTTTCCTTAGTGCCTTTGCATTTTCCTTTCCCTTTGTCTAGAATGCCATTAACTCCAGTCTTTCTCTAGATGGCTCCTTTTCATTATTATCAATTCAGAAAGACCTTGAGCCTCCTACCTAATCTTCCCTTTATTCTTTTTCTCAGTATCCTGTTTTGTTTTCTTCAGAGAACTTATTACAACCTGACAATTGTTTAATTTATTGTCTGCTTGTTTTCCCGACTACAATATAAATGCCATGGGGTTAGGCACTGAGTCTTTTTCACCATCAAATCCCTAACAATGCTATGCCTGGCGTACAATATTTGTGTGTGTTAGTTGCTCAGTCATGTCTGACTCTTTGTGACCCTATGGACTGTAGCCCTGCCAGACTACCCTGTCCATGAAATTCTCCAGACAAGAATGCTGGAGTGGGTTGCCATTTCCTTCTCCAGGGGATCTTCCGAACCCATGGATCAAACCCAGGTCTCCTGCATTTCAGGCAGATTTTTTACCAACTGAGCCACCAGGGAGGCTCTGGCATACAGTAGTTGCTCAAAAATATGTGCTGAATGAATGAGATGAGATGATAAGGCACACACACAAGTAACCACTGTATAATGTAGTGTGGAACAAATACAATGGGATAGAATTGTGGACATTTGCCTCTCCAAGATCCATTTGCCCTTCTGGCAATGGTACTGATATTCCCCTTCTCAACTTCAGCTCACATGTAGCCTTAAAGGGTAGAACATGTGACTGGGGTTGAAGCCAAGAAGTTCCTCATACTCCCCTGACCAAAGTTATTGATTCAGTGGTTGGTACAATCAGAGCAAATCTCAGGACTTACTGGGAATACTGAGACAAAGATTACTCTTTTCTTCCTTTGCAGGGCAGGTGAGACTATAGGTAAACAGCCTTCTCGTAATCATGAAGGCAAGGAAGCACTGTGGAAGTTCACATCACGGAGAGCCTATTATAAGTCATGAGCTTGAACTAGACCTTGAAAACAGGTATGATTATATTTATTACTCAATGATTTTTTTTTTAACTTTTCAAATCGGAAAGAAACTTAGATACCTAGAAAGGTGAGTCTCAGAGAAGTGAATTGGCTTACACATGGAAAGTTAATGGCAGAACTACAACCAATATCCACACCTACTACCTGCTGGCCCAGAATTCTTTCCACTTTATAGGATGGCTTTTTGATCTGCATTTTGGGATTCTAGGTGGAGGCACAGATATACTATGCAAAATTTAGAAAAATAAAAATATGTTCATAAAATAATAATCTGTCTATGTGTCTAGAGGAAAGAGTGTCAGCAGGGAGATAGTAAGAGATCAGGCAAGAGGTATAGAGAATGGGCTTGTGGACACAGCCGGGGAAAGAGAGGGTGGGGCAAATTGAGAAAGTAGCACTGACACATGTACACTACCATGCATAAAACAGATAGCTAGTGGGAAGCTGCTATATAACATAGGGAGCTCAGCTCGATGCTCTGTGTTGACCTAGAGGGGTGGGAAAGGGGAGGAGGGAGGCTCAAGAGGGAGAGGAATATATGTATACTTATGACTAATTCACATTGTTGTATAGCAGAAACCAACACAACATTGAAAGCAAATATAAAAAGAGATTAGGCAGAAAATATCAGATGGGGTCAGATTTTAGAAGACACAGGGAAGCCATTCAGTCTTTGAGTAAAAGAGCATTATAATTTAAGTACCATGGAAGATAGGGACAGTTCAGGCAGAGAGACCAGCTAAGTGGTTATTTTACTAGTCTAGACTGCCACAATATGCCATAATATCTGCCATAATATGCCAAAATATCTTCCCTGGTGGCTCAGTCAGTAAAGAGTCTGCCCACAATGTGGGAGACCCAGGTTCAATCCCTGGGTTTGGAAGATCCCCTGGAGAAGGAAATGGCAACCCGCTCCAGTATTCTTGCATGGAGAATTCCATGGAGAGAGCAGCCTGGGAGGCTACAGTCCATGAAGTCACAAAGAGTCAGACACGACTGAGTGACTAACACTTTCACTTTCAAGTTGTTATACTAGTCTGTGCTGCAATAATATGGGATCAAATTAAAAGAGTCTTGAGGTTTTTTTTTTAAAGCAGAATAAGAGACAGATGTCTCTAGCTGACCTCAGAAATAGGTTAGAGACAAGGTTTCTCCTTGTCTAAAGAAATTTCAGTTATGTTCATTTCTGTGAATGAAGTCAGCAGCATAATAACCATTCACCATTAAATATGTATCAGATTAATTATGCTGTAAATTCTAGTTCAATTTAACCAATGAATTGCCTTCTGGATATGTTGCTCATTATGATGAAAAAAGGAGAGTGGAGCAACTTGGCCAGCCATTTGGCTTTTGACTTTATCATTTTTCACTCATTTCTGTTTGAGCATAGCTTTTTCTAATCCCCAAAGGGAGGTGAGCTTTTTTCTTTGTCCTTGATGGAAATTTTAAAGTAAACCCCATCAGGAAAGGACAAGGCCACCCCATAAGCCAAGAGCCTGAGTAAAGCTGTCCACCTGCTTATTCTGTTCCAGGAACCAAGGTTCTTCTTAGCTTCTTCACTGAGTACCCAACCCAAGATGTGCTCCAGGCCACTGTCTCTGGTTGCTCAGCTGGGGAGGCTGTCCAGACCAGTCTGAGTGGTTCTGCTTTGTACTATACTTAGCAATGTGTCAGAGGTAAAATAAATAAATAAATAAATAAAAGTCTACAGTACTAGAGAGGAGGAAACAAAAAAAGGCCCATGGAAAAATTGGAAATCATTTGAGTAATCAATCATCAGCTAAAGCTAAGCATTGAAGTTATTTATATGGGAATCTTTAGGTTGTAATAGCAATGTGTTTATTCATGGCTCAACTCTTTTCTAGGTCAGATATTTCAGAGAACACACACACAATCATGCATATACAATTTCTTGCTCTCCTTGAAAAGGATGTCTGTACTAAAAGATAAAACAGAGCATTTTAGAATGAAGGGGTGGGAGAAGAGCCAAGTGAAGAGGTGGGAAGGATGGACAAAATGAAATAAAAGTCAATGTAAGGGTGACCGTACTCTGGAGACATGTCTAAGAGGGTCCCATTTTATGCCTGTTGTAGACTAATAACAGTTCATTATTTCACTTCCAAATTTATTTGATTTAGAGAGTAAATTACATAGTCATTCTATCAAGTTCATTTCTTTAAAGAGAAATAATTTGTATTTTTATAGCTCACTATAATTTTCAGTTCAGTTCAGTCACTCAGTTGTGTCTGACTCTTTGCGACCCCATGAACTGCAGCACGCCAGGTCTCCCTGTCTATCACCAACTCCCGGAGTCCACCCAAACCCATGTCCATCGAGTCGGTGATGCCATCCAACCATCTCATCCTCTGTCATCCCCTTCTCCTCCTGCCCTCAGTCTTTCCCAGCAGCAGGGTCTTTTCCAAAGAGTCAGCTCTTTGCATCAGGTGGCCAAAATATTGGAGTTTCAGCTTCAGCATCAGCCCTTCCAATGAACACCCAGGACTGATCTCCTTTAGGATGAACTGGTTGGATCTTCTTGCAGTCCAAGGGACTCGCAAGAGTCTTCTCAACACCACAGTTCAAAAGCATCAATTCTTCAGTGTTCAGCTTCCTTCACAGTCCTACTCTCACACCCATACTCAACCACTGGAAAAAACCATAGCCTTGACTAGATGAACCTTTGTTGGCAAAGCAATGTCTCTGCTTTTGAATATGCTGTCTAGGTTGGTCATAACTTCCCTTCCAAGGAGTAAGTGTCTTTTAATTTCATGGCTGCAATTAACATCTGCAGTGATTTTGGAGCCCAGAAAAATAAAGTCAGCCACTGTTTCCACTGTTTCCCAATCTATTTCCCATGAAGTGATGGGACCAGATGCCATGATCTTCGTTTTCTGAATGTTGAACTTTAAGTCGACTTTTTCACTCCCCTCTTTCACTTTCATCAAGAGGCTTTTTAGTTCCTCTTCACTTTCTGCCATAAGGGTGGTGTCATCTTCATATCTGAGGTTATTGATATTTCTCCCAGCAATCTTGATTCCAGCTTGTTATTCCTCCAGCCCAGTGTTTCTCATGATGTACTCTGCATATACGTTAAATAAGCAGGGTGACAATATACAGCCTTGACGTACTCCTTTTCCTATTTGGACCCAGTCTGTTATTCCATGTCCAGTTCTAACTGTTGCTTTTTGACCTGCATACAGGTTTCTCAAGAGGCAGTAGACTTTGTCGTTTTCTCAGTAGACTTTGTCATTCATTATCTCTATTAATATTTAAAGCAATTTTATAAGGTGGGCAAAATGGGTGTCTATGTCCTTTTAACAGATGAGAAACTGAGGCCAAAGGGGTTATTTTTCCTGAGGCTAATAAATGGCTGAGCTCAGATTCCTGTTTTCTAATCTTGTGTTTTCCCCATTGCACTTCTCTGCTTTCCCCATTATATTTAAGACAAGTGTTCAATTCTAATGTGTCAAATAATCAACATAAAGTTAGCAGGGTCAGCTACATACAGTTCAATGCTTAGCCCTTTGATTCCTGAGCTAGATTCATGCAAACCCCAAACCCTGTATGAACAAGGTTCATACAAACCCCAAAGAATGGGAAAATCTTCTGTAGGTTAAAATGATGAGAAAGTGTAGAGGTAGTAGAGCTATGCCTTATATCTTTGTAGCCGCAATCAGGGCAGTCAAAGCCTGGATGAGAAAATTGGCATGCTGGCGTACTGACTGAGTCCATGTAGACTCTTGGTAAAACATGAAGTAACAGAAGCTTGGATTCAGAACTGGTACCTTTTATATGAAGCCCTCCTTAGCACTGCCTCTGGACCCCCACTCTGCTCCTGTTGCCCATTGTCCCTTGTTTGCCCACCTACCTCTGCAGCAAGTGACAATTCAATCAAATCCTGGTCTCCAAAGAGAGCAAGGTAAAACCAGGTAGCAGGTGAAAGGTACCTGATTATCTAAGCTACTCATTGTGAATGGAGAAATGGTGATTTGAGACTTCACCTTTTCAGTGATATTTGCATCTGGAGAGAAGGCATAGGGCCTTTTCAATGTCCCTTTCAGATGCCAGCTACAATTCCAGTTCGTCTGACTGCTTGCCAAGTAGGAAACAGAAGCCTAGCAAATTATTCTGCAGCCTTGACAATCAAACTTGCCAAAGAGGCAAGACAGGCAAAGATAAAATCACAGTCCAAAGGTAGTTGCTGTAGCTTACCACTCTGGCCAGTCCTCAAATACTCAAAATGTCTTATTCTTCTTAGAGGGGGCCTCATGGTTTTGTACAGTATGTATGAGATCAAAAAACAGTAACTGTCAGCTCTATTTCAAGATATACTGTGTTTTGTTGTCATGGCCAAGATTTTAGACCTGCTATGTATTCATTCATTCAACAAACATTAAATGCTTACAATGCATCAGGTTATGTAGGAGATTCCATTGATGCAGTGGTGAATAAAACATGGTTTCTGCTGTTGATGTGCTCACTGTCTAATGGGGAAATCAAGCAGATAAATAGATAATTACAGTTCAGTATAATTAGTGTTATTCATTTATTTGTTCACTGATTTGTCCAACAAATATTTAATGAGCCAAATTCTGTGCTAGGTACTCGGGATACAATGGTGAGCAAGAAAAATAAGAGGCATTGTCTGTATCTGTGTGTCTCCTGTTTTATACCCAACACAGTGCCTCACACAAAGATAGCTCTTAGCAAATAAATGAAATAATTGACTTAAAAGTTTTTCTCAATTCTTTTCTAAATACTGAAACTCTTTCTTCAAAAGGAAATCTTGCATGAAAGCCTAATATATCAAATAAATGAAAGAGGCCTGGGAAAGAAAGTAAACACTAATATATAAAAAGTAAAGTACGGGAAAGGAATTTTCTGATTGAACTTAAGAGTATGAACCTAGTAACTCTGCTCTAGTATTCTATTGACTCTCACCCCACCCAAATCTCTCCTACTTCTAAGGAGTCCATGAGGCATCCCAGTAGTATGTGGACACCAAAGGATCAGTCTGTTTCTCACATCATGGTTCACAACTCAACAGTATCAATATCACCTGAATAGTTTATTAAATAGACTGATTCCTAGGACCCATCCCAGACATACTATATCAGACTCTCTGGGGTGGAGCCCAAGAATATCACCTTCCAGGTAGATTCTGATGAATACTTGAGTTTTAGAAACACTAAAGAGAATTTGTCCATAAAAATGTTAATTCATTTTCTACTGCTGCATAACAAATTACTACATACTTAGTAGTGGCTTAAAGTAATATCCATTTATTAGCTCACATTTCTGTAGGTCAGAAGTCCAGGCACAATGTGATTGGGTTCTCTGCTCAAGGTCTACCAAGACTAAAATCAAGGTGTTATCTAGGTTGCTTTCTCATCTGGAACTCAGATTCCTAGTCCAAGTTTGTGTGATTGTATCAGAAGTTGGTTCCTTACGGTTGCAGGACTGTGGTCTCCATTTCCTTGCTGTCATCTGGAGGCTGCTCTTAACTACTATAGGCCACCCACATTCCTGACTACATAACCTATCCGAGAAGCAGAAAATCTCTGTCAAGTTGAATTCCTCTTACACTTGAAATCACTTTTGCTAGGAAGAGCCTTTTAAGGGGTCAACTGATTAGGTCAGGCTCACTGAAAATAACCTCTCTTAAAGAAAATTGACGAGATTTTTAAAAAATATTTTATTTATTTTAATTGGAGGCTAATTACCTTACAATATTGTAGTAGTTTTTGCCATACATTGACATGAATCAGCCATGGGTCTACATGTGTCCCCCATCCTGAACCCCCTTCCCACCTCCCTCCCCATCACATCCCTCAGGGTCATTCCAGTACATCAGCCCTGAGCACCCTGTTTCATGTATTGAACCTGGACTGGCGATCTATTTCACATATGATAATATACATAATTCAATGCTATTCTCTCAAATCATCCCACCCTCGCCTTCTCCCAGAGTCCAAAAGACTGCTATATCTGTGTCCCTTTTGCTGTCTGGCATATAGGGTCATTGTTACATCTTTTTAAATTCCATATATATGTGTTAATATACTACACTGGTGTTTTTCTTTCTGACTTACTTCACACTGCATAATAGGCTCCAGTTTCATCCATCTCATTAGAACTGATTCAAATGTTATTTTTTAATAGCTGAGTAATATTCCATTGTATGTATGTACCACAGCTTTCTTATCCATTCGTCTGCCAGTGGACATCTAGGTTGCATCCATGTCCTGGCTATTGTAAACAGTGCTGCGATGAACATTGGGGAACATGTGTCTCTTTCAATTCTGGTTTCCTCAGTGTGTATGCCCAGCAGTGGGATTGCTGGGTCCTATGGCAGTCCTATTTCCAGTTTTTAAAGGAATCTCCACACTGTTCTCCATAGTGGCTGTACTAGTTTGCATTCTCACCAACAGTGTAAGAGGGTTGGTTCCCTTCTCTCTGCACCCTCTCCAGCATTTATTGTTTGTTTACTTTTTTATAGCAGCCATTCTGAATGGCATGAGATGGTATGTCACTGTGGTTTTGATTTGCATTTCTCTGATAATGAGTGATGTTGAGCATCTTTTCATGTGCTTGTTAGCCATCTGTATGCATTCTTTGGAGGAATGTCTGTTTAGTGCTTTGGCCTATTTTTTGATTGGTTCGTTTATTTTTCTGGAAGTGAGCTGCATGAGTTGCTTGTATATTTTTGAGATCAATTCTTTGTCAGTTGCTTCATTTGCTATTATTTTCTCCCATTCTGAAGGCTGTCTTTTCACCTTGCTTATAGTTTCCTTCGTTGTGAAAACGCTTTTAAGTTTAATTAGATCCCATTTGTTTATTTTTGCTTTTATTTCCACTACACTGGAAGGTGGGTCATAGAGGATCCTGCTGTGATTTATGTCAGAGAGTGCTTTGCCTGTTTTCCTCTAGGAGTTTTATAGTTTCTGGTCTTACATTTAGATCTTTATCCATTTTGAGTTTATTTTTTGTCTACGGTGTTAGAAAGTGTTTGAGTTTCATTCTTTTAGAAGTGGTTAACCAGTTTTCCCAGCATCACTTGTTAAAGAGATTGTCTTTTCTCAATTGTACATTCTTGCCTCCTTTGTCAAAGATAAGGTGTCCATAGGTGCTTGGATTTACCTCTGGGCTTTCTGGTTTTTTCCATTGATCTATATTTTGGTCTTTATGCCAGTACCATACTGTCTTGATGACTGTAGCTTTGTAGTATAGCCTGAAGTCAGACAGGCTGATTCCTCCAGTTCCATTCTTCTTTCTCAAGATTGCTTTGGCTATTCGAGGGTTTTTTGTATTTCCATAGAAATTGTGAACTTATTTGTTCTAGTTCTCTAAAAAAATATCATTGGTAGCTTGATAGGGATTGCATTGAATCTACAGATTGCTTTGGGTAGTATACTCATTTTTACTATGTTGATTCTTCCAATCCATGGACATGGTATATTTTGCCATCTATTTGTGTCATCTTTGATTTCTTTCATCAGTGTTTTATATATAGGTCTTTTGTTTCTTTAGGTAGATTTATTCCTAAGTATTTTATTATTTTCATTGCAATGGAGAGTGGAATTGTTTCCTTAATTTCTCTTTCTGTTTTCTCATTGTTAATGTATAGGAATGCAAGGGAGTTCTGTGTGTTAATTTTATATCCTGCAACTTTACTCTATTCATTGATTAGCTCTAGCAATTTTCTGGTGGTGTCTTTAGGGTTTTCTATGTAGAGGATCATGTCATCTGCAAAATAAGAGTTTTACTTCTTCTTTTCCAATCTGGATTCCTTTTATTTCTTTTTCTCCTCTGATTGCTGTGGCTAAAACTTCCAAAACTATGTTGAATAGTCATGGTGAGAGTGGGTACACTTGTCTTGATCCTGACTTTAGGGGAAATGCTTTCAATTTTTCACCATTGAGGATACTGTTTGCTGTGGGTTTATCATACATAGCTTTTATTATGTTGAGGTATGTTCCTTCTATGCCTGCTTTCTGGAAGGCTTTTGTCATAAATGGATGTTGAATTTTGTCAAAGGCTTTCTCTGCATCTATTGAGATAATCATATGGTTTTTATCTTTCAATTTGTTGATGTGGTGTATCACATTGATTGATTTGCATATGTTGAAGAATCCTTGCATCCCTGGGATAAAGCCCACTTGGTCATGATGTATAATCTTTTTAATATGTTGTTGGATTCTGTTTGCTAGAATTTTGTTAAGGATTTCTGCATCTATGTTCATCAGTGATGTTGACCTGTTGTTTTGTTTTTTTGTGGCATCTTTGTCTGGTTTTGGTATTAGGGTGATGGTGCCCTCATAGAATGAGTTTGGAAGTTTACCTTCCTCTGCAATTTTCTGGAATAATTTGAGTAGGATAGTTCTTACCTCTTTTCTAAATTTTTGGTAGAATTCAGCTGTGAAGCTGTCTGGTCTTGGGCTTTTGTTTGCTGGAAGATTTCTGATTACAGTTTTGATTTCCGTGCTTGTGATGGGTCTGTTAAAATTTTCTATTTCTTCCTGGTTCAGTTTTGGAAGGTTATACTTTTCTAAGAATTCGTCCATTTCTTCCAGGTTGTCCATTTTATTGGCATATAGTTGCTGATAGTAGTCTCTTATGATCCTTTGTATTTCTGTGTTGTCTGTTGTGATTTATCCACTTGCATTTCTAATTTTGTTGATTTGATTTTTTTCCCTATTTTTCTTGATGAAGCTGGCTAATGGTGTGTCTATTTTATTTATCTTCTCAAAGAACCAGGTATTACCTTTGTTGATTTTTGCTATGGTCTCCTTTATTTCTTTTTTATTTATTTCTGCCCTAATTTTTATGATTTCTTTCCTTCTATTAACCCTGGGGTTCTTCATTTCTTCTCTTTCTAGTTGCTTTAGATGTAGAGTTAGGTTATTTATTTGATTTTTCTCTTCTTTCTTGAGGTAAGTTTGCATTACTATGAACCTTCCCCTTAGCATTGCTTTTACTGAGTCCTATAGGTTTTCAGTTGTTGTGTTTTCATTTTCATTCTTTTCTATGCATATTTTGATTTCATTTTTGTTTTCTTCTGTGACTTGTTTGTTTTTCAGAAGCGTGTTGTTTATCCTCCATATGTTTGTATTTATAATCATTTTTTTCTTATAGTTGACATCTAATCTTACTATATCATGATCAGAATGGATGCTTGGAATGATTTCAATTTTTTTTTTTTAATTTACCAAGGCTAGATTTATGGCCCAGGACATGATCTATCCTGGAGAAGGTTCTGTGTACACTTGAGAAAAAGGTGAAATTCATTGTTTTGGGGTGAAATATCCTATAGATATCAGTTGAGTCTAACTGGTCCATTGTATCATTTAATGTTTGTGTTTCCTTGCTAGTTTTCTGTTTAGTTGATCTATTCATAGGTGTGAGTGGGATATTAAAGTCTTCCACTGTTATTATGTTATTGTTAATTTCCCCTTTCATACTTGTTAGTATTTGCCTTACATATTGTGGTGCTCCTATGTTGGGTGTATATATATTTATAATTGTTATATCTTCTGTGATTGATCATTATGTAGTGTCCTTTTTTGTCTCTTTTCACAGCCTTTATTTCAAAGTCTATTTTATCTGATATGAGTATTGCTACTCCTGCTTTCTTTTGGTCTCCATTTGCATGAAATATCTTTTTCCAGCCCTTCACTTTCAGTCTGTAGGTGTCCCTTGTTTTGAGTTAGGTCTCTTGTAGACAGCATATATAGGGGTCTTGTTTTTTTATCCATTCAGGCAGTCTTTGCCTTTTGGTTAGGGCATTCAACCCATTTACTTTTAAGGTAATTATTGATAAGTGAGGCTTTTGAACTGTGGTGTTGGAGAAGGCTCTTGCAAGTCCCTTGGATTGCAAGAAGATCCAACCAGTCCATCCTAAAGGAGATCAGTCCTGGATGTTCATTGGAAGGACTAATACTGAAGCTGAAACTCCAATACTTTGGCCAACTCATGCGAAGAGTTGACTCATTGGAAAAGACCCTGATGCTGGGAGGGATTGAGGGCAGGAGGAGAAGGGGATGATGGAAGATGAGATGGTTGGATGGCATCAGCGACTCAATGGACGGGAGTTTGGGTAAACTCCAGGAGCTGGTAATGGACAGGGAAGCCTGGCATGCTGTGATTCATGGGGTTGCAAAGAGTCAGACAGGACTGAGTGACTGAAATGAACTGAACTGATGATTCCCATTGCCATTTACTTTGTTGTTTTGGGTTCGAGTTTGTCTAGATAAGATCCTTTAATATTTGTTGAATAGCTGGTTTGGTGGTGCTAAATTCTCTCAGCTTTTGCTTGTCTGTAAAGCTTTTGATTTCTCCTTCATATTTGAATGAGATCTTTGCTGGGTACAGTAATCTGGGTTGGAGGTTTTTTTCTTTCATCACTTTAAGTATATCCTGCCATTCCCTCTTGGCCTGAAGAGTTTTTATTGAAAGATCAGCTGTTATCCTTATGGGAATCCCCTTGTATGTTATTTGTTGTTTTTCCCTTGCTGTTTTTAATATTTGTTCTTTGTGTCTGATCTTTGTTAATTTGATTAATATGTGTCTTGGGGTGGTTTGCCTTGGGTTTGCCCTGTTTGGGACCCTATGGGTTTCTTGGACTTGGGTGCTATTTCCTTCTCCATTTTAGGGAAGTTTTCAACTATTATCTCCTCAAGTATTTTCTCATGACCTTTCTTTTTGTCTTCTTCTTCTCAGACTCCTATTATTTGAATGTGGGGGCATTTGACATTGTCCCAGAGGTCTCTGAGGAAGTCCTCATTTTTTTTAATTCTTTTTTTCTTTTTTCCTCTCTGCTTCATTTATTTCCACCATTCTATCTCCCGTCTCACTTATCCTATCTTCTGCCTCAGTTATTCTAGTGTTGGTTCCCTCCACAGTGTTTTTTATCTCAGTTATTGCATTATTCATTATTGATTGACTATTTTTTATTTATTCTAGGTCCTTGTTGAACATTTCTTGCATCTTCTTTAGATAGTCCTTGTCTCAAGACTATTTATCTAACTCCAGCTTGTTTTCAAGATTTTGGATCATTTTTACAATCATTAGTCTGAATTCTTTTTCAGGTAGATTCCCTATCTCCTCTTTTGTTTGGTTTGGTGGGCATTTATCATGTTCCTTTTCCTGCTGAATATTTCTTTGCCTTTTCATCTTGTTTAGATTGCTATTTGGGGTAGCCTTTCTGTATGCTGGAAGTTTGTGTTTCCTCTTTATTGTGGAGGTTCCTCCCTGTGTGTGGGGTTGGATGAGTGGTTTGTCAAGATTTCCTGTTTAGGGAAGCTTATGTCAGTGTTCTGGTAGGTGGAGCTGGATCTCTTCTCTCTGGGGTGCAATGAAGTGTCCAGGAGTGAGTTTTGAGTTATCTATGGGTTTGGTGTGGCTTTTGGCCGCCTGTATTTTAATGCTCAGTGTTATGTTCCTTCGTTGTTGGAGAATTAGCTTGGTATGCCTTGCTCTGAAACTTGTTGGCTCTTGGGTGGAGTTTTGTTTCAGTGTTGGTGTGGAGGCTTTAGGATGAGCTGTTGTCGATTAATGTTCCCTGGAGTCAGCAGTTTTCTAGTGTTCTCAAGTTTGGTATTTAAGCCTCCTGCCCCTGGCTTTCAGTCTTATTCTTACAGTAGCCTCAAGACTTCTTCATCCACACTGCACTGTATTCCAGAAACGTCCCTCAGAAGGCAGTGTTTAGGGTGGAAGAGACCAGAGCAGACACTAGTTAGAAGGCAGCCAAGGCATTCTAGATGAGATGTGATGAGAGCAAAATCAGTGGCAGTGACAGCTGAGTGATGAATTTAGCTTTGAGTTTTCACTGACTGTCCACAATTGGTCGCCAGCATGAGACCAAGGGAGTTTTGCAAAATAACCCTCACTCTTAGCCAGGGGCTCACAGCATCTCCCTTCCCATCCTGGCTGAAGAATCACACACAGTCCTGACTTGAGATTTTAATTGCATCAGCAAAGTCACAGCAGTACCTAGGTTTGTGTTTGATTACATAACTGGGAGGTGGTTTATACCAGAGGATAGAAATTTTGAGAGCTATATTAGTTTGCTAGGGCTGCCATAGTGAAATACCATAAAATGGATGTCTTAAATAACATAAATTTACTTTTTCACAGTTCTGGAGGCTGTTAAGTCCAAGATCAAGGTGTCAGTAGGTTTGGTTTCCTCTGAGACCTCTCTCCTGGCTTGCAGATGGCTGACCTCTTGGTTGCTCTTCATATAGACTTTAATCTGTGTGCACCCTTGGTGCCTTTTTCTCTTTTTACAAGGACACCAGTCATATTGAATTAGGGGTCCCACCCTAATGTGCTGATTTTAACTTAATCACCACTATAAAGAACTTTCCCTCAAATACTGTAGCATAGTAAGGTACTAGATATTGGATCTTCAACATATGAATTTGGGGTAGGAGGGGACACAATTCTGCCCATACCAGGAGCCGTCTCAAAATTCTGCCTACTCTACAAGTCATCCATATCACCTTTTTGAAAAACACGCGTACCCTGTTTTGTATTGAAAGTAGCCAAAACAACATAACATACAGGGGCCTCTGGGACCTCATATTTATCAGAATACTGAATTCTAATCATACAACACCTATTCCAGGGAGTAAGATTGGTGGTCATGCCATAACAGGGGACTTGAAGAAAAAGGAGTAAAAACTAACATCCTGCATTATTAAGCAAGGTTAAGTTTAGTATTAGCTGAAGAGCAACCAGCATTTCTGCATTGTGATTTTGACAATGAGAAAAGAGAAGTTTCAGAGCCCCTTCTCTACAGTCCTGATTTTCAACACAGTCTCTCCTCAGCAATGCCTATAGTATCACCTCAAACTTACTGAATCAGAGCTTCAAGACCAAGGTCAGAATATTTGTATTATATTTTTGCCATCTTCACTGGTGAATTTAATTATGTGTACCAGTGACCCAGAAACTAATGTGCCTGGGGCACTATATTTGCTCAATAAATATTTCTTGAATGGAAAACTCTAGATAATTTTCAATAGTTTATTAGGTTGCATTTTATAGTCATGTGGAACTTTGAGTTCTGCATATAGACCCAGAGAGTGATGTACCTACTAGTGATGTTCATCTCTAAGATTTATTTCAATGCCAGAAGCAGTGATGTTTGGGTTTCGTTCCCTGTTTAGGCTCCAGACAACTTGATGTGCTTGCTGTTGTTTCTGTCTTGACAAGTGGCATTTTACATATGAAATCACAAAATTCTAATTATCGATCCTACTGCTTTCTCATGCTTTAGGATAGTGGGGGACTGACTGAGACTCATGGCAGCCTCTTCCTCAGAAATGATTCTCGTCATTGCATTCTTTGGGTCAGCATTATTTACTTCACATAGAGAAACACCATCTTCTGCAGCCAAGCAACATCTTTTTACCTGGTTGATGGATCTGCCTTGTAACATGAAGCTCCTAGGATCTTCATATAATCTTCTTCTGCATAGTTTTAGGCCTAAACAGACATGTCTCTAAAGAAGATACAGATAGACAACAAATACATGAAAAGATGCTCAACATCTCTCATTCAGCTCAGTTCAGTTCAGTTCAGTCGCTCAGTCCTGACCGACTCTTTGCGACCCCATGAATCGCAGCACGCCAGGCCTCCCTGTCCATCACCAACTCCCGGAGTTCACTCAGACACACATCCATTGAGTCAGTGATGCCATCCAGCCATCTCATCCTCTGCCGTCCCCTTCTCCTCCTGCCCCCAAGAGAAATGGAAATCAAAACTACCTCATACCAATCAGAATGGCCATCATCAAAAAAATCCACAAACATTAAACATTAAATGCTGGAGAGGGTGTGGAGAAAAGGGAATCCTCTTGCATTGTTGCTAGGATTATAAATTGATACAACCAGTATGGAAAACAGTATGGAGATACATTAAACAACTAGGAATAAAACTACTATATGACAGCAACCCCACTATTGGGTATATACCCTAAGAAAACCATAATTTGAAAAGACGCACATACCCCAGTGTTCTTGGCAGCACTATTTACAATAGGTAGGACATTAAAGCAACCTAGATATCCATCGACAGATGAAACTAACACAACAATATGAGGCAGAAACCAACAATGTTGTAAAGCAATTATCCTCCAATTTTAAAAAATCAAAAATAAATAATTATTTTTTAAAAATGAAGAATATTAAGATTTTTTAAAGTGAGGTCTAAGAACCATGTGAATGAGAGAATAGGCCATTACCTGAGTTAACATAGGTCTTTCAGAGGGGATCCTGTACAAGAAAATATCAGTGTGTGTGAAAAGGGCAAGGATAAACAGGAGGGGTGGGAGACAGGATTACAGCTCACATCATATCAAAGGACAGCCTGAAGGGCCATCAGGAGTGAGAGGGATAAGAGAGCATGAGAGAGGTGGGAGTCATGAAAATGTTGGGCAAAAAGTGACAGAGCTGTTGGAGTCCCAGAAAAACTACTCTTAATCTCTGCCATGCTGAAAGTGCAGTTTGGGGCTCTGCTGTGTCAGAAACTCCCAGGGAGCCTATTAAAATGCACATTTCTAATTGGATTGTGTGAAGTGGCTATACAACTCAACATGTTTCCTAAAAATTGAGTGAATTAAACAGGTGAATTTTATGGTAAATAAATTATACCACGATACATTTGTTTCAATGCAGATTCCTGGGCATCACCTAAGGCCTCTTGAACAAGAATCTCTTGGATTGGAACTCAGCAATCTCTATTTTAACATTGCCTGGTAACTTTGATGCCTGCTGAACTCAGCTGGTAAAGAATCCACCTGCAGTGCGGGAGATCTGGGTTCGATCCCTGGGTTGGGAAGATCCCTGGAGAAGGGAAAGGCTACCCACTCCAGTATTCTGGCTTAGAGAATTTCATGGACTGTATAGTCCACGGGATTGCAAAGAGTCAGACATGACTGAACGACTTTCACTTACTGGCAACATTCAGTTCAGTTCAGTTCAGTTGCTCAATCGTGTCTGACTCTTTGCAACCCCATGAATCGCAGCACGTCAGGCCTCCCTGTCCATCACCAACTCCTGAAGTTTACCCAAACTCATGTCCATCGAGTCAGTGATGCCATCCAGCCATCTCATCCTCAGTCGTCCCCTTCTCCTCCTGCCCCCAATCCCTCCCAGCATCAGTCTTTTCCAATGAGTCAACTCTTCGCATGAGGTGGCCAAAGTATTGGAGCTTCAGCTTTAGCATCAGTCCTTCCAATGAACACCCAGGACTGATCTCCTTTAGAATGGACTGGTTGGATCTCCTTGCAGTTCAAGGGACTGTCAAGAGTTTTCTCCAACACCACAGATCAAAAGCATCAATTCTTCAGCGCTCAGCTTTCTTCACAGTTCAACTCTCACATCCATACATGACCACTGGAAAAACCATAGCCTTGACTAGACAGAGCTTTGTTGGCAAAGTAATGTCTCTGCTTTTTAATATGCTGTCTAGGTTGGTCATAACTTCCCTTCCAAGGAGTAAGCATCTTTTAATTTCCTGGCTGCAATCACCATCTGCAGTGATTTTGGAGCCTAGAAAAACAAAGTCAGCCACTGTTTCCACTGTTTCCCAATCTATTTGCCATGAAGTGATGGGACCAGATGCCATGATCTTAGTTTTCTGAATGTTCAGCTTTAAGCCAACTTTTTCACTCTCCTCTTTAACTTTCGAGTGGCTTTTTAGCTCCTCTTCACTTTCTGCCATAAGTGTGGTATCATCTGCATATCTGAGGTTATTGATATTTCTCCCTGCAATCTTCATTCCAGTTTGTGCTTCTTCCAGCCCAGCGTTTCTCATGATGTACTCTGCATAGAAGTTAAATAAGCAGGGTGACAATACACACCCTTGACGTACTCCTTTTCCTATTTGGAACCAGTCCAGCCCATGTTCATGTCCAGTTCTAACTGTTGCTTCCTGACCAAGAAAGGTTTTCAAGAGGCAGGTCAGGTGGTCTGGTATTCCCATCTCTTTCAGAATTTTCCACAGTTTATTGTGATACACACAGTCAAAGTCAACACAGATGAATCAAAAAATATTACAGTTGAATGGGAAAAGCTACAAGCAGCAGTGAGATTTAGAACATTTTTGTGTGTGCACACTCCGTCCTATTCAATTCTTTGCAACCGCATGGACTGTAGCCTGCCAGGCTACTCTGTTCATGGGATTCTCCAGGCAAGAATACTGAAGTAGTTTGCCCATTTCCTTCTCCAGGGGATCTTCCTGACCCAGGGATCAAACCCAACCTCTCCAGTGTCTCCTGCATTGGCAGGAAGTTCTTTACCAGCTGAGCAAAATGGAAGCCCCAGAACAATTGTAAATCAGAAAGCCACACAGATTCTGCATGAACACACACAAGCCAAAAAAAATGTACATTGCTTCTCTTGGAATGCTTGGCTGCAACAAAGATAGGAGACAGAGAGAGAGACAGGGAGAAAGAGAGCATGCCTTAGAGCAGAGGCTTTTAAACCGATAACTATCAGAACATCTGATTCTACCTTTAAACACATCAAGAGAGAAATAATTCCTTTAGTTACTTTCCCAGCATGCCAGTTTTAGTTTTCAAGTTTGCCTGGTCATGTTGTTTAACGGTCTTCTCTTTCAATGCCATGCAAGCCCAGCACTTCCTGATATTGTGAAAACTTCCATTTGTCAGCAACAAAACCACAGAGCATTGTGTTTATGGTTGCCCATTGGAAGGAATCCCCAGGGAGAAATGAAGGCCTCAGATCTCAGGTTTAACTGAGTCAGTTCTCCACTGATGGCTTTCATGCCTCCAAAAACAATCTCACAATTAAATAATTCCAATTCCTGAAAACTCTGCAAGAAAAAATAAGGGTAATTAGTAACAGGAAGCATGCATTAAGAGCATGCAATTAAGCCTTCCCCAGTGTCTCAGTGGTAAAAGTATCTGCCTACAATGCAGGAGTCACAGGTTCAATCCCTGATCCGGGAAGATCCCATATGCTGTGGAGCAACTAAGACTGTGTGCCACAACTATTGACCATGTGCTCCAGAAACTGGGAGTCACAACTACTGCGCCCACGTGCCCCTAGTACTGAAGCCCATGTGCCTTAGATCCCAGGATCCATAAGAGAAGCCACTGCAATGAGAAGCCCTCACACCACAACTAGAGAGTAGCCCCCACTCACAGCAATAAGAGAAAAGCCCACACAGCAATGAACACCCAGCACAGCCAAAAATTAATAAAAAATTTTAAAAAGAACATGCAATTAAATCTACTGTGTTATCATTTATGTCTGATCTTCCTGAGCATAAAATAATTCATACAGACTCTCAGGAGTTATCACTCTTTACGAGAGGTTGAAGATTTCCCCAGGGATTCTTAAAGTATAGTTTCCTGACCAGTTGTATCAGCATGGCTCGAGAACCTGTTGTTTAGTCACTCAGTTGTGTGTCTGACTCTTTGCAACCCCATGGACTGTAGCCCACCAAGCTCCTCTGTCCGCGGGATTCTCTAGGCAAGAATACTAGAGCAGGTTGCCATTCCCTTCTCCAGGGGATCTTCCTGACCCAGAGCTCGAACCCATGTCTCTTGCATTGCAGGCAGAAGACCACCTGAGCTACCAGGGAAGCCAATAGGAACTTGTTATGGATACAAATTCTTGGGCTCTACCCCAGACTCTGGGGATGGGGCCAGCTATTTTGGTTTTAACGTGACATCTGTGTGCCTCAGGGGCACTGAATTACTGAACGTCTCCTCTACACTTAAGAAAGGAGCAGCTCAGCCACGCTGACAGAGGAGATAAGCCACTTTTAACTGGGTCAAGAAAGGGCTGAAACCCTTTGACAGCGAGTCCCAAGAGTAAAATCCATGTACTTTATAAAAAGACTGCACTCATACCTCTCTTGCCAGAAGCACCCACCGTTCCCCTATGTTACATGAAAATCTTCTCCCAAACTCCATGTCACAATGCATTCCTGCCCCCAAATATAAAAGAATAACAGTGAATGGGAAAGGGACAAGGTCCTCTTTCAGACTGTTAAATTTTCTAAAGACAGTTCTGCATATCTGCATATTTATTCCATGTGAAGTGGTTTAGAAGGACATTTATAACTTAAAGGTGTTAAAGAGCTAAATAAATCAGTCCATCTGAGGACTTCATTCATTCATTCATTCTCTCTCTCATTCATCTACATTATTAATAAATGGTAGTCTTTAAAACTTAAAATCTTTTATTGTTTCTCCGTGGTATTTTATATCAGGTCACAAACTCAGTTACCTATATGGACAAGATGGGTAACATAAACAAGTAATATTTCTGATCTGACATCAGAAAACCTGCCACCAGCCTCTGTGTCATAGCACAAAATGTGGCCATGGGCACTGTAGTTAACTGGAGAAAACATTGACTGGGGAGTCAGCTGCTACACAGCTCTAGCCGATTTAGATATGAATGATTTTTGTTAATTTCTTAAATTTTTAAATGTTGGTCTCAAGTAAACCAGCAAACTGTGAAAGCAAAACAAAATATATCAGCTCAGGGACCAAGCAGTTTTGATTTCTTGTTTACCTGTACCATGCAGCATTTACCAAGAAGGCATGGTACACGCTCTCTTCCTGCTCTCCAAACCAGTGCAGGGATGTCAGGTAAGTTATGTCATCTACATGTGAAAACCACCCCACTGTCAAAGACCCAACAGGAGATTTGGATTTAGAAAACAGATTATCTTGTGTCCTATATGGATTCAAGGATTGTGACCCAATTTCAGCTCTTAATGACTGAGGCTTAGGTCAGAACAATTTTGTTATCTATTCTATTATCATTTATTATAGCGCTCATTGTAAGTACTTATTAAGTATTATTTATAACATTGTAATAATTCTCTGGGAGAAAGAGAAGGGAGAATTTGTTTACAGTCCTCTACTATCCTCCGAACAAAATTACCAGTTTGGGGTTAAAAATAGAGTTGTATAGTTTTGTGTTTTATTTGGCATATCTCTGATTACAAGTGAATTTTTTCATAGACATTTTGATGACATACAACTCCTTTTGGGTGACTGGCTTATTTCTATCTTTTGGCCATTTTTTCACTGGACACTTATTTTTTCAGGAGCTCTTTAGACTTTTTGCATATAGCCCTTTGCATCCTATATGCAACAAACATTTTTTTCTCAGTTGATATTTTTTAACACTATTATTTTCATTGAGGTATTAATTTATAAACCAAAAAAGTGAACAAATCTTGAGTTTTGATAAAAGTGTGCACCCTTGTGACCACCATCCTGATCAAGATAGAGGACATTTACAGCACACCAGAATTTTCCCTTGTGCCCTTCCCCAAACAATACAGTTCTCACTTCTATCACCCTAAATGGAATTTAACATGTTCTTGAATTCCATAGAAATGAAAATACTCAGTGTATACTTTTTTGTGTTACTTCTTTCACTTAATATAATGTATTTGACATTCACCAATGTTTTGGGGTATATAGGCAGTTTCTTCTTTACAAAAAATGACTGTCTTTTATTCCAATGAAAGACTACTATTTCATTATCTATTCTATTATTCAGGGATATTTGGGTTGTTTCAAGTTTGGGGCTGTTATGAACGAAATGGTTATGAATGTTTGCTACAAGTCTGGGTAACTATATGTGCTCATTTCTCTTCAACAAATACTGAAGACTGGAATTTCTGGGCCATAGGATAGGCATATGGGAATAAAGGTTTCTTATTACAGTGTCACTTAATTGTTTGAAGGTTGTCTGTATTACATATAAAAAGTTTCACAATGTTCAACTAGTGGTTACCAGAGGGGAATAGGGGGTGAGGCAATACAGAGATCTGGGAGTGGGAGGAACAACCTACTGGGTGTAAGGCTCAGGGATGTATTGTACAAACCCAAGGAATAGAGTCAATATCTTATAACAATGATAAATGGAAAGTAACCTTTAAAATTGTGCAAACATTTTTTACAGTTCAAAAAAGACTTAAATTTCACAGTGTTCTATCAACATTCCTTTTAATGATCAATCAGCTCATAAACCGACGAATCCTTCCATTTTGTTGAAAGTAAATAATTTAAACCATCTGACTTACAAACACATTTCTTTCCCAATTATTGGAAATCCCAATGGTCAAAGCTGGAACAATTTGAAGAAAATAAATAATGGTACAGGATTATAGCCCACTGAATACAAGAAATATCGGTTAAGTCCATATTTATACAAGAAAGAAAGAAAGAATTCCAGGTAATAAATATATAAGGAATATGGGAAATACAAAAACACTATTAGTACACCAAACTGTAACAGATAATATCTACCAATGGATGCTAAAAATAGTGGGCAAAAGTTTAAGGAGGACCTAGACATTTGCAGTCTCAAAGTATCTCTCCCAAGATATGTATTAATTACAAAGGGAACATCTAAAATTATTTCAAAGTAAAAAGTTAAAAATAAATTTAAAAATTGGAAGCTGTGTACTTTTAAGATTTTTCTCATGGGCTGCTGCTGCTGCTAAGTCACTTCAGTCATGTCTGACTCTGTGCAACCCCATAGAAGGCAGCCCACCGTCCCTGGGATTCTCCAGGAGAGAACACTGGAGTGGGTTGCCATTTCCTTCTCCAATGCATGAAAGTGAAGTCGCTCAGTCGTGTCCAACTCTTCGCGACCGCATGGACTGCAGCCTATCAGGCTCCTCTGCCCATGGGATTTTCCAGGCAAGAGTACTGGAGTGCGGCGCCATTGCCTTCTCCAGTCTCATGGGCTACAAACACATAAACACATACATACATATGCTGTATGCTCTACTTCAGTTCTAGGATAATCAGACTATCCTAGAAATGCCTTTAAAATTGGTAGACAGAGAGAAAGACGCAAGAATTTTATATATAGATTAGTAATTTTATTGTTGAAATTATTGCTTATAATTATTCACTTGACAGAATCATAAAAACATATATAAGCTGATGAAAGAGTTTTTTTCCCCTAATTAAATACAACTGGTTTCCTAAAGTCCTGGATATCACATTCTAAAGCATCTTAGAAATCTTTTGTCCTACTCTTGTACAGAGGCAGATGCTCACTTTTATAAGGGCAATTTTAATCTATACATAGAAATTAACAGCACATGAAAGAGACACTATAGAACCATTAAGAAGTGAGAGGTCCACAATTTAATCAAGCTCACAAGTAAAGGAAGCCATAAGCAAAATGAAAAGACAACCCACAGACTGGGAGAAAATATTTGCAAACGATGCAACTGACAAGGGCTTAATTTCCAAAATATACAGATAGCTCATACAATTCAACAACAAAAAAACAAACAACTCAATCGAAAAATGGGCAGAGGACCTAAACAGACATTTCTCCCAAGAAGACCTACAGATAGCCAACAGGTACATGAATACGAGTTACCACCTCACACCAGTCGGAATGGCTGTCATTTAAAAAATCTACAAACAATAAATGCTGAAAAAGGTATGGAGAAAAGGGAATCCCCCTACATTGTTGGTGAGAATGTAAATTGATATAGCAACTATGGAAAACAGTACGAAGTTTCCTCAGAAAACAAAAAAATAGAGTTTCCATATGATCCAGCAATACCACTCCTGGACATATACATGGACAAAACTATAATTCAAAAAGATACATGCACCACAGTGTTCATAGCAGCACTATTTACAGTAGCCAAGATATGGAAACAACCTAAATAGCCATTGACAGATGAATGGATAAAGATGAATTAATAGTACATATATACAATGTAAAACTATTCAGCCATAAAAAAAGAGTAAAATAATGCTATTTGCAGCAACATGAATAAACCTAGAGATTATTTTACTAAGTGAAGTAAATCAGAAAGAGGAAGACAAATACCATATGATATTACTTAAACACAGAATCTAAGCTATGACAAAAAAGAACTTGTCTACAAAACACAAACAAACCCACAGACATAGAGAACAGGCTTGTGATTACCAAGAGGGAGGAGAAGATGAAGGAGGAATGGATTGGGGGTTTGGGTTTAGCAGATGCAAACTATTATATATATGGATAAACAACAAGGTCCTATTATATAGCACAGGGAATTATATTCAATATTCTATAATAAGGAAAATAAATGGTATAGAAAATGCCTTACAATGAACTATAATGGAAAATAATATATATGTATGTATGCATGTATAACAATCACTTTGCTGGACAGTAGAAATTAACACATTTTAAGTCAACTTAACTTCAATAAAATAAATTTTTTAAAAAAGAAATAACAGGTTGACAAAAGTTATTTCTTACCTGTGCTCTCTTTGGTCTTCTCTCACAGGACTCTTTCTCAGGAATGTTGCTATTGTTTCTAAGCAGTAGTCAGAAGATGAATTATATGATCAGAAGTTTCAGGATGCATGTTCTTTTGTGTAGTAGGAGTACAACTCTGAAAGGACAGGTGGGAAAAAAATATCTTAGTAAGACAACTTAAATGCAGGCACATTCTTAGGCAGATAAATTTTAAGAATTATACATATGGAAGTTGAAATGATGCTGAAAATTGATTCTCAATACTTCCTTTGCCTGTGTATCCCTTGGGGGGTCATTGTGCCCCCCAAGAAAGGAATACTGCTGATTTTTTATGATGATTCCAGAGTTTCAGAAAGACCTGACAATTTTTGTTTCATTGCTTCAATAGCTTCAAATTGAAAATTAATTATAATGACTATAATTGGTACAAATATTACTACTATTATATGTCATAGTAACAGTTTATATTACATAGCATTTTGGGTTTTTCAAGTTTTCTCATATATGTTACTGTTTCATGTCATTCTCTTTGGCCTTAGTTAATCTGTAAACAGAGACTAAGGGAAAGGTTTGGGTGCAGGTAGTATATTAGAAAAACAATTCAAAGGAGAGAGATAGGGCAGTGAAATGGGAAAGGAGAGAAAAATGATACATTCTTGAACCGATTATCTTCATGGATAATTGGGAAGCTGAGGAAGCTCAAAGAGGGTGTCTCAGAACTACTAGTCCAGGGGAAAATGAGGAAAAGAAAGTGAAGGTTAGTTGCTCAGTTGCCGGGGTCCAGCCCCGGTGGATCCAGGGTGATTCAAAGGTGGGGGGACGGAGTCGGCGTCTTTGGAAAAATACATATTTAATCACAGATATAGAGAGATTAGAAATGGATAGTGTAGTAGGAAGATTAGTGGAGAAAAAGAGGCTGAATAACTTGGATTACGTGGAATAGCATCCATGCTCCAGATGGGAATTCAGCCAGAAAAACAGGAGCAAGAAAGAAGCGACATGGGGGAATCAGTCTTTCCGGAAACTGATCCGATGTCTTTATTTTTGGGTTAGCTTATATACCTTTTGTTACACATAGGGATGAATACAGAGTCACGTGGGGGTCAGCAGTCCTGACCTTTATCAAAATCAGGTGCTTCACATAAATGTATAAAAAAGGTACATCATCTTCTGGCCATGAGTGAGACCTGCTGACATTTTATGATCCTTTCTTTCTGATAACCAAAAAACTTATTTCTTCCAAGGGTGTTTTTTCTTAAAGCAGGCACCACCCTCCAAATAAAGTTACATTCCTATAGGATGAGGGTGTAGTGAGTTACAATCAAGAAAGGAATTTATTTAACCCAAGGTTAACATGATGAGTCTTAAAGGTTAATACTTATTTCTCCTATATGCTTAAAGGTTGATACTTAATTCTTCCTATATGCTAGTTATATTCATTATAAGGGTAGGGAACATGGAGATTTAGCAGCAAACATCAGCCCAACAAATGAAAATCCTTTCACCAATGCTCCCCTTAAGATCTATTTAGTCTTAAGATATGATAAAGTTACATTTTTACATAACAAGGACACAGTGATTTATAACAAAGTACAGTGATCTATTACAAAAGATAAAATCCATTAACTCAAAAAGTCTAGTATTGCTAACATTAAAAACTACTATATTTCCTTTTCTATATTCCAAATACATTGATTAATATATTCCCAGGTGCCTAAGGATATGGAGGCCTGGTGGCAATCATTGACTCAACAAGAAGAAAAAGTCCTATGATAATTAAGACTCTCAAAATACTCCAAAACTCTCTGTGCTGTTTATGGTTGAGAGGTAGTAAACAATCATGTGCGTAGTGGCAGGAGTATGGATAATCCTGTCACACAAGCTAGTCTGTCAGCAGAGAGGTTTGACCTGAGACATCCTTGTCCCACCCAGAGCAGGGAATTAGCAGTAATTATTGACACAACAAATGAAAAACCTTTCACCAATATAATTCCTAACCCACCCACTATACTAATAATTTCTAACTCCCCAAAAGAATTTGCCTTTAGTAAGTCTAAAACAACTCATGCCTCTCAGATTGGGAGGCTGTAAACAATCACATGTGGCCGGACGAACCTATACAGGCGGGCTAGATAACCTTCAGAGGAGTTCGTAAGCTGAAACACTCTTGTCATGCCCAAGAATTTTTATTGCCTTGGAGCTGCACGTTTACTCCTTCTCCGAGAGAAACAGTTATGGGGGAGAGCCCCTCGTGAAGTCAGAGGTGTAGGTGAGAGCATAAAACACACTCTGGTTTTGGGGTAGATGCTCGGGAACAGGGGGTTTCCTGTAGCTTGATCATGCCTTTGCATATGCCAAGCCTCGTTCCTCATGACCTTTGCCATGGGCGGAGTTCCTCACGCTGGCTCCCAGCACTCAGTTGTGTCCAACTCTTTAGATCACCATGGACTGTAGCTGACCAGGCTCCTCTGTCCATAGGATTTCCCAGGCAAGAACACTGGAGTGGGTAGCTATTATCACCAAGAATACTGGAGCAGGTAACTATTCTCTTCTCTAGGGGATCTTCCTGATCCAGGGATCAAACCCAGGTCTCCTGCACTGCAGGTAGATTCTTTATGGCCTAAGCCACCAGGGAAGCATTTATCTATAAACTATGACTTCCATTGGTCAAGGGTGGTTCCAAGAACATTCAATTCCAAGATGTCCTCAAAACCACAGACTAGGGAACAATAGACAGGAGCAATGGGTCCAATGTGAAGCAGTGTCAGATTGAAAGTCTATGAGGAAATAAACAATGCAGGAGTGGATAGGGTAGGAGGTAAGGTTGAGATGATTTGATACTATACAAGAAGTGTCCTATACATGCTCTGATAGCAACACTATAAGATAGGGTAGGCATTATTGTTATTCTCATTCTAAAAGTATCAACAATCTACTGTGCTATTACTAGTAACTGACTTGGACACTCTCTGACTCAGTTTCCATAGCTGGAAAAAAGCAGAGATTTAGATTTCTTACTCTTTCCATTATGAAAATAATTAAGAGAACAGCTGCAAAATGCTATAAGCTCCCAGAACACAGCTATGTACATCAATTATTGTTATTGTGCTTTATAGTCAATTTGAAAATAAGATGAGTCTTTTGTCATTTTAAAATATTGAATTCTACATCCAGCAAAATTGAAAGATACAGAGGGGCCAATTTTAGCTCTCATTCTTTATGCATATCTCCCACTGACTTTAAAGGGAGTTTGGTTCCCTCTGTCTATACATAATTATACAAAGTAATCACAAAATTCCATATTTTAGTTCCCATATAATGAGTCTCAAAAGGCAATAATGAAAATATTCCTTTCTAATTTTAGGATTGATAATTCATTGCTGCTTCTATTTTGTGCACCAAGAACAACTAGAAATATGATTACTTCTCAGAATTTATGCCCTCATTCAGGAGATAAGTGACTTCTTTTTTACTGTATTGCATTTGTGGAATTCTTTGAAGGAAGCCATACTGAAACTTGTCCTGGCTCCCTGGCCACCTGTAACTCCATGCTACATCAGTACATCTCTACTTCAAAGTACAAGGAAGAGTCAGTCTATAGGGACCCATACGGATACAGGTGGCATGGAAGTGTTGGGTTAGTAAACCACTGATGGCCCATGGTCTGAGCCCTGGGACATACAATTATAATAGCTTGAATGATTCTATTTTTTCCTGATTTAATTAACTGGGTTTTGGAATGATTATGGAGCTATGACCATAGCCCTCAAGATTGTAACCCACACAATCATGCCCAGGTCATCACAATCACTTTCCTGAGATCCCAGGCCAACCAATGATATAGACAGAGAGAATCCTAGTACTGTATAATCTTGTGAGAACTCATTTCTTCTTTTTCTTCTTCTCCTTCTTCTTCCTCTCTTATTCATTGTTAATTTGTATTATGCTCTAGGTCCTATTCTATATTTTAACTCATTAGTCCTTACAATAATCCTATGCAGTAACTGTGTTATCATATCCATTTTGAAAATGAGATAAATTATGCTTAGATGGGTTAAATAAATTTCCCAAAGTCACCCAGCTTGTCAATGACTGAAAAGATATTTAAACCCAGGTCTGTCTGATGCCAAAGTATTTATTTCTTTTAAAGAATATTCTGCCTCTGATGAAAGAAAATTCTGTGTCCCTGGGACATAAGTTATCAGGGCAGATTCACGCTACACATGAATTTGTTATTTCAGTATTCTTGACCTAGTATAGATACAATCACTGTTCTGACCTCCACATCATGCACCCTGGCCATGATAATCTCTGGGTTGACCCTATCCTGAAAGTTTGTGCCTAATCCCAAAAGTCTTTGGTATGAAGATCTAGAGCTGAGAATATTCATAATTTTAGTTTCTTCATACCTTCATGATGCTTATATCCAAAAACCCTTCTCCACCCATTCATTCAAAACATTTTACTGATCTGGGCACTAGATGGCCATTCAGTTCAGTTCAGTTGCTGAGTCGTGTCTGACTCTTTGAGACCCCATGAATCGCAGCACACCAGGCCTCCCTGTCCATCACCAACTCCCAGAGTTCACTCCGACTCACGTCCATCGAGTCAGTGATGCCATCCAGCCATCTCATCCTCTGTCGTCCCCTTCCCCTCCTGCCCCCAATCCCTCCCAGCATCAGAGTCTTTTCCAATGAGTCAACTCTTCGCATGAGGTGGCCAAAGTACTGGAGTTTCAGCTTTAGCATCGTTCCTTCCAAAGAAATCCCAGGGCTGATCTCCTTCAGAATGGATTGGTTGGATCTCCTTGCAGTCCAAGGGACTGTCAAGAGTCTTCTCCAACACCACAGTTCAAAAGCATCAATTCTCCGGTGCTCAGCCATCTTCACAGTCCAACTCTCACATCCATACATGACCACTGGAAAAACCATAGCCTTGACTAGACGGACTCTGACATTAATGAAGCTTGCAGCCTAATGGGAGAAGCAGACAACACCCGCATGTGCACATGCACTCATGCAAGTGATAAGTATGATGAAGGAAACAAATAAGGAGCTATTGCCAGAGAAAAAATAGAAGTGGGTCTATTTTAGATTGTCAGGGAAGGTCGCTCTGAGGTAGTAAGCTAGAAAGAGAAAGGAGCTAGTCATGTGAAGAGACAGAGAAAGAGCATAGCAGACACAGGGAAGAGAAATAGCAAAAGGCAGGAGGAAAGGGTTTGGATAGTTCAGCAATAGAAAGGAGACCAGTGTGGAGTGAGGCAGGAGGGGGATTGAGATGGAGGGGTAGAAGAATACGGAGCTCACCTTCTCCAACCAACACATCAAAAATACATCTACATGTGGAATGTCATAGAAAACCAACTGGAAACTGGCACATGATCTCCTAAACAAGCAATCTGCAAGAAACATCTTCCTATAACCAGGTAGGACAGAGGAAAAAAAGTCATCAGGACAGGATCAGTGCCCGTGGGAAGTATCTGTAAAATGCAGAAAATCTATAGGGGCATACCCTCACCCTTGGGAGTTTCCTTGCCTCCTAAGAAATCCACTGAGCCAAATAGAGGGGCTGGAGTGGCCCAAAATCTACTTGCGAGTGTGCACATGCTGGGTTATTAACGATCAGAGCAGAAAGAGACCAGAACTGGCTACCACTTTCCCCCACTTCCCAGTCTGAAGTGCACACTAATTGGGGCCACAACTATGCAGAGCTGCTAAGCACTGAATCTTGGACTGATAGGCCCCAGGAAAGGACTCATCTAGCTACATGGGGATAGCATGGAGGACCTGGGGTTTGGTCCAGCCAGAACTATAGAGTCTTTTGTCAGTGTGTACACAGTAGGGGTGGGTCTGACTGTGGAGTCCACTATTAACCAACTCATGGTGGGGACTGGTCTGGCTGAAGTAGACTTTTGTGTGCACACAAGCAGCATCACAGAAACACAACTTTCAGGTGGACAGCCCTTGGGGAAAATAGACAGTGGTTCATTTCCTGGCAGGAGTACTCTGGCTCTGCCCTGACTACATGGCAGCTTAGAGCGGGATCTGGGGTGGACAGATTCTAAGAGAGGTCTGCCCCAGAGCAACCCAGGCCCCAGGCAGCAAAACAAGTACCTAGGCTCCTGCAGCCAGCACCCGGGCCCCTAATACCAGCCCATTCCACACCATAGCCTAGTGCTAGGTCTGGGATGAACATAACAGAGAAAGGAACATGACCTTGGGCTGCTTATGGCCAGACCTATGGATGTCTACACAGGCAGTGAATAGGTTGGCTGTGACCATATGGGTGGGATTCACTTGCTTCAGCAATCACCTCTGTTGGGGCAGGGCATGCATGAGATGGCAATGTAGACTGATCAAAACTGAACATCAGTGCTTCTACTCCAATAACTGGGGAGCAGACCCTGTCCCTGACAAGGCTGTGGCAGCCATGAAGCAACGAGGAAGGCCTGGTCAACATCCAGTGTAGGCTCTGGACACCACAACATCCCGTATCAAGGTTAAATGGCAAGCAGACTCTGAGGAAAGATATGGTTGGAATCCATACCAAAAGCAGCACCAATAATATTGGACTCACACAATTTACACAGGGACATTCCCACATAAAAATACCCCTTCAAAACCACAGTAGATAACTGTTTCTCCTAAATTCATGGAGGTGGATTTAAATAATATTAAAAAGCAGAGGAACTACTCCTAATTAAAAGAACATGAGAAATCCCATGAAAGAACAAATAATGAAACAGACCCCAAGTTCAAAAAGGAGGTAATAAAAATGTGAAAGGAATTAAGAAAGATTCTCAATAGAAATGCAGATCACTGTAACAAGGAACTAGAAACTATAAACAGGAACCAATAAAAATTAGCCAACTCAATTGCTGAGATAAAAACCAATCTAGAAGCAATGAATAACAGATTAAATAATACAGAAGAATGAATAAGTGACTTGGATGATAGAATAATGGAAACCACCCAATCAAAACAGCAGACAAAAAACAAATAGAAAAAAAATAATAATAAAGAAATCAACATATGAAATTTATGAGATAATATAAAGTATTCCAATCTACACATAATAGGGGTCCTAGAAAGAAAAGAGAGAAAAGGAGATTGAAAATGTATCTGAAGAAGTTATTACTGAAAACTCCACAAAACTAAAGAAGGAAGCAAATATCCAGGTACAGGAAGCACAGAGGGTCCCAAACTAGATGAACACAAATAGACCCACACCAAGACATATCATAATTAAAATGGCAAAAGTTAAAGATAAACAGAGAATTCTAAAGACAGCAAGAGAAAAATAAAGAGTCAGTTACAAGGGAAGCCCCATAAACTGATTCCTGTACAGAAACTTTGCAGGCCAAAAGGGAGTGGCAAAATATATTCTAAGTCCTGAAAGGGAAAAACATGCAACCTAGGGTATTCAATCCAGCAAAATTATCATTTAGAATACAAGGAAAAGTAAATAATTTCTCAGACAAGCAAAAACTAAAAGAATTAAGCAATACTATACTTACACTCAAATATTAAAGGGTATTCTATAAATAGAAAAGAAGTTACAACCTTTAGAAAAAGAAAATCATGATAGGAAAGGCAAATGTATAAAAGAATGGAAGATCACTTAAATACAAAACCAGTACATAGATTAAAAAAAAAAAAAGAATATAATATTGTAAATACTATTTTAACTATTAACACAATAAACAGTGAAAATAAAAGTGTGAAGATGTAAAACAGACATCAAAATCACAAAATAGGGAGAGGGGAATTTAAAAATCTTTTTAATGTGTTTGAATTTGAATGACTATCAATTAAGGGAGTAGATATAATTATGGATCAACATATTAAACTCCATGGTAGCTGAAATTCAAAAACACACAATTTATTCACAAAAACCAAAAAGAAAGGAACTCAGTTTACTACAAGGGACTAAGGGCTCTGATCAAAATACATAGGCAGATTGGATTTTAAAAAAGAAAAAGAACCTACAGTATGCTGCCTACAAGAGATTCACTTCAGTGTCAAAGACTCAGATAGACTGAAAGTGAGAATTTGGAAACAGATATTTTATGCAAATGGAAATGGCGAGAAAGCAGGGATAGAAATAGTCATATCAGACAAAATAGACTTTAAAACAAAGTCCATAAAGAAAGACAAAGAAGAACATTATATAATGATAAAAGGATCAATTCAAGAAGAGGATATTACACTTGTTAACATATATGTAACCAACATGCTGCTGCTGCTGCTGCTAAGTCACTTCAGTCGTGTCCAACTCTGTGCGACCCCATAGATGGCAGCCCACCAGGCTTCCCCATCCCTGGGATTCTCCAGGCAAGAACACTGGAGTGGGTTGCCATTTCCTTCTCCAATGCATGAAAGTGAAAAGTGAAAGTGAAGTCGCTCAGTCGTGTTCGACTCTTTGTGACCCCAGGGACTGCAGCCTATGAGGCTCCTCCATCCGTGGGATTTTCCAGGCAAGAGTACTGGAGTGGGGTGCCATCGCCTTCTCCTATAACCAACATAGGAGCACCTAAACATATAAATAAATAAGAACAGAAATAAAGGATGAAACTGACAGAAATACAAAGCTATTAATAGTAAGAGACTTTAATACTCCACTGAGATCAATGGATGGATCTTACAAACAGAAAATCAATAAGGCAGCAGAGGTCCTAAATGACACAATAGACCAGTTGGATTCAATTCACATCTACAGGGCACTACATCCCCTCCTCTCCAAAAAATACATACTAAGTCACAAAACAAGCCTCAATATATTTAAGAAGATAGAAACTATTTCAAGAATATTTTCTGACCACAATGGTATGAAACTAGAAATTAAACACAGGAATAAAAATGGGAAAAGAACAAGCAAATGGAAACTGAAAAATATCCTATTGAAAAAGCCAATAGGAAAATGATGAAATCAAAGAAGAAATCAGAAAATACCTCATGAAAAATGACAATGAAAATACAACCTTACAAAATCTACTGGATGCATCAAAAGCAGTTCTAAGAGGGAAGTCCACAGCAGAAAAGGCTTTACACACTCACACACACACACATACAATCCCTCAGATGAACAACCTAATCTACCAGCTAAAAACGTTAGTAAAAAACAAGACCCAAACTCAGAAAAAGGAAGTAAATTGAGAAGAAATAAATAAAATGGACATTTAAAAATAGAAAAAAAATCAATGAAGCCAAGGTCTGGTTTTTTGTTAAGATAAACGAAACTGGCAAAGCTCTAGCCAGGTTCACAAAGAAAAAAAGAAAGAGGCACAATATAAACAAGATAAGAAATGAAACAGAAGAAATAACTGATAAGACAGAAATTTAAAAAAATAAAAAAACAATAGTGTGAACAGCTAAATTGGACAACCTAAAGAAATGAACAAGTTTCTAGAGACATACAGATGGCCAAAACTGAGCCAAAAAGAAACAGATACTTTGAACAGACAGAGCACCAAAAGTGAAATAGACTCTGTCCAAAAAAAAAGGACTCCCTGCAAACAAGAGTCCCGGACCAGAGAGATTTACTGGGGAATTCTACCCAACAGACAAAGAATTTATATCTATCCTTCTCAAAATATTCCAAAAGACTGAAGATGAGGAAACACTGCAAAATTCATGCCATAAAGTCACCATCACCTTGATACCTAAACCAGACAATACAATACAAAAAAGAAAATTATGGGGCAATATATTTGATGAATATAGATATAAAAATCCTCAACAAAATATTAGCAAGCCAAATTCAACAATATATGAAAAGGATCATACACCAAGAAACTTTGGAGCCATTCCAGGGTTGCAAGTATAGTTTAACATGCAGAAAATCAATGTCGTACACCATGAGAACAAAAAGAAAGACAAAAACCATGGTCATCTGAAAAGATGCAGAAGAAGCACTTGACAAAATCCAATATTCATTCATGATAAAAACTCTCACCAAAATGGGTATATAGGGAATATATCTCAAAATAATAAAAGCCATTTACAATAAACCCATACTCAACATAATACTCAACAATGAAAAGCTGAAAGCCTTCCTGTTAAATTCAGGAGCATGACAAGGATGCCCATTATCATAATTTCTATTCAACATAGTATTGGAAGTCCTAACCATAGCAACCAGACAAGAAAAAGAAAGGCATCCAAATTGGAAAGGAAGAGGTTAAACTGTCACTATTTTCAGAAGACTCTATATAGAGAACTCTAAAGTCTCTGCACAAAATTATTAGAATAAATTAATTTAGTAAGGTAGTAGGATATAAGATTAATATGTAGAAATCTATTGTATTTCTTTATACTCACAATTAAATATCATAAAATTAAAGAAAAGTCTCATTTAAAATTGAGTTTAAAAAAAACCTAGGAATAAACTAAGGAAGTAAAAGACCTATATGCTGAAATGTATAAAATACTGATAAAGAAAACTGGAGATGATTCAAAGAAATGGAAAGACATCTCATGCTCTTGATCTGGAAGAATTAATGTTAAAATGGCCGTGCTACCTGAAGGAATCTACAGAGTTAATGTCATCCCTATCAAAATACCCATGACATTTTAATCAGAACTACAACAAATAATCCTAAAATGTGTATGGAACCATAAAAAACCCAGAACTTTCAAGGCAATTCTAAGGAAACAAGAACAAAACTGGAGGTGTAAATCTTGAAGACTTCAGCCTGTACTACAAAGCTATAGAAATCAGAATAGCATGATACTGGCACAAAAATAGATATATAGATCAATGGAGCAGGATAGAGAACCCAGAAATAAACCCCACACCTAAGGTCAATTAATCTACAACAAAGGAGGCAGCGTATATAATGGAGAAAAGACAGTCTTTTCAACAAGCAGTGTAGGGGAAGCTGGACAGCTACATGTAAATCAATGAAATCAGAACACATCTTCACACCAAATACAAAAGTAAACTCAAAATGGTTCAAGACATGACACTAAAAAACCCCTAGAAAAGAACATAGGTAAAATATTCTTGTACATAAATCATGGTGATACTTTCTTACATCAATCTTCCATGGCAAAAGAAAATAAAGCAAAAATAAACAAATGGAACCTAATAAAATATATACGCTTTTGCACAGCAAAAGAAGCTATCAACAAAACAAAAAGACAACCTATGGAAGAAAATATTTGGAAACAATGCAACTGACAAGGGTTTAATTTCAAAAATATATAAACAGCTCATACAACTCAATATCAAAAAAAAAAAAAACCCAAATAACCTATTCAAAATATGCACAGAAGATTGAAACAGACATTTCTCCAAAGAAAACATACAGGAATATGAAAATTTGTTCAACATTACTAATTATTAGAGAAATACAAATCAAAACCATAATGAGGCATCACCTCACACTGATCAGAATGGCCATTATCAAAATGTCTTTAGATAATAAATTTTGAACAGGGTATGGAAAAAGTGACCCCTCCTATACTGATGATTGGAAAATAAATCGGTGTAGCCATTATGGAAAACAACCTGGTGATTGTTTAAAAAAAACTAAAATTTGAGCTACCATATGATCCAGCAGTCCCTCCCACTCCTGAGCATATATCCAGGAAAGATGAAAAATCTAACTTGGCAAGATACACACAACCCAATTCTCATAGCAGCATTATTTATGATAGCCAAGACATGAAAACAACCCCACTGCCCACCAATAGATGATTGGCTTATGAAGATGTGGTATATACATACAGTGGAATATTACTCAGCCATAAAAACAAAAAGAATAAAATATTTTATTCAGTAACATGGATGGACCTAGAGAAGATCATACTGAGTAAGTCAGACAGAAAAAGACAATTATATGATATCAGTTACATTTGGAAATCTAAAAAAATAATACAAATGAATCTATATACAGAACACAAACAGACTTCAGATACAGAAAACAGAATTCAGATATAGAAAATAAACTTATGGTTATCAAAGGGGAAAGGGAGCAGGGGTAAGGGATAAATTATGGATATGAGGTTAACAGATACAAACTACTATACATAAAACAGCCAAGCATTGAGGAATTACTGTGTAGTACAGAGAATTATCTGGAGAAGGAAATGGCAACCCACTCCAATACTCTTGCCTAGAAAATTCCATGGATGGAGGAGCCTGGTGGGCTACAGTCCATGGGGTCACAAAGAGTTGGACACTGAGTGACTGAGCAACTTCACAACGACAGAATTATATCCAACATCTTATAATAACCTATAAAGGAAAATAATATAAAATACATATATGTAAATATGTGTATGTATAAACTGAATCAGTTTGCTGTATACCTGAAACTAACACAATACTGTAAATCAGCTATACTTCAATTAAAGAAAAAAAAGAGGAAAGGCAACCAGAGTACTTGGAGCTTGCTGATCAAGAGAGTAAGAGACTACTATGCTGGGACCAGATCTTGACCAGACTCTGTTGGAGTCCTTGAAAAAGCATTTTTGTTTATTTCTTAAACTCATGGGAAGACTTTAGTTTCTATGTGCCAGAGTGATGTGATGTAATTCTCAGTATATAAGATCATTTTGACTATTGTGTGGAAAATAAATTATAAAAAGAAAAAAGTAGAGGAAGAGTGACCAAGTAGTAAGTTTTTCAGGCTTGCAGTTTTTCAGGTGAGAGATAACAGCTTGATAGGATGATAGTCATGGAGGTGGTGAGAAATGGAGAGATCCAACATGTATTTTGATGGTGGAACTTACAAGATTTGCTGATAGACTGGAGGGTGAAGAAAAGTTAATAATCAAGAATGACTCTCAGGTCTTTATCTGAGCAACTGAAGGACATCATTTATCAAGATGGAGTATGTGATGGGAGAAACAGATCTGGGGTGGGGGTGGATACAAGAATTCTGTTTTGGTCATGTTCTACTTAATAGGCCTATAAGACCTAAGTGAAGACACTGAATTGGCAATCAAGTAAATAAATCTGGACTCCCAGGGAGACATCAGGGCTAGATATGTACATTTAGGAGTCAAAATATAGATGGTAAATAGAACCATGAATCTGGATGAAATCATTTAGGGAGTCTGTTTATTTTGTCTCTTGCCTGCTCCAGTCCCACATTAGAATGTAAGCTCCATGCAAGCAGGTATTTCTATTTACTGGTGATTCTTTAGTGCCTAGATTTGTTCACTTATTAAAAATTCATTGAACATGCAAAATGAATGATTTTATGTATCTCATTACATACCTCTCAATAGATGGCACTTGGGCCTACTCTAGCCTCCTATTCCTTATTTCTTTCTTTTTTTTACTATATAAGTTTCAGGTAACAGCATTATAATTTGACATCTGTATACATTACAAAGTGATCACCACCACAAGTCTAGTTATCATCCATCACCCATTTCCCTTATCTCCAACTCCCTTCCCTTCTGGTAAGTGCTAATCTGTTTTGAGTTTACTTGTTCATTTGCTTTGTTTAGATTCCACATATGCATGAAATTATACAGTATTTGTGTTTCTTCATTTGACTTATTTCACTTAGCTTAATATTTTCAAAGTCCACCCATGTTGTCACAAATGGAGGAATGCATTCTTTTTTTATGATCAAGTAGCATTTCACTGTGTACATGTATTGTATCTTCTTTATCCATTCATCCATCAATGGACACTTAGGTTGTCTCCATATTTTGGCTATTGCAAATAATGTTGCAGTGAATATAAGGGTACATATCTTTTCAAATTAGTGTTTCTGTATTCTTTGGGTAAATATCCAGAAGTAGAATAATTGGGTCATGTGGTAGTTTTATTCTTAATTTTTTGAGGATTATTCATACTGTTTCCATAGTGGCCACAGCAATTCACATTCCCACAAAAAGCACTTAGGGTTCCCTTTTCAGCACATCTAACATTTGTTATTTCTTGTGTATTTTTACAATAGCCATTCTGATAGGGGTGAGGTGATATCTCTTTGTGGTATTGATTTGCATTTCCCTGATAGTTAGTGATGTTGAGCTTCTTTTCATGTACCGATTGGCTATCTGTATGTCTTCGGGAAAATTACCATTCAGGTCCTCTGCCCATTTTTTAATCAGGTCATTTGATTTTTTTCATTGTTGAGTTGTATGAGTTATTTACATATTTTGGATATTAACCCCTTATCAAATATATGATTTGGAAATACCATCTCCCATTCAGTATTTTTTTTTATTCTTTGTTCTCTCTCATAGTCACTCATAACAACTGCCATCACATCTCCAAGCTCTAGGTAAAGTTATTATCTGGTCACATCTGCCTCTCCTGATATTTCCATCTCTATGGGTTTCTTTTGCCTAGGTCTTGTGACTTTTTTACTTACCACCATTCCCACTCTTTGACTTATTACCCAAACTTAGACAGGACTTGTACAATTGAAATTCTCATGGGAGTATCCGACTTGAGGTTGGGTTGAGAATTGGCAACGTCTGCCTGGAGAGGCAAAAGGGGATAAATGCACTAATGCCTGATTTTATCACACTGCTCTAGGCAAATACAGCTCACTGCTTGTGCATAGACTGGGCTGCTTAAATTTATTATCTAGAACTTGTAACTCCATAAATATTCCCAGGATGCTTGTAATCCAATTGTACTCTGTAATTTTCTCAAGATACTTTAAAAACAAATCCTCATTGCATGTCCAAACTGAGTGCCACCCAACATGATGTGACATTAATTTAATGCTTCAAAGCAGACCTGTGTTAGTTCAAGACAGTACTCAGTGCCAATGTCATTAGAAGCTACCTTCCCTGGGTTATTTCTCTTGATCAGAAACTCACTGAACAATCTGAAACATTCAGATAGCCAGTTTGCTGTAGACTAAGGACATTATTTGCTTTAAAAATGGATACTACTTTAGCAGGCTATATAGCCTGTGCTGCTGCAGCTAAGTCGCTTTAGTCATGTCTGACACTGTGTGACCCCATAGACGGCAGCCCACCAGGCTCCGCCATCCCTGGGATTCTCCAGGCAAGAACACTTCAGTGGGTTGCCATTTCCTTCTCCAATGCATGAAAGTGAAAAGTGAAAGTAAAGTCATTCAGTTGTGTCTGACCCCCAGCGACCCCATGCACTGCAGCTTTCCAGGCTCCTCCATCCATGGGATTTTCCAGGCAAGAGTACTGGAGTGGGTTGCCATTGCCTTCTCTGATATAACCTGCAGTGGAATGCAAATAGTCATTTTCTAGATCAGTTGGTCTGACCCAACTCAACAGGGACTAAGTCATATTACACAGAAAAAAAAAAAGAGAGAGAGAGATGCCTCTGACCTTGGTTAATGTAGCAACTTCTTAAATGGACTTGTGGACTTTCATCTCTTCCATGCATGTGTTCTCTAGATTACTGTCAGAGAAATTTCTCACTGAGCCATTCACATGCTTAAATACCTCCCATAGCTTCCTCACAGCCTACCAGCTCCTAAATTTCTCTGGCAGTCTTTCAAGATCACCATCGGGCTTCCTTGGTAGCTCTGTGGTAAAAAAATTCATGTGCCAAGGCAGGAGACACATGTTCCATCCCTGATTCAGGAAGATCCCAAATGCTAAGGAGCAACTGAGTCCATGTACCACACTATTGAGCCTGTGGTCTAGAGTCCAGGAGCCATAACTTCTGAAGCCCATGCTCCGCAATAAGAGAAGCCGCTGCAGCGGGAAGCCCCTGCACTGCAACTAGAGAGTAGCTCCTGCTCCCGCTCGCCACAACTAGAGAAAAATCCACACAGCAATGAAGACTTAGCATAGCCAGATATATATATATGCATCTCCATTCATTCCCTGCAAATAGGTTCATCAATACCATTTTTCTAAATCCCATATATATATGTTCATATATGATATTTGTTTTTCTGACTTACTTCACTCTGTATAACAGGTTCTAGGTCCATCCACCTCATTAGAACTGACTCAAAAGCATGCTTTTCATGGCTGAGTAATATTCCAGACACAGTGGGGAAAGGAGAGAATGGGATGACTGGAGAAAGCAGAATAGATATATATACACCACCATGTGTAAAATAGATAGCTGGTGAGAAGTTGCTATGTAACACAGGGAGCTCAGCCTGGCACTCTGTGATGATCTAGAGGGGTGGGTGAGGGGGGGAGGGGAAGGAGGCTTGAGAGGGAGGGAATATATGTATAATTATGACTGATTTGCTTTGTTGTAAGGCAGAAAACATCATAACATTGTAAAACAATTTTCCTCCAATTGAAAATAAATTTAAAAAATAAAACGCAAGTCTGATGCCTAAAGCAGGGCACCAAAAGCTGGTGCTCTGGGACAACCTGGAGGGATGGGGTGGGGAGGGAGGTGGGAGGGAAGTTCAGGATGGAGGGGACACATGTATATATGTGCCAGATTCATGTTGATGTAGGCAAAAAACATCATGATATTGTAACTATCCTCCAATTAAATATTTAAAAAATAGTAAAACAAAAATTTTTTTAAAGACCACCATCATCTGACTCCACTTTGATGTCTAGTAAATCCTATTCCTCTGAACACAACATCACACCCACCACACACACACCTCTTCCACTTACATAGTTAGGCTGTTCCACTATCAGTCCCTTCCTTCCATCCTGGTGCCATTGTTATGCTCATTCCCACTGCTGTGCCTTTGCTTACCCTGTAGCCTCAATCTGCAGTACTTACCCCTGTTGGCATAAACTGAAATCTTTCCTTTCTTTTAAGGCCTAGGTTAAAGACAAGCTTTTCTGTGGAATCCAGCCCATGAATTTCCTTCCTCATGTTTCTCTGATTCCCCCATATAGCTTTCATGTGTATATTTATTGTCATTTTTTCCATTTTATTAACACTTTTATTATTTCTTTTTAAAAATTTTTTTACTTTACAATACTGTATTGGTTTTGCCATACATTGACATGAATCCACCACAGGTGTACATGAATTCCCAACCCTGAACCCCCCTCCCACCTCCCTCCCCATATCATCTCTCTGGGTCATCCCAGTGCACCAGCCCTTATAGGGGCCCTTTCTATATCCCCTCAACACATCTACACTAATGTCTCTCACTTCTTCTGCTACTTTCAGTATCCAGTGCTGCTGTAAAACGAGGCTTGCTAATAACAGCATCTAACATCTGCTTATCATTCATCTTAAACTGTGTCCTATCCATAATAAAGTTTTCTACTCATTTTAAATTTTCCAGAATGCATATGAGGCTGAGAAATCCATAGATATTTAATGAATCCTCATTGAGGGAATCTTAGCATTCTTGACTCTGTTCCGTAGAAAACAGTGAAGACAGAGGCATAGTTCTGCCCCTCCCCTTCCCCCAGTACCAGTATAATAGTGTGGTTCTCCTTTATCCATTCTATGTATTCAGTTTCAGAAGTGAAGTGAAGTGAAGTGAATTCGCTCAGCTTTGCGACCCCATGGGCTGTAGCCTACCAGGCTCCTCTGTCCACAGGATTTTCCAGGCAATAGTCCTAGAGTGGATTGCCATTTCCTTCTCCAGGGGATCTTCCCAACCCAGGGATCAAACCCGGGTCTCCCGCATTGTAGACAGACGCTTTACCGTCTGAGCCACCAGGGAAGTCAGTTTCAGAGTAAGACTATATTTGGAAAACAGGGTTCTGTCAACTTTTTATGTATGAAAACCACCAATAGAGAGCATTTATTGAATGTGTTGAATGAATGCAAATGTGGCCAGCGCTGTGCTAAGCATTCCTATGTGCAATTAGGAAAGAGTTGGGAGTTATTAATGGATTCTACACACCAAGGATTTGGAAATCTAAGGCCATGGGGAGCGACTTTCTGGGAACCAGAGTGACTCATCACCTAGTATTTTATGTATTGAGAAGGCGTGGGTATTAATTGTCCATCCTGTTCCCAAAGAGGGAGCAACACAAAGAATAAAGCATCCCTTTCCTTGTGCATTTTACCAGCCCCTCTCCTATTGCCCAGTCCCTTGCCAGTCTTGCCACATCAGAATGATGGGGACCTTGGTTTCTTGCATCTCGGAATCAGGCCAGATAAATTGTGGTGCCAAGTTGGTTGTTTTCTGTTTTAAACACCAGGCTCCCCTGTGGGCACTGGCATTTCTGCGTCTGCTCACATAGCAGGCTGCCTGCCTGAAATCTTCCCCCTGACCCTCTAGGTCCACCGGGAGACTGGGTTGGCATCAGGAAACTGCTTTACCCATAATTCATCTCTGTAATCCTGCATGCCAGTCACCTGAAGCAAAGTGTCCTGCTGCCACTGCCACCAGGCAAAACTGAATCATGTGCAGACACCAATACCCCAGGCTGCTGGCTAAGAATAAGATAAGCTTAAAATAACCTGCACTATCCCCAGCGGACCTTGTTGCCTGCCAGCCTTCTCTTTACCACTGCCTGTGACTGGCTGAGGAGCCAGGTAGACAACTAGTTCCTGAGCCCTGAAATAACATTGACAGCAGAAATAAATCTCCTGCCTGAGTTAGAAGCTCATCAAAGCTGAAGGAAAAGATGTTCAATCATTCTGGCACTTACTCAGTTGCACTCAGGATTTCTAGCATGGGCTTCAGGAGACTTTGATCCTCTCCAGTTCAGAGGGGTGGTGGATGTATATGAAAAGTGGAGGTTCAAACACAGTGGGAGAGGTCATTAGTTTTAGTGGCAGGGTAGAACCAGGTGATCTGTGCCTGTGAGTCCAAAGCTTCATTCTTGTACCCAGGCCCCTGGTCTCTGTGAACAGACCTATATTCAAGTTGTTTGAATGAGAACTACAGCTAAGACATGCCTGGTAAGTGGGAAGCAAAGGCTGCTAAGGATAGGGGGCTCCTCTCTGCCCATGAGAAGTCATACTACTCCATACCACCTCCTCCAGAGCTAGGGGCACTTTTTCTAAGAGTAAACATACAACAGGAAGTGAAGGCTTTGGTGTTTCCTAACCTGAGTCACGCTTATTTGACCATCTGAGAGTTCCCAAGCCCTGATTCACCACTCCCAGGTTCCCTCAACCTTCACCTCAGAAGAAACATTTTCCTCTCTCTTAGCACCTAATGGTGGTACCATAGGATGGATTAAGTTCTTGACTCTACCCAGTGAAAAGGCAGATGATACTGGTTCTCTTAGGATTCGAAGAACTTATCAATTACAAGAAGTAGGAATGTATGGGTAAGACTGCAGTATTTACTGACCTGTAATATCAAAAGCAGTAGGATTCTCAGTAGGAACAGGGAGCCAAGCAGTAGAGCATGACTATTATGAAAAATATGCCAAGGTTATTATGATCCTTACCTTTAACTTTATATCCATGCATTAGCAAGTTACTCTTATTAATTTCCTAATTCACTGAAAAGACAAAAATGGCCCAGATAAGTAACATGACCTACAAAAGGTCACCTAGCTGAGAACCATGCCAGAAGCTGCCTGTCTCTTCAAGTGCTTACATAGCCATCACTGTTGGTCCTCTTAAATGTTTGACCATGAGAATAAGTGACTTACAGCAACTGGCATCCAGCCCTGAGAACTGGGGCTTGCAAACAATCTTCCTTCACATATGTATGAGTCTGCTTGGGCTCCCAAAACAAAATACCACTGACTGGATGGCTTAAACAATAGAAATTTATTTTATCAATTATGGACGGCTAAAAGCCCAAGATGAAGGCATCAGTGGGGTTGATCTCCTGAGCGCCCTCTCCTTAGCTTGCAGATGACCATGTTTTGCTCTGTTCTTAATAGCCTATTATTTTATGCATGTGCCTCCTGGTGTCTGTTGTTTGTTTGTTTGTTTTTTGTACACACACTAATACTATTGGATTCCCACCTCATGACCTTATTTATTTAGTTACCTCTCTAGAGGGCTTCCCAGGTGGTGCTAGTGATAAAGAACCCACCTGCCAATGCAGGAGACACGGGAGATACAGGTTTGATCCCTGGGTTGGGAAGATCTCCTGGATGAGGAAATGGCAGCCCACTCCAGAATTCTTGCCTGGGAAATCCCACTGACAGAGGAGCCTGGCAGGCTAAAGTCCATAGGGTCACAAAGAGTTGGACACAACTGAAGTGACTTAGCACCCACGCACCTCTCTAAATGCCCTATCTCCAGAGAGTGTCACATTGGGAGTTAGGGCTTCAACATATAAATTTGAAGAAACAGAGATCAGTCCAAAGTATTGGCGTTGAAGCCCCAATACTTCGGCCACTTGATGTGAAGAGCCAACTCATGGAAAAGACCCTGATTCTAGTAAAGACTGAAGGCAGGAGGAGAAGGGGACAACAAAGGATGAGATGACTGGATGGCATCACCGACTCAGTGGACATGAGTTTGAGCAAGTTCTGGGAGTTGGTGATGGACAAGGAAGCCTGGTGTGCTGTAGTCCATGGGGTCGCAAAGAGTTGGACACAACTGAACAACAAGATCAGTCCAAAAGAACATGAAAACTGTGACGACTGGATACAAAGAATGTTTATCCTCATTCACCCTGCTGCTGATAAGTCATTCCCTGCATCTATGCAACTGCACTTCCAACTTCTTTCCCAACCCCATTCCACAAAGACCCTTCACACACATCTCTATAACCATTATTGGTGCTTCCTCAAGTCACATCCCTTCTACTCCAGCCCCCAAACACCCTGTCCCCGGTTTTGTGGCCTGGTCCTGGGGCTGTCTTTATCTTCTGCATGTGTTTTTCATACATGGGTTCTATGCTCCCAAGAAACCCTATTAGCTCCTCAAGGGCAGCGCCCAAATCATCTTTTTCTTTTGGAGCACCAGAACAGGTAGCAAACGTCTGGGCACACAGGGGACACATGTACTAAAACCACGTTATGCCCTATTTAATGACATGACATGAAATGACAGTAAATGTCACAGCACTCCAGAAATGTTGACTGACTGCTGAGGGACAGAAACAGGGTCACCTCATCCTCCTTTCTGCTCCCTTTTTCAGTATTTTCCAAACACCATGGAAAAGGTCTTGCTCTCTGCTTCTGTTAGACAGTTCTATTTTCTATCCTTACACTCTAGGCAGTGAGAAACTCAAATAAGAATGAAGGATATTTATCTCACTCTGAGAGGCTGAGGTTTTTTTGCGGTTTTGTTTGTTTGTTTGTGTGTTTGTTTTTGCCTGCTGCAGCTCTGGGGCTCTCACTCTCCCCAAAAAACAGCTCAATAGCAAAAAGTGAAATTAGGTATAGAGGGCTGGGAGGAAAGAAGAAGGAAGCAAAGAAAGCAATGAAGGTGGAAGGGAAAGCCAAGCCATTTCCAGCACCATGCTGCCCTTCCTGCAGAACAGGAAGAGAGCTGCATTTTGCATGCATGCATGCCTAATGAATTGCTTCAGTAGTGTTCATCTCTTTGCAGTCCTACGGATTGTAGCCTACCAGGCTCCTCTGTTCATGAGATTCTCCAGGCAAGAATACTGGAGTGGGTTGCTATACCCTCCTCACATTTTGCAAAGCACCTCTACATAGACAAACTTTTTCTGGACAAAAACCCTAATGGGAATGGAAAGATGAGTGGTCCATTCCCATGATCATGTTTAAAGTGTAACTTCATCATCAGGCTCTTCAGCCCGAGAATGAGGGCAGCAAGTGCCTCATGGTTTATTTTTATAAACCACTCCAATCACGTCCCAGATCCCAGAGGGGCCCAGCCTGTCTTATTTAAGACCGCACAACATTGTTATTAAACTCGTGTGTGCCTGAGGGACACTTCCTATCTGTTTCAGGGGAAGAGAGAACCGAAGCTGAGCAACTTAGCTCTCTGGCCCTTGTCTTCCAGCCAGTATTTTAATAGTGGCAGGAAATCAGAGAAGCAGCTCAATGATACTCTAAGTCCTGTGAGCAGATTGATCAATTGCACCTGGATTAGTGAGCTGATCTATCATCAGTGAGCAGTTCTGAAGTACTTATTGGACACAAGATTTTGCATTAGGGACTGTGGGCCTTTTCCATGAAGATGACATGATCCATGCTTTCAGGAGCTTCACGGTCCTGGGACAGAATTCATTCAGTAATATATTCATTTTTCTGGCTGCCTAACAAATTACCATCAGCTTCATGGCTTAAAATAATACCCATTTATTCATTCACAGTTCTGTAAGTCACAAGTGCATCACAGTGTAATAGGAACCTCTGCTCAGGGTCTTCTAAGCTGTCAGCTGAGTTGAATTTTCAATAGGAACCTCTGCTCAGGGTCTTCTAAGCTGTCAGCTGAGCTGTATTTTCGATAGTAACCTCTGCTCAGGGTCTTCTAAGGTGTCAGCTGAACTGCATTTTCGTGTGGAAGCCCAGGACTCTCTTCTGTGCTTGTGTAGTTGTGGCAGAGTTCAGAGTTCCTAGTTACCCTGTAAAAGGAAGGGCTGTGCAATAAAGGGGGGAGAAAACCTCTCTCTCCAAATCTGCTAATTGAAAACAACCTTAGCCTGGCAAGAGTTAGGTAAGAGGATTTCATTGTTAATGAGTTAATGTTCTACACTACTGCTGACTCAGACCTAAAAGGATGGTGTGGAGATAAGCTAGTCCTGGCTGAGAAAGCAAAACTGTGAAAGAGCTTAAAGCTCACATAATAATGAAATAGGTCCTTTTTCCTAGGTTATATTCCAGAGAGTTTAGAGTTTGATTCAGGATCCTGGAATGCTACTACTGAGTCAGAATTTTGTATAAATAATGAGAGCAAGTCTGACCTAGAAAAGAGAGATGAAGCATATAAAGTTCAGCCAAAAGGGGCTTTGCATTTGGGGGCAGGGGGCAAGGAAGCAGAGACAGAAATGTAACATTAGATTGGGGAAAATAGAGACTTCACTTAAAGAGCACACACAGAATTTCACAGGCTCTGGGACCCAGGGCAAAAGCCATAATTGAGTAGGAGCTTAGGTAAGACCCACCTGCTGGCCTTGGAGGGTCTCCCCAAGAGGCAGGAGGCAAGTGCAGCTCACTCTGAAAACACAGACACTGGCGGCAGCCATTTTGGGGAGCTCCTTCTACTACAGGGTACTGCTGCTCCTCCCTCTAGCTTATTAACCCCAGGACCCAGTCCTGCCCTGGCCTAAAAGCCTGCAGTTGCCACTGTTGGGGCACCTCAGGCCAACCAACTAGCTGGGCAGGGACACAGCCCCACTAGGCAGCACACAGATTGCCTAGACCATCTGAGCCCACAGCCGCCTCTGGACAAGGCCCTGCAAACCAGAGGGCCCAGCTCCACCCACCAGCCCCAGAATGCCCTGGGCCCCAGCCCTGCCTTCTAAGAAGCTTGCTTTAGCCTCTGAACCAGCTGCACCCACCAGGGGGCAGATACCAGGTGCCTAGAAAACCATAGTCCTGGAGCCTGTGGACCCAGCATGCTTATCAGTAGGCCAGACCCTTCCCTTAGACCAGCTGGGTCCTGGCCCTGCTCACTAGCAAGCCAGTACAAGCTTTGGGACACTCCAGGCCCCAAACCCAGCTGTGTCAAGAACAGCCCATTCCCCACCACTAGAGATCTGACACCTACTCTGGTTACCCTGGGTCCTGCAACCAGATACTGGGACCCAGTTCTGCTTGCTAGTAGTCCAGCACTAACCACAGGACCTGGCTTCATCCACCAGTGGGTGGGGAACAGCCCGAAACTCTTCTGAACATGGACTCTACCCACTAGTGAGCCAGCACTAGCCTAGAGATAGTACTCTGGGAGTCATCAATATTTAAATCAGTGGTTCTCCATCATAGATGCAAAGTAAAATCACACGATGACTTACAAAACTTGCATATGTCAAGGCTCTACCCTAGACCAATTAAATTAGAACCTCTGAAAGTGGGCCTAGGCATTTGCCGGGTTTAAACTCTTCAGCTGATTCCAATTTGCAATCTAAGCTGAGACCAACTGGCATAGAACAGTGCTTCTCAAACATTAATGAATAAAAGTCACCAGGGGACTTTACTAAAATGCAGATTATGATTCAGTAGGCCTGGGGTGGGGCCCAAGATTCTAAATCTCTAATGCCATCCCAAGATTTTGGATTAAAGCTTACACATTGAGTAGCAACAGTATGAAACAAAGTATTAGTCACTCAGCTGTGTCCAACTCTTTGCAACCCCATGGACTATAGCCCACCAGGCTCCTCTGTCCATGGAATTCTCCAGGCAAGAATACTGGAGTGGGTAGCCATTCCCTTCTCCAGTGGATCTTCCCAACTTAGGGACTGAACCTGGGTCTCCTGCATTGCAGGGAGACTCTTTACCATCTGTGCTACTAGAGAAGCCCAATTCTAATGTGAACCAGGATTCAAAATTACTGTTAATCAGTGCAAACTGAAAAGTATGGGGCCATTGGATGGTTAGTGCCTCCTATAGCTCCTGGACACTGAGAAGCAGACAGGAGAGGCCGTCTCAGAAAGCTTTGTAAACTCAGAGGAGTAATTTGCCCAAGAACACACAACTCACAAATATCTGGGCTGGGATTCAAACCTTGATCTGTCTGGGAACTTTCCTGGTGGTCCAGCAGTTAAGACTCTATGCTTCCAATGCAAGGGATGCAGCTTCGATTCCTGGTCGAGTATCTAAGATTCCACATGCTGCACAGTGTGGCCAAAAAAGCAAAAAAAGAGAGGGGAAAAACCCAACCATTATTGACTCCAAAACCTTAATTGTACAAAGAGATATCTCAGGGGGGAAAATGCAATGTTTCCCCAAATGAGATTCTAATAGGCCACACTGGCAAAAGGCACTGTGTCTCTGGAATGATCCCCATGTCTACCTCTCCATCTACCCCTCTTTCTTCCCTTTGATCTTTCCACTAGCTTTGTTTCCTTTCTGTAGTTCCCACCACATCTTTCAGAAGTGGAGGCACTACATGAAAAGGAGCCAACATTGCAGGCTGCCCTCATGGAGGCCAGCCAGATTTGATGTCCTCCTTCCCCAAGTACTGTGCCCTGGAGCCTCCTTTAAGGAGAAAGAGGAAGACGCAGGATACAGCGCTGCAGTCAAAACGAAGCATTCTGTTTCCCACTACTTCTGCCTCCTGACATAGCAGCAGCTCTGTAATGAAAATCTAAATCATTTGTGTGCACACATAGCAACTGTTTATTTGCTGTTAGCTTTGAGGACACAGTAGGGGTTCGATACATTTAGAGAAGAGATCAACACTGGGAGAGTCTAATCTCATAAGTAGACAAAATGAAAAATGAACCCAAAAATGCATCCCTCCATATCTGAAAGAGAGGCCAGTAATAAATATCTTTCAACCTCCATATCTGAAAGAGAGGCCAGTAATAAATATCTTTCAACTTCAGCCCCTCTCCAGCTCAGAAAAATGCCTTTAAAACAGTGATGCAGAACAGAGATGACTCCTTGTAAGGAGATGACTCCTGTCTGCTTGCTAAAAAAGCTTTACTAGGTCTGGTTGGAGATTGATTGTGAAACCATACAACTTTCCTCTCAGGCCACTGAGTGTCCTACCTTCCATCTTTTACAAAATGCATGCACTATTAGTTTTCTGGAAACTTCCATTTTTTTCTCACCAACAGACTTCCTGGGACTAAATACAATCCAGAAGCTTCTCCACATTAGTATTTCTACCAAGAGTGAATACCTGATTGAAGAAAGTGTCCTTATCACATTTTGAAGGGGCCAGACCACTGTCTTAGTGCAAACTGTTGGACAGTTTATAAAATCTCTGCTTGCCAGCAGCTTCCTCATGCCTTCATCCTCCCAGGTTTTCTCCTCACCCAACCCAAACCTCATATTACCACCTGCTCTTGCAGAAACTCAGAAACCAGAGCTGGTCCATTTTGGTTTGGGCACATGCTCCTGTAAGGCAGGGACCCACTGCCTGGAAGTCACCAGCATCTGAAAATCAATGCAGGCAGCTACTCCCCTAGGACTGGCATAATGAGAGGTGACATTAGGGAGAAGGATCATTCAAGACAGGTCTGAATGACTTGAGACCTGCAGTATACTGAGGGACACCGAAGGTGGAGAAATTATAACCCTACAGAAAGTGAAAGAGGAGAGTGAAAAAGTTGGCTTAAAACTCAACATTCAAAAAACCAAGCTCATGGCATCCAGTCCCATCACTTCATGGCAAATAGACGGGGAAACAATGGAAACAGTGACAGACTTTATTTTCTTGGACTCCAAAATCACTGAAGATGGTGACTACAGACTTGAAATCAAAAGACGCTTGCTCCGTGGAAGAAAAACTATGACAAACCTAGACAGCATATTAAAAAGCTTTGCCAACAAGGTTCCATCTAGTCAAAGCTATGGTTTTTCCAGTAGTCATGTATGGATGTGAGAGTTCGACTGTAAAAAAAGCTGAGGGCCGAAGAATTGATGCTTTTGAACTGTGATGTGGCTGAAGACTCTTGAGAGTCCCTTGGACTGCAGGGAGATGCAACCAGTCCATCCTAAAGGAAATCAGTCCTGAATATTCATTGGAAGGAGTGATGCTGAAGCTGAAACTCCAATACTTTGGCTACCTGATGCACATTGGAACTGACTCATTGGAAAAGACCCTCCTGCTGGGAAATATTGAAGGCAGGAGAAGGGGACAGAGGATGAGATGGTTGGATGGCATCACTGACTCGATGACATGAGTTTGACTAAGCTCCTAGAGCTGGTGATGGACAGAGAAGCCTGGCGTGCTGCAGTCCATGGGGTCGCAAAGAGTCGGGCATGACTGAGCAACTGAGCTGAACTGAACAGGCATGTCAATTGGGTAGGTGCTGTCAATCTGACATTCCTTCTTGAAGGAATATCCTGCTAAGTAGGCTCTTCAGAAATGCTCAGTTGGTTCTGAGCTAGCCTGCCACCCATCACCCCTCTACACACAAGATCTAAGTGGTTCTGAGAGTCAGAGAGGATCCATGGTTAGGCACTCGATTTGTGTGTACAGGAGGGAGCATGTTAGCCAGCCAAGCGTGGGACCGACCCCTGTCTCTCAGATCCTCCCTTTGCCCTTTCAACCCTCCCCTAATCCATGGGCTCTCCTTCCTCTCTACTTAACAGGGACAGACAAGGAAGGCTGTCTTAGCATCCAGAGTCTGCTCTAGGCCACAGGGGGACAAAAACAAGCAGGCTAGTCAGATGTCTATTCTGTGCAAAAACAAGACTTGGCAGGAAAGAAACCAGACATCGGCAGTGAGGAATTTAACTTCACATTGAACAAGGGGCTGGATCCCTCTTTGAATATAAGCCCCCGTGGGCCTGGTTTCTTCACAGGAAAAAAAAAAATCCCTTTAAATCCTATCCCCTTTCCCTGGAAAAGGAGAGGAAACTGGCCAACGAACTAATACCTTATACAAGATGACAGTCATTTTAAATGGTTCTTTTGAATTAATCCCTTTCTGCTCAGCCTCCTCTCTAGGGTATAGCTACTTCACAGTGTGTTCAGGTATCTGAGCCAGGGAGGGCAGCGAGGCATTGGGGAAGCAATGTGGAAGGAAATCGGGAACTGAGAACACTCACTGAGCTGTTATTTTCCTTTTGCCTCTGAAATCCCCAAGGTCCATGCTCTGCCCTTCTCTGCCATGCTCTGTGCCAAAGGAGGCTGACCTCAATGGACTGTAGCAACAGGCTTTTTTGTCAGCTGGCATCTGACTGGGGCTGGCTAATGGTGGGCAACAGTAGGAGATCCGAGAGCAGGAAGAGAGGGAAATAAAGATTTTGTGCCCCTGCCTCCCTCCCAGGTGTGTTGCATTTAGGCAGTGGGCTTCCCTGGTGGCTCAGACAGTAAAGAATCTGTCTGCCAATGCAGGAGTCCCAGATCCAATCCCTGGGTGGGGAAGATCCCCTGGAGAAGGGCATGGCAACCCAGTATTCTTGCCTGGAGAATCCCATGGACAGAGGAGGCTGGTGGGGTACAGTCCCTGGAGTCACAGAGTTGGACACGACTGAAACTTTGTTTCACTCAACTCTTCTGCCTAAAGACACAGCTCCTATCAGATAGCCCCTCTTACACCACTAGAATTCTTGCTGGGTTCTAATAACACAGTTTCTTCCCTTTGCCCCTTCAGTGTTTGGGGTGATATCAGCTCTCCACCATTCATCATCTCTGCATGCCCCACCATCATGATAGATTCCCTGAATTCTACCCGTACCACCATAAATAGCCCCTTCATTAAGCTCAGCTAGGAAAACTCCTTGAGTGTACCATCTGTTTCCTGCCAATACCCTAACTTAAACACTTACATCACTTTCACAAATTTTATCCTGCAGAATTCCAAAAGGTTCCCTAGACTTCTGAGAAGAAAGATTACCTGATCCAACTGCCTTTTCTAAAGAAATGGATCTGCATTTTCTCAAATGACAGACATATTCTCCATATACCAAGCTCTCCTAAATTAAGGTTGCATTATTGTGCTTACACAATAGAAATGAAGTTTGAGCCAGTTCCATTTTTGTTTCACCTGTTCTTAGTCATCTTGCTCAGGGAAAGGGGGTGCTACAAACCTAATTACATTGTTTTCCTCCCAGTGAGGTATGCTCAACTTTCTTTACCTTAAACACTTAATCCAGTTTCATGGGGAAAATACTTGCCATTAATTCAAATATCAGTTCCCTACTCTCTGGTATTCCTATGTTATTCCCCATCTTGATGAAAGCCTACATCCCAAAGTGATCATACCAAAATGTTCACTTGTCCTCACCATCACAAAACCACTAGACATCAAGTGTTATGGGATCTATTTCCTAGATGCCTTTATAAAATTTTAATATGTTCTATTTAATCCAGTATACCCCAAATATTATCATTTCAACATTACTTGGCCTTTTGGCTAAAAGCAAATGTAGTTAGTATCTGTTCTTATCAGTATAAAATTATTAATAAGGTATTTTAATTCTGGTATGTAACAAAATATTCTAAATATCTTCATTCAGATTAGTCCATCTGCTCCAGCCCCACAGTCACTGCCTTAGTTCAGGACCTGATTGTCTTACACCTAGACTATTGAAATATCTATAGCCTCTCCTTATTTTCTTCCATTCTCCCCATATTTGTCAAACTGATCTTTGAAAAACACAAATACGTTCACATAACTTCCCTTTCAATGGCCCTCCTTTAGGATAAAATCCAAGCTCCTTATCCTGGTTTAGAAGATCCCATTAGTATTTCCCTTTGCAGCCTCAGCTTTTGCCACCTCCCTTTGCACACTTTTATTCGTCGTTCTTGTGATGGAGCCATGTCTTGTCAAGTCTCCATGCCCTGCTTTCCATGTTCCCTTATATGGTACACACTTAGCCTTTGCTATCTCTCCCTATTCATCTCTCAGACTCATCTTAGACATCATCTTTTCTAGAAATATTTCCCATGAACTCCTTCATCCCCAAATTCGTTTAACAGCCCCTGTATGTGAACATTTAACCCCCACCCCTTCACTTATTAGCACTTAACACACTGTTTGACAATTATTTACATGTCTGTCAATACCCTATCACTTTTAGGGTAACTGTATCTTTATCTTTTCTCCCCAGTACTTAGCATAGAAAGTGGCATATAGATAGATATTCAAAAAGTGTGTCCTGAATGAGTGATTAAATGAATGAATGAGCTCATGAATGGAGTATACACTTGAATTCACTTACCTCCATAAGGCCGATATATGGACCCTGATTGGCCCTTCTTAGGATGGCCTGTAACTAATGAGAACACTTTTTGCCATTTCTCTCCTTCCAGGTAGGGCTGTCCTGGGTTGTATAAAAACCACACTGGAGTGATTAAGAATAGAAAAAGATGAACTGGCCTTTTGAGTCACAAGCCGTCCCTAGTCCCTAAAACTGTACTTATGGAACAATAGAGCTAGCCTGAATTAATTAAGGAAGAGTAGGGGAGATAAATTCTCTTCCTGAGAAACACCAAGTTCCTCACCATCCATCAGCCTTGAGCACAGATGGGATGGAGGCCAGGCCTAAAAATACATCAGCCCTAGGTGACATCAGGACTGTGTTCTTTTATGTCTAATTCACCCCAGATGGAAGGGAAAGCACTTGAAAGTCTTTGAAACAGGCAGAGAAACATGTATCATGCTGGGAATGACTATAGGGGCAAAAGGCCACTGTGGATTTCCTTGTCAGTGAAAGTGAACTCTAGTAAGAATTTCTATAAGGAACCAGCAGAAACATCCTTGTCATCATCATTTTGAATTAGTATTTATTGAACACACAACAAATGCTAGTCTCTGCTCAGAACATCTGATGAAAACCATTCCTGTATCTATAAGAGACGAGGGAATACTTGCCACTATTTTAATGCCAGTCACCCGGCCAGAACACAAAATGAACTCTTATGAATATTTTCTGAAGCATAATGAGGAAGGAATCTTAGGCTACATGCAAGCATCCTTGATTACTGTTTTTTTCCACTGGCAGTCGCTCTCCCCACAAGCTTTGTCACAACCAGAAAGGAAGAGAAGCAAGGAAAAAGAGGAACAGTCAAGGCACAATCATGAGAGAGGCATAAAAAATTGGGCAGGGGCGCTTCATAGATGTTTGCAGAAGGCAACAAATATCAAGGGAGGACCAAAAGAATGGAGCAGTAGGAACCAGCCCTGTTCATCTAATGGCTCCTCCCTGCACTAGTGTTTTTGTTGTTGCTATTGATGCTGTTGTTTGGTCACTAAGTTGAGTCTGACTCTTTTGTGATCCTATGGACTGCAGCCTGCCAGCCTCCTCTGTCCATGGAATTTCCTAGGCAAGAATACTGGAGTTGGTTGCCATGCCATTCTCCAGGGAAATCTTCCCAGTTCAGGGATGATTGAACCCATGTCTCCTGCATTGCAGGTGGATTCTTTACTGCTGAGCCACCTGGAAAGCCCATAAGTGTTTTTACCCAACCTTTAAGCTTTGGGGTAAGTGACAGAAGATGCAGAATTCTGAAGAACTGCTTGATTGTACAGCTTTCAACTGAGGATCTTTCTTATTATTTTGTATTAAAGGGCACTTTGGGACTTTGGAGGCCAGTGGGTACTCACCAGCTAGATAAACATTTGAGAGAATTATTGTCCTTGGTGAATTTTGTAAATAGCCACTGACCCACTGATTTAAGGCAAAGTGAAAATGAATGATGAGTTAAAAAGCATACAAACACTGTGTTACATGACTGGCAAGTGGGTAGCAACTGGCCTAGTCTTAGTACTTCTTTTCAAGGCTCCCTTCCCTCCTCTTTCCCACCCTCTCCAATTCTGCCAAATCTCAAGGTTTGAGGCAGTGGTCAAGCTCCATGGTATAAGAATTGGTGTTCCTCATGATGCTCTCCACCAACATGACAGGCTTGGGGTTTCTTCCAGCAAAGCAAGAGAGCCAGGTGCAAATCAACATGGCTGCAGCTGCGCCACCTCCAGCACAGTAATAGGCCCAGCCAAGCCGACAGGTACCTGTGGAAACAGGGATAGAGACATAAGGGTTAGATTGTCTTCTCATACATTCTCTTGGAGATGTTCAGGTTAAAGTGAGAGTAGGGAACAGTGAATGAGACTAGGCTCACTCTTTTCTCTTTCTTCCTTTGCTGATGGCTGGTATTAGCTTTAGCAAGAGGTTGTAAAATGTTGTTTTGTTACACATCTGTAACAGAATGGGGGTGGTGTGGGTAATGGCAGTGGTGGTGATGCTTATGACAATGATGACAAGAACAACTTGATCAAGTGTCAAGAACTATGTTAAGTTCTTTAGACATATATCTCAATGAACATGATAGTAACTATAGGAGTTAGGTACTCTTATTATCCCTACCTATTTTATACAAGATGAGGCAACCTAGGCACAGGTTTGTGGAAAATCGCACAGATAGGAAGTGGTAGAATCAGGATATAAACACTTGCTCATCCTAACTCTGCAGCTTCAAACTTTTAACCACACTGATATACTACACTGCATGAACTGTTTTCAAAGAACTATATCCTGTATCATGGGGAAATTTGCAGGCAAAATCAAATTACTTGCTCCATGCCATGTGTTTCTATTCTAACCTAATCTTTCAACATCCAGGGAAGAAATATGCACTGGAATCAAGGCCAATCTTCTAAGGGGTAATTTCAGTCTGAAGGATAATGGGAAAAGTCACCTGTTCACAAACATCCACCACACCCATCATTTATTCTAGCACAGGTAGATTCTTTCCTTTGAAGTATTTGAGTTTTTTCAGAGATCCATCAGAAAAAGTCAATGCCCAAAGAAAGAGCTATTATATCACAAGGGATCAGAGTAATAAGTAACTGCTGAAATCAAGTGCTTAAGCAAATAGGACTCCAGAAATTGGAGTAGATGCCCAGTAATACAAAATGGCAAAGGAATCCTGAGGGGGAAAAAAAAGCGGCTTTCACCTATATCACAGTCCTATAGAAAGCAAGTCCTGACTATAGTCAGTCAGTGGTGATGTCAAGACTGATTTTCAGGGCAATTTATATGTATTAATTGAAGTATAGTTGATTTACAAGATTATATTAGTTTTACATGTACAGCATTGTGGTTCAGTACTTTTACAAATTATAGTGTTAGTCACTCAATCATGTCCGACTCTTTGAGACCCCATGGACTGTAGCCCAACAGGCTTCTCTGTCCATGGGATTCTCCAGGCAAGAATACTGGAGTGGGTTGCCATTCCCTTCTCCCGGGGATCTTCCCAATTCACGGATTGAACCCAAACCCAGGGATTGAGCCCAGGTCTCCCGCATTGCAGGCAGATTCTTTACCACCTGAGCCAGGGAAGCTCTTACAGATTATACTTCAATTAAAATTTATTATAAGGCAATGGCTATAATTCACTGTGTATACAATATATCCTTGTTACTTCTCTATTTTATACACAGTAGTGTGTATCTCTTAATCCTATACCCCTATCTTGTCATGCCCCTCTTTCCTAGTCCCACTGGTAATGAAGTTTCTATTCCATATCAGTGAATCTGTTTCTATTTTGCCATATACATTCGTTTGTACTATATTTTTAAATTCCACATATAAGTGATATCATACAGTACTTGTCTTTCTCTGTTTGACAAATCACTAAGCATAATATTCTCTAGATCCATTCATATAGCTGCAAATGGCAGAATTACATTATCAATATTTTTATGACAGAGTAATAGTCCATTGCATTGGGTTGGCCAAAATGTTTGTTTGGGTTTTTCCATAACATCATATGGAAAAACCTGAACAAACTTATATATATATATATATATATATATATATATATATATATATATACACACACACACACATATATACACCACATCTTCTTTATTCTTTCATCTGTTGATGGACATTTGGGTTGCTTTCATATGCTTTTTATTGTAAATAATGCTGTTATGAACATTGGGATGCATGTATCTTTTTGAATTAGTGTTTTCATGTTTTCCTGATCTATACACAGGAGTGGAATTGTTAGATCATACAGTCATTTTATGAGGACTCTCCAAACAGTTTTTCATAATCTCTACAGCAATTGATATTCCCGCCAACAATGTACAGTGTTCCCTTTTCTCCATGTCCTTACCAACATTTGTTATTTGTAGGCTTTTTGATGATAACCATTCTGACATGTGTGAGGTGATCTCTCATTGGTTTGACTTGAATTTATGATAATTAGTAATATTGAGTACCTTTTCATGTACCTGTTGGCCATCTGTATATCTTCTTTGGGAAAATCTTTATTCATACCTTCTGTCCAATTTTATTTATTTTTTTATTGAAATATAGTTGATTTACAATGTCATATTAGTTTCAGGTATACAGCAAAGTGATTCAGTTTTATATATATAAATAGTCTTTTAGATTATTTTCCATCATAGGTCATTAGAAGGTACTGACTATAGTTCCCTGTGCCATAAAGTAGGTCTTTGTTGGTTATCTATTTTACATATAGTACTGTATATTTTATTTTATTTTTATTTATTTATTATTATTATTATTTTTTTTTACTTTACAATATTGTATTGGTTTTGCTACACATCAACATGAATCTGCCACAGGTGTACACGTGTTCCCCATCCTGAACCCCCCTCCCTCCTCCCCCCCCCACACCATCTTCTGTCCAATTTTAAATTGGTTGTTTGTTTTTACAATATTAACTTGTATGAGCTATTTTTTAATATTTTGGGTATTAATCACAGTAGGTCATGTTATTTGCAAGCATTTTCCTCCATTTCACAGGTTCTCTTTTTATTTTGTTGATAGTTTATTTTGCTGTGCAAAAGCTTTTAAGTTTAATTAGGTCCCATTTGCTTATTATTGCTTTTATTTCTTTTGCCTTGGAAGACAGACACCCAAAAAAGGCAATGCTACAATTTATGTCAAAGAGTGTTCTGCCTATGTTCTTTCCTAGCAATTTTGTGGTTTTGGGTCTTACATTTAGATTCTTAATCTATTTTGAGTTTATTTTTGTATGTGGTATGAAGAAATATTATGGCTTTATACATAGCTGTCCAATTTTTCAGGCACCACTTATTGGAAAGACTGTTTTTTCTCCGTTGTATATTCTTGTCTCCTTTGTCATGAATTAATTGACCATAGTGTGTAGGTTTATTTCTGGGCACTCAATTCTGTTCTATTAATCTGTCTGTTTTTGTGCAAGTACTATGCTATTTTGATTATTGTAGCTTTGTAGTATAGTCTGAAATCTGGAAGGGTTATACCTCTAGTTGTTCTTTTTTTTCTCAAGATTGCTTTGGCAATTTTGAGTATTTTATGGTTCTACATGAATTTTAGGATTATTTGTTCTAGCTTGGTGACAAATATTATGAGTATTTTATTAGGGTTAGGGTTTTAATATTTAGGGATTAAAAAATCCTTACTCTTTGGAAGAAAAGTTATGACCAACCTAGACAGCATATTAAAAAGCAGAGACATTGCTTTGCTGACTAAGGTCCGTCTAGTCAAGGCTATGGTTTTTCCTGTGGTCATGTATGGATGTGAGAGTCAGACTGTGAAGACGGCTGAGCACCAAAGAATTGATGCTTTTGAACTGTGGTGTTGGAGAAGACTCTTGACAGTCCCTTGGACTGCAAGGAGATCCAACCAGTCCATTCTGAAGGAGATCAGCCCTGGGATTTCTTTGGAAGGAATGATGCGAAAGCTGAAACTCCAATACTTTGGCCACCTCATGCGAAGAGTTGACTCATTGGAAAAGACTGATGCTGGGAGGGATTGGGGGCAGGAGGAGAAGGGGACAACCGAGGATGAGATGGCTGGATGGCATCACTGACTTGATGGACGTGAGTCTGAGTGAACTCCAGGAGTTGGTGATGGACAGGGAGGCCTGGCGTGCTGCGATTCATGGGTCACAAAGAGTCGGACATAACTGAGTGACTGACCTGAACAGAGGGATTGCATTAAATTTGTAGATTTCTTTCTTTCTGTTGTATAGCCATTTTAGCAATATTAAGCCTCCTAATCCAAGAGCATGAGCTAGCTTTTCCATTTCTTTGTATCACTTCAGTTTCCTTCATCAATGTTTTACAGCTTTCAGAGTATAGGTTTTTCACCTCTTTGGTTAAGTCTGTTCCTAAGAATTTTATTATTTTTGATGTTATTTTAAAGTGGATTTTTTTAACTTTATTTTTCTGATAGTTCATTAACAATGTATAGGAAAGCAACAGACTTCTGTATATTAATCTTATATCCTGCAATGCTACAGAATTTATTAGTTCTAATAGTTTTTTGGTGAATACTTTAGGTTTATTTATATGTTGTATTGTGTCATCTGTAAAAAGTGACAGTTTTACTTCTTCATTTCAATTTGGATGCTTTTTCTTTTTCTTGTCTAGTTACTATGGCTAGCACTTCCAATACCATGTTAACTAGAACTGGCAAGATTGGGCATCACTGTCATCTTCCTGAATTTAGAGGAAAGGATTTCAGCTTTTCACTGTTGAGTGAGCATAAGTTAGCTGTAGGTTTGCCATAACTGGTCTTTTTTATACTCAGATACATTCACTCTATACCCATTGTGATGAGGGTTTTTATCATGAATGGATATTGAATTTTGTCAAAAATTTTTTCCTGCATCTATTAATCATGTAATAATCATGTGACTTTTTATTTTATTAATCTGTGTATCACATTGATTGATTTGTAAATACTGAAGCATTCTTGCTTCCCTGGAATAAATCGCACATGATCATGGTATATGATACTTTTTATATTTTGTTGAATTTGGTTTGCTAATATTGTGTTGAGGATGTTTTCATCTATGTTCATCAAACATATTAGCCTGTAATTTTCTGTTTTTGCAGTATCTTTGTTTGCTTTTGGTATAAGAGTAATGGTAAAATGAAAGTGTTAGTGGTTCAGTTGCATCTGACTCTGCAACCCCATGGACTGTAGCCTGCCAGGCTCCTCTATTCATGGAATGCTCCAAGCAAGAATACTGGAGTAAGTAGCCATTCCCTTCTCCAGGGGATCTTCTTGACCCAGGGATCAAACCCAGATCTTTTGCATTGCAGGCGGATTCTTTACCATCTGAGCCACTAGGGAAGAGTAATGGTGTCCTCATAGAATAAATCTGGGAGTATTCCTTCCTCTTCAATTTTTTTTGAATAATTTCAGAAGGGTAAGTATCATCTTTTCATATGTTTGGTAGAATTCCCATATAAAGCCATCTAGTTCTGGATTTTTGTTTACAGGGAGGATTTTTGAAATTACAAATTCAATTTGACTACTAGTGATCAGTTGGCTCAAATTATCTATTTCTCCTTGATCCAATCTTGGCAGAGTCTATGTTTCTAGAAATTTTCTTTCTTCTAGTCTGCCTAATTTGTTGGCATATAACTATTCCTAGTATTCTCATTATTTTTTGTATCTCTGTGGTAGCAGTTATTATTTCTCCTCTTTCATTTCTTATTTTGTTTACTTGGGCCTTCTCTCTTTTCTTATTGGTGATGCTAGGTGAAAGTTTATCAATTTTGTTTATCTTTTTAAAAAACAGATCTTGGTTTCATTGATCTTTTCTATTTTTTTATCTTTATTTTCTCTCTGATCTTTATTTTCTTTCTTCTACTGACTTTGGTTTGTTGTTGTTGTTGTTGTTGTTCTTTTTTTCTAATTCCTTAGGTTAGGTTGTTTATTCAAGATTTATTTTTTTTCTTAAGGAAGGCCTTTGTTGTTATAAACTTCCCTCTTAGAACTGCTTTTGCTGAATCTCATAGATTTTGATGTGTTGTGTTTCAATTTTCATTTGTCTCAAGTATTTTCTGATTTCCTCTTTGGTTTCTTCATTGACTCGTTGATTTTTTAGTAGCATGTTGTTTCACTTCCATGTGTTTGGGCTGGAAATGGAGAGGCTAGAGCTGGAGCCAGTGTGAGGTGGGACTTCTGCTCAGTGGCTGTTACCACCCTGTCGAGGATTGGATCTGATCCCATCTTGCTGGAGGAAAAGCTCTGAAGTCTGAGCTCAAGCTGACTCTGTTGCCTTTATGCATGTATTTTCCCCTCTCCCTAAACTAGGACCCTTGTCCCAGAGATGGAGAGTGCTAAAGTAAGGGGGCCTCTCTGCTCAAGTCAGCTGCAGACAGTGATTCAAACTGTCTCCAATAAGCTGCCTATATGGACGACTGAAACTGTTTCCTCTCTGCTCAGACAAAGCCTCAGATGCAAGATCCCTTTGTTCCTCATAGCTGACTACTGCTCCAACCTCTGCCACCCATGTTACCATGCCATATCACAAGGCAGGCAGGGCCCATGTGAATTCTCAGTGTAAATTGGGGATTGAGCTATAGTGGAATCCTCAGAGGTCTAGGCTGCTTCTGATACACTGCTTGAATAAGCACCCATGATAGCCACTGCTATTCTACCGAGACTTTGCCCTAGGACCTGATCACCTCTGTATCCCATGGTTGAGTCTTCTCCTTGGTTGTGGCTGCCCCAGATCCAGTGCTGCATTGTGATGTGGAGTGAGTAAGGCTGGAGCGTTTTCTTGGTTTGGGCTGGGGCACAGCAAGACATTCATGGGAAACTGGGCAGTCACCAGAGAAGAGCTCTCTATGCCCTGCCTAGGGAGCAAGCAAGCATGTGTACACAAGCACATGAGCAGAGTTCAGGCGTCCCACAACCCTACTCCACCACCCTTCAATAATCCCTGTGGTTTTCCAACCAGCCAAAATGGCTTGTCTCCTATACATAGGACCCCAGGACTGGGGACCCAATCTGTAACTCTCACTGTCTCCATCCTTGCATTCTCCCTTCCCAGGGACTCAGGTCCTTTTCTTCCTTCCTATCAAATTACTTATGTATCTTTCATATAGACTTGCTTGTGCAGGGGTCCTTCTGCCAGTTTCCAGATGATTTTCAGTGAGACTTGTTCCACACATAATACATTTTTGATGTTTTTATGGGGGGGATGTGGTCCCCAAGTCCTCTCACTTCACCATCTTGATTGATCTCCCCTCATGACAATTTATTTTTCAATAACCAATTATTTATTTTCACATGGTTCCCACTGACTCTTAATTTTCTTTGTTTTTCTTGTCTGGTTGGCATGTTATATAAAGAGTCTAAGATACCCCCAAGTTAGGCTGCTTTGCTTTTCCATTAGGGCCAGGCTAATTTATCCCTAATTTCCCACCTTAGAAATAATCTTTCTACCACCAAGGCATCACTCATGCTGTCTCTCTTGCTATAAACACCTTCTTTCCTTTTATTCACCAATTCATATCTTCCTAAAAATGCTCTTCAGGATTCAGCACCTCCAGGAAATCTTCCCTGGCTAACCCCAGTGAGCTCAAGTCACCTCAACCAGGTAGCCCTCCAGGAATTTATCTATATACCACTTACATAAGTATATCTGTTAGATAAAATGTTGGAATAAATATTTTCATATCATGTATTTTTCATTTACTCTTTACCTCATTCCAGATTGTTGGCTCAATAGAGTAAATGTATATGTTTCTTTTTTGATAATGCCCCCCATGCTCTGTCAACAGTGGATGCTCAGTATGATTTAGCCTAACAATACTTCAAAGATAGATATATTTGCATTTTCAACCCTCAACACCCAAAACTATGACTTAAAATTGGAATTAAAATGACAAAACCAGCTATTTTATTTGTTTCTGGAATGTGCTATAAAGCATAAGTGTATTCTATTCCTTTTGCCTAAAATGCTTATTGCATGTGCATACATACATATACACTTCCCACCACTCTGTGTAGTCAATGTTCAATCATTCTTCAGAGCTCAACTCTGAATGTGAAAGAGAAGAAAGGGATCCAACTTTCTGAGTAACTGCAACATGAACAATGACAGTAGAACTCTGGGAAGAATAAAGTGAAAAATAACATCTTGAGGCAAGCAGACAATAGATCTGGATCTCCCACTCCAACCTTGTCACACCTTCCTTTAGACACACACTTTTTCATTCACTCAGTCACTCAGTAAAAGTAGGTTTTATATACTTAGGGTTTTACAGAGTGAAAATTCTAGAGAAGGTCAAACCTTCCAGTTTTGCCATCCTTACAAGGAAGGCTACAGGCTATATTGTACCTATTTCACAGACAGGAATTTGAGGCTCAATTTAAAGCCTTTAGAAACTCTCTCAGAAACAGCAGGTACAGGCAGGGATCCAGATCAAGTATCTTTACTTTCAATCTGGTTCTCTGCCCTCTATTGTTTTTCTCATCCTCCCAAAAGCCTCTTCCAGGACCCTTAATCTATAAACCGTACAGAGGGGGATCCTGTGTCAATTTGCAGTAGACTCACCCACCAGAGCTTCTTTCCTAACCCCTCAAATGAAAATCTCCTGTGCTCACATGACAGTGTAGGCAGGAGCCAGCTTTGTGGAGGGGCCACTGTTGGAGAGTTTCCTCCTCTCTGCAATCCTTCTAATCTAGTCTAGGCAGGCATCAGATGTCTCAAGCTGCTGCTTCAGTTTCCTGTCTGGTCACTCCCACCCCCATTGGAGGGGCAGAGCTTTTTCTATTAGGTCCATGCACCCTGGGGCCAGGGAAAGACTTGTTTCTGTAAATGAAAGGAATAAATGCATACCATGCCATTACTCCAAAGCCCTAAGCAGGAAGAAAGCTGACACAGTGGGCAGCTCCAGAGTGAAGAGCTAGCTAGAAAGGTCTTAATAAACCTTATTGAAGCCAAGTCAGAACCAGGTATCCCTGGGCTAAAAGCCAACACCAAAGTGCCCCCATGGCCACCTGAAGTGCAGAATTTCCTCTCACAGAGATGCCAGTTAAGCCACCGAACAGCATCTAAGCCCAAGGCTGCTATCACACAGGAAATCAAAGAGAAATAGAAGAAATATATCTCCTATCCAATCCTCTCCCGACAATCCTACCTGTTATCTACCTGAGGGAACAGAGAGGTTACAACATTAGCATTGCAAATGAGGGGAAAGAGCAAACCTTTTAAGAACTACATTTCCAAGTTGAGAGATGCTGTCATTATTCACATACTCCACAGAAAGCCTGGACACTGGTCTCATGGCCTACAGAAGAACTCGTGTTTTCTGTGGAAGGATGTAAAAGTAGGAAGCCGTGGGAATAAGCTACCACACTTTACCTCCAATCACCTTTTAGTGAAGCCCCATGGAACATCACCAATCCCTAAATTCTATTTCTTAAAATACAGTTGATCCTTCTATTCATCTGACAAATATTTATTAAGTATCTACTATGTGCCATACATTTTGAATACATCATCTCATTTGATTCTCACAACAGCCATGATTATTTCCATTTAAAGCTGAAGATTTAGTAATCTCAGAAACTTAATTACTTTACCAACTTACAAGTGTCAGAGTTGACATTAGAATGCCAGGACTAAGTCCATGGTTATCCATTTCAACCATGCCAGGAGAGTGGAATCAACAATACAAGTTATTATGGCCCAAGTTTTATGAGAAAGTATGATACCTTTGGGCTTCCCAGGTGGCGCTAGTGGTAAAGAACCCACCTGCCAACGCAAGAGATGTAGGAGACTCGAGTTCAATCCCTGAGTCAGGAAGATCCCCTGGAGGAGGGCATGGCAACCCACTCCAGTATTCTTTCCTGTAGAATCCCATGGAGAGAGGGGCCTGGCGGGCTGTAGTCCATAGGGTTGCAAAGAGTCGGACACGACTGAAGCAACTTAGCACACACACACACGCATGATACCTTCACCTAATTAATTCACTGCTCTTGGTCTCAATTTCCTTTTTCTAAAGTGAAGGGAATTTTACTGGAGACATTTCTAAAGGCAGCTTCCAATTCAAATTTTCCATTGTATTATGAATATGATAAATGTTTTGAGAGACATACAAGTAAAAAATGTACATAATATCCAGGGAAAGAATTACTTGCAGCTGAGAGGATTTAGGTTCAGGTAGGGTTTTATAAAGTAGCTAGCATTTCAACAAGACTTTAGTCATGAGGAGTGGGCATTCTGGGCAGGGGGAGAGGTTGGTGAGCAAAGTTATACAAGTGAGAATGCAGACCACATGGTTTGGAAACAGCACTCCATTCAGAGTCATTTCAGAAAAGAAGCTGTAGATGGCAAATAATGAGCTGAATCTAGACAAGGAAGGATCATGACTCTGTCATCTTTTCCACCAGGAATAGAGAACAATGGTAATTTCTGATCAGATAATGATATGATAGAACAAAGTTTCTCATCCTTGGCACTATTGACATCTTAGGCTTTTGTCATAATGGGGGTGGGTAGTGTTGTTCTGTGAATTGTAACACCCTGGCCTCTACCTACTAGATGTCTTCAACTTATCCCTGCTCCACTGAACTGTGAAAACCAAAAATATTGACAGACTTGGCCATGTGCCCAGGGTGGAGGTATTAAGAACCACTGAGTTAGAATTACATTTTGGGAGATTAACCTAAAAGCTCTGTGTAAAAGGGATTGGAAGTAATCCTGTGCTATAGGCAGAGGCCAGTTAACCAGAGGCCATGGATGCTGCAACACATCCAACAATACACAAAGCAGCCTCCCACCACAAAAAATCATCTGGACTAAAATGTTCATATTTTCAAGATGGAGCAACTGTCATCGAGGCAAACACCACAATTTTATACTTTGTACTACCTCCGAAAAGAATCCAGAAGAATGGATTACCCCCAGAAGAATGGATTCTTCTTCCTTAAGAACAGCTATGCATGGTTCCTCACTGACCTGGCAAGCTGGCTGAAACTGGGGCCTGGTCAGCCTTGAGAATTCTAGTGTGCTAGCCCAGGGAAGCTGGGGAAGGTCAAGGAGAGAGATCTCATATGGTATTGAGAAGGATCTACTGATTCCCTGAGAGCCAAGAAACTGGAGTCTTTGAAGAAATCTCTTAACCCTATAGGATCTCAGCTCTCTCACTCTTTAAAATGGGAGAAAATAATTAAGTACCTTTGTAAAGATAGAGCAATAGGACGAGATGAATTTTTGAGGTCACCTTCAGAAATAGCCAGGCTCACAGGTGCCTAGCCTTTCAGCCTGAATGCATGGACTGAGCCTGCATGCTGGAACTGTTCAAGGACCTGTGTCCCCAGAAAATACTGCAGTGAGTTAACATCACACCTGGGAATTGTATCTACATACACGTGTAGTTATCTGTGACATGAAAGACTGGGTGGCAGGATAGGGCGAGAGAAGAGGTCCTAACTGCAAATTAGCTTTATGCAAAGCTTCTAGATAAGCCTTGAGATAAGCCTGTTTCTTTTTGTGCTCTTCTGTATCATTTCTAACACCCTCTCTGTAAGTCATTCTATTCTAGTGTTGAATTTGCTGTGACAAGATCCCTCATAAGAGTTATTAAATCATCACTCAGCAGTGGGCCTGACATTTAAATCAAGAAACATTGCCTTTTATTCCAAGCTGCAAATCAAATTGGTTTGGAGTTTGACTATTTCCTTTGATTCAGCATCAAGTTATGTTATTACATCTCCACTGTTTAGAGAACAAGTCATCATTGTCTGCTACTTAAACTGACCCTCCTCCCTAGAGATCTAGTCCTATGCTTTTCAGGGACTTGGTGTCTGGCCAAATGTCAATGGTTCATGATGAGCAAGTGGGAAGGGTTAGCCATAAGCTAATGCTTTTCGTGGGGCCCAACAGTGGTGTGGGTGTCAGAGTTGGGAATAAGAGTAGGAATGAGTCTGATGGAGAATATTTCTCTGCAGGGGGCATGGTTGTAGTTCCAGCTTGAAAGCCAACAATGCCAGTGAAGTAATCCAAAGAAAAGAGTCTTCCTTGGAGGAAGAGAAGAAAGGCATAAAAAGAGAATGTGCCCACTTTGGAAGATAGTTAGTTTCTTACAAAACTAAACATATTCATACCATATGATCCAGCAGTCACACTACTTGGTATTTACCCAAAGGAGTTGAAAACTTACAGCCACAGAAGAACCTGCACACAGATGTTTACAGCAACTTTATCCATCATTGCCAAAACTTGGAAGCAAACAAGATGTCCTTTATTAGGTAAATGGATGAGTAAACTGTGGTACATCCCGACAATGAACTATTATTCAGTGCTGAAAAGAAATGAGTTTTCAAGCCATGAAAAGATGTGGGAAAACCTTAAATGTATATCACTAAGTGAAAGAAGCCATTCCCCAAAGACTACATAGTGTACAATTTCAACTATATGACCTTCTGGAAAAGGAAAAAAGATGGAGACAGTAAAAGGATTAGTGATTGCCATGAGTTGCAGGAGTGTGGGAATGACTAGGCAGAGCACAGAGGATTGCTTAGTTCAGTTCAGTTCAATGACTCAGTCGTGTCCAACTCTTTGCAACCCCATGGACCGCAGCACGCCAGGCCTCCCTGTCCATCACCAACTCCCAGAGTTTACTCAAACTCATGTCCATTGAGTCAGTGATGCCATCCAACAAACTCATCCTCTGCCGTACACTTCTCTTCCTGCCTTCACTCTTTCCCAGCATCAGGGTCTTTTCAAATGAGTCAGTTCTTCGCATCAGGTGGCCAAAGTATTGGAGTTTCAGCTTCAACATCAGCCCTTCCAATGAGTATTCAGGACTAATTTCCTTTAGGATGGACTGGTTGCATCTCCTTGCATTCCACGGCACTCTCAGGAGTCTTCTCCAACACCACAGTTCAAAAGCATCAATTCTTTGGCACTCAGCTTTCTTTATAGTCCAACTCTCACATCCATACATGACTACTTGAAAAACCATAGCTTTGACTAGACAGGCCTTTGTCAGTAAAGTAATGTCTCTGCTTTTTTTAATAACAGAAGATAGAGCAGTGAAATACTCTGTAGGATACTATTGGGTTGGCCAAAATGTTCATTCAAGTTTTTTTCTGGAAGATGTTTTCCCAAATGAAATTTTTGGCCAACCCAAAATAATGATGGATGCACATCATTATACATTTGCCCAAACTCATAGAAGGTACAATACTAGGAATGAACCACAGTGTTCAAACATGGGCTCTGGGTGATTATGTTGTGACAGTGTAGCTTCATCAGTTGTAACAAATGCACCACTCTGGTAGGGGTGTTGATAATGGGGGAAACTATGCATGTGTGGGAGCAGATAGTATATAGAAAATCTCTGTACCTTCCCCTCAATGTTGCTGTGAACTAAAACTTATTTATTAAAGTCTTAATAAAATGAGAGAGAAAGACTGAGGGAAGTCTGTCTTTTCAGTTTCTCAAGTCTTCCCTTTTAGAATCATTGCATCAGATGCTAGGCTCCTAAAAGGCTGAAGGAGGAGACAGAGAAGCAGAGATATAGAAAGAATATAGCAACCACTAACACCTTGAAAACTGATGAGGGCTAAATGAAATGGAATGGAATTTATAGATACATTAAGTTTTGATTTCACACGTGCTGCTGCTGCTGCTGCTAAGTCGCTTCAGTCATGTCTGACTCTGTGTGACCGCATAGACGGCAGCCCACCAGGCTCCCCTGTCCCTGGGATTCTCCAGGCAAGAACACTGGAGTGGGTTGCCATTTCTTTCTCCAATGCATGAAAGTGGAAAGTGAAAGTGAAGTCGCCCAGTCGTGTCCGACTCTTAGCGACCCTATGGATTGCAGCCTACCAGGCTCCTCTGTCCATGGGATTTTCCAGGCAAGAGTACTGGAGTGGGGTGCCATTGCCTTCTTCGTTTACATGTGCATATGTGCTCAATGGTGTCCAACTCTTTACAGCCCCATAGACTGTAGCTCACCAAGCTCCTCTGCCTATGGAATTTTCCAGGCAACAATACTGAAGTGGGGTGCCATTTCCTACTCCAGGAGATCTTCCCAACCCAGGGATTGAACCACGTCTCATGTCTCCTGCATTGGCAGGTCCGGTTCTTTATGACAAGCGCCACCTGGGAAGCCCTTGATTTGACACAAGAGTTGGCAAAAGTCAAGTTCTGAGAGCTAATACTTCAGGAAAAGACTTGCTTGTGACTTGAGATCAGTGGGAAAAAGACCTAGATATTAGTGCGGTAGAGGAGAAGCTGATGGAGGCAGGCCTTAAGGTAGGGGAAGAAGGAATAAATTTGCTTTGAAAATATAAGCAGCTCCAGGGTGTAGAGAGAGGACTGAAATCCTGTGCAAAGAGAAAATACAAATTCCAGCAACTCATGGAGTCAGAATGTTGGGAAGTGGTTGATGAAGAATGTAAAGAGAACCATATTAACAGCTGTTGTTTGTTGTGGGTTTTTTTTTTTTTTGGTCTAATTTAGTCCAATAACCAGGAAATGTGAAAAACACTGCTCAAGCCTTAGGTAGGCAAAATAAGGGAAGGAGTGACTGCAGGATGTCGAAGGACCTGCAGTGGGAACCAGCATAGCTCTCAACCTCAGTACCCAGAGCAGAGGGATGGCATAGATATGAGCTACACAGGATGTCTGGGGCTTTCATAGCCTTCATCATATCAAATCAGGCTGTCTACACTGGCCCTGAGGGAAAGACCCTCAGCTACAGAGAGATACCCAAGTTTCCTTTGGAATTCCAAGGAGTAGTTTGAGAGGAGAAGGACTAGAGAGAGATCAAAGGAGGCAGTGAGACTAAATAAGACAATGAGACTAAAGGGGAAGGTGGAAGAGTATGAGAAGAAAGGCAGGGGGAGTTTGTTGAGAGAACATTAGGAGAAGAGCAGAACACTTGAGAACACAATGCACACCGAGTTGAGATCTTCAACAGACCTCTTCCTCTTGAGGGTCCTATTTTTTCAAAGCAGACTCAGCTCAGGAAAAACAGGTACTCTCTCCATCACTGCAGCACCCTCTAAGCTTATGAGACCAAATCTCCAACCCACTGCCCCAGTTGCTGCTTGGTGTGTGTGGTTGGTGGACTAGGAAAGCAGTGAGGAAGAGGGCAGGTTGTTACTTGCTTACTCATATTTTTTTTCCATGGGGACCTGAATTTAGTGCTAAGCATACTGCTGACTTCACGGTCTCCATGAAAGTGAAAGTGTTAGTCATTCAGTCATGCCTGACTCTTTATGATCCCATGGACTGTAGCCCACCAGGCTCCTCTGTCCATGGAATTCCCTAGGCAAGAATACTGCAGTGGATACCCATTCCCTATGCAGGGGATTTCCTGACCCAGGAATTGAACGTGGGTCTCCAGCATTGCAGGCAGATTCTTTACCATCTGAGCCACCAGGGAAGGCCATAGGTAGCAGCATAAAAACATTTTTAATGCCGGCAAGGCCAAGTTAAATGAGTAGAGAACCTTCTCTGCTAGATTCAGTACAGATGCATAATTGTCAAAGATAAAGCAAAGCCAGTGAATTCAAAGGTACCCACACCCACCACAGCCCCCAGTGAAAAGATACCCAAGCCATGAGAATAGCTCTCTTCTCACTTGCTTCACTGAATATGAGTATTAGTAGGAGCTTAGATTGGATGCCAAGAACCTATGGAAGATTCCAGGAGCCTCTCAGGCTCCCTTGTTAGAGAGGAAGGCAAATCAAACAAATAAACAAGAAAATTTCTGAAAACTTCAGTAGTTCAGGTAACCATATTATTGCTAGTGTAGTGAGTAGTGAAGTTGCTCAGTCGTGTCTGACTCTTTGCAACCCCATGGACTGTAGTCTACCAGGCTCCTCTGTCCATGGGATTTTCCAGGCAATAGTCCCGGAGTGGGTTGCCATTTCCTTCTCCAGGGGATCTTCCCAACCCAGGGCTCCAACCTGGGTCTCCCGCATTCTAGACAGACGCTTTACCATAGCCACTATTTGGCTGGCTCAGTCAGGTCTGCCAGGGAGGTAGGACATTCTCAGTTGCCAACTCCATCTTGGTCCAACCTGATGTTCTAAAAAGCAAGCGAAGACCAGGGCACTTTCTAGAAAGTCAGGGTAGCACTCTGTAGAATCAAGTCTTCACAGTGACAGAGATTTGGTTGATTGTTTTCTTGTTTTTATACAAACTTCTGCTAAACAAATTGAGTCCTATTGAAATCTTCCCCACCACTACTGAGCATTTGATTCTCATCTATCCTCATACTTTGCCAGCCTGCTTTTCCTATTTATATCATTTCTGGCATCACTAGCCTGAGGTCCAGCTACTCTGCTCATGTTTTTTATTCCACTGGGGGTGAGAAGAAGGAATTATGTCTCAGACCAATATAAATTATGCTACTGGGTCTTTACCAAGATTGACCCCCTACTTGCCCCTGAAAAGACCTCCATGTCACTCTGTGTTGTCCTTTGTATACTCCATCAACTACACTTAGGGTTCACAGGAGGCTCAGTGTAAAAAAAAATTCCCTGCCAATGCAGGAACTGCGGGAGACTCGGGTTTGATTCCTGGGTTGGGAAGATCCCCTGGAGATGGACATAGCAACCCATGCCAGTATTCTTGCCTGGGAAATCTCATGGACAGAGTAGCCTGGCGGGTTATAGTCCATGAGGCTGCAAAGATTTGGACATGACTGAAACAGTTGAGCACACACAGCACACTTGGAGCAGTTTCTCACAAGAACTTTGGGAATTACTATAGACTAAAAGTCTGTGTCCCCCAAATTCCTATGTTAAATGCACGCTCAGTGTGATGGCCTTTGGAGTTGGAACCTTTGGGAGGTGATCAGGTCATGAGGACAGACCCTTAATGAATGGAATTAGTCTTCTTATAAAGGAGGAGAGCTCCCTTGCCCCCTTCTGCCATGTGAAATACAGTAAAAGGATGGTCTTATACCAAATAAGGAAGCATTTCCTTACCAGACACTGCATCTGATGACACATTGATCCTAGACTGGCCAGCCTCCAGAACTGAGAGAAAAACATTCTGTTATTTATAAGCTACCCAGTCTTTAGTATCTCTCATAGCAGCCCAAACAGACTAAGACACGTACCCTCCCCAAGAGACAGGTTTTATTTTTTTTTAATTTAAAAAAACAGCTAAGGAAGTGTTGGACCTCTAACTCAGTATGAGCTCTGTAGGATATTTGACCTCTATGAATAAAAAATTAGCCCCTCTTCTCTAACATCTGCTCAATAGACCTCTTCTTGCATCCACCTGAGTTTTCTCAGCTAATTAGTTCTGCAACTGGAATATAAATAGCTAATATTGGTCAAATGCCTCAATGTGCCAGGCACTGTGTTACACTCTTTAAACATGTTGTTCTCACATATGCAAGATCAACAAATCAGATGAGTAAAAGGGTACCAGAGACAGATGTAGAACAAAGAAATACAGTATTAGTGTGATGAGTGTTATGAAATAGAGCGACAAATGGGTACAGATTAGGGGGGTCAAATCCAGTTTGAAGGGGGCAGGGTGTTTTCAAGAAAAATAAAAAGGTAGGTGAAGAAGACCAGGAGCTGACAGTGGCTCAGATCATGAACTCCTTATTGCAAAATCCAGATTCAAATTGAAAAAAAGTAGAGAAAACCACTAGGCCATTCAGGTATGACCTATATCAAATCCCTTATGATTATAACTGGAAGTGACAAATAGATTCAAGAGATTTGATCTGACAGAGTGCCTGAAGAACTGTGGACAGAAGTTCATAACATTGTTCAGGAGGCAGTGATGAAAATCATCCCCAAAAAGAAATTCAAAAAGGCAAATGGTTGACTGACGAGGCCTTACAAATAGCTGAGAAAAGAAGAGAAATGAAAGGCAAAGGAGGAAAGGAAAGATATACCCATTGAATACAGAGTTCCAAAGAATAGCAATGAGAAATAAGAAAGCCTTCTTAAGTGAACTATGTGAAGAAATAGAGAATGGGAAAGACTAGAGATTTCTTCAAGAAAATTAGAGATACCAAGGGAACATTTCATGCAAAGATGGGCATAATAAACAACAGAGATGCTGTGGACCTAACAGAATAAGGAGAGATTAAGAAGAGGTGGCAAGAATACACAGAAGAGCTATACAAAAAAGATCTTAATGGCCCAGATAACCACAATGATATGATCATTCACCTAGAGCCAGAAATCCTGGAATGTGAAGTCAAGTGGGCCTTAATAAGCATCACTACAAACAAAGCTAGTGGAGGTGATGGAATTACAGCTGAGCTATTTCAAATCCTAAAAGATGATACTGTGTGAAAGTGCTGCACTCAATATGCCAGCAAATTTGGAAAACTCAGCAGTGGCCACAGGACTGGAAAAGGTCAGTTTTCATTCCAATCCCAAAGAAAGGCAATGCCAAAGAATGCTCAAACTACCACACAATTGCACTCATTTCACATGCTCGCGAGGTCATGCTAAAAATCCTCCAAGCTTGGCTTCAGCAGTATATGAACTGGGAACTTCTGGATGTTCAAGCTGGATTTACAAAAGGCAGAGGAACCAGAAATCAAATTGCCAATATCCACTGGATCATAAAATAAGCAAGAGAATTCCAGAAAAACATCTACTTCTGCTTCATTGACTACACTAAAGCCTTTGACTGTGTGTATCACAAAAAACTGTGGAAAATTCATAAAGAGATGGGAATACCAGACCACCTTACCTGCCTCCTGGAAATCTGTGTGCAGGTCAAGAAGCAATAGTCAGAACCAGACATGGAACAACGGACTGATTCGAAATTGGGAAAGGAGTACATTAAGCCTGTATACTGTCACCCTGCTTAGGGCTAGATGAAGCACACTCTGGAATCAAAATTGTTGGGAGAAATATCAATAACTTCAAATATGCAGATGACACCACCCTTATGGCAGAAAGCAAAGAGGAACTAAAGAGCCTCTTGATGAAGGTGAAAAAGTCGAGAGTGAAAAGGCTGACTTAAAACTCAACATTCAAAAAACAAAGATCATGGCATCTGGTCCCATCACTTTATGGCAAATAGATGGGGAAACAATGGAGACAGTGAGAGACTTTTTATTTTGGGGGGGCTCCAAAATCACTGCAGATGGTGACTGCAGCCATGAAATGAAAAGATGCTTGCTCCTTGGAAGAAAAGCTATGACCAAACTATACAGCATATTAAAAAGCAGAAATATTACTTTGCCAACAAAGGTCTGTATAGTCAAAGCTATGGTTTTTCCAGTAGTCAGCTATGGATGTGAGAGTTGGACCACAAAGGAGGCTGAGCACTGAATAATTGATGCTTTCAAACTGTGGTGCTGGAGAAGACTCTTGAGTGTCCCTTGGACTGCAAGAAAATCAAACTAGTTAATCCTAAAGGAAATCAACCCTGAATATTAATTGGAAGGACTAATGCTGAACTGAAGCTCCAATACTTTAGCCACCTGATGCAAAGAGCCGACTCACTGAAAAAGACCGTGATGCTGGAAAAGATAGAAGGCAGGAGGAGAAGGGGATGACAGAGGATGAGATGGTTGTATGGCATCATCAACTCAATGGACATAGGTTTAAGCAAATCTGGAAGATTGTGAAGGACAGGGAAGCCTCGCATGCCGCAGTCCATGGGGTCACAAAGACTAATACGACTGAGCGACTGAACAACAACAACAAGGTGAGGAAGATGAGAAGGGTACTTTTGATCAAAGGGCAGAACACATGCAAGGTTGCCAAAGTTTGAAAGAACATGGTATTTTCAGGGTGGCTGGGCAAGAGAAACTTGGGTGGCGATGGAAATGATGGTCGGGGTCCCTATGGACCATGTAAAGGAATCTAGGGTTTATCCTTAAGGCAGTGGGGAAACCATTGGCAATTAGTGAGAATGACATCAGATTTGCAGCTTTGAAACATCACTTTGAACACAGAACGGGAGACAGATCAGGGCAGTCGTGTGCAGTATCTTGAGGAATAGAGAAAGAGAAAGTCAGGGGCTGTTTTCTATAATCCAGATAAGAACTGATACTAAGGGAAAGAAGATAGATTATGGGGTTCTCACTGTATAACATTGCTAGCAGTATTTATTCCTTCTGATGACCGGCATCCTTATAGTTTGGGGTTGACATTACTGTGGTCATATTCATTAGATAACCATTGTTACATACATACATATATATATATATATATATATATATATATATATATATATATAAATTTCTCCTCAAATATATATATCATGTCTCCTCAAATAAACTACAAGCTCCTTGAAGACTGTAATCTTGAGTTCTGTGAATTATGTACAGTGCTCCATTCAGCATCTTGTATACAGTAAGTGTCCAGAATATGCTTATTGAGTGACTGTTGTCTATTTTTGACATAATATTCAAATACTTTTAAGTGCTAAAAAGCCAGGTCTGGCAAGCTGACCTACCTCAGAACTCTGGAGTGAATGCACCCTCATTCCAGCTATTGACTTCATGCCATACCAGCAATGCCAGCTTTGTGTATCATCTATTTCCTTCCAGGTTCCATTGGTCAATAGATATAGGCCATACACACTTTCCTGAGATCACGGATCCCTGAGCAATAACCAATGCCTTGTCTCCCAGGTGGCTCATTGGTAAAGAATCCGCCTGCTAATGCAGGAGACACAGGTTAGATCCCTGGTTTGGGAAGATCCCCTGAAGGAGGATATGGCAACCCAGTCCAGTATTCTTGCCTGGGAAATTCCATGGACAGCAGAGCCTGGTAGACTACAGTCCATGGAGTCACAAAAGAGTCGGACAGGACTTAGAGACTAAACAATAACCAATGCCACAAATAATACAATATGTGTATTGCACTTTACAAGCTAGTTTTTCCATCCATTATCTCATTTAATTCTCTTCTGTTTGTTCATTCATAAAGTCCAAGTCAGAGGCAGGAATATTGTTATCAAGGAAGGAAATGAGCAGCCAGATGAAGTGTTTGACCAAGATTTTCACTTGGTCAGAGGGTAGAGACAGGACCAGGCCCACGTGTGCTTGGCAAGTCTGTGGTACAGGGAGAAGGGCCTGGGACGAGGATTACAAGGAACTGTGTTTGAAACCATGCCCTGTCATTTACCGAATCTCTAGGCAAGGCATTTAACCTTTCTGAGTTTCAGGTCCCCCGTGGGGAAAATAGAAGTGACACCACCTAGCTCTCAGAGCAGCTGTGCAGATCAAATGAGATGACACACATAAAGCACTTAGCATGGCACCTAGAATGATCAATACTTCTCAGCTCTGTTTTCTCTCAGCTGAACAATTTTCAATTAATTCACTAGTTCCCAAAAGTGTCTAGGAAGAGCTTTACAGAACAGATTCCTAGGCTCTACTCCAGACGTACAGAATTGTTATCTTTGGGGGGAGGGCCCAAATGATTCTGATGTACAGTGCACTGGGGAATCACCTGAACCAGATCATATTCAGAGCTTTTAGGTAAAAAGTAGGAGGGAATCAACATTTCTTGAGAATCTACAGTATGCTCAGTGCAGTCGTAGGGGCTTTCATCTGAAAGATACATTTGTACACAATTCTTTCCAGTTCACCTGGATGGGGCTTGGAGAAGATGGTTTGGAAAGTCATACGACACAATACACAGACATATATTTTCACCCCTGTATCATTATCTTAGCCAGAGAATTGATTTTGGCATGTGCAGAAGTTGTCCCCGGTTTTCTTTCTGTTTCCCGCCTTTGAAACACATTTAATTTTACTTTTAAAAAATTCCTTCTGGGTCAGTCTAATGTATAATAATAGCAGTTATCGTTAACATTTACTGAGTGGAGACACTGTACTAAATGTTTTAGGTATATAATTTCATTTTATCACAAGAACCCAGTGAAATGGTTGCTGCAGTATTAACATCCCTAATTAAAAAATTATACCACCTGACCACCTAACCTGCCTCTTGAGAAATCTATATGCAGGTCAGGAAGCAACAGTTAGAACTGGACATGGAACAACAGACTGGTTCCAAATCAGGAAAGGAGTACATCAAGGCTGTATATTGTTACCCTGCTTATTTAACTTATATGCAGAGTACATCATGAGAAATGCTGGGCTGGCTGAAGCATAAGCTGGAATCAAGATTGCCAGGAGGAATATCAATAACCTCAGATATGCAGATGACAGCACCCTTATGGCAGAAATCGAAGAAGAACTAAAGAGCCTCTTGTTGAAAGTGAGAGAGGAGAGTGAAAAAATTGGCTTAAAACTAAACGTTCAGAAAACTAAGATCGTGGCATCTGGTCCCATCAGTTTAGTCGCTCAGTCGTGTCCGACTCTTTGCGACCCCATGAATCGCAGCATGCCAGGCCTCCCTGTCCATCACCAACTCCTGGAGTTCACTTAGACTCACGTCCATTGAGTCAGTGATGCCATCCAGCCATCTCATCCTCGGTCGTCCCCTTCCCCTCCTGCCCCCAATCCCTCCCAGCATCAGAGTCTTTTCCAATGAGTCAACTCTTCCCATGAGGTGGCCAAAGTACTGGAGTTTCAGCTTTAGCATCATTCCTTCCAAAGAAATCCCAGGGCTGATCTCCTTCAGAATGGACTGGTTGGATCTCCTTGCAGTCCAAGGGACTCTCAAGAGTCTTCTCCAACACCACAGTTCAAAAGCATTAATTATTCGGTGCTCAGCCTTCTTCACAGTCCAACTCTCACACCCATACATGACCAAAGGAAAACCCATAGCCTTGACTAGACAGACCTTAGTCGGCAAAGTAATATCTCTGCTTTTGAATATACTATCTAGATTGGTCATAACTTTTCTTCCAAAGAGTAAGCGTCTTTTAATTTCATGGCTGCAGTCACCATCTGCAGTGATTTTGGAGCCCAAAAAAATAAAGTCTGACACTGTTTCCACTGTTTCCCCATCTATTTCCCATGAAGTGATGGGACCGGATGCCATGATCTTCATTTTCGGAATGTTGAGCTTTAGGCCAACTTTTTCACTCTCCACTTTCACTTTCATCAAGAGGCTATTTAGTTCCCCTTCACTTTCTGCCATAAGGGTGGTGTCATCTGCATATCTGAGGTTATTGATATTTCTCCCATCACTTCATGGCAAACAGATGGGGAAACAATGGAGACAGTGAGAGACTTTATATTTTGGGGCTCCAAAATCACTGCAGATGGTGACTGCAACCATGAAATTAAAAGACGCTTGCTCCTTGGAAGAAAAATTATGACGAACCTATACAGCATATTAAAAAGCAGAGACATTACTTTGCCAAAAAAAAGTCTGTCTAGTCAAAGCTATGGTTTTTCCAGTAGTCATGTATGGATGTGCGAGTTGGACTATAAAGAAAGCTGAGTGCCAAAGAATTGATGCTTCTGAACTGTGGTGTTGGAGAAGACTCTTGAGAGTCCCTTGGACTACAAGGAGATCCAACCAGTCCATCCTAAAGGAAATCAGTCCTGAATATTCATTGGAAGAACTAATGCTGAACCTGAAATTTCAATACTTTGGCCACGATGTGAAGAACTGACTCATTTGAAAAAAAAAAAAAAAAACCCTGATGCTGGGGAAGATTGAAGGCAGGAGGAGAAGGGGACGACAGAGCATGAGATGGTTGGATGGCATCACCGACTCAATGGACATGAGTTTGAGTAAACTCCGAGAGTTGGTGATGGATAGGAAGGCCTGGCGTGCGTCCATGGGGTCGCAAAGAGCTGGACACGACTGAGGGACTGAACTGAACTGAATTTAAAAATGGTTTCTGATTTTAAAACGAAGGTTTAGGATACAGTATAATCCTTGAGTAGCAGGGAAGGACAAACACTCATTAAAGGTGAGGAGAACAAAGAAAGCCAATGTTGAGGTTTATAGAGGGAAATCGAGTGGAGGAAAACGGAAACAAAGAAATGAAGCGTGAATAATGTTCTTTGATCAGAGGACCAGAGGCAGGACCGGGAAAGCAGCAGAGAAAAGAAATCCGCCTGACTTTACTGCCACCTCATGGTGGTCTGATGTATAGACAACTGGTTCACAATTGAGCCTTCTTCCTGTGAGCCTGCTAGACCCGCTCCAGGACTCTGGATAAGGAAATAAAGCCAAGTGAAGCTGAGCACCTGCCCTTGGGGACTTTTTAGAGCTTGTCTCCCTCCAGGTGGCGCTAGTGGTAAAGAACCCACCCGCCAATGCATGAGACTTAAGAGACACCGGTTCGATCCCTGGGTCAGGAAGATCCCCTGGAGGAGGGCATGACAACCCACTCCAGTATTCTTGCCTGGAGAATCCCATGCACAGAGCAGCCTAGAGGGCTACAGTCCATGGGTCTCAAAGAGTCAGACACGACTGAAGTGACTTAGCACACATGACACTCACTCTGGAGTCACCAGGCTAGACACCACCCTAGAGATTAACTACTCCAAGGGTAAGCACCCTCCTCTTATACGGGGAATTTCAGGAAAGACAGAAATGTCTATAAGAACCACCATTTTTTCTATTACATTCAAAATGAAAATAGCTTAGCATTCCATGAGATGTGTAGAATCTCATTACTTTAAGTTTGTCTCTATTTTTAATAGAAGATGGTCAGTGAAAAAACTTGCCCTGAATTTTAGCTACTGAAATGAGTGGGAGGAGGAAGTTAACAAAGCAGCTTCCTCACGTTTTATCACTTACACTTGTTGGGCATTGTTTTCATAAATCAGGTTCAAGTAGACTTTGTCATTTCATGAACAAAACCATCTCTGAAAGTAGATAAAATTATCCTCACTTTAGCCATAGGGAAATAGGTGTAAAGAACTGAACTCTGCATGTGAAATCTATAAAAGCCAAAATCATAAAAAAATAGAATAAAATGGTTACCAGGGGCTGGGGGTGAGGAAATAGGACAGATGTTAAGGATACAAACTTGCAACAAATATTAAATAAGACCTTGAGATCTAATGCACAGTACAGTGAATATAGAAAACAATACTGTATTATAGTCACCAAACTTGCTAAGAGACTAGAACATAATTATTCCAATTACTACAAAGAAATTATAATTATACAATGTAATATAGGTGCTAGTGATCACTACAATAAAAAAAAGAACTAAATCACTTGGCTATGGTCACGCAGTAAGATGGCAACATAACCACTCTACAATTTGTTCATTCTACTCAATGCAACATTTAGAGAGTGCCAAGAGCGTGCCAAGTACCAGGGATCTGCAGTTGAATTAAGTTTCTCCCTCATCCACTGATTCCCTCCTTCCTCCTCCAGCTTAGACCAGCTTCCTCTCAGGGTGGAGATTCCTCTCTGGGTGGAGACTCCTCTCTGGGTGGAGATTCCTCTCTGAGTGAACTAGGAGGGCAACTGAAAAACCTTAAGCAACACCTGAACCACAAGTTTTCTGGAAGGACTGGCTGCCCAGGGCATTCTAGTTGATGCTGCCCATCAATGAGATGCTTTTGGCAATGCCTTTGGCCAATCCTTGGACTCCACCCCCATGTTGTTGTTTAGTTGCTAAGTCATGTCTGACTCTTTGTGACCGCATGGACTGCAGCACACAAGGCTTCCCTGTCCTCCACTATCTCCCAGAGTTTGCTCAAATTCATGTCCATTGAATTGGTGATGCCATGGATGACTGATACTAAAAGGCTCCTTTCTTCTAGGAGGGTTGCCTTAAGTCGATTGGCTTATTTCTTCACTATCTTTCTGGTTTTTAAGAACAAAGTAAATATGAAATTGTAAATGTCTCCCCACAGAAGTAGGTGGGAGAGCCAGCACCACATGACTGAAACCCTAAAACACCATTCCCATGGCTGACACCATTGGAGGCCTAGAGAAACACTTCTCTAAATCAGTTGACTTACCTCCTCAGGAGAAAAGATAATTGCATCCATATGCCATGAAGGTTTTTGGATTGTGCTAATGCTCATGTGGAAGTGAGAAACTGTTTAGAAAAACAGGGAGTGTATCTGGCTGGCAGGAAGGTTTAAATAAAAAAATAAAAACATATTATTTAACCCGTCAAATTCATCCCACATTAAGCATGTGTGAAGCAAGATAATTGGTTCTTTACATCAACAGCTAAATGTAGATTTGTGGTTTTTTTTTTATAAAAGCATCTAAAAATGTGGCATAACATTTTTAGAAAACACATAAAATAGATTTAAAAGAATAAAAAAGGTAGGCAGGTCATGACAGGGAGCTCAGTAGGTATTTGGGGCCTCTGGTTGTTCATCAGCTAGTCCAAGGCTCTCTATGTCAAAACAGGGAAACCAAGGCTTAGAATGAGAAAGTGACATGCCCAAGTAAGATCAGGAGAATTAAAACCCAACTGTTCTGAAATCCAGGCAGGGGCTGTTTCTACCACACTCTGCTGCCCCTCTGTGGACATGAACATGTATTAACCTGTTCTATTGTGCTCTGGTGAGCACAAGAACACTCCGTCCCTAAAGAAGGAAACTGGCAGAGAGGAAAGGTAACAGGAAATCCCTGTAAACTGAAACCATAAAAACTAAACCCTGAGTCACCGTAAAAGGCTTTGAACTGGCAAGAATGACAGGAAATGATGGGAAAATAGAGGAAATGGGCCTCTGAGAGAGGAAACAGGGAGCACTCACAAGGCCTTTAGGTAGACTCTGTTGTGGGCCATTATCAAGCTGACTGGGTCCCTCCCACCCTCCCTCCCAGAAGTCAAGCCTGGGACATCTTCTCCAAAGAGGCTCTTGAGAAACGGGCTGATTACCTACTAACAGCAGGTTATATTTAGTGCAACCTAAGCAAAGAACTAAAGAGCCTCTTGATGAACGTGAAAGAGGAGAGTGAAAAAGTTGGCTTAAACCTCAACATTCAGAAAACTAGGATCACGGCATCTGGTCCCATCACTTCATGGCCAATAGATGGGGAAACAATGGAAACAGTGACAGACTTTATTTTGGGGGGGCTCCAAAATCACTGCAGATGGTGACTGGAAGCAAGAAATTAAAAGACTCATACTCCTTGGAAGAAAAGCTATTACCAACCTATATAGCATATTAAAAACCAGAGACATTACTTTGCCAAAAAAGGTCTGTCCAGTCAAAGCTATGGATTTTCCAGTGGTCATGTATGGATGTGAGAGTTGGACTGTAAAGAAAGCTGAGTGCCGAAGAATTGATGCTTTTGAACTGTGGTGTTGGAGAAGACTCTTGAGAGTCCCTTGGACTGCAAGGAGATCAAACCAGTCCCTCCTAGAGGAAGTCAGTCCTGAATATTCATTAGAAGTACTGATGCTGAACCTGAAACTCCAATATTTTGGCCACCTGATGCAAACAACTGACTCACTGGAAAAGATCCTGATGCTGGGAAAGATTAGAGGCAGGAGGAGAAGGGGACAGCAGAGATTGCATGGCATCACCAACTCGATGGACATGAGTTTGAGCAAGCTCTGGGAGTTGGTGAAGGACAGGGAAGCCTGGTGTGCTGCAGTCCATGGGGTCGCAGAGTCAGACATGACTGAGTGACTGAACTGACTGAGTGAACTAAATGTTTTTATGCATGTTTTACTTCACTTAGCCCTCTCAATAACCTTAGGAAAAAACATATTTTTATCCATCCCCATTAATGGAAATGCAGAGAGATTGAGTAGTGCACCCAGAGATGCACAACTATTTAAGTGCCAGGGCTCACATTTGAACCCAGGTCTTTCTACTATTAGACTGTGTTATTCATCATGCTTTGTACAAGTGGCTCCTTGCTGTAATAGAGGCTTTTTCTGAAAACTAAAGTACTGAGAACCTTTTCATTTCAATAACTGGTATCATTATAATGATGATGATGATGATGATACCAGACAACAACTATTGACAGGTTACTATATTCCAAACCCTGTACTAGATGTTTTGCATGTGTGATGTCATTTGATCCTCACAACAACCCCAGGAAGTAGCAATAAGCTCCCAAATGCTAAAAGATTTGCCCAAGGTCACAGAACTAAGGGTGTAGTGATGATAAAGCCCACTCTCACCACTAGCCAATCCTCTCATGGGTTCTTCTCCGGCTCCTACTCTTGGTGAAGCCAATTAAAGGCTTGGTGAAGGTGGCATTAAATGCATCAAAGCTAAAGTTGAACCAAGATAGATTCATTTGTATGGATTAAGTCCGTGAAATCTTTATTTGATGTCTAGAGTTCAATTAACAACCATCAAAACACCTTTCTCAGCTTATATCTTTCATTTACTTAGTCAAATTTAAGTGTGAGGAAATTTGCACTTGGCTATTGCTGGCAGCTGTTGTCTGACTCTTCCCTTCTTACTGAATAGGTGATACATTTAACAAACAGATATTGGATTGCCATTGGGCAATATCTTAGTAGTATATATGAGAATCAATGGGCTAGTCTCAAATCCCTAGTGGGGACTTGAGAAAGTCACTGTACTTTTTGGATCTTATTAGCTATAAATGAAACCACTGATTGATCTGCAGTGTCCCTCTCCTTGTAGGTTTCAGTTCAAGCTCATGATTCTTTTTCTCTGTTTAAAATATGATTCATTAATTTCTTATTTTTGTTGAGATACAATTGACATATAAAATTATATTAGTTTCAGATGTACAACATAATGATTTCCTATATGCATATATTATGAAATGATCACCAGAGTAAGTCTAGTTAACATTCATCACCACACATTTTTTTCTTATGAAGAGAAATTTTAAGATCTACTCTTTTAGCAACTTTCAAATATACAATGCAGTATCATAAAATATGACTTCCCTGATGGCTCAGATGGTAAAGAATCTGCCTGCAGTGCGGGAAACCCAGGTTTGGCCCCTGGGTCAGGAAGATCCCCTGGAGAAGGGGATGGCTACCCACTCCAGGATTCTTGCCTGGAAAATCCCATGGAGAGAGGAGCCTGGTGGGCTACAGTCCCTGGGGTCATAGAGTCAGATGTGACTATCATTAACTACAGTAACCATGCTATACACTACATTGCTAGTACTTATACATTTTATAAACAGAAGTTTGTACCTTTTGACTCCATTTACCCGTTTCACCCAGTGCCCACTCCTGGCCTCTAGCAATGACCAACCTATTTTCGTATCTAAGAATTTATTTTTATCTTTTGTCGTTGGTTGTTTTTTTCAGATCATACAGTACTTGTATTTGTCTGTCTGAATGATTGATATTTCACTTAGCATAATGCCCTCAAGGCCAATCCATGTTGTTGCAAATGTCAAGATTTCCTTGCTTTCTAAGGCTGAATAATATTCCTTTGTATACATTTTCTTTATACATTCATTCATTGGTGGACATGCTAAGGTTGTTGCTATGTCATGTCTACTATGAATAGTTCTGCAATGAACATAGGGGCGCATATATCTTTTCAAGCAAGAATCTTTGTTTCCTTTGAATAAATACCCAGAAGTGGAATTGTTAGATCATATGGTAGTTCTATTTTTAATTTTTTGAGGAACCTCCATACTGTTCTCCATAGTGGCTGTACCAATTTACATTCCCACCAACAGTGCACAAATGTTCCCTTTTCTCCGCATCCTTACCAACACTTGTTATTTCCTGTATTTTTTGATGATAGCCATTCTGACAGGTGTGAGGTGATATCTTACTGTGGATTTTATTTGCATTTCCTTGATGATTCGTGATGTTGAGCACCTTTCCGTGTACCTGTTGGACAACTGTCATCTGCATGTCTTTTTTTGAAAAATGTCTATTCATATCCCCTGACTATATTTAAATTAGATTTTTTAAATTATTGATTTATATGACTTCTCTCTCTCTACATATATATAAACATATGTATATAGGATATTAGCAGCTTATCAGATATATGATTTGCATATATTTTCTTCCATTTGGTAGGTTACATTTCATTTTGTTGATGGTTTCCTTTGCTGTACAGAAGTTGTTTAGTCTGATGTAGTTCCACTTGTTTAATTTTGCTTTTGTTGCCTTTGTGTTTGGGGTAAAATCCAAAAAAAAAAAAAAAATCATTGCCAAGATCCATGTCAGGGAGTCTACTGCCTATGTTTTTCTGCTAGGAGTTTTATGGTTTCAGGTCTTACGTTAAAGTCTTTAATCCAATTTGAGTTACTTTTTATGTATGGTGTAAGATGTGGTCCAGTTTCATTCTTTTGCACGTGGACATCAAGTTTTCCTGATACCATTTATTGAAGAGACTACCCTTTTCCCATTGTATATTCTTGTTTCCATTATCACAGATTAACTGACCCATGTGTGGGTTTATTTCTGAGCTCTGTATTCTCTTCCATTGATCTATGTGTCTGTTTTTACCCCAACAGTATACTGCTTTTGACTACTATAACTTTGTAATATAATTTGAAATCAGGAAGTGTGGTGCCTCTAGCTTTGTTCTTCTTTCTCAAGATTGCTTTGGTTATTCAGGGTGTTGTGTGGTTCCATACAAGTTAATTTTTTCTTTAAATGAAGAAAAAGAAGATAGTCAATTCCCTAAGCTTGACTGGTGGGTAAGAGCCAGGTAAGTGATTTTCCAGCGGGGTGGAGCAGTCACTAGGGGAGGACTGGGACCCCCATGGCACCTGGAAGATGGACTGAGAAATAGGAGAGCAGATCCTAGAAACAGGAGAAGGTTGGAAAGAATGAGTTCAAACTTTTGGAAGGCAAGGGGATTGAGATATATTTTGCAACTGTAAGTTTTTATTTTGAGATCTATATCTTCCCTCTCTGCCTCAGATTGTTTATCTCACACACACACACACACACACACACACACACACACACAAATACATACGCACACATACAATCTCTTTCTCTAAAGAAGATAAAACACACATAAGGAGTAGATATCCCAGAAGACCAGAGAGAGACCTTAAGTAGACTGCATATGATCTTAGTATTTGGAACACCAAAACTTTTCTATATATCTTTATATCTTTCTTCTATGATCAAGTTTTACAGGACCATTTAGGTGCCTTTATGATGCAAGTCAAACCCAGAGGCACTTTAAAATTTCCCATGAATATTCATTCCACTGAAACTCTTTGAAAATTCCATCAGGTCCAGCCACTGCCTTATTTATTTGTACTCTGATTATACTAAAAGATTGATAGGGAACTCAGGCTGAGTCCAGGCGGTGGGGCTGGGGGAGACAGGATGCAAGGAAAGTCCTAATATAGGGGCATGTTATTGGAGAATATGGGCAACAAATGCAAGCCTCAGAAGAATAAGAGACATGAGCAGTTGGAAGAATGCAACAGTGAATCAAAAAAGGAACTAGGAGGACTTGACTCAAGCAAAATTCTGTAATTCCTTCATCCCTATGGATTCACAGAGCACAGTGTTTAGTGCACTAAGGAGATGGGCACTGTTGTCCTTAGGCAAATATATGGTGCAGGAGACAAGGTTAAATAAATGTGATGAGAAAATTAATGATCCTGTGGTAAACACAATCGAAGGCCACCAACATGGGACAGAGACAGCCATAAACAAAGTTGCCCTTTTGGGAACTAAGTCCTTAGCGGTGGTGATTGGTGCAGAAAATTGCCAAATGATTACATGCAACTCACATCTCCAGTTTTTCACTCTGGTATTTTATTGCTACATTAATCAAAGCAGCAACTGATTCTATTAGAATAATATTATGCCCATACCAAAATCCAGCCAACATTTCAAGAAAGAAATCAACAGGTTAACAAATATAGATGTAAAAATCCTTAGCAAAATATGAGCAAAGCAAACCCAGCAACATATAAAATGGATTACACACCATGATCAATTAGGATTTGTCCCAGAAATTCAAGGTTGGTTTAATATATGAAAATCAATCAATAAATACATATGATTATCTCAGTAAGTGTAGAAAAATCACTTGACAAAATTCAGCATCTTTTCATAATGAAAACACAACACTGGGAATAGATAAAAGGGAACTTTTTCAACCCAATAAAAGCCATCCATGAAAATAGCCTATGCATGCATGTTCAGTCACTTCAGTCATAGCCAACTCTTTGCAACCCTATGGACAGTAGCCCATCAGGCTCCTCAGTCCATCAGATTCTCCAGGCAAGAATACTGGAGTGGTTTGCCCTACCCCCCTCCAGGGGATCTTCCTGACACAGGGATCAAACCCATGTCTTCTGTGTCTCCTGCATTGCAGACAGATTCTTTACTGCTGAGACACTGGGAAAGTCCAAATATAGCCTAGCCAACATCAATACTTAGTGGTGAAAAACTGGATGATTTACCCCTAAGATCACAGATAAGACAAGGATGTGCACTCTCACAAGTTCTGTTCAACATTATCCTGGAGGTTCGAGCCAGGGCAATTACACAAGGAAAAGATTGGAAAGGAAGATGTAAAACTTCTCTCTTCTCAGATGACATGATCAGGTATATGATAAATCCTAAGCAATTGACTAAAAAATCATTAGAATTAGCAAAGGTGTTCTGCAAGGTTTCAGGATACAAGGTCAATCCAGAAAAGTCATTTGTATTTCTATACACTAACATGGGCTTCCCAGGTGGCACTAGTGGTGAAAAACCCACCTGCCAATGCAGGAGATGCAAGAGACCCAGGCTCGATCCTTGGATTGGGAAGATCCCTTGGAGAAAGGCATGGCAACCCACTCCAGTATCCTTGCCTGGAGAATCCCATGGACAGAGGAGCCTGGCTACAGTCCATAGGATGGCACAGAGTCAGATACGACTGAAGCGACTTAGCACACACACATACAACAACAATGAGCAATCCAAAAATAAAATTAAGAAAACAATTCCATTTACAATATCATCAAAAACAACAGAATACCTAGGGATATATGTCAGCAAACAAATTGTAAGACCTGTATACTGAAAACTAAAAAATATCATCAAAAGAGATTTAAGATAACCTGATTCACTGGAACATCATCTTGTGATCATGGGTTGGGAAACTTAATATGGCTAAAGAGGTTATATACTCCAAATTGATGTATAGATTCAATCCAATCTCTATCAAAATCCCAGCTCACTTTTTTACAGAAATTGACAAGCTGAACCTAAAATTCACAGGGAAACACAAGGGGGCCAGAGTAGCCAAAACAATCTTCATAACTTTAGATTTGGCACTACTAATTGTATTCTTAGATATGACACCAAAAATACAAGCCACAAGAGAAAAAATAGATAAAAGCAGATTTCATTAAAATTAAATAATTTTGTATTTCAAAGGATGTCATCAAGAAAGTAAAAATACAACCTACAAAATGAGAAAAAGTACTTGCAAATCATATATCTGAAAGGGGTCTAGTGTCCAGAATACATTAAGAATTCTTACAACTCAACACAAAAAGGCAAATAACCCAGTTAAAAATCGGCAAAGGATTTGAATAGGCATTTCTCCAAAGATATAGAAATGGCCAATAAGTAAATGAAAAAATGCTTAACATCAGTCATGGAGGGAAATGAAAATTAAAGTCACAATGAGATATCATTTCACACGTTAGGATGGCTATAATTTTTAAAATGTAAAATAAGTATTGGTGAAGATGCTAGAAAATTGGAACCCTTGTACATTGCTGGTGGAAATGTAAAATGATGCATCCACTTTGGAAAACAACTTGCAAGGTCCTCAGAAGGCTTAAATATAGAATTATCATTTGACACAGTAATTCTGTGCCTACCTAGACATACACCCAAGAGAAATAAAAATAGATTTCCATACAAAAATGTGTATACAAATTGTTATAGCCCCAAAGTAGAAAGGCCAAAGTATACATCAACTGCTGCCACTGCTGTTGTTGCTGCTGCTAAGTCACTTCAGTCGTGTACGACTCTGTGTGACCCCATAGACAGCAGCCCACCAGGCTCCTCTGTCCCTGGGATTCTCCAAGCAAGAATGTTGGAGTGGGTTGCCATTTCCTTCTCCAATGCATGCATGCATGCTAAGTCGCTTCAGTCGTGTCTGACTCTGCAAAACCCTATGGACAGCAGCCCACCAGGCTCTTCTATCCATGGGATTCTCTAGGCAAGAATACTGGAGTGGGTTGCCATTTCCTTCTCCATACATCAACTGATAAGTGGATAAATAAAATATAGCTATACAATGGAATATTATTCATCCACGAAAGGCAGAAGTACTGATACAAATTACAACACGGATGAACCTTGAAAACATTATGCTAAGTAAAAGGAGTCAGACCTACAAAGCCACATGTTATATGATTCCATTTATCTGAAATGTCCAGAACAGGCAAATATAAATTGACAGTGGTTGCCAGGGGCTGGGCACAGGGAGGAATGAGAAGTGGCTGCTAATGGGTAAGGAGTTTCTTTTGGGGATTGTGAAAATATTCTGAAATTGGATAGTAGTGACGATTGTACAACCATGTGAATATAATAAAACCCACTAATTGTACACTTTAAAAGGGCAAATTTTATACTATGCAAATTTTATATAAATAAAACTGTTACTTTTTTTCAGTTAAAAAAATAAACCTGACTTTTTAGAGCAGTCTTAGGTTCACAGCAAAGTTGAGCAGACAGTTACAGAGATTTCTCCTTTGCACCCTGTCCCACACACCCCCGACCACCCTCACTGTCAACATCCCACAATGGAGTGGAAAATTGTTTACAATTGATGAATCAACATTGACACATCATAACCACCCAAAGTCCATAGGGTATATTACAAATCACTCGTGGTATCATACATTCAATATGCTTGGACAAAGGTGCTTAGTCACTCAGTTGTGTCCAACTCTTTGCAATCCCATGGACTTTAGCCCACCAGGCTCCTCTGTCCATGGGATTCTCCAGGAAGAATCCTGGAGTGGGTTGCCATTTCCTTCTCCAGGGGATCTTCCCAACCCAGAGACTGAACCTGCGTCTCCTGCATTGGCAGATGGATTCTTTACCGCTGAGCCACCTGGGTGTGTCCACCATTATAGTAGATACTCAGTCTGACAGAATAGTTTCACTGCCCTAAAAATGCTCTGTTAAAGCCATTATTTTTTTTTTTTTAAGTAGAATTATAGGAGTAAGAACCCAGTAGGAGATGTGTGCTAAATCTTCAGCTTTCTCTACCCTGGTTAGCAGCATCAGTGTCTTGCTTCTTTTTTCTTCAGTCCCTGCCCCCAAAGTTTCTTTTTGAATTTCTTTATTCCTTCCTTCACCTATGGCAGAATCATTGTGTTTACCAGTCAGCCCTACCCTGAGCCAGGAACACTGGACATGCATGCTAGGGTCTTCATTTTGTCACATATTCTCTACAGCCCTTTCCTTATGTTTGAACAGTAAACACCTCCCTCCAAAACTGAGTCAGGTAAGGCTCAAAAAACAGTCTGAGGCAACAGAGAGAAAAGGGAAGTATGGGAGCATAAGCTACAGTGAATGGGTGACCTCATTGTTCCAAAATCCTTTACTACAATTGAAAATACTCAAGGAAACCTAGACATCCCATCCTGGTAGTTTGGACAAGTATTTTGAAATCTTCCAGGTAGGGTCTAATCTATTCCCAGTTCACAATAATGAACTTAAGCCATTCTCAGAGAAGTCGGCAACCACAGAAGAGTCCAAAGTTATTTCTGTCACCCATTTTAATATTTAACACCTCTTGTCATTAACACGCCAGTAACAATGTAAAAATGCCAGTAACAGTTCCCAATGTTTAACTTAGGTTCCTGATGCATGACATAAAACAAATTACGTCTTGTTATATGCTCAGTGGAGAGTGAGAAGAGATACTATTGATTTGTATTTGGAAAATAGTTGCCTAGAAAGAAATACTAATAGAGTCTAGGACTTATTCAAAGGATGACAGATCTGCAGTCTCTAAGCACTTAGAATCCCTCTGTAGATAAAACTGAAACTGTTAGTCACTCAGTCATGTCTATCTCCTTGTGAACCCATGGACTGTGGCCCACTAAGCTCCTCTGTCCATGGGATTCTCCAGATAAGAATACTGGAGTAAGCTGCCATTTCCTTCTCTAGGGGATGTTCTGGACCCAGGGATCGAACCCAGGTCTCCTGCATTGCAGGCAGATTCTTTACCATCTGAGTCACCAGGGAAGCTCTCTGCAGACAGGGAGAAAATTGGTCTGGGTAAAAGTACATAAGGGTGTGGTAAGACATCGTTTAAGAAGCAGAATTTATGTTCAATCCTTGTAAATTATCAAGGCCACATGAGACTGAGCAAGATACCACTTCCCACAAGCTAACACAATGAGAGACTCAGGCAAGCACCACTAGCAAGTACAGGCCCCTCTAAGACCACTTTGAGGAACTGATTCCCCATCACTGCCATCTTGCACAAACCATCTTACCTAACTGAAATTGATTGGAGACATTCCCACACGTTTGCATTATCTCCGGGCTATTCCATCCTAAGGGGTATAATGCACAGCCTGAGCTTATCAGCAGTCCTGGAAAAAAGAAAAAATACACACAGGCAGAAAAAAATACAACAAGCCTCTCTCATCCCAACATCCCCTCTGGATTAGCTCAGCTCAAATTCAGCCTCTTTCACTCCGAGTTTACCCTTCCTCTTTTACCCTAGATATCTATGACACTATCAACTCAACAGGATGTCTTTACTGTGTCATGGGTGGTGAGCTGCAACAGACAGTAAAGGGGCCAACTCATAAAAAAAGGACAGTATTGGGGATTGAGACCAACCAATGTACATCTAACAGCCAAAATGTTTTTGACAATGATTCACAAAGCTGAGTTGGCCTCTCTAACCGGAGTCCTCTTCTATCTTGGTCTGATTTACAAAGAACAACAAGGTAGAGACAGCTACTTGTCCCTACAATTCAGCCTTTTCTAAGAGTCAAGTCAGTCCCTACTAGTTGAAGACAGGTTATGATTTCTGTAACTTGAAATCAGTTGCCAGATTGAGATCTACAAAAAGTATACATGTTACGTAGGCTTCTACTGGTGAGCAGGGGTCCACATTCCCTCCTCCAGAAACACTTCTGAGAGACCATTCCAGCTTCATGCTAAGCATTCCTACTTTCTTTAGCTTTCAAAACCTTCCACTGTGCCCCTTGCCTTCATCTCTCATTCTGCCCCTTCTCTTCATCTGTCATTTAATTATTAGAGGGCAACTCTGTTCAATCTTAGTGATAACCTTACTGTTCTGACCAGAGATATAAATCTGGGTCTACTTGTTGGCATTGCCTTTTAAGGACATTTGTGTCAACTACAGCTCTTGTTTACTGCCTAGGTTTACATTTTGTAACCTGTGACCCACTTCCCCTTGCCTTTGGTGATCGTGAATTGGACTAAGCGTTGGCATCTGACACAAGAGCAACCAAATTCATTGGCTGGCCAGTAATGGGTGGTATATCATGCTCTGAAGAGAATAGCTGGGCCAGATTCTTGTCTCTGGAAATTTTAATCAAGGAACACAGAAACATGCTAGTTAGCAGATGGAGCAGAAGATAGGGAAAAACACCGGGAGGTAAAATCAAGTCTGTGTCAAGCTGAAGCCAAGTTCAATCCAAAGTTATGAATAGACATCAGTTCTGGGCAAGATGAGCAAACTGATTGGTAAAAGAAGAGAACACAGTGGCAGAAATCAGATACATCATGAAGGGAAACTCCATGAAAGAGTTCCTGAAAGAGTTAGGGAATTCAGTCCTTGTCAGTAGCTTTCCAGTTCCACTTTTCTTATGTTATAATAAATCCCCCTTTTCATTGGAGAACTCGAGTCTCTGCTACTTACAACCAAGAGAGTCTAAATACAAGAACACTATACTTGAGTGCTACACCACAGGTCATGGGATGGTCACCTACCACGAGTGTGGATGCAAAACCTAACATAGTATGCTGCTGCTGCTAAGTCGTTTCAGTCGTGTCTGACTCTGTGCAACCCCAGAGACAGCAGCCCACCAGGCTCCCCCGTCCCTGGGATTCTCCAGGCAAGAACAATGGAGTGGGTTGCCATTTCCTTCTCCAATGCAGGAAAGTGAAAAATGAAAGTGAAGTAACTTAGTCGTGTCCAACTCTTCGCGACCCCATGGACTGCAGCCTTCCAGGCTCCTCCGTCCATGGAATTTTCCAGGCAAGAGTACTGGAGTGGGGTGCCATCGCCTTCTCCGATGGCAACGTGAGCTGTTCTCAATATTCAGTGAGGCCAGAGAAAAAGATATGGACCTAAAGAAAAAAACAAGAAGAGTTTAAATAGGAAAACAGAAGGAACTTTCTGATGGTGAGAGAGGGTTTAGAAACTAAAAAGAATGACCAATTAAGGTTAGAAATTCCCTTCAGTGGAATGCTTAAAATTAGAAGACATTCTTATCTGTCTGATAGTCTTAAAGGAAATGAAACTGGTCACTCAAAAGACTTTTCTAGGCTCTGGAATTTATCCAGTGGCAATGAAACAGCACTCATTTTTTTTTCTTACTACAGATAAACTGAAATCATATGATATGAAGAGGTATGCACCAAAGTATGTGATCCCAGAGTATACACAATGGGTTAAGGACAGAATTGGAAACGAAACCTCAGCCTTTTCCTGCTTTCAGTGTCTACCGTTTGAGAGAAGAGTTAACAAAAAATGAGCTTTTCCACACAGAGTAGGAAGAAAAAAACACATGTCTGTAAAAGAATAGCAGTTCTGTATTCCAGCCTCCACACTCAGATCTCTGCAATGGGCATGAGCTCTTGACTTTTCAAGCAGGGGCCTGTGTTAGCTAAATGCCTTTCCCGACATGGCTGGAGAAACCTTCCACCTTCTCCAGCCCTCCTGCTCCTTAGACTTTACCATGCTGAGAAGTTCAAGTCACAGATTACCTTTTCCAGGAAACCTTTCCTCACCATCCCCAGTGCCTACCCCAAGCAAAGTTACATATTCCTTCCCTCTGCTCCAGAAATACCCCGTGCTTACTTCTGTGATCAGAATATTCTGTGATATAAGCCCTTAAAACTGCCACCTGCTTTTATTACTGGACTGTGCATTCCTTGAAGGCAGGTATCATATTTCTCTTCAACTATGTATCCTTGTTACCTACTTATTACCTGGTATGTAATAAGTGCTCAATAAATGTGCCTGTGTCAGAGTATGCTCTGCCTATCTAAAAGACAGCTTCCTTTGCTCCCACTTCCCAAGGGGGGAGCCTTCTGAAAGGATCTCCATGGTAGAGATGAGAGGTCATCCTAGACACTCAATACAGCTACAGAATTTTAGAGAAGGAAAGGCCTTTGGAGAGTACCTACTCCAGTCCCTCTCCACTACAGATGTGGGTGCTGAGACCCAGAGAGGGAAAGCAATTTACTCAAGCTCGCAGAGCCAGTTGCTGGCAATGCTTTTCTTACTAATAAGAGAGATCCTTTGAAGTGTTGTTCTTCTAGAGACAGGTGTCCAGAAATGATCACTTTTGGCAGCAGCATCTATAGTAGGCACTCGGAATCTTATAGGCATTAAGATTCAGAGAAACAGCACGATGGCTTAAGAGAACAATACAATATTCTATACTTGAAAGTTGCTAAGAGAGTAGATCTTAAATGATCTTAAATGACTTCTCACCACAAAACAATTATGTGAGGCGATTTATGTGTTCTCTAACCTTATTGTGATAATCCTTTCACAATGCATACATGCATCAAATCAGTGTATTGTACACCTAACACACAATGTTATGTCAATTGCATTTCAATGAAGCTGGGGAAAAAGAGAAAGAGAAAGAGAAAGAGATTGGGTTCTGTAGTCCCAAAACCTAATTTCAAATTCCAGCTCTGCCCCCGTGACTTTGGCAAGTTACTTAATTTCTCTGTGCCTCAGTTACCTCATCTTTAAAATAGGAATAATAGTACTGTAACTTACAGGGCTGTTTCAAAAAGTAGTACTCATAAAGCTGCCAGGCACATAGAATGTGCTCAATCAAGATTTATTACTATTATTAAACAGCAGCCTCTCCCTCTGGCTTTTCCTTCACTTTCTACTTATATTCACCATGCTAATTTCTTCCTCACATTTTTGTCCTCATAACAGCTGAAAAGTCAAAAGCAGAACAAGGCTTGATTGAAAAGTCACCTGCTTGGAGTTGTTTTCTTGCAATTTTTCTCAGGCACCAAGTCAGAAAGTAGGAATCTGCCAGGTATGTGTTCTGCCCCAGTGCAGGTGGCCACATGCTCTTCTCAACCTGCCCTACCACCCCTCCCATCCCCCATTCTCCCTCCTGCCTTTCAGACAGGTGAGCACAATAGGTTGTAAACATACGTCATGAACTTGTAACATACAAGTGCATACTTCATTGCACTTGTATCAGAGGATTATATCACATTTGATCATAGATGGATAAAGATGTCCAAGGAGACAAATTATTTTAAAAACAAAGTCACAGGGTCATTTATCCTCATTGTTGAAAGGTTCTGTGAAGACCCACGAGATCTTCTAGAACTAACACTCAAAAAAGATGTCCTTTTCATTATAGGGGACTGGAATGCAAAAGTAGGAAGTCAAGAGATACCTGGAGTAACAGGTAAATTTGGCCTTGGAGTACAAAACGAAACAGGTCAAAGGCTAACCGAGTTTTGCCAAGAGAATGCACTGGTTACAGAAAACACCCTCTTCCAACAACACAAGAGAAAACTCTACACATGGACATCACCAGACGGTCAATATCGAAATCAAATTGATTATATTCCTTGCAGCCAAAGATGGAGAAGCTCTATACAGTCAGCAAAAAACAAGACTGGGAGCTGACTGTGGCTCCGATGATGAACTCCTTATTGCCAAATTCAGACTTAAATTGAAGAAAGTAGGGAAAACCAATAAGCCACTCAGGTATGACCTAAATCATAGCTCTTATGATTATACAGTGGAAGTGAGAAATAGATTCAAGAGATTAGATCTAATAGACAGAGTGACTGAAGAAATATGGACAGAGGTTCATGACATTGTACAGGAGGCAGGGATCAAAACTATCCCCAGAAAAAGAAATGCAAAGAGGCAAAATAGTTGTCTGAGAAGGCCTTACAAATAGCTGAGCAAAAAAGAGAAATTAAAGGCAAAGGAGAAAAGGAAAGATATACCCATCTAAATGCAGAGTTCCTAAGAACAACAAGGAGAGATAAGAAAGCCTTCCTCAGTGATCAATGTAAAGAAATAGAGGAAAACAATAGAATGGGAAAGACCAGAGATCACTTCAAGAAAATTAGAGATACCAAGGGAACATTTCATGCAAAGATGGGCACAATAAAGGACAGAAATGGTATGGACCTAACAGAAGCAGAAGATATTAAGAAGAGGTGGCAAGAATACACAGAAGAACTATACAAAAAAGATCTTCATGACTCAGATAACCATGATGGTGTGATCACTCACCTAGAGCCACACATCCTGGAATCCAAACTCAAGCGGGCTGTAGGAAGCATCATTACGAACAAAGCTATTGGAGGTGATGGAATTCCAGTTGAGCTATTTCAAATCCTGAAAGATGATGCTGTGAAAGTGCTGCACTCAATATACCAGCAATTTGGAAAACTCAGCAGTGGCCACAGGACTGGAAAAGGTCAGTTTTCATTCCAATCCCAAAGAAAGGCAATGCCAAAGAATGCTCAAACTACCACACAATTGCACTCATCTCACACACTAGCAAAGTAATGCTCAAAATTCTCCAAGCCAGGCTTCAGCAGTACGTGAACTGTGAACTTCCAGATGTTTAAGCTGGATTTAGAGAAAGCAGAGGAATGAGAGATCAAATTGCTAGCATCCATTGGATCATCAGAAAAGCAAGAGAGTTCCAGAAAAGCATCTATTTCTGCTTTATTGACTACACCAAAGCCTTAGATTAGGTGAATCACAACAAACTGGAAAATTCTTCAAGAGATGGGAATACCAGACCATCTGCCCTGACTCTTGAGAAATCTGTATGCAGATCAAGAAGCAACAGTTAGAACTGGACATGGAACAACAGACTGGTTCCAAATAAGGAAAGGAGTACGTCAAGGCTGTATATTGTCACCCTGCTTATTTAACTTATATGCAGAGTACGTCATGTGAAATGCTGGGCTAGATGAAGCACAAGCTGGAATCAAGATTGCTGGGAGAAATATCAATAACCTCAGATATGCAGATGACACCACCATTATGGCAGAAAGCGAAGAACTCAAGAGCCTTTTGATGAAAGTGAAAGAGGATAGTGAAAAAGCTGGTTTAATATTCAACATTCAGAAAACTAAGATCATGGCATCCAGTTCCACCATGTATGCATGCATGCCAAGTCACTTCAGTCATGTCCGACCCTGTGTGACCCTATGGACAGCAGCCCACAAGGCTCTTCTGTCCACAGGATTCTCCAGGCAAGAATACTGGAGTGGTTGCCATTTCCTTCTCCACCAGTCCCATCATTTCATGGCAAATAGATGTGGAAACAATGGAGACAGTGAGGGGCTTTATTTTGGGGGGCTCCAATATCACTGCAGATGGTGACTGCAGACATGAAATTAAAAGATGCTTGCTCCTTGAAAGAATAGCTGTTACCAACCTATACAGCATATTAAACAGCAGAGACATTACTTTGCCAGCAAAGGTCCATCTAGTCAAAGCTATGGTTTTTCCTGTAGTAATACATATATGGATGTGAGTAGTTACCTTTGCTGTGGAGACAAGGGAATACGATCAGGGTATGAAGACTTCAACAACATCAGTAATAGTCTATTCCTTAAGCCTTATGATGCATATATCTGAAATATTTTATACTATATTTTCAAAAATAAATAAGTCAGCCTGAGAGGCTATGTAGAATCCAGAGTGCCAGGCATCAGCTCTTATTCGGGACGTTTCAGTTCACTTCAGTCACTCAGTCTTGTCTTACTGTTTGCGACCCCATGAACTGCAGCACAGCAGGCCTCTCTGTCCATGACCAACTGCCGGAGTTCACTCAGACTCATGTGCATTGAGTCGGTGATGACATCCAGCCATCTCATCCTCTCATCCCCTTCTCCTCCTGCCCACAATCCCTCCCAGCATCAGGGTCTTTTTCAATGGGTCAACTCTTCTCATGAGGTGGCCAAAGTATTGGAGTTCTAGCCTCAGCATCATTCCTTCCAATGAACACCCAGGACTGGTCTCCTTTAGGATGGACTGGTTGGATCTCCTTGCAGTCCGAGGGACTCTCAAGAGTCTTCTCCAGCAGCACAGTTCCAAAGCATCAATTCTTTGACGTTCAGCTTTCTTCACAGTCTAACTGTCACATTCATACATGACCACTGGAAAAACCATAGCCTTGACTAGATGGACTTTTGTTGGCAAAGTAATATTTCCGGTTTTTAATATGCTGTCTAGGTTGGTCATAACTTCCCTTCCAAGGAGTAAGCGTCTTTGAATTTCATGGCTGCAGTCACCATCTGCAGTGATTTTGGAGCCCCCAAATATAAAGCCTGACACTGTTTCTACTGTTTCCCCATCTATTTGCCATGAAGTGATGGGACCAGATGCTATGATCTTAGTTTTCTGAATGTTGAACTTTAAGCCAACTTTTTCACTCTCCTCTTTCACTTTCATCAAGAGGCTTTTTAGTTCCTCTTCACTTTCTGCCGTAAGGGTGGTGTCATCTGCATATCTGAGGTTATTGATATTTCTCCTGGCAATCTTGATTCCAGCTTGTGTTTCTTCCAGTCCAGCGTTTCTCATGATGTACTCTGCATATAAGTTAAATAAGCAGGGTGACAATATACAGCCTCGACGTACTCCTTTTCCTATTTGGAACCAGTCTGTTGTTCCATGTCCAGTTCTAACTGTTGCTTCCTGACCTGCATATAGGTTTCTCAAGAGGCAGGTCAGGTGGTCTGATATTCCCATCTCTTTCAGAAGTTTAGGAAGGCACTAAGGAATCTGCATTTAATAAGCACACCAAGAAATTCTTATACAAGTGCTTCAAGGACCACTCTGAGAAACACTGTGATAGAACTTCCTCTCTAAAGAGATTAAACAGCCATTAAAAAGAATACATTTGAATCAGTCCTAATGAGGTGGATGAAACTGGAGCCTATTATACAGAGTGAAGTGAGCCAGAAAGAAAAACACCAATACAGTATACTAATGCATATATATGGAATTTAGAAAGATGGTAATGATAACCCTGTATGCGAGACAGCAAAAGAGACACAGATGTATAGAACAGTCTTCTGGACTCTGTGGGAGAAGGAGAGGGTGGGATGATTTGGGAGAATGGCATTGAAACATGTATAATATCGTATATGAAATGAATCACCAGTCCAGGTTCCATGCGTGATACAGCTTAGGGCTGGCGCTCTGGAATGACCCAGAGGGATGGTATGGGGAGGGAGGTGGGAAAGGGGTTCAGGATGGGGAACACATGTATACCCATGGTGGATTCATGTTGATGTATGGCAAAACCAATACAATATTGTAAAGTAATTAACCTCCAATTAAAATAAATAAATTTATATTTTAAAAAAGAGATAAAGAAAAATCAATGACACCAGTGCATAAAGCCCAGGGCTGAGAGTCAGAAGGCCTGGACCACATTCTCTGCTCTGCTTCAAATCTTCCACATGAGTCTTTGTTAATAGGTTAACTTCTTTAAATACCATTTCCCAAACAGAAAGCCACTTTTATAATCCTTGCTCAACATGGTAAAGATAAGTTAAATGATGACTGATGACAGCTTGGAAGACTTTTCAGGAAATGCTTGGTTTGCAGAGAAGATAATGGTTTTTAGAAAACACCACCCTTTCCTTGAATCACATTCTCAGTGATCTGTCTCCAGTGGCAATTTTCATTCAGCTTGAAGCATGTAGCATTAGGACCTTACATGGAGCAAAACATTAGTGCCTGTCTGGGTTTGTTGAATTCTATCTGCTTAACTAAACCAAAACAAAAAAGTCCAGAGTGGTAGTTCTCACTTGGGTTGGAGAAAGGGAACACAGCACACACATCAGGGTCACTGGGGAAATTTTTAAAAACATGTAGCCTTCCACCTGTTGCTATGTATATCAGTATGGGAAAGAGTGAGAGAGAAACCATTTTTTTTAAGCACTCCAGGTGATTCTGATACCTTCCCTGCTCTAGAAAGATTCTTGGCCTCCCTCAAGTAACCTGATCCAAGATCTTACACTTTTTCCTGCCAAGACTTCTTTATATTTACTTCTCACCTATTTCTTCTTCAGTTAGCTCTCACTGAAGGTAGAGGATAATTCACAAGCATCTTGCATGTGTATACACAGGGGAATGTAAATAATGACCTTATTCTCTGGGATCAGGGGCCAGCTGGTTGGAAACCTCAGCATCCCCGGGGTTGAAATAATCTCCTAACCAGATGTTTCCTTCCCTGGTTAGAGGAGGGCATGAAGGTCCCAGTGGAAGGCTCTCTGGACCCTACACTTGTCCAGCTGGATTGGCTGCAGGTGGAGCAAATAGGACCCAAGGGCCCCATCAGGTCACCTTGCTGAATCTGACTCAGGCCAGCAGTTCTTTATTTCTTCCTGTCTCTCCCACTTCCCACCACTCATCTCTGTGGACAGCCGCCAAACTGGGGAACAAAAGTCAGGCAGAGGGGAGGGAGTAGTTCTTAATGGATACTCCATCTCTTCAGTGGTTTGAGGTCTGGCAGAGATAAACCAAACCTGAAACAAATGGGCTCCTCCCCCTGATATATTTTGGTTAATGCACTAGCTGCTGAGAAGCAGTCCGGCCTGGAGCAATGAAATCAATTTCTCTCAGTTGAACAACAGGCTTCAACTTAACCCCCACAGCTCTTTCTCTTATGTCTTTTATCCGTGTAGCTCAAAACACTCTTCAGGTTTGGCTTTCTGCCACTAACAGTGCCCATCTCTGAGGAGTGAGGCACAAGATCCCTGAAGAACCTTGGATAATGGTTGTATGCCAAGGGATGCCTAGAAAATATGATACATTCAAGCAGGCTTTACCATTCCTTCACATCTGATATAACCTTGACAGGCTCCAGTTTCTAAAAAGGAAATGAAAATGACTCTTAGTTGGCTGGTATTACAGATGGGGAAGTTGTGGAAATTCAGCCATCTGTCCAATATTATTCCCTTGCCCAGAGAGAAACCTTGTAGCACACCTTGGGTCTTAACTCTTTCCATGACTACTGTCAAATGGCATTTTATTCTTGAGTTTTAAAGATCTTCATCTAAGCGTAAACACTGACTATGTTCTTATGAGCAATAGCCAATGGGGAATATAAAATGGCAGAATCATATGAGATGAAACTTATATTGATGTTTCTGTTGCCTCTGCATGACATCTGCCACTCAGTTAAAGTTCTTCCCCACTCAGTTTATGGATTAGTTCATTAGATTAGAATGTTAATTCAAATTTAAAATTTTTACAATGAGTCTAAGGAAAGAGGGAAACAGAAAACATCACCTTAACTGGCACAAAAGAGAATCCGGTACTTTTCATAAGAAGGCAAGGAAATCATATCTTAGCTTAGGGTTTCTCAACCTCGGCACTATTGACATTTGGGACCAGATATTTCTTTATTTTGGGGAGTAGGCAACTGTTTTATTCTTATGCATTGTGGTATATTTAACAGCATCCCTCACCTTTATCCTCTGATTGTCAGTAACACCCTCCCGAATATGTGATAACCATAAATGTCTCAAAGACATTACTAAATGTCTTCTGGTGGGGGTGGGGGGTGAAGGGTGTAAAAAGTCAGTCCCTGATGAGAAGCACTGTCTTAGCTCATCACTATCATTGCACCCCAAGACCACTTGAATGCAGTCATCGGAGAGAAGAAGAAAATTAGGATCTGGGCTATCTTGCCAATGAACCAATTCAAGGAAAGAAAGGAAGTGAACATGAGAGAGGTCAGTCATTTGCTTAAAACCACAGGGCAACTTAGTGAAAGAGCCAGAAGTGGGATCGAAGTTTCCTGGCTCCAGTCACCCACACTGTGCTGCTAATGGAGATGACAGTTATAATGAATAGAAATTCTAAAACTTCAGGAACAACAACACACTTCAGCCATAGATTCTACCAGCACTTTTTTCCATTTCCCCATCCAGGTGTGAAAAATAGCTCATATATTCACACACATATTTGCCTGTATCTAAACTTGCCTTTTTCTTCTCAGTTCAAATGAAACCACTTCCATTGCTTTCCTACTGTCTGCCATTTTTGCATGTTGTTCTTTCTTAGCCCATCCACACACTGCAGCATCCCAGGTCTCCTGCACTAAATTTAGAGGCAGACTGAATGAAGGAAAAGATAAGTAGAGTGAGTCGGGGCCAGAGGAAACCTAGATAGATTGTTGATGGCTACCAGTCAGGGCTAGCCTTAGATGTTGCCAGATAAGCGGTCAACTGCAATCTGCCTGGTAGCTAGCATTTCACTATTAGAGATGTATTTTTTTGGTGAGGACTGCATATTAAACTCATTCAGTAATTAGCATCTTTGTGTATGTGTTAATGAGATCACGGACCTCAGATAACTACCAGTGATCAGGGATCTTAGAGGTCAAGTTTACTTGGGAACTGTAATACTAGAGTATAGAGTTGTATACCATACTAGTAGTATACTAGAGTTGCTTCCTCTGCAAAGCAGACCTGGATAATACTGTTAAATAGGCACTCTGCAGGCAAAAGAATGTGATGAAAATCAGGGCCAAAAAACCAGATATCAATTCTGCCTACTAGCCAATCTTGCTGTGAATAAAACCCTGATGTAGATTGCACTTTGGGGAGTCCCAGACCAGGTATTTCAAAGGAGCCCCCATTCAGAGCCTTGTTGTTGTTGTCCAGTTGCCAAGTCATGTCTGATTCTTTGTGACCCCCTGGACTGTAGCACCCCAGGCTCCTCTGTCCATGGGATTCCCCAGGCAAGAATACTGGAGTGGACTGCCATTTCCTTCCGCAGAGGATCTTCCCAACTCAGGGATTGAACCTATGTCTCCTGCATTGGCAGGCAGATTCTTTACCATCTGAGTCACCAGGGAAGCCTATTCACAGCCTTAGCCTATTCACAGCCTTAGAGTTGGACAAAGAGGAGAAGCTCAGAGTGGATTTCCCTGTAAGGCAACACGCCCACTATGCCCACCCCTGCAAAGCTCCCCAACCTCCCCAATCTCAGCCACACAGTCTTACCTCCCACGAACTGTGCAGCTCCCATGCAACGTCCCATCATTCTGGAGATGAGTTCTTCCATGCAGCAGCCCAGGACAGCAGCCAGTGCCACCAGGAGCAGCAGAGCACAGCCAGCACCTGTCACCACCGTGCACATCTGCCAGGCCAGGCTGGGGATGGCACTGAAGCTGGCATAGCGCCCACACTCTTCAACCATGATCAGACTCTGCCCCTCTCCCCTCACAGGGTAATTGCACCTCCGGAATGTGCTGAATGACACTGGCTTCCCCAGCTGAGATCCAAAGAGCCAATAAGGCAGGAAGTAACTGGTAGAACTGGCCACGGCGGTAACAAGGGACAGGAAGGCCCAGAGGGTCCCCACCAGGGTCAGGCTGCTCCTCATAGTCCCAGGTTTCTCGGTGGGGATGGGGAGATGAGTCGGTTCACAGCACCAAATGGAGAAAGTTGTCATGTAGGCTCCACCAGCCTAGTTTTCATCTGCCTGGCCAGCCCCAGGGCTCAGTCATGTGCTTCTTGGCCCTTACTTCTGGATAAGGTTATTGTCTTGAGGACCATTTGGGTCCCTATGGGATTCTGCTCTCCACCACTTTTCCCATCTTCCCTTCCTTCCACCTGGTTCAGACTTCTATGATCTCTAGGCTGCAATGGAAGAACCACAGAAGTGAATTAGTGACTGTTCCGTCTACTCCAATGCAGCCTGCCTGAGTGTGTGAATGCTAAGTCATTTCAGTTGTGACCAACCCTTTGTGACACTATGGATTATAGCCCGCCAGGCTCCTCTGTCCATGTGATTCTCCAGGCAAGAATACTGGAGTGGTTTGCCATGCCCTTCTCCAGGGGATCCTCCAATTCCAGGGATTTAACCCACATCTCTTACATCTCTTGCATTGGCAAGCAGGTTCTTTACCACTAGCATCACCTGGGAAACCCAATGCAACCCAAACAGACAGCTTTTAGTTCTTGACATCTAGCTTGGAACAAGGGGTAGGAGGGAGGCCTGAATCAAACCTAGGCTCTCCAGAGAGCCCCCAGTTTCTGATGGAACGACCTTGTTTACCTGAGTCCTGGAAAGAGGTACTGCCTCAAGAGGGCCAGGAACCAAGGTGCTTTCAGAGAATGAAGGAAGAAGGAAGATCACTCACAGCGCCTGCCCATACTCCAAGGGAAAAGATGGAAGGAGCACTCACCTTGGAGTTAAAGCATGTGCCCATTTGACCTTAGTAGGATATCCAAGAGAGCATTAACTTGGGCTTTCTCAGTGTTGCATCAGTTAGGTTGAAATGGGTAAATAAAATAAGGGGCACCTAGTCTCATTCCCTATGTTCATCACTGAGTGAGCTCTGTTCAGTCACTTTTCCCCAAGAACAAAATGGGAGGCACCTTCCCAAACAGTGAGAGTTGTTTAACACTAAACTGTCTACTAAGAAGAGCTGCCCAGTCCTTTGCTGAATATAATCATGAAAACTTCTCTCTCTGAAACAGATCTGGTTCCCCCTGCCTGGCCGCAGGAACATAGATCTCGAGCTGTAAGGGCCTTTCAAAATGCCTTTTGGAAAAAGTCATCTCAGATTCAAGACGCTGAGTGCCTTTTTAGATCTAATCTCCTCAGCCCAGCTCACAAATGGCTTTCACAGACCCCACTGTCAAAAATCAACTGCTTCCCTCCCAACTACATTCATCTGCCATTGCTTTCTGGCCTGTTTCTCGATGAAAGCAGCCAGAGACCACACTGCAGCCTGCTGACAACACTGTGAACATCTCCAGCAAACAGATGGTGGAATCTGTTTCAGAAACTTCTTCATGATTCATCACCACTGCTTAAAGTTACAGGTGGTGGGAAAGGGGAGAGGGGGGTAGGGGACCAAAGGCAGGGAAATTATAGGAACTGTCCTTGGGGTCACCACCCTGCCAGTTGAGACATGGCCAGAAACAAGTAGCAGTTGTACTCAGGGTCTCAAGGACCTTGCCCAGCCATGAGCCGTGTCACAACTCTCATCAAACAATCTCTGGCATGAAGCAGGCACTGCCATCCAAGTATGTTTAATGAAACCCATTCTAGAGAAGCATCCAATTTCTAGGCTGGCAGAAATCTTGATGAATCACCTAATTCAACTTTTTTTTTTTTTTTAACATATGGGGAGGTGTGGCCTTGTAAGTGGGTAGTGATTTCCCCCAAATCATGGAGAAGCTAACAAGCAGCCAGACTGGAAAAAGAAACCCAATCTACAGATGCCTAAGCCTGTACTGTTGTACTCCACAGTGCAAACCACCCTCCTCCTCTATCACTTTACAGATGGAAATACAGAGAGGAAATGATTTCCTCAAGGGTAAAGAACTAGTGAAGTACCCTGGCTGGATCAGAGTCCAGTTATCCGATTCTTAGTATAATGCTCTTTTCTTGCTTCACCACAATTCCCCTCCCAATACAGATATAGTGTGTGCTGTGTGTTTTGCGCAGGAAGGGAGCAGAGACTATAAATTGCAGGTGTTTACTTTGGAATGTTAGGGCTTGGGAAGAAAGTGCCCTGAGCTGGGCCCCAGGGAATGAGGCTTTGTGCCTGAGAGTTGGGGGAATGAAAGAAAGATGTGATGCAGGGTTGAAAGCCAACAGGAGAAGTGAAACTAGTCTTGAGTAATTGCTGTTAGAAAGCAGGTATGCTTGGCCGCAATGAGGTAATGCCTCTGCTTGCTATATTAGAGCGTGTAAGATTATGGAAAATGCAAGCAGCTCTCTTTTATGAGATCACTTCCTGGTGAAGAAGCCCAGGCCAGAGGATGAGAGGAAACAAGCTGATAAACAGCTGCTGGGTGCACCATCATATTCCCTTCCAAGACCATTGTTTCATGTGCTTTGCCAAACAATCTCAGGTTGGTAAGAAAGGTAGTACCCCCTGGTTTACAAATGAGCAAATATGGAATCTAGAAAAATGGTACTGATGAACCCATTTGCAGGGAAAGAATGGAGATGCAGATGTAAAGAGTGGACTTGTGGACACAGTGGGGGAAGGAGAGCAAGATGAATGGAGAAAGTAGCACTGACATATATACACTATCCCGTGTAAAGTAGATAACTAGTGGGAAGCTATTGTAGTCCAGCCTGGTCCTCTGTGATTACCCAGAAGGGTGGGATGTAGGGAAGGGAGGGAGGCTCCAGAGGGAGGGGGAATATGTATAGTTACTGCTGTTTTGCATTTTGTGTGGCAGAAACCAACATTGTAAAGCAATTTTTCTCCAATTAAAAATAAATTTTAAAAAGAAAGCTAAGGAACTTGCTCAAATTTACACAGTGACTCAAATGGCAGCACCATCATTTCTCACCTCTCACTTCACCCTCCCCATATTCTTCCTCATCTCCCCAGAAGTGTTTTGACGAAAAGCCTCCATGGTTTCCCACCCACAATGGCAAATCTGTTTAAGGATGATGAAAAAAATCAGACAGGAAGGACAGGCAAGGCAGGAGGAAAGCGACTTTCTCTACCCAGCATGTCACCACCAGGACCAGGGCATTAGATGTTTCAAGTTTGTAGTCAGAACTAACCCCATATGTCCACCATGAATGTTTATCATCTTGAGATCAAGTCCCAGGACAAAAGCCAATAGAAGGGCAGAGAGTATAAGGCAGAGAAAGGGACTAAATCGGTGAGTGGTACCTGGACTATACTAAAATAGGAGGAGGGCTTCTGATATAAGGTAATCACCATCTGTGCCAAGTCAGGCTGTTTAAAAAACTATAAGACTACCAACCATCATTTCATTTTAAAGATGCCATTTTGAAGCCAAGAGATAGGAAGGTGGAATTACAAAATTCAGTTTAAATTACATATGTTTAGCTTTAGAAAAACTCATTGGCTTTCAGAATTTAAATTAAATACTTTCAACTTCAGGAAAAACTTTCTTCTTTTCTCATTTAGAACTAGGATGTCCAACCACGCTAGTTAACTTGGGACTAAGGAATGTGGGATTGTCAGGGATGAAACTATTAATAGGAAAGTCCCCAAATGGATGAGTTAGTCATTCTATCTAGGACTAGAAGTGTGGTGAGCCAGCACAATCCATGGACAGCAGGTTGAGAATCACTGACACAGATAATTTTCTCTTGCTCTCTCTCCAGGACTCAAACAATAAAAAGTGAAAAGTGACCATGGAATTAAATAATGGAGAGATGAAATCTTTATATCCTGAAGGTAAAATCTTTCTGAATCATAGGCTTGACCTCATGCAGTCAAAAAAAGGAGGTCAAAGATCCCATTGCTCAATATTTTCTGAGCACAAAATAAGCCCCAGCCCAGCTTCTCCTATGGCAATGGGCCATGTGGGGTCTGCATGTACACTGTTATACGTTCACACAGAGAAATGCATTCAACCAAATGCTTTGAGTTACTGCGCCACCTGTCATGGAGTAACCTCCCTTCATGACAGCCCTCCAAAGCAATCAAGTTCATTCCCAGGAGCTAGCCAAGTCTCTTTTACATTCACATAAATAAAAGTCACACACAATGCTATACTTCACTTTACTTCTCTTGTATATTTCATGTAGCAATCACTTTGTTTCCCTGTCCTGGAAGGCCTCACCACACAGCCACACTGGATTTCAGAAACCAAGAACTCACCCTGGTGCTCCTGCTAAATGGTCCAGTAACCAGGTATTGCTAGGTTGGCTACTGTCCCTCTTTCTTTGTTTATCACATGGTCTCTCCCCCTTGGCTGCTCTATCTCCTCAATGGATCACATGCCTGTTTCTGAGAGTGGCTGTATGAGATGCAGTGAGTGTGGCTAGCAAGTTATAATGACCAGGGTGGAAGCATGAAGACTGTTCTAAATTTATTGTCCTTACTAGAGACTAGTAGTAAGGATACTGTGGTCATTCTAAAATAGACTCATGGATAAAGGTCATTTCAACCTATAAGATGCAGGAAACACTCCTAAGCCATACATATCAAATGATCATCTACCCTGCTTTTAAAGAACTCTAGAGAAAAGAAGACTCAACAGTTTTTCTCAGTAGCTTGATGACTCTCACTGTCAATAAATCATTTATGTCTCATTTTAAACCTTTTTCTGATACAGTTCAGTTCAGTTTAATTCAGTCACTCAGTCGTGTCTGACTCTTTACGACTCCATGAATCTCAGCACTCCAGGCTTCCCTGTCCATCACCAACTCCCAACTTAAGACCAATTCCTTTGGTCAGGTCCTCAGAGGAAATGGAGGACAGATTGGCCACTGTCATCCAGACAAGAGCCCTTCATCAACACAGATTAACTCAGATTGCTGGTATCTTGTGCTCAGTTGCTCGGTTGTGTCAAACTCTTGTGACCCCGTGGATCATAGCCCACCAGGCTTTGCTGTGCATGGGATTCTCCAGGCAAGAATACTAGAGTGGGTTGCCATGCCCTCCTCCAGGGAATATTCCCAGCCCAGGGATTGAACCTGTGTCTCTTGCATTTCCTGCATTGGCAGGAGGATTCTTTACCACCTGAACCACAGGGGAAGCCCTGCTGGTACCTTGCCTTTGGACTTTTCCTCCCCCAGATGGGCACTCTTCCTCTCCCTGTGGTGTCTCCTTCCCGAGCCTGTAATCATTTGTTCTCAACTTTTCACTCCTGTGTATCCCTACTTATATGTGAGCACTTACTTAGTATCAGTGAAACTGGAAACATTGCTCTTGTATTTTTCTTGGTGGAGAAAAATAAAGCAAATTCTTCCAACACCTTATCTCCTCCCCAGTCTCCATGGAAAAGGACTCAAAACACTACTGGTTTTGGACTGGTTTGTGAGAAGCAGCTTTGTTGGCACTGTTATTGGCAAGGGAATATGAACGGGCATTTCTCCTCACACCCCCAAACAGTGTGCATAGCCTACTAGCCAACCCTTTAACAAATAGTGGGTTGGCCAAAAAGTTTGTGCAGCTTTTTCCATAACAGCTTACAGAAAAACCTGAAAGAACTTTTTGGCCAGCCCTATTCATCATACTCAGTGTTGAGACTTTAAGAAATAATTAATAAGCATAGGCATATGGTTTCAGTGCATAAATAGTCTTACTCCGGTGGCTCAGACGGTAAAGCGTCTGTCTACAATGCAGGAGACCCGGGTTCAAGCCCTGGGTTGGGAAGATCCCCTGGAGAAGGAAATGGCAACCCACTCCAGTACTATTGCCTGGAAAATCCCATGGACAGAGGAGCCTGGGAGGCTACAGTCTATAGGGTCGCAAACAGTCGGACACAACTGAGCGACTTCACTTCACTTCACTTCCAGAAAAATTTCTTGCTCTTGTATCGAATTTTGTATATAAGCAACATGACCATTCTAGATCTTTCTGCTTCAGTGCGTGCAAAGTCACTTCAGTCATGTCCAACTCTGGGTGACCCTAAGGACTCTAGCCTGCCAGGCTCCTCTGTCCATGGGATTCTCCAAGCTAGAATACTGGAATAGGTAGCTATTTCCTTTTCCAGGGGATCTTCCCAACCCGAGATGGAACCTTGGTCTCCTGCACTGCAGATGGATTCTTTACCACAAGCGCCACCTGCTTCAGACACAGCCTCAAAAAGAATCTATAACCACTTTCCAAGTATTTCTCACCTGATTTTCTGCCACCTGAGTTGCCCCAGAATTTTCTCCTCTATACATCTCCACAATGGGCATCTCTCCAGATTCTCCTATGCCTGAAATCATCTCATGACTTATCTACCCCCAGGATTGTGTTTGTTTCCCATTCATATCATGGTGACTTGAAGACCTCACTTTCTGTAAGGTTTGTTGAGGTATACTTGATATATGAAAGTCTGCACATATTCAATGTATCTATCTCGATGAGTTTGCACACATGCCTACATCTGTAGCACCGTCACCACAGCCAAGACACTGAATATATTCATAATCTTCAAAAAGTTCCTTGTAATGAATTTGCGTCAGTTCTAGTGAGGTGGATGAACCTAGAGCCTGTTATACAGGGTGAAGTAAGTCAGAAAGAGAAAAATATCACGTATTAACCCGTATATATGAAATATAGAAAAACTGTACTGATGAACCTATTTGCAGGGCAGGAGTAGAGATGCAGACCTAGAGAGTGGACTTGTGGACATAGAGGGTAAGGAGAGGGTGGAACGAATTGAGAGAGTAGCACTGAAACATATAAACTACCGTATGTAAAACATATAGCTAATGGGAAGTTGCTGTATAACACAGGGAGCTCAACCCAGTGCTCTGTGACAACCTAGAGGGGTGCTATGGGATGGGGGCAGGAGGGAGTTTGGAGAGGGAGGAGACATGTATACTTATAGCTGATTCATGCTGTTGTACAGCAGAAACCAACACAACATTGTAAAGCAATTATCCTCCAAGTAAAAATAAATAAACCAATTGAAAAAACAAGTTCCTTGTATTGTTTTGTGGGTTTGTGTGTGTTAAGAAAACTTAACATAAGGTCTATCTTTGCAATGTATTTTTGAAGTGCACAACACCATACCACAAGCACAAAGCTGTACAGAATATCTCTAGAAGTTACTCACCTTGTGTAAATGAAACTTTATGCCTACTGAAAAACACATTCCCCCTTCCTCCAGCCGCTGGCAACCACCATTCTACTCTATGCTTCTGAAGACCTCACTTTAGGTCTAAATCTTGTCTTTCAAATCCTCAGTTTTCTTGCTTGTGGATTGTCTTTCTAAGTCTTCTCCCTCCTCCCATCCTCTTTTAATCTGGGGTAGGAAGACTATCAAAAGTACCTGTGTTGGGTTTGTTTGTTCATTTACTTGCATTTCTCCATCCTGAGGTGAAGACGTTCACCAGGAGGTAAGATCTTGGGAGGCAGGAAGCCAGGGAGTTAGTGCTGAGAGAGGACCAACCGAGTCATCAATAACCCAGAAGGTCAATTCTAAATAATCACGTTGGCCATGGAGAGACAGGGAAAGCCCATAAAAAGAATCTCCATGTTATATCCTGGGCTATTCCCTTTCTCCTGGGTCTGAGATTAGAAAGGTGGAAATTGGAATGATTTCCCTAAATTTTATATGAGCTTCTCCCTTCTTTGTAAAAATAAAATAAAATACTGCTCATTGAGCTCCCTGTCTTTTGCTTTGGAAAGTGGAGTATCAATCAGAGATCTTCACTCCAGGTCTTATTTTGCCTGGACCAGTGCCACCACCTTTAGTGTTCAATTGGTCGGCTAGGAGACCTCTCTCACACCCTCCATGGGTTAGGAACTACTCCAAGCAGTCTGCTCTGGCAAGACACAGTTAAGTTCTATCAACAATGGATTAGCTGGTAAAGCATTTCCCTACAACTTTAAGTTAATATCCCCAGCCCTAGTATTGTTGCCCAGTACTTCTACCCATGACCTCCAGTAGTGAATAAAATGCCACCACAGCTGACCTCCTCCATTCAATGAATCTAGCAGTGTAGGAAGAAGGTGCACTGAATGCTTCTCCTCCTTCAGCAGACATGAGAGGCAGCCTGGCATGTGAAGAGTGTTTTTCAAATGGGGTCCCCTAACACCTCTGCATCAGAATCACCATTAGTACTTGTCCAAAATGTAGACTACAACCTCTTTTTAGGATTCACTAAATTAGAATCTATGGAATTTGCATTTTTCAAAAATCCTCAGTTGATTCTGATGGAAACTAATGATTGAGAAATAGCATCTTCATGGACAAGAGTCCAGATTTTGGAATCCAGATGTGGGATAGGGTCCTGAGGTCTGCCCCTTACAAGTCAGATGAACTTGAAAGGCTCACTTAAAACCTCTGAGTTTGAGTTTCCTCTATAAAATGAAGATGATGGAACACAGAGTTCAAGTGAAGTATCATCTGTGCTGTTATCCCAACACCAGGATAGGTAATTCTCCCATCTACTAGAGAAGACAATATTGTCCCATTAAGTAATAGAGTAGACTCAGAGTCACTCAAGAAGGAGAACATTATTCTTCTTCCCTTTCTCCCCTAACCAGTATCTCAGTGACTTCTCCTCACCATGAGACTTCTTTCTGCTTTGTTTCCTACCATGAAACAGAATCATTTGGCCCAGTGTTCCTTTCAAGAATGGATTTATAGCTAAACTATTTCAGGTTTTTCTGGAAATCATCATGCTTTGGCACACAGTAGGAACTCAAATATTTACTGAGCAAATGCAATCTTTTACTTTCAGTCCAACTCACTTCAACATCTGCATTTCAGTTTAACCCCAGCACCCCATTTCAGTACCATAACCCCAATTTTGGCAAGTCTAAGAAGTCAACCCAGCACATCAGCAAACCCGATCCACTTTTATTTTTATAGACAGGTCAGAACAAAATCCTTCCCTCCACTCCCAGAGACACGGACTTCCTCTCCTCAAGTTACCAACTCTCCTGGGGAAACCAACCAGCATTTAACTCTTAGGTCTTCACACCATGTCAACACGAAACGGGAATCCAGCCCCGATTCCTCTTAGCCTCTGTGCAAACAACAGACTTGAGGAAGTAAAAATGAACCAGTTTGCCTTTGGGAAGAAAACAGCTTCTCTGAGCTGTCAGATGAAAGGGCAGGAAGCCTGAGAAAGGAAGGGGAGAAGGGGGGCTGAGCAAGGGGAGAGCAAACAGTTTCTTATCCAGCTGTTTCAATTGTATTTGGCCCAAGTTGCAAATTTACCTTCTGACCACGAAGGCTGATTGACTTGTTCCCTCTCTTCGGACTCACATCTGAGAAACAACTTCTCCTCACAGCTTGTCAGAGGGGATGGGAATTCCAGCTGCTCTTTGCAGTGATGCCTGAAAAAAAACTTGCTTTACCTTTGGGAGAGAGAGGCGGAGTCTAACCTAATGGAAATTAACTCCAAACATGCTGGAGTCTTCAAAGTCAGCCTCAGACATGCAGGCACTTGTAGCTCAGCGGGCACAGCATCCCAAACCTCCATCCTCACAGATGCCAAGTCAGCTGTGCGAGAGTAAGTGAGAGTGTGTGCATGCATGTGTATGTGTGTGTGTGTGTGTGTATGAGCGTGTGCAGGCATGTCCACACTTGAACTGCATACCTGTCTCACTTCCTCACCTGCTGCCCAAATGCCTGCCGAGGAATAGAGGTTCTCCCTAACTTCCCAAACCCTAAATAATCTCACCATGTATATTACATAGCAGATTTACGTGGCTGGAAATGACTCACTAGACACATGCCTGAAGGGAGTAGGACAGAATAGACTGTTTTCCCCAAACTGATTTCCACTATATGACAGGGAAGGTGCTCCAACAGGGCCATCCATGACTCCAAGGTGTCGCAAGTTTACCTTGAAAAAGTAAAAATCACACATTGAAAAGGGTAAATAATACTTTTTTAAAAAATGACACTACTATCAAAAAATAATAGCAGCACTACCAAAAGTCAGTGTTTAATATCCCAAAGCACCAATAACTGTTTTTATGTTTGAGAGAAGAGTTGAGAAGTCTGGAGATTCATGAAGCTTTGCCTGACACTCTGCTCCAAGCTGATGTCATTTCTCCCACCTCTAATGTCCCTGGCACTCTATATTTATTTCAGGAAATTTATTACCTTCTACCTTGTATCAACTTTTTGCATATATGTCTCCTTTCACCTCTGAGTTGCCTTGTGAACAGGGAACTTGGCTGAACAAAATGAGTTAGAAGAAGGAATGGTAACTAGCTAAACTTACTAGAGCATACTGTTGTGTTGTTGTGTGTTAGTTGCCCAGTTGTGTCTGACTCTTTGCAATCCCATAGACTGTAGCCTGCCAGGCTCCTCTGTCCACGGAATTTTCCAGGCAAGAATATTGGAGTGGGTAGCCATTCACTTCTCCAGGGGATCTTCTTGAACCAGGGATCAAACTGGGGTTTCCTGCTTTGAAGGTGGGTTCTTTACCATCTGAGCTACCAGGGAAGCCCTAATAGAGCATACTAGACTGAACCAAAGAAACTTTCCTTCCATAATGGCCCACTTACCTTCTCAGAATGCTATGGAGGTTATCAGGCCTGTTATAATTCAGAATATGAGAGCAAATGAACTAGTAGTTTAGCACATTCATTGTAGCCTGAGTATTTAATGAAGTTGTTGAAATTTTTCCCACCAGCATTCCTGTCTTTCATCAGTGATACAGCCTTATATTCATGAATGTATGCATTTGTCTATCTTGCTACTTTCCACCAGCACTTTCTAACCAATTTTTTTTCCTGCTCCAGCACACTGATAAACCTCATTCCCATCTGTAATAATGGCTTACTAAGGGAGTTTCTGGGGGAGGAAGAGGTGACCCCATAGGTTGAATGTCAAACTTTCAGTAGTATGAACTCCCAAGATAAGTTTTATAATCTTCCTGTTCATGTCCTCTTGAGCACTACTGCTTCAGATATGGGACTATATAAAGAGAAATGCTGACCCTTTCCCATTAAAATTAAGTCAATATTAACTGACACTGTGTGTGAGATATGGCTGAAAATTTTGACATCAGAAAGATAGTGATTCCATGCTATGCATTGATAATGACTGCCTTTTGCTTATGGCTACACCTGACATTTGGGTAACATCACTATCTGTAATTCTAAGAAGAGCTAATTTTTACTTACCTTTATTTTAATCCTCTTTTTCCTGTGCCTCCAGTTCCTTTGAGTGGAATACCATGGAAACTTAAATGTATGCTAAATAATAATCAAATTTATTGAGTAAAGTTTTGTTTCCTGTTCTTAATTTAACAATTGATAGTGACCTTGGAAAAAAAAATTGCTGGCATCTTGCAGCTCTTGGTAAATTTACATCTGAAAAGCCCTGCTTCCATAATATCATATGGGAAGGACTGAGAAGGGAACACATATTATTAGTCATTTAAGGGACAGGGTGATATATAATATTTTAATAATACTGAAATGGGTATTGGTCAGGGACCTGGGGAATACCTACATCCTGCCTTTGATCAGTATGAAACAAGAGATCCTGCAAAGATAAAATATGGTGACAGGTGATTCACCCCCATTCTTAGTTTGCAAAACACTGCTCTGCACAATAGAATTTCCCAAGCAGAATCAACACTCCTACAACATTTGCAGTCTAGACAAGGGGTCAGCAAGCTGGAGCCTGTGCCATGCACCAAATTCAATAGGCTGCCTGTTTTTGTAGTTTTATTGGCACACAGACATAACTTATTCATTTATGTATCATCTATGGCTGTTTTCATGTTACAGCTGAAGAGTTGAGTAGTTGTGACAAAGATTTCATGGTCCACAAAGCCTAAAATATTTATACTCTGGCTATTTAAAAAAAAATAATCTGACTACTGGTTTAGATCCATACCAATAGATTATAGCAGAGACATGTTAATTGTTATAAGAAAGGTGTTGATAAAAAAGGGAGGGAAAGTGAAATAAAGAGAAGATGTATAGAACAGTCTTTTGGACTCTGTGGGAGAGGGTGGGATGATTTGGGAGAATGGCATTGAAACATGTATAATATCATATAAGAAACGAATCACCAGTCTAGGTTCAATGCAGGATACAGGGTGCTTTGGGCTGGTGCACTGGGATGACCCAGAGGGATGGTACGGGGAGGGACGTGGGAGGGGGGTTCAGGATGGGGAACACGTGTACACCCGTGGCGGATTCATGTTGATGTATGGCAAAACCAATACAATATTGTAAAGTAATTAACATCCAATTAAAATAAATAAATTTAAATTTTAAAAAAAAGAATGCACTATAGATTAGAATAAACCAAATATTTGCTAAGTCTACAAAAATGTATTTCTCTGTTAACTGACTATTTTTTGAACCTGCATTTAGGTACTTCTTCAATATGCTTTAAGTCTTTGACAATTTTATAGACGTATGTCACATACCATGAGGTTCACCCTTTAAAAGTATAAAATATGGTTTTCTTTTTTTTTTTCACAGAAAATGTGGTATGTTTATTTTTTTAATTTAAATTTATTTATTTTAATTGGAGGCTAATTACTTTATAATATTGTATTGGTTTTGCCATACATCAACATGATTTTCTTAGTATATTCACAAAGTTGTACACTCCATCACTGCAATATAATTCCAGAACATTTTAACCACCCCAAAACCAAGCTAGCATATAACTTAAATTATTTTTCCTCTTTTGTCAGAGCTGCTTTTTCTTTAGGGGCTACTTTTTTTTAAAAAATTTAATAAACTTTCTTCTTACTCTGGTTCTATGCTCTGTTCTAGTCTTACTGGAAGGGATCATTTATTTCCAGAGTCCCATTGCCTTTGAACCTGGGAGAATTTGCATCATGTGCATACAAATTTAAAACCACATAGACCCTATGACCTGTCACTCATGCAGGTTGGATGCAGTAGCTACACCTTGCTTATACTATATTTTCAGTTCTAGACTGAAAACCTAGAAATGAAATTTATATTTCTTTTTTTCACATTACCAAGACATTAAAATTTTATTGAAGTATAGTTTATGTATAGTGTTATATTAGGTTCTGCTGCTGCTACTGCTAAGTCGCGTCAGTCGTGTCCAACTCTGTGCGACCCCATAGACAGAAGCCCAACAGGCTCCTCTGTCCCTGGGGATTCTCCAGGCAAGAACACTGGAGTGGGTTGCCATTTCCTTCTCCAATGCATGAAAGTGAAAAGTCAAAGTGAGGTCGCTCATTCATGTCCGACTCTTAGCGACACCATGGACTGCAGCCCACGAGGCTCCTCCATCCATGGGGTTCTCCAGGCAAGAGTACTGGAGTGGGTTGCCGTTGCCTTCTCTGTATATTAGGTTCAGGTGTACAATATATTGATTTGACACTTAAATCTAATACAAAATGATCACCATAAGTCTTGCAAACATTTATCATCATACAAAGTTATTATAGTACTATTTATATATTTCTTATATTGTATATTACCTACCCTTGTACACTTTATTCTCTTCACCTATTTCATCCAACACTTGCCCCTTCTCCCACCCCCCTAGCAACCACCAGCTTGTTCTCTATGAGTATGTTTTTTTTTTTGTTTTGTATATTTATTTGATTTATTTTTTAGATTCATCATATAAGTGAAATCATATAGTATTAGTCTTTCTCTATCTGACTTATTTCACTTAGCATAACACTGTTTAGATCTGTTCAAGATGTCCCAAATGTCAAGCTTTCATTTTTTAAACGGCTGAGTAATATTCCATTGTATATAGATACGTACACCTTCTTTATCCATTCAGCTATTAACGGAGTTTTCACAGTGTGGATGAAACTTACATTTCTTTTTTGTATAAAAATTAGAACTAACAACTTTTTGTTGAGTTTTCTTATTACCCTCAGACGATGACCTTATTAGTGTTAACCAGCGATGTGTTGGGCAGGTAAATACTTAATTTAATAACTGGTTTTGGGTGTCATGGGAGCAAGAGAGCCCTGATTGGTGACATTTGCTGATCTCCATGGTGTAAATACTCCCACCATGACCAATTTCAAGCTACCAACTTGAAGTCAATGAAAGTGGAGTTGGAAAGATACATACACAGTCTACTCTCACGAGCTGGTACAATCCAATTCCCACACATTACTGGAACTCAGATTCAGGGAATTACTTCAGTCTTGGTTTGTGTAGATTTATAAGTTGTATACAATATTAACCAAAATACAACAGCTACCATAGTTGTTTATGTGTTGCACACAGACGTCTCCCCACTCTCAACACACTATTCAGCCAACACTGAAACATATCAAAAATTTTCACTGCACCAACTTAGAGTCTTTAGAGTGCAATGGGTGTATTATTAAGAAGTAAACCAAAGATAACTTGTTTATGGATACTACTGACTGCTTTAACAACTTCTGAGAGAGAATCTTTATTATATTTATAATAATTTTTTAAAAAACAGATTGCAATCCTTTTTTAAAAACAATATACAATGTTTTTATTCCATCTTGTGCAGTATAAATTAAACTAAATTGTATTATATTAACTACTATGAGTATCTTTCTGTAAGCATGTTTATATGGAAAGTAACTTTTAAAAAGAAAAAAATATGGAAAAAGTTTGTCAGCAAACAAAATTCTTAAAAAGTCCTATATATTAGGTGGGGAGATCCATCACTCATGCTGTTGTTTCCCTCTTGGAGAAAGGCTACCTGACAATTACTTCTTAATCACTAATGTGTGCCAGACTCTGTGTTAGGTGCTGGAAACACAAGAGTTAAAGATAGACAAGTTCCCTTGTGAAGTTTACATTTGACTCAAAGAGATGCAAAAGATTAAACAAGCAAACAAACATGATAATAATGGATAGTGATGAATACTGAGTAATTTAAAAATAGTGATACTGATAGAGTAATGAGGTTGAGGAAGACCTACTTTATTTTTGTTTTTTAACTTTTTATTTTCTTTTGGAGTATAGCTGACTAACAATGTTGTGATAGTTTCAAGTGGAAAAAAACATGATAATAATAAACAGTGATGAATACTAATTTTAAAAATAGTTATACTGAAAGAGTAATGAGGTTGAGGGAGATCTACTTTTTTTAAAAACTTTTTGTATTGGAGAATAGCTGATGAACAATGTTGTGATAGTTTCAGGTGAACAGCAAAGGGATTCAACCATTGGAAGAAAATATATGCAAATAATGTGACTGACAAGTGATTAATCTCCAAAGTCTACAAACAGCTCATGAGGCTTGACATCACCAAAGCAAACACACCAATCAAAAAATGGGCAGAAGACCTAAATAGACGTTTTTCTATAGAAGACATATAGATAACCAAGAGATACATGAAAAGGTGCTCAGCAACCCTAAGTATTAGAGAGATGCAAATCAAAACTACAATAAGATATCACCTCACACAGGTCAGAATGGCCATCATCAAAAAATCGACAAAGAATAAATGAGGGAGACCTACTTTTTAAAAAATAAATTTATTTATTTTAATTGGAGGTTAATTACTTTACACTATTGTATTGGTTTTGCCATATATCAACATGAATCCGCCACGGGTGTACACGTGTTCCCCATCCTGAAGCCCCCTCCCACCTCCCTCCCTGTACCATCCCTCTGGGTCGTCTCAGTGCACCAGCCCCAAGCATCCTGTATCCTGCATCGAACCTAGACTGGTGATTCATTTCATGTATGATATTATACATGTTTCAGTGCTATTCTCCCAAATCATCCCACCCTCTTCCTCTCCCACAGAGTCCAAAAGACTGTTCTATACATCTGTGTCTCTTTTGCTGTCTCGCATACAGGATTATCGTTACCATCTTTCTAAATTCCATATATATGCGTTAGTATACTATATTGGTGTTTTTCTTTCTGGCTTACTTCACTCTGTATCATAGGAGACCTACTTTAAATAGAGGAATCATGGAAAGCTTCTCTCATGTGGCTTGGAGTATACAAGCTTAAGAATGAGAAGTAAGAGAAGAGGTGGAAGAAACTGAGTGCGGATTGTAAATGGAAAGGCTCTGTGGAAGGATCTTGGCATACTAAGGAACAGAAAGGCCAATGGCACTGGAACATAGTGAACCCAGCAGGAGTGGTACCAGGGAAGGGTGGAGAGGTAAGCAGAGGGCAGCTGCTGCAAGGATTTATGTCAAAGTGTGAAAGTGTTAATCACTCAATTGTGTCTGACTCATTGCGATCCCGTGAACTGTAGCCCACCAGGCTCCTCTGTCCATGGAATTCTCCAGGCAAGAATAATGGAATGGGTTGTCATTTCCTACTCCAGGGGATCTTCCTGACTCAGGGATCAAACTCAGGTCTCCTACATTGCAGGCAGTTTCTTTACCATCTGAGCCACCAGGGAAGCCTAAAGTGAAAGTGAGAGTTGCTCAGTCAGGTCTGACTCTTTGTGACCCCATGGACTGTGGAATTCTACAGGCCAGAATAATGGAGTGGGCAGCCATTTCCTTCTCCAGGGGATCTTTCCAACCCAGGGATCAAACCCAGGTCTCCTGCATCACAAGCGGATTCTTTACCAGCTGAGCCACCAGGGAAGCCCACTAAGTTTCTAAGACCACACAACTTCATATGTACTGCTGTGAAAACAGGAGCAGCTACAAGGAAACGGTAACCATCATTTTATGTTTATCTCAGGGCTTCTGAGGTACTACTATTCACAGATTATTAGCAGTAAACTGAGGTTTAGTACTTTATCACTTAGTCTGCCTTGACCTAATCTAAGTCATTATCTTCACCAGTCTTTGACCCTTGACCTGATTTTCTGATATGGCCAGATCAGACCAATGAGAATACACTTCCTAGTTTAAGCAATTATCTGATTTATATTTGAAAACTGTCTTCTCTTTAAAAAAAAAATGCAATATTAGTATTTCCAGTTCAGTTCAGTCACTCAGTCATGTCCAACTCTTTGCGACCCCAAGGACTGGAGCATGCCAGCCTTACCTGTCTATCACCAGCTCCTGGAGTTCACTCAAACTCATGTCCATTCAGTCAGTGATGCCATCCAACCATCTCATCCTCTGTCATCCCCTTCTCCTCTTGCCTTCAATCTTTCCCAGCATCAGAGTCTTTTCAAATGAGTCAGCTCTTCGCATCAGGTGGTCAACGTATTGGAGTTTTAGCTTTAACATCAGTCCTTCCAATGAACATTCAGGACTGATTTCCTTTAGGATGGACTGGTTGGATCTCCTTGCAGTCCAGGTCTTCCTCAAAGCTTTCATCTGTTCCAGGTAATCATCTTACATTTACGATCACCAAACTTCACTTTTCCTTTCCATTTGAGCCTCTGCATTCAAGGTACCCCAATGCTGACTAATTATGAAATTGTCTTGCCTAGGAACAGAAGGTCTATTCTCATGCATCAGTCAATCAAAAAGTGACTAGAATTCTATTCCTAGGGCAATGTTCTAAATGATGGTCCACATAGTTTAAAAAAAAAAACAACAACAGTCTTATCCCAAGTCTCTCAACAGTATTTCCTCTGTCCTTCTTCTCTATCTCACTTCTCACTGCAAAGCCATCAGTGTAAGCTCCTGTCTTCACAGCCAGCCAAACCATGTGGGGAGTGTCTTCTGATAGCATAACTGATTTTCTAAACCACCCTGATTCATTTCCCAGAGGATAATCTGAGGTATAAGAGTTTTGATGAAACAAGAGAAGCAGCATTCCAGAACCAAGAAATCCATATTATCCTTGTCTCTGATCCCTGAAGCAAGTCATGGAGCTTTGGCAATTTGGGGACCTCACTCCCAAAGATTGGTTTCTGGACATCCCATTGGTTATCACAGCATTACTACACTCCCCTGGCTTTGCTGACCGGTGTAGCCAGCTGGGCTGCTCCAAAACACCTGGGCTATCATACTCCAGAAGGACATTAAAAGAATTGAAACAATAAGTGTGCCTCCTGCCAGTTCAGTACAGTCTTAGAAGCTGCAGGGAAAGTGAGGGTTACAGGATAACCCCCAAATGCTCAGGAAATGAGATGTAGAGCTCAGGAAATATATGACAGCATTTTCCATAGAGGTAATCTGATAGGGCTAGTGGCTGGCCAGCAGAGACAGTGCTAGGAGCCAGTCTACTTGCCTACAAAATCCCATGAAGCAACAGCCACAGGAAGAAAGGACTACACAATAAGAAAGACCCTGCTATATGAACCTTGGCTTTGTTCTCTGGGTAAGTGTTTGGGTGCTGGGGTAAGACCACCCGAGGGCATATTTGGGCATTTGCCTAGAGACCATGTATATATGGTATATACCATGTTTTCCTGGCAGTTATCGGTAAAACACAGTTGGCAGCCAATGTACCTGCTTTCTGGGGACGTCATAGGCTCATCTACTTGGCAGAAAACAACAAAATTCTGCAAAGCAATTATTCTCCAATTAAAAAAATAAATAAAATAAGAAAAAAGAGCATTATTATTAAGGATAAAATAATATCTTTTAAATATGAAAATAAAATTTTATCCATATGTTGGTACTCAGTCACTTCAGTCATGTCTGACTCTTTGCGACCCCAAGGACTATAGATTGCCAGGCTCCTCTGTTCATGGGATTCTCCAGGCAAGAGTACTGGAGTGGGTTGCCATGCTCTTCTCCAGGGGATCTTTCCCACCCAGAGATCGAACCTGGGTCTCCTGCATCTTCTGCATCGCAGGCAGATTCTTTACCACTGAGCCACCAGGTAAAGAAGAACTACAAAAAATTAATTAATTAAAAGTAAAATGCCTTCTATCTAGAAGACCTGCCTCCAAGGCTGTCATCATGGATATTTGCTGGGAATTAGGGGCAGACATTGCCTCATATGCACAAGCAGAACTTGCCTTTTACTTAGTAATTGACCCTTAAATTTGAATAGTACAGTTGTTCCTCACAGCAGCCTTATAAAGTAGACATTACCTCCATTTTCAGGGCAGAAAACTGGAGCTTAGAAAAGTTAAATGGGGAGATTTCCCTGGTGATACAGTGTCTAAGGCTCCATGCTCCCAATGCAGGGGGCCTGGGTTTGATCCCTTGTCAGGCAGCTAGATCCCACAGGCCACAATTGAGAGTTTACATGCCACAACTAAAACGATTTCACGTGCGGCAACTAAAGATTCCACAATGAAGATCGAAGATTTCATGTGCTGCAACTAAGACCCAGCCCAGCCAAAAATATAAATGAAATATTTAAAAAAAAAAAGTTAAATGGCTTTCCTAAAGCCAGGGAGCTCTTAAGTAATATATTCAGAAAAAGACTTGGAGACAGAAGACAGATTGCATGGGAACAGAGGGGATGGATCAAAAGGAGTATGAGAGAAAGGGAGAAACATGGCATGAACCCTACATTTCTGCTTTGAGAAACCAGGTGCATGGAGACATCCTTCATTAAAATAAGAATAAAGGCAGATTGCAGTGTGACCTCCCTACATCCTTTCTTTTTGGTGATGGATAGTGAAGAACTAGAAATAACTGAGTTCATCTTGGCTGTTAGAAGCATCTCTGGAATATACTAGTACATAGTAAATAGATAGTTTATGTGAGCCTGAAGCTCAGAGGGAAGTCTATACTGAAAGTTCAAATGTTGAAGACAGAAGCCCCAAGAGTAGATTATAAGACCAAGGTGTTTGTCACATAGGAAGGCTGAGGACATGAATAACCCTGATAAAGTTTATCTCCACATTAAAAGGATGGCTAAAGAGACAATACAGTCCATGGGGTTGTAAACAGTTGGACACAACTGAGCAACTTTCACAAAGAGATAAGATGGTGGTGAGCGCTTTCCAGGTAGCTCAGTGGTAAAGAAGAATCTGCCTGCAATGCAGGAGACACAGGTTTGATCCCTCAGTCAGGAAGATCCCCTGGAGAAGCACATGGCAATCCACTCCAGTATTCTTGCCAGGAGAAATCCATAGACAAAGAAGCCTGGCAGGCTACATGGGGTCACAAGAGTCAAAGGGGACTGAGCGACTGAGACCGCACACAAAGAGACAAGGAGACACAAATTGCTCATTCCTCCCCTTATCATCCTGCTTCCCACACACCACAACCACTCAAGAACAGAGCTGGCTCAGGAAGGATGTGGGGGTATGGAGGCTGAGGCAGCAGAGTGGTTAAAAATCTTTCAGTGTTAAGTGCTTTATTGATCAACCACTGTCCTAAGGTAACCAGGGATGAGCTGTGAGAAACCAATCTCACTACAGTATTTCCAGGTTGTTTAACAAGTCTCTTTCATTTTTAATGAGTTTTAATGGGCCACTCAGTAGGCTGATGCTTGCTGTGCTTGGCAAAGAGCCAACAACTCTGGTACCACCCGGTTTTCTTCCTTGAGTTTAGAGAAATATCGAGAAACAGTAGGGAGGCTAAAAGCAGGTTCAAGCACCTTGGATTTGGCCTTGAACAGTCTCTCCTGTGCCTCCTTCTCTACTCTTGTGGGATACCACAAGCTAAATTAATGCTGTGGGAATCACTCCACAAATGAAAGACTCTCTGTTTGACCTTGGGGAGTCACTTATATCCTTCCCAGAATTTAATTTTCCTATCTAGGGAAAGATTTTAGAAAATTAAAAACCAGCCTCATGCACAGCGGGAACAGATCATTTATTAAGTTCCAAAATGATTTAGAGGACATAGTTGTCAGTATTATACTACTGATGGGACCACTCTGTTCATTCTACAATGAAGTGTTGACCATGTGTTGTGTATCAGAAATACATGATCCTTGCTCTCACCAAGCTCACGTTCTAGTGAAGAAGAAATTTAGAAAACAAACACAGTGAACAACTAATAAAATAGAATGATAATGTCTAAAACAAAAATAAAATTTGGTCATAAGATAAGATGTTGAGGTATGAATAAGGGCAACTTTAGATTAGATGAAGTAGTTCAGAGAGGCTCTGAGGTGATATTTGACATGAGACCTAAAAGATCCGAAGGAGCCAGGCACGCAAACAGCCAAGGTAAGAAACTTCCCTAGAGGGAAAGCAGAGGCAGAAAACATAGAAAATTAAGAGGCATAAAAATGTTCAGAATATTTAAGGAATTAAATGTGGGTTAAGAACAACTGAATGTCCATGTGTAGAAGAGAGAAGTTGAACCCCTACTTCACTCCACATCATGTTCAAAAATGAACCCAAATGCATTAACTATCTAAATAGAATAGCTAAAGAACATAAAGTTCAGAGAAGAATATTTAAAGATACATCTTCATGACCTTGGATTATGCAGTGTGTTTTAGACATGACAACAAAAGCACAAGCAAGCAACAAAAGAAAAAAAATATACAAACTGGACTTCACCATGATTAAAAACTTTTGTGCATCAAAAGATACAATCAAGTTAATGAGAAGACAACCCATAGAATGGAAGGAAATGTTTACAAATTATATATCTGGTAAGGGCCTAGTATCCAGAATATATAAAGAACATTGACAACTCAAGGGAAAAAAAGACACATGACCCAGTTTTAAAATGGGCAAAGGATTTAAGTGAATATTTCTCCAAAGAAGATATGTAAATGATCAATAAGCTGGTGTGAATATAAAATCATGCAGCTGCTGTGGGAAACAGCTTGGCAATTCCCCAAAACTTAAACGTATAGTTACCATATGATCCAGCAAGTCTACTCCTACCCATATGCACTCTCCCCCAAAATAAAAACAAGTATTTAAAAATTGTGCATGAAAATTCACAGAAGCACTTTTCATAATTGCCAAAAGGTTTAAACAACCCAAATATCCATCAATTGATGAACAGATAAATGAATTATAGTATAGCCATATAAAAGGAATGAAATTATGATACATGGATGAACCTTGAAAACAAGGTAAATAAAATAAGCCAGACACAAAAGGCCATATATCATATAATTTAATTTACATGAAATATCTATAATAGGCAAATTTACAGAGACAGAAAGATTATTGTTCGCTAGGGGCTGGGTGAAAGGATAGAGGGTTGCTCAATAGGTACAGCGTTTTCTTTAGGAATGATGAAAATATTACGAAACTAGATAATGGTGAGGTTTCACAACTTTGTGATTATACTGAAAATCATTTTCAATGGGTGAATTTATATATCTCAATAAAGCTGAGAGGGGAAGGAAGGATTCTACTGATTGAAAAAAAATGGGTAAATTGAATGATATGTGAATTGTTTGTCAATAAGGCTCAGTGGTAAAGAATCCACCTGCCAATGCAGGAGACCTGGGTTCAAAACCTAGTTCGGGAAGGTCCCCTGGAGAAGGAAATGGCAACCCACTCCAGTATGCTTGCCTGGGAAATCCCATGGACAGAGAAACCTGGTGGGCTACAGTTCATGGGGGTCGCAGAGTCAGACATGACTTAGCAGCCAACCAACCAACCAAAGTTATAATCACAAAAAAGCAGACTAATGTTATAGGAAAATAGTGATAGAAGGGGCAGAGATGGAAATTACCTAAGGATACCATCTTCCTAAGGTTACTTGTAGGTCTAAGGCTTATAATGCTAAATATATGCTAAGCAGCTTTCTTGGCCTCATTGTGCTAGGCCCAGGGCCTCTAAAATCAAAGATCAGGGAACCCTCTAACTCAGAGAAAGAGAGTACTTTTCTTTGCATCTAGAGCAGAGGTAGTCCAACTACCCTCTCCAGTCCTGTTCAGGGTATGAGCTTCCATCCAATTCCCACTAAATGCTCCAGAGACATGAATACAACCAAGGACGCAATGGAGTGAGGATATGATATGCTTGTTCCAAGGACATGAAAATTCAATGGTTCCAAGTATATAACATCAAAAGCTCTACTATCCAGAACTGTGGCCCAAGGATCACCTTGCTAGCATTAACAGCTACATTTTATTGAATGCTTATCTGTGCCAGGCATTATGCTAGGTGTTACATAGGTTATCTCATTTGAGCCACACAACAATCTAGTGAGGATTTTACACATTTGTAACATGAGTTCAACAAGTGAGGAAATTGAGGCATAGCTGGGTTAAAACCTTGCCTAATATCTCATAGATAAGGGGCAGTTCCCAAGTTCTGTCAGTCTACACTTGTTCTTAAGCTCCACACCATACTACCCTGTCTCCTCTGACCCTCAGGAATGCTCCTCTTTGTGGAGTTAGAAGTGAAGTGAAAGCCGCTCAGCCATGTCTGACTCTTTGCAACCCCATGGACTGTAGCCCACCAGGCTCCTTTGTACATGGGATTCTCCAGGCAAGAATGCTGGACTGAGTTGCTCTTTCCTTCTCCAGGGAATCTTCCTGACCCAGGAATAGAACCTGGGTCTCCTGCATTGCAGGCAGAAGAGAGAGCATTGAGATCCTTCTAAAAGTTAGGGGTATGCGCCTAACACCTTTTCTTTTTTCTCTGGTAAATTCAGAGGATTAAATAGATAAAGTTTTGTCCAACCAGAGATGTAGCTGGCTGCCTTAAAGAAGATAGGCTGCTGCTGCTGCTGCTGCTAAGTCGCTTCAGTCATGTCCGACTCTGTGCAACCCCATAGACGGCAGCCCACCAGGCTCCCTCATCCCTGGGATTCTCCAGGCAAGAACACTGGAGTGGGTTGCCATTTCCTTCTCCAATGCATGAAAGTGAAAAGTCAAAGTGAAGTTGCTCAGTCGTGTCCGACTCTTAGCAACCCCATGGACTGCAGCCCACCAGGCTCCTCCGTCCATGGGATTTTCCAGGCAAGAGTACTGGAGTGGGGTGCCATAGAAAGGAGATAGGCAGAGTATCAGAAATATCCTATCTGTACACCTTCATGACCCTGCTTCTCTGACTCACCTAAGGCCTGTGAGAAAAGAGTATGTTGGTCATCAGAGTTCAGGCTTTGCTTCCCTCATCACATAAAAACCCTTACTCTAGAACTGTAGCCTAAAGGTGCTCTGAACTAGCAATCATTGCTAACAAATACTATCTAGTAAGTACTGTGGTTAAGTGCTTTGACATAGTTTATCTCATTTGCTTCTGACAGCAACCTTGTGTGGGAGGTACTATGTCATTTTCTTTTTTAATAATTGGAAATACTGAAACACAACTATAACATACTTGTCATAGATCTCTCAGTTCATGAACATACTCAAACCAATGACCAGTTTTCAGTCAGTCAGATCTCAGAGCCCTTGATTTTTTTAAAGAAATTTTGGTAAGAAACACGTAAATAAAATTTTCCATTTTAACCATTTTTAAGTTTACATCTCAACAGTGTTTGGAAAGGGAAATGGCAACTCATTTCTGTATTCTTGCCTGGAGAATTCAATGGACAGAGGAGCCTGGCAGCCTACAGTTCATGGGGTCGCAAAGAGTCAGACACAACTGAGCAACTTCACTTTTTAACGGTGTTATTAAAAGGGGCTTCCCTGGTGGCTCATATGGTACAGAATCTGCCTGCAATGAGGGAGACTGAGTTTGATCCCTGGGTTGGTATGATTCCCCGGAGAAGGAAATAGTAACCCACTCCACTATTCTTGCCTGGAAAATTCCATGGACAGAGGAGTGCATGGCATCACAAAAAGACATGAATGTGTGACTAATATAAAAAGTGTTAAATATTTTCACATTGCTGTACAAAAGATCTCCAGAACATTTTCATTTTGCAAAATTGAAATTTTCATTTTGCAAAATTGAAATTCTATAACTCCATAATGTTTTTTCATAGTGGTTTCAACATTTTACAGCCCCACCAACAGTGCACAAGGGTCCAGATTTCTCCACATCCCACTCCTCTAGGTCACCATAGAGCGCTACATGGGGCTTCCTGTGTTATACAGCAACTTCTCACCAGCTATCTATTTTACACATGGTAGTGTATATATGTCAATGCTACTTTCTCTGTTCGTCCCACTCTTTCCTTCCCCCACTGTGTCCACAAGTCCATTCTCTGTATCTGAGTCTCTATTCCTTCCCTGCAAATAGGTTCATCAATACCATATTTCTAGATTCCATATTTTATATGTATTAATATATTTGTTTTTCTCTGACTTACTTCACTCTGAATAATAGATTCATCTACCTCGCTAGAACTGATTCAAATTCATTCTTTTTATGGCTGAGTAATATTCCATTGTATATATGTACCACATCTTCTTTATCTATTCATCTGTTGATGGATGTCTAGGTTGCTTCCATGTCCTAGCTATTGTAGATAGTGCTGCCAAGAAAACTCGGGTACATGTGTCTTTTCAGTTATGGTTTTCTCGGGGTATATATACCCAGTAGTGAGATTGTTGAGTCATATGGTAGTTTTATTCCTAGTTTTTTTTAAGGAATCTCCATACTGTCCTCCATAGTGGCTCTATCAGAAAACATCAAAATTCTGTAAAGCAATTATCCTTCAGTGAAAAATAGATTAATTTAAAAAAAATAAATGATGTACAAATAAAAATAAATTCCCACCAACACTGCAAGAGGGGTCCCTTTTCTCCACATTCTCTCCAGCATTTATTGTTTGTAGATTTTTTGATGATGGCCATACTGACTGGCGTGAGGTGATACCTCAATTGTAGTTTTTTTAATTTAAACTTATTTATTTTAATTGGAGGCTAATTTCTTTACAATATTGTATTGGTTTTGCCGTATATCAACATGAATCCACCACAGGTGTACATGTGTTCCCCAAACTGAACCCCCCTCCCACCTCTCTCCCCATACCATCCCTCTGGGTCATCCCACCCTGTATGTGAGACAGCAAAAGAGACACAGATGTATAGAACAGTCTTTTGGACTCTGTGGGAGAAGATGAGGGTGGGATGATTGGGAGAATGGCATTGAAATATGTATAGTATCATATAAGAAATGAATCGCCAGTCCAGGTTTGATGCAGGATACAGGATGCTTGGGGCTCAATGTAGTTTTGATTTGCATTTCTCTATTAATTAGTGATATGAAGCATCTTTTCATGTGTTTATTGGCTATCTGTATTTTTCTTTGGAAAAGTGGTTTTGTTTTCTTAATAGTGACCACCCTAATGATTGCAATGTCATTATGGTTTTGATTTGCATTGCATTTCTCTGATAATTAGAAATGTTGATCATCTTTTTGTATGCTTGTTGGATATTTGTACATCATCACTGGAAGACTGTCTATTCAAGTACTTTGCATATTTTAAAAATTAGGTTATTTTATATTTTTGAATTACAGTAGTTAATTATATATTATGGATATTAACCACTTAGCAGACATATAATTTCCAAATATTTTCTGCCACTCCATAGGTTGATTTTTCACTCTATTTTGATTGTGTGCTTTGATGTATAAAAGTTAAGTTTGGTGTAGTCCTATTTGACTATTTTCCTTTTAGTATCCTATATAACAAATCATTGCCAAATTCAATGTCATGAAGATTTCCCCCTATGTTTTATTCTAGAAGTTTTATAGTTTTGGATTTTATGTTTACATCTTTAATCCATTTTTAATTAATTTTTGTATATAGTGTAAGATAAATGTACAACCTCCTTCTTTTTTCATGTGGATACTCAGTTTTCCAAATACATTTTGGAGACTATCCTTTCCCCATTGAATGGTCTTGGCACCCTCATCAAAGGTTATTTCACCATATACATGAAGATTTATTTCTAGACTCTATATTTTGTTTCATTTATCTATATGCCTGTCTTTATGTCAGTAACACTTTTGATTGTTGTGGCTTTGTAATATGTTTTAAAATCAGGAAGTGTGAGGTCTCCAACTTTGTTCTTTTCAAATTGCTTTGCTGTTTGGGATCCCTTGAAATTCCACGTGAATTTTAGGATAACATTTTTTTTCTACAAAAATAGACAAATGGGACATCAAACTTAGCAACTTTTGTAAAACAACAGGGTGAAAAGGCAACCTCTAGAATGGGAGAAATATTTGCAAATCATATATGTGATAAAGAGTTAATAACTATAATATGTAATGAACTTCTTTGATTCCTTTTCTGGAAATTTGCTATGGGGATTTTGATAACAATTGCATTGAAAATGTAGATTGCTTTGGGTAGTATGGACATCTTAACAACATTAAGTCTTATAATCCATGAACATGGCTGTCTTTCCATTTATTTGTGCCTTTTGAAATTTTTTTCATCATGGTTTTGTAGTTTCCGGTATATAAGTCTTTCAACTTCATGGTTAGGTTTATTCTTAAGTTTTTTATTATTTCTAAATGGAATTGTTTCCTTAATTGCCTTTTTGGATTGTTTGTTAATGTACAGAAATGAAACATATTTTTGAATGTTGAGCTTGTATCCAACGACTTTGCTGAAATAGTTTATTAGCTCTAACAGTTTTTGTGTGTGTGTGTGTGTGTCTTTGTGTGTAATCTTTAGGGTTTTCTACATTTAAAATATCATCTACAAACAGGGACTATTTTACTTCTCTCTTCTAATTTGGATGAATTTTACTTATTTTTATTGCTTGATTGCTCTGGCTAGAACTTCCAGTACTACTTTGGATAGAAGTGGTGAGAGTGAACATCTGTGCCTTGTTCCTGATCTTAGAGGGAAACCTTTCTGTTTTTCACAATTAAGTATAATGTTAGCTAAGAGTTTTTCATATATGGTCTTTATTATGCTGAGGTAATTTAGTTCTATTCCTAGTTTGTTGAGTGTTTTTTTTTTTAATCATAAAAGGATGCTGGTTCTTGTCTAGTGTTTTTTTCTGCCTTAATTCAGATGATCATGTAGTTGTCACTCATAATGCTAACGTGTTTTATTACATTTATAGATTTTTGTATGTTGAGCCATCCTTGTATTTGAAGAATAAATTTCACCTTATTATGATGTATAATTGTTTTAATGTGCTGTGGAATTTGGTTTGCTAGTATTTGTTGAGAATTCTTGAATCAATATTCATCAGAAATGTTGATCTGTTTTCTTTCTTGTATTGTCTTTGGCTTTGGTATAAAGGTAATGCTGACCTCATAGAATGAGCTTAGAAGTGTTCCCTCTGATTCTGTTTTCCAGAAGAGTTTTAGGAAGATTGGTATTAATTCTTCTTTAAATATTTGATAAGAATTTGCAGTGAAGCCATCTGATCTTGGACTTTTTGGTTAGGAAGTTTTGATTATTGATTCTATATTCTAACTTGTTGTCAGTGAGTTCAGATTTGCTATTTTTTAATGATTCAGTCTTGGTAGGTTGAGTGCTTCTAGGAATTTATTCATTTTTTGCTAAGTTATCCAACCTTTTGTACATAATTTTCAGAGTATCCTTTTATAAACTTTTCTTTATTTCTCTGCCATCATCTCTAATATCTCCTCTCTCATTTCTGATTTTAGTTAGTTGAATCTTCTCTCTTTGTTTCTAAGTTAAATCAGGTAAGGGTTAGTCAATTTTGTTGATCTTTTCAAAAAACAAACTTCATTTCATTATTTTTTCTAGTATGTTTTGTTCTCTATTTTGTCTCTAATTTTTATTATTTTTTTCCTTCTTCTAGCCTTGGGTTTAGTTTGCTCTTGTTTTTCTAATTTCTCAATATGTAAAGTTAGATTGTTATTTTGAAATCTTTCTTTTTCATGTACACATTACAACTATAAACTTCTCTTATTACTTTTGCTGTGTCATATAAATTTTGGTATGTTGTGTTTTCATTTCATTTGTCTCAAGGTATTTTCTAACTTCCCTTGTGACTCCTTCTTTGACCTATTGGTTGTTTAAGAATGTATTGCTTAATGTCCACATATTTGTGGATTTCCCAGTTCTCCTTATGCTCTTGGCTTCTGTTATCATTCCATCATGATCAGAAAAGATACTTTGTATAACTTCAATCTTTCTGATTGTTAAGACTTGTTTTGCAGCCTAAGTTATGATTTATCACAGAGTATGTTCCATCTGTACTTGAAAAGAACGTATATTTTGCTAAGTTGGATGAAATGTTCTATTCATGTCTATTAGATCAATTAGTTCGTCTTCGGTGTTAGTCAAGTCCTCTATTTCCTTACTCATCTCCTGATTGTACTTTACGTTATTGAAAGTGGGGTATTCAAATCTATTCTTGTTGTATTATCTATATTCAATTCTGTCAAAATTTACTTCATATATTTAGAAGCTCTGACGTTGGTGCATAAATATTTATAATTTCTATATCTTCTTGGTAAATTGACCCATTTTTCATTATACAGTGTCCTTCTTTGTCTCTTGTAACAGCTTTTGACTTAAAGTCTATTTTGTCTGATATTAGCATAGCCATCCCTGCTCTCTTTAGCTTACCATTTGCATCATCGCCCTTTCTTTTGGCCACACCCCAATCCACTCCACCCCACACTCCATTGTCTCCCTTCAGGTATCCTCTTGTGGAGTGAGAGAGGATGAGCTGAGTTCCTTCTAGAAGTTAGCTGTGTGCTACTAAGCTATTTTGTTATTTTTCCCATAAATGAGTGGACTAAAGAGTAAGTTCTATAATTGCCCATGGGTCTGACTAGCCCCCCTCAGAGGAGGTTGGTAGAGTACTAGAAAGTCTTGCCTATACATTCATGAGGCCATTTTTCTAAAATCTCCCACTGCTCCTATGTAATCACCTCTGACCAATGAGACGGTACTTCAACAACTTAAGTCCGTTTGTAAGGGTCTGTGATATTGCTTACCATTGACATAGAATGGAGCATAAAGGAACTTCAACTCTTTGAGCCTCCTTCATCTCATCTTTTGCCAAGAGTGTTCTGTGACCTTAAAATCCAGAGTTGGCTGTTTTCAAGGCTTATGGAGGTCTTCGAAGTCTTTTTTGTGAGGGGAAATGAAAAGTACAAAAATGAGAATTCTTGTTATGTCTGTCATTAACTTTTTTGAAAGTCAGGCCCTCTGAACTAACATAACTGTGCTTTCAGAGTGAACCTTATTGTCCACATCTGAGTACTTAGTTTTTAAGACTACTCCTGAGCCCTTTTATTGAGTGGAACCCTTCAAAGTAATCTCTGAGAGATCTAACTAAAGGGAAGACCACTTATAAGCCAGTGCGATGGCAAGAAAACTAGATATTGCAGCAGTAAGTCTACCTATGACATGCACTTCCACTTTTATCTCCCATGCCACAGCCAGCTTCAGTTCTCACTGACTTCCATCCTTTGCAGAACAACATCTTCCTGTAAATGCAAATATTCAGGTTGACCATAGCTGGCTTTGTGCCTGTGGCTCTTTGATAGAAATAAGGCTAATAATAGAGTTTTGTGTGAAAATAGAGAGCTGAATGACATCAAATAATCATGAGGCATCCTGCTGATTAATGGGCCAATTGTCCTGAAGGTCATCTGGTCCAAGCTTGGCTAGAAATGATTAAAATGTGGGTTGTTACACAAAGCAACAGCTGCCTCTTCAGAGCTTCCATTTTAGCCCAGAATAAGAGATGACAATCAAATTTTTGAATCACACATAGATTGTACCTTTCAATGAAGCTTGCATCAGTTTTTCTTCATTATTCCTAAGAAGGCAACTGATATTTGATGCATTTAACATGATTTTCCCTTTGTGAAATTACCACATATGGAGGCTCCAGGTGTTTTTTATCTTATTCTATGTAATTTCTATAAAAATTGACTTTTCAATATATACATCAAGGTATAAAAAGTGTAGAGTACATACAAATTATAGTTTATTGAACCACTTGTGTATAAGCTCCTGGTTTTCCTCCTAGCTCTTCTTACTATCTTTTACTTTTTATATTTATTATTTATTTATTTATTTGGTTTTGCTGGGTCTTAGTTGCAGTACACAGGATATTTTTAGTTCAGCATGCAAACACTTAGTTGCAGTTTATGGGATCTAGTTCCCTGATGAGGAATTGAACCTGGGCCCCCTACATTGGGAGCATGGTTCTTTAGCCACTGGACCACCAGGGAGGCAGGGGTAAGGAATGTTTCCCAATGCTTCCCCTTGGGAATAAAGGGAGCCTTCAATAAAAACACTATCACTGAAAACTAAGTTTTGGTAGGCTTTCCACAGGAGACAAACAAACAAACCACATTTTAAAGAGATAAAAACATCTTTGGTAGATTTCAATGTGGAAGCCCCCAATTTAGTGAGTAGTGTGCAGTGTTTGTGCATCTGTTTTTTGTTTTGTTGCTCAATTACATTTTTATTTTTCTTTTTTAGATGACCACTTCAGCTTTACTAAAGCAAATATTCAGGACAGATCAGAAAGATGAAAAAACTTTCTCACCAGTGACTACTTATTCCAGGCCCTCTGCTCACCTTGTCCTTGGGTCTAGCCAATGGATCCTCTAATAGGAAGTTGGCCTTCCCAGGAGGCCTTCTGTGTCTTGAGTTTTGCTAGCTTCTTAGTTAATTTTCATTTCATCAACCCCCTTCCCTCCCACATACACACAAGAATCAATACTCCTCAGACCTCATTATGTAAAACATGCAAAGCATAAAGTTTTCTCTTATAGGTTCTGGCACCACACAAAGGAATGGTGGCCTTCTTGTGTGTTCCCTGCAATCAATACTTCTGTTGCTATTTTTCAGTTTTGAAAATGTTTGTTTTCTTTTATTTCAAAAAATTCTTTGTTTCATCGGCCAAGGTGGGTCCTAAAAACTTAAAAGACTCTCACCAGTGTCTATTTTTCTTTAATGGTTAAGAAATGCAGAATCCCTGGGTCAGGAAGATCCCCTGGAGAGGAAATGGCAACCCACTCCAGTAATCTTGCCTGGAGAATTCCGTGGACAGAGGAGCCTGGCAGGCTACAGTCCATGGGGTTGCAAAGAGTCAAGCATGACTGGTCAACTATCACTCAATAGCATACTGTACCCTCTAGGTCAGACCAAGTGATTCCCTTAGGAACAGACTTGGCATTTGGGCTTTGCAATTTAGATTATGATCAACTGGGGACCTCAGTGTGGTAGATTCCTCTGTCTTAATTCTTCCCCCTTTTGGCAAAGTGATGAATTTTCTTATCTTTAAGACAGAGAATAGTACCACATAGTTAGCTAAAGGAAATGTGCACTATGCATTAGAGAGATTTTCTCATGAAGACATAGAGATTTCCTCTTATGACGATACACTCTGGAGTCCCAAAATGTTTTAATCTGAGCATTCTGCTTCTTCTTGAACCCTAACTTCAGGTCTAGCCAATGATACCTATAAACAAGGAGTTTGCCTTCCAGGAGGCTCTCTGCATTCTGGCTTTTTTTTTTTCTTTCTTTTTTTTTTTTACTGGAAGCCAGAATTTTGGTAAACCTCTTCCTTGTACCTCCACAAAAATCAAGATTATCACTCCATATCCACTTAAGCCGTAAAATCTTATTCTAAGTGTACTGGCACCACACAGGAATGGTGCCCTTCAGGTGTTATCCCATGAAGGGATACTAATAGTTACTATATTTTTCAAATGTTATACTTTTTAAATATCAGAACCTCAGTCATGTGGTTGGCCAAGGTGATATCATTTGTCCTAAAAGATTCGCCTTCATCAATGTCTACCTACCTATTCTATCACCTTTAATTTTGTTTGATTTGTTTTTATTTTTTAAAGTGATATATAGTTGATGTACAATATTATATAATTTGGGCTTCCCTCATAGCTCTGTCAGTAAAGAATCTGCCTGCAATCCAGGAGACCGGGTTTGATACCTGGGTTGGGAAGATCCCCTGGAGACGGAAATGGCAACCCACTCCAGGACTCTTACCTGGAAAATCCCACTGACGGAAGAGCCTGGAAGGCTATAGTCCATGGTATTGCAACAGTTGGACCCAATTTAGCAACTAAACCACCACCACATTATATAATTTAAAGGTATACAATACAATGATTCACAGTTTTTAAGGTTATACGCCATTTACAGTTATGAAAGAGTGACTAATATCAGAGCATTTTCATTTATGCAAAAAGAAATCTTTCACCCATTAGCAGGCACACTTCTCTGTCCTGTCCAAGCCCCTCAGTTCAGTTCAGTTCAGTTCAGTCACTCAGTCATGTCCGACTTTTTGCGACCCCATGAATCGCAGCATGCCAGGCCTCCCTGTCCATCACCAACTCCCGGAGTTCACTCAGACTCACGTCCATCGAGTCCGTGATGCCATCCAGCCATCTCATCCTCTGTCGTCCCCTTCTCCTCCTGCCCCCAATCCCTCCCAGCATCAGAGTCTTTTCCAATGAGTCAACTCTTCCCATGAGGTGGCCAAAGTACTGGAGTTTCAGCTTTAGCATCATTCCTTCCAAAGAAATCCCAGGGTTGATCTCCTTCAGAATGGACTGGTTGGATCTCCTTGCAGTCCAAGGGACTCTCAAGAGTCTTCTCCAAAACCACAGTTCAAAAGCATCAATTCTCCAGCGCTCAGCCTTCTTCACAGTCCAACTCTCACATCCATACATGACTACTGGAAAAACCATAGCCTTGACTAGACGGACCTTAGTCGGCAAAGTAATGTCTCTGCTTTTGAATATACTATCTAGGTTGGTCATAACTTTTCTTCCAAGGAGTAAGCGTCTTTTAATTTCATGGCTGCAATCACCATCTGCAGTGATTTTGGAGCCAAGAAAAATAAAGTCTGACACTGTTTCCACTGTTTCCCCATCTACTTCCCATGAAGTGATGGGACTGGATGCCATGATCTTCATTTTCTGATTGTTGAGCTTTAAGCCAACTTTTTAACTCTCCTCTTTCACTTTCATCAGGAGGCTTTTTAGCTCCTCTTCACTTTCTGCCATAAGGGTGGTGTCATCTGCATATCTGAGGTTATTGATATTTCTCCCAGCAATCTTGATTCCAGCTTGTGTTTCTTCCAGTCCAGCGTTTCTCATGATGTACTCTGCCTATAAGCTAAATACGCAGGGTGACAATATTCAGCCTTGACACACTCCTTTTCCTATTTGGAACCAGTCTGTTGTTCCATGTCCAGTTCTAACTGTTGCTTCCTGACCTGCATACAGATTTCTCAAGAGGCAGGTTAGGTGGTCTGGTATTCCCATCTCTCTCAGAATTTTCCACAGTTTATTGTGATCCACACAGTCAAAGGTTTTGACATAGTCAATAAAGCAGAAATAGATGTTTTTCTGAAACTCTCTTGCTTTTTCCATGATCCAGCAGATGTTGGCAATTTGATCTCTGGTTCCTCTGCCTTTTTTGAAACCAGCTTGAGGGCTACCACTAATCTACTTTCTCTCTCTATGGATTTGCATTCTGGACATTTTAGGTAAATGAAATATAATGTGTGGACTTTTGTGTCTGGCTTCTGTCATTTAGCATAATGTTTTCAAGGTTTATCCATATTTTAGCTTGTCTCAGAAACTCATTCCTTTTTGTGGATGAAAAATATTCCATTGTATGGATATATCACATTTTGTTGTATACATATATTAGCAAATAGACTTTTGAGTTGCTTCTATTCTCTGGCTATTGAATAATGCTCTCATGAACATTCATATACAAGTTCTTGTGTGGACATATGTTCTCATTTGTCCTGGGTATCTATGACAAACCTAGACAGCATATTAAAAAGCAGAGACATTACTTTGCCAACAAAGGTCCATCTAGTCAAAGCTATGGTTTTTCCAGTAGTCATGTATGGATGTGAGAGTTGGACCATAAAGAAAGCTGAGCACTGAAGAATTGATGCTTTTGAACTCTAGTGTTGGAGAAGACTCTTGAGAGTCCCTTGGACTGCCAGGAGATCCAACCAGCCCATCCTAAAGGAGATCAGTCCTGAATATTCATTGGAAAGACTGATGCTGAAGCTGAAACTCCAATACTTTGGCCACCTGATGTGAAGAACTGACTTATTGGAAAATACCCTGATGTCAGGAAAGATCAAAGGAGGAAAAGAGGATGACAGAGGATGAGATGGTTGGATGGCATCACCAATTTGATGGACATGAGTTTGAGCAAGCTTGGGAGTTGGTGATGCACATGGAAGCCTGGTGTGCTGCAGTCCATGGGGTTGCAAAGAGTCGGACACAACTGAGCAATTGAACTGAACTGATGGTATGCCCATCAACACAGATTTATAATAACTGATTGATTATATAGAAAATTATATAATTATAATTATATAGAAAAATTATAAACAAAAATATATTTAATTATCTGTTATATTTACCTATATAGTTACCTTTTTCAGTACTTAGGTCTTTCTCAGTCCTTTGATGAGCTGCTCACAGTCTAGGAATGTATTTGGCCATCTAGACTCTCAGGGATACATAAGAACTTTTTAAAGTCTATTGGACATCTCATTCTCCAGCTTTTCATTTTAAGACTTTGGTTAGCCTATTTTTTTTTTTGTCCTAACTATTATCCACCACTTAAGGCAATACTGAAGTTAAATAATGCCTGTATATATTTTTGACAAATACCCTCAAGAAAAAGGCTTTTAGGACTATGTGAGCTCTGACTATATCCTTGCAAGTAGGAGCATTCCAGGATCAGTCAAATAATAGCAGTTCTCTTGGAGTGAGGCTTTGAAGGATTTCCAAAACTGTCCTGCTCCCTCCAGTGTTCCCATTATGTTGGTTTTTATTGTGATTATGAACTATACTGGTTTTCCGGACTACCACTGAGCTGGAAAGAATGCAGTGTAAATAAGAGTTGTTAAAACACCACAAGCTCACTGTTTCGAGATTTAGCCACTTTTCTTAAATAAACATTTCCAAAGTTGCCATAAACTTCTTGTTAATTTCCAGAGCTCTGAAAAAGTTGATTCTGACACACTTTACCTGTTTTTTCATTGCTTTTGTGGAGGAGAGAATTTTCAAGTGTCCTTTGACATTTTTGACACCATTAGCCTGTTACTTAGTTTTCACAGCTATTTTTTGCTTTGTTGTTCCTTCAATTTGGACAGCAGCACGTCATGAGTTCAGCCAAGGTGATCGATCCCCTGTGGATCCTGAAAAGTCAGAAACTTCTTTTCCATTATCTGTCTTATTACTCCCTTGGTCAAGACCACTGACTCTTCTCCTGGCAGCCTTCACACTCCTAGGCCACCTAATTAAGAAGATCTTACCTTAAGAGGAAAAATCCCCATGACTCCTCAGTAAACTACCTAACTAGACATTTACAAAGCACCATATACAGCTGGGAGTGATCCATGTGGAAACTTATTTTTATTTTCCTCTTTTTCTTTATAAGTGGAAAGAATTCCTACTATTTAACAGAGAATAATGTCTCATAGTTCATTAGGCCAAACACCCATCATGCATCATTGGGAGGGTTAAAGCTTTCCTCACTGATAGATGTGCAGTCTGCAGCCTTGTTTCAATATCTTGGCTTACTCCTTCCACTGAACCCATGTCTCACTTGTCCTTTTGATTAAATGTGTTCTTGGCTTTGCCCTGAATGCTGCCATATCACCTGTGTGACAGCTGGAGACTGTCCTGGTGTCGGGCTTCCTGGTTGAATGAACCAAAGGGTTCCCTGAAAACCCTGGGGTTTGCTTCCTTTGGCTTTGTTCCAAAAACTGAGGAGACTGTCCAAAGGAGACAGTCATCTCGGCTGAAGGGCTGCAAGGCACTGTCACTAAAAGATTACAGCACAGTTAGACATCAGTCAGGGAGTCTCCACCCTGGGTTACCATACATTATTAGGTGATGCTGGAGAAAAGAAAAGTCTGCCAATTGATCAATCAATCGATAATAAGATGGTCACCTTACATTTGAGAAAGTACACTTCTTCACACTATCTCCTCTGAGTGTTTATCAGACACCCTTGTCTTCTTGCAAAATTTCAAAAATTTGCAATACTGCCACATATACATGTACATCCCAGTCATTGGATCTTACCCATAAGGTCTGTTACACATATTTAAATATTTTAATTCCCATAATTTCTATGAACGTTGGCTTGATAGCATCCCAAAGTTGAACTGAGCATGGTCTGTATCTAGTAATATAGTCCCCGAATGAGCAAGGTAGCCTGCTGCAGTAACTTGCTATTTACAAAGCACTCTATTGCCTGTATTCTCCATAGTGCCAGTCTCATGCCCTTCTTTACCTATCCCTCACAAGATATTAAATAAGCTGTTTTCATCCCTGGGATATAGGAGCTTACTATCTCCCCTGGAATTCTATGTTAACAATTGACTTATTTATACTAATTAGTGACTATGTAAATTAGAGCAATTAAAGTACATAGCATTGGTTTGTCCTGCTGCTGCTGCTAATGCTGCTAAGTCGCTTCAGTCATGTCTGACTCTGCCACCGCAGAGACGGCAGCCCACCAGGCTACCCCATCCCTGGGATTCTCCAGGCAAGAACACTGGAATGGGTTGCCATTTCCTTCTCCAATGCATGAAAGTGAAAAGTGAAAGTGAAGTCGCTCAGTCGTGTCCGATTCCTAGCGACCCCATGGACTGCAGCCTGTCAGGCTCCTCCGTCCATGAGATTTGCCAGGCAAGAGTACTGGAGTGGGTTGCCATTGCCTTCTCCTTGGTTTGTTCTACGATACAATAAATAAAATGCTTCCTTATTTTATTTTTCTCATTATCTCTGACCAGCACTCCCCTTGAGGTAGTCCCACAATGTTATCCATCCCCAGCACACTAAGTGTGCCTGCATTTCAGGATGCTGGAGAGGGCTCTCTCCAGCCTTGGAAGAGGACTATTACTAAGAGAACATGGAAGACTTAGGGAAGTACATGCACTTTGCTATACTCAGGGGGAAGATTCACATTTATTGAGGGAAAATTTACAGACTTACAAATGGGACTTTTTGGTCACAATTTCAATTAAAAATCTCAAAGCTGAAGATAGTAAGAGTGAACTGAAAGTGAAAGTGTTAGTCTCACAGTCATGTCCAACTATTTACGGCCCTGTAGCCCACCAGGCTCCTCTGTCCATGGAATTCTCCAGCAAGAATACTGGATTGGGTAGCCATTTCCTTCTTCAGGAGATCTTTCCAACCCAGGGGTCGAACATGGGTCCTCCTGCATTGCAGGCAGACTCTACGGTCTGAGCCACCAGGGAAACAACCTATCCATATATACAAAAAAAGAAAAAAAAAAGCTTCAAGTAGATGCTGGATACCTATTCCAAGGCTTTCTCAGTTCAGTTCAGTCACTCAGTCATCTCCGACTCTTTGTGACCCCATGGACTGTAGCACACCAGGCTTCCCTGTCCATCACCAACTCCCGGAGCTTATTCAAACCCATGTCCATTGAGTCAGTGATGCCATCCAACCATCTCATCTTCTGTCATCCCCTTCTCCTCCCACCTTCAATCTTTCCCAGCATCAGGGTCTTTTCAAATGAGTCAGATCTTCACATCAGGTGGCCAAAGTATTGGAGTTTCAGCTTCAGCATCAGTCCTTCCAATGAACACTCAGGACTGATTTCCTTTAGGATGGACTAGTTGGATCTCCTTGCAGTCCAAGGGACTCTCAAGAGTCTTCTCCAACACCACACTTCAAAAGCATCAGTTCTTCAGTGCTCAGCTTTCTTTATAGTCCAACTCTCACATCCAAACATGACTACTGGAAAAACCATAGCTTTGACTAGATGGACCTTTGTTGGCAAAGTAATGTCTCTGCTTTTTAATATGCTGACTAGCTTGGTCATAACTTTTCTTCCAAGGAGCAAGTGTCTTTTAATTTCATGGCTGCAGTCACCATCTGCAGTGATTTTGGAGCCCCCCAAAATAAAGCCCTGTCACTGTTTCCACTGTTTCCCCATCTATTAGCCATGAAGTGATGGGATTAGATGCCATGATCTTAGTTTTCTGAATGTTGAGTTTTAAACCAACTTTTTCACTCTCCTCTTTCACTTTCATCAAGAGGCTCTTTAGTTCTTTCTAACAGATATTTAAAATGTTCCTGTGAACCTCACCCTACCCTGCCTCTGGCTAAATTATATGGGAGATGTATGTTAAATTAATTGGTAAGAGTTGTGAATGGTGGGGCCACTGGGGTTTTTCCTATAGTTCCTTGAGCTAAGAGACAATGGAAATGGAAAGCAAGAGGTATGTGGATAACAAAAATAAAGGCCTGCATCCTGATTCTTGGCAGTGTGGATAGTGAGGCCTCATGACTCCGAAAAGGAAATGGCTATGGGATGTGCGTCTAAGATAGGACCATTAGACATCTCATAAAATATACCAATGTCCCAACAGAAAGATGGCCATGTCCCAAGCAGGCACTGAATAGTAGCTTCCTGATGAGTCCCGTGAGTCATCAGACAGGGACCGTATCAACAGAGCTGTGGCAACTTGTGTGAGCTAATAAACAAGACCAGATGGCTCCACTTTTCTCTCTTCTCAATGACTTAGTGTTGTGTAAGCTCTCACTGGAAGGAGTGTCAATTGCTCAGGCTGGTTATTGGGTGGGGTTAGACTCTAAATAAAGACAGCAAACTTTTTACTGGGGTTAATGGGAAGGGGAAGAATGTTAACAGGGGCTCCAGATACAATCTGAGCATTATCAGGATCATTGGTGAGGCTGGAAAAGATATTGTTCTAGGACCTAAGGATTCTTCTGAGAAACAGTTGTATGGGAAAGTAAACAAATCTGACTCTCAGAAATAAATTAGTATCTGAGGATGAGAGATAGACTTTAACTATAGCATGGTGTATATCAGATTGTATTTTAGGCCAGGCCTTGGAGACTGGAGTCTGAACCCTTTAGCAAGGAGGCTGCTTTACTGCAGTAAATCTCCATAGGACATTGAAAACAAAAGAATCAGTAGCATGGGTGCCAACAGCTTTGGCAGCAACATGATGCACGACCTCTAATACAGTGTCAGTACTCTAAGTGCAATTATCTGCAGTGTTGTTACAACAAAGAATTCAGCATCTACAATGTCACCTTGGTCCAACAAAGAGTTTAGGCACTGGTGTTCCTGGTGAAAGCATCAGCATCCTGGAGCCATCTGTGGAGAGTAGCCACAAAATGCATCTTAACAATAGATAGGGACGGAAATGGGTTGTGATCCTTTCGAAGGAGATTGTTGCAGGCTGAGCAAATTAGTCAAGAAGCTCACTTTAAGATCCTATTCACCTCACTGCGAAGCATCTCAGCTACATTTCACCATCCTTGTCAAAGCAAGCAAAAAATGGCTATTGCCTGGACAACTGCAAGGGAGGGCATCAAGAAAGAATGGACTTTGTAGGTATGGAAAGAACAAGAGTTTGTGGTTGGAAGTAATAAAACTTCATGTGAGATTCTAAAGTTGCTTGCAGAATTCCTTTGGATATATATTTGATATATATCTAGCTTGCTCCTCCCTCCTCTGCCATGCAGGGCAAGACCATGTGGACATAAACATTTTTATCTGAGATGACATCAGTATCTTAACTCTTGTTTAACAGGTACCTAGGGAAAACTGGCAAAGAAAACCAACCAATAAATATCAATGATGCTTATTTGCAGATGTGACAAGAGGTACAGATATGACAAGAGGAACACCGGGAATCTTACAGGAGAGTGAAAAGGTATTTGACCAAGGAGCCCTTCTACCACTACTATGAGGAAAAGAGAGGCCAAAAAGTAATACATGTTTCTAACATTACGATTATGTCGAGTATTACTTCAAGGTAAGTGTAAATGTAAAAAATAACCAGAAACTGAAGAATTCCTACTTCAGAAATGTAGTGTATGAACAAAGATCAACTTTGCTCACTTTCTGAGTGATAGTTTCAGGGCCACAGACCTAAAATTTAGTAGAAATAATGTTGAGACATCTGCCAATGTGACTTACAAGAACGAATTTCCAACTAAAAAGTCCTAACTCCCAGGCACTGTTTTCATTGACATTATTACTGTGTAACAAAAATCCATGTGCGACTGTTTTTGTGACCTAGCTGATATAACATACAGATATGGAATATTTTTGTTTGAAACAAAAAATCCAGACAGATTGTTTATCAAGGTTATCTTTTCTGATTTGTTGATATATTATGAACATTTTTAAAAATGAATAAGAATTAACCCCCACTGAGTTACACATTTATGTTCCCATCATATGAAATAAAACAGTGGACTTCCCTGGTGGTCCAGTGGTAAAGAATCCACCTGCCAATGCAGGGGACACAGGGTTTGATCCCTGGTCCGGGAAGATCCCACGTGCTGCTGGGCAACGATGCCCATGTACAACTACTGAAGTCTGCATGCCTAGAGCCTGTGCTCCACAACAAGAGAAGCCACCACAAAGAGAAGCCTGCACACCACAACTAGAGAGTAGCCCTTACTCTCCACAACTAGAGAAAAGCCCGCACACAGCAATCAAGACCCAGTGTAGCTGTAAATAAATAAATACTTCAGAGTATTTATGGAAAATCATTTTAAGAAAACAAAAAATTAAGTAAAATAGTAATAAATTGAAACTCTCCCAGAAATACCTAGATGTATTTTTTTTTCATTTATTTGTGTGATGAATATGTTGGTAATTATTCCAGCTATACTTTAAGTAGAATCTTGCTGCTGCTGCTGCTGCTGCTAAGTTGCTTCAGTCATGTCCATCTCTGTGAGACCCCATAGATGGCAGCCCACCAGGCTCCCCCATCCCTGGGATTCTCCAGGAAAGAACACTGGAATGGGTTGCATTTCCTTCTCCAATGCAGGAAGGTGAAAAGTGAGAGTGAAGTCACTCAGTTGTGTCCAACTCTTAGCGACCCCATGGACTGCAGCCCACCAGGCTCCTCCATCCATGGGATTTCCAGGCAAGAGTACTGGAGTGGGGTTCCATTGCCTTCTCCATAAGTAGCATCCTAGAACCCCTCAATCCCTTACCATTCCATGCTGTTTTGTCACCATACCCAAACATCTGTTTTGTTTGTATCTGCTGAGTTCTGCAATACAAAGTTGGCTCCACTACAAGTGAATGCCATTTAATCTCAGTTCAGCTTTAAATACTGATTGGCAATTCTTTATTTCTTTACCCCTATGTTGATGTCCCTCAAGCAGCTGTTCGAAATTGTTTCACTCTTCAAAGGCTCTCAATCTTCAAAGAAGACAATCAAAGGAAGGAAACAGAACAATTTCAAAAAAGTATAGTTCATGAAAATATATCTGAAATAGAATTTGAAACTGCATATTATAAAAGGAAATTGACTCAGTCAAAGCAATGAGACATATTCGAGTAAAACTACTAGAGTCTAAGGGGGAAATGTCAGTGAAAGGACAAAATTGCTCATAAAGGAGAGAAAGCCAGATTGTTGTCAGACTTTGACAACAATCATTATGCCAGCAGGAAATGGAATAGCATGTTTAATATACTCAAGGAAAGAAAAGCTGAGCCAAAGATTTTATACCCAGTCTGATTTTCAAATAGAAAGGCAACAAATTTATCAACATGTGAGAAATCAGGGAATCTTGTTCCCACAGTTCTCTCCTTATTTTAGAGAACTATCTTCTAACAATCAAAACATCCAGAAATATTATCAACCTAAAGCCTGATGACATAGATCATTAATGGCAGCTAAAATGACAGAAAAGAGAAGCAACCCACATTGTGTACCTCCAAACAGAACACACCACTACCTAAGAAGCCAAGAGAAAAACACAAATAAACCCAAATCTGATTAGCCCTGTAGAACTAACTACTAATCTACAGGAAACTCAGGACTGAGAAGCATATTAAACTGCAACAGAGAATGTCATCAAGTGAAATCAAGACTGTGGGAAACTCTAGAGACAAAGGACACCATTTCTTCAACAAGTAAATTACAATAGTAGGAGGATAGTCGCTGAAATAAAAGAGGCATATGGTGAATTTCCTGGTGGTCCAATGTTTAAGACTTGGCCTTCCACTGCAGGAGGCCTGGGTTTGATCACTGGTTGGGGAGCTAAGATTCCACATGCCTCACAGCCAAAAAACCAAAACATAAAATAGCAGCAATATTGTAACAAATTCAATAAAGATTTTAAAAGAGAGAGAGAGACTTCTGGCAGAGAGGGAAGTATAACTAAACTAGTGCTTAAGTTAAGTCTTTGTCACTCAGTTGTGTGTCTGACTCTGCAACCCCAAGGACTGTAGTCTGCCAGGCTCCTCTGTCCATGGGATTTCCCAGCAAGATTACTGGAGTGGGTTGCCATTTCCTCCTCCAGGGGATCTTCCCAATCCAGGAATAACGTTTGTGTGATAAACTTATAAAGAAAGAAGTAATCGCTATGAAGGTTAGAATTGTGATTACTTTTGAGAAGAGGAAAGGGGTTGTGGGTAGGGTAGGACATGGCAAAATTCTACTTTTTAACCTAGGTGGTGGTTTTAAAGTTGTCTGCCTCATAAAAACTGGTTGACTTATACATTTGTTCTAGGGAATTTCTTGTATCTGTTAGATATTATACTAAAGAAAACTATTTTTAAAATAACTATATATTGCTTCATATACTTTTATGTTAAAGGATTGATGCATTAATAGCCAGTCCAAATACACAGAATTTTACACAGCAGGGCAGGTCTAGAAAGGTCTAGTTGTTTAGAAGATAATGAACAACTTAGGGTTTATGAGGACTCCTGCAGCAAAAAAAAAAAAGAAGAGAAAGAGGAACAGGAGGAGGGGATGGTGGGGAGGGGAGGGGGGAAGGAGGGAAGTAGGGAAAGGCAAAAGGAGAGGAGGAGAGATAGGGAAAGGGAAAAGGACACCATAAAACACATTCTCCTGCTCTTATCTATAAGAAGTCTCATCACTTCCATTATTTTTGTTGTAAGTGGAGTTTCCTCATGTTTACAACAAATAAGCAACAGAGAACTGTTTAAGAAATCAGTGTGCACAAAGACTTAGGCAAATACTGCTACTTAACACAGTTGCCTATAGAAGACCAAAGCTAACAAAACCAACAACTGTGTCTGGAAGTTATATCTTTTGAAATTTTATGTTTACAATGCTATAACTGTATTTTAATATTCAACCATATGAATAATGGAAGGAGAATTTACCTGGAAGTGAGATTTGGAGTAGCCCAACTACACTGTATTTTTAAAATTTAGCGTTTTTATTTTTATTGAAGGATAATTGCTTTACAGAATTTTGCTGTTTTCTGTCAAACCTCAACATAAATCAGCCATAGGTATACATATATCCCCTCTTTTTTGAAACTCCCTCCCATCTTCCTCCCCATCCCACCCCTCTAGGTTGATACAGAGCCGCTGTTTGAGTTTCCTGAGCCATACAGCGAATTCCCGTTGGCTATCTATTTTACATATGGTAATGTAAGTTTCCATGTTACTCTCTCCATACATCTCACCCTCTCCTCCCCTCTCCCCATGTCCATAAGTCTATTCTCTATGTCTGTTTCTCCATTGCTGCCCTGTAAATAAATGCTTCATAACCATTTTCCTAGATTCCATATATATGTGTTAGAATATGGTATTTATCTTTATCTTTCTGACTCATTTCACTCTGTAAAATAGGTTCTAGGTTCATCCACCTCATCAGAACTGACACAAATGTGTTCCTTTTTATGGCTGAGTAATATTTCATTGGGTATATGTACCACAACTTCTTCATCCATTCACCTGTCGATGGATATCTAGGTTGCTTCCATGTTCTAGCTATTGTAAATAGTGCTGCAATGAACAATGGGATACATGTGTCTCTTTCAATTTTGGTTTCCTCTGTATATATGCCTAGGAGTGGGGTTGCTGGATCATATGGTGGTTTTAATCATAGTTTTTAAAGGAATCTCCGCCATCTTCCATAGTGGCTATATCAATTTACATTCCCACCAACAGTGCAAGAGTGTTCCCTTTTCTCCACACCTTCTCCAGCATTTATTGTTTGTAGACTTTTTGATAAGGGCCATTCTGACTGGTGTGAGGTGATATCTCATTGAAGTTTTGATTTGCATTTCTCTAATAATGAGCAATGTTGAGCATCTTTTCATGTGTTTGTTAGCCATCTGTATGTCTTCTTTGGAGAAATGTCTGTTTAGGTCTTCTTCCCACTTTTTGATTGGGTTGTTTGTTTTTCTGGTATTGAGTTGTATGAGCTGCTTGTATATTTTAGAAATTAATCCTTGTCAGTTGTTTCATTTGTATTATTTTCTCCCATTCTGAGGGTTTTCTTTTCACCTTGCTTATAGTTTCCTTTGTTGTGCAAAAGCTTTTAAGTTTAATCAGGTTCTAGTTATTTATTTTTTTTTTATTTCTGTTACTCTAGAAGGTGGGTCATAGAGGATCTTGCTTTGATATATCTCATCGAATGTTCTGCCTATATTTTCCTGTAAGGGTTTTATAGTTTCTGGTCTTACATTTAGGTCTTTAGTCCATTTTGAGTTTATCTTTGTGTATGGTGTTAGGGAGTCTTCTAATTTCATTCTTTTACATAGAGCTGTCCGGTTTTCCCGGCACCATTTATTGAAGAGGCTCTTTTGCCCCATTGTATATTCTTGCCTCCTTTTTAAAAAATAACGTACCCATAGGTGCATGTGTTTATTTCTAGGCTATATTGTTTCATTGGTCTATATTTCTGTTTTTGTGCCAGTACCATAATGTCTTGATGACTATAGCTTTGTAATATAACATGAAGTCAGGAAGCTTGATTTCTCCAGCTCCATTCTTCTTTCTCAAGATTGCTTTGGCTACTCAGGGTCTTCTGTGTTTCCATATGAATTGTGAAATTTTTTATTCTAGTTCTGTGAAAAATGCCATTGGTAATTTGATAGGGATCGCATTGAATCTGTAGAATGCATTTGGTAGGATAGTCATTTTCACAATATTCATTCTTCCTACCCAGGAACATGGAATATCTCTCCATCTGTTTATGTTATCTTTGATTTCTTTCACTAGTGTCTTATAATTTTCTGTGTACAGTTCTTTCATCTCCTTAGGTAAGTTTATTCCTAGATATTTAATTCTTTTTGTTGCAATGGTGAATGGGATTGATTTCTTAATTACTCTTTTTGATTTTTTGTTGTTAGTATATAGAAATGCAAGTGATTTATGTGTACTGATTTTGTATCCTGCAACTTTACTAAATTCACTGATTAGCTCTAGTAATTTTCTGATACAATCTTTAGGGTTTTCTATGTACAGTATCATGTCATCTGCAAACAGTGAGAGCTTTACTTCTTTTCTGATCTGGATTCCTTTTATTTCTTTTTCTTCTCTGACTGCTGTAGCTAGGATTTCCAGAACTATATTGAATAATAATGGCAAAATTGGACACCCTTGTCTTGTTCCTGATCTAATGGGGAATGCTTTCAGTTTTTCACCCTTGAGAATAATGTTTACTGTAAGCTTATCATATATGGCCTTTACTGTGTTGAGCTAGATTCCTTCTATGCCCATTTTGTAAAGAGTTTTAATCATAAATAGGTGCTTAATTTTGTCAAAGGCTTTTTCTGCATCTATTGAGATTATCATATGGTTTTTATCTTTCAATTTGTTAATATGGTGTATCACATTGATTCATTTGTGTATATTGAAGAATTATGAGCTTTTTGATGTGTTGCTGAATTCTGTTTGCTAAAATTTTGTTGAGGACTTTTGCATCTATGTTCATCAGTGATATTGGTCTGTAGTTTTCTTTGTGTTGTCTTTGGTTTCGGTATCAGGGTGATGGTGGCCTCATAGAATGAATTTGGAAGTGTTCCTTCCTCTGCAATTTTTTTGAAAGAGTTTTAGAACAGGCATTAGCTCTTCTCCAAAGGTCCGTCCAGTCAAGGCTATGGTTTTTCCAGTAGTCATGTACGGATGTGAGAGTTGGACTGTGAAGAAAGCTGAGCACCAAAGAATTGATGCTTTTGAACCGTGGTGTTGGAGAAGACTGAGAGTCCCTTGGACTGCAAGGAGATCCAACCAGTCCATTCTGAAGGAGATCAGCCCTGGGTGTTCTTTGGAAGGAATGATGCTAAAGCTGAAGCTCCAGTACTTTGGCCACCTCATGCAAAGTTGACTCATTGGAAAAGACTGATGCTGGGAGGGATTGGGGGCAGGAGGAAAAGGGGACAACAGAGGATGAGATGGCTGGATTGCATCACCGACTCAATGGACATGAGTTTGAGTGAACTCTGGGAGTTGGTGCTGGACAGGGAAGTCTGGTGTGCTGCAATTCGTGGGCTCACAAAGAGTTGGACACGACTGAGTGACTGAACTGAACTGAACTGAAACCATGCTCTGAACATATGTTGTCATTATGGCTTTTTTGTTCTATTTATATGTTCCAGGCAGAATCAATTTAGCATAATTCTGAACGCATAGGATTTGTAGAATGGTAAATGAACATTGGCTTTTCAACTTTTTTTGGGGCTGCACTGGCCCCCAAAAAGAGAGTGAACCTGTCCTTTGAAACCAGGCACTGACTTCTCCTCTCTAGTTCTAAGTCCTAGATGGTATCTTCTTCCAACAGAAGGCTATTTCATCTACATTGAAAATCTGGTTTTTAGCATAGCTACCCTCATGAATTATCTTAGTTAGGTTTTCTAGATAACTTGCTGCAGCTTCTACATCAGCACTTGCTGCTTTTCCTTGCACTTTGATGTTACAGAAACACTTTCTTTTCTCAAACGTCATGAACCAACCTCTGCTACCTACAAACTTTTCTTCTGCAGCTTCCTTACCTCTCTCAGCCTTCACAGAAGTAAGAGAGTTACGGCCTTGCTCTTGATTAGCCTTTGGCTTAAGGGAATATTCTGACTGGTTTGATCTTCCATCCAGACCACTAAAACTTTCTCCATATCAGCAATGAAGGTTATTTCTGTTTCTTAACATTCAAGTGCTTACTGGTGTAGCACTTTCCATTTCCTTCAAGAATTTTTCCTTTGTTATTAATAATTTGGCTAACTGTTTGGTGCAAGAGCGCTAGTTTTTTGTCTATCTTGGCTTTTGATGTGCCTTCCTCACTAAGCTTAATCAAATTTTCTAGCTTTTGGTTTAAAGTTTGAGACAAGTGACTCTTCCTTTCATTTGAACACTTAGAGTTATTAGTTGGCCTAATTTTCAATATTGTTTTGTCTCAGACTCAGAGTCTCAGATAATAGAACACACACAATATTTATTAAGTTTGCTGTTTTATATGACTGTAGTTTGTGGACCCCAAAATGATTACAATAGTAACGTAAAAGATCACTGATTACAGGTCAGCGTAACAAGTATAATAATGATGAAAAATTGAAACAAAGTTTGAGAATTACCAAAATGTGACATAGAGATACAAAATGAGAAAATGCTGTTGGAAAAATGGTGCCTATAGACTTATTTGATGTAGGGTTGCCACAAACCTTCAGATTGTGAAAAATACAGTATCTGTGAAACACAATAAAACAAAGCATGTCTATAATTCATTCAGAATCCAGTATCACTTGGATTAATTCTGATGATGATGGTTCCCCCCTCCTCCTTCAAACAAGCATTTGCTTCTATGAATCAGAAAACACGTAGAGAAACAAACATGCTGCGTGTAATTTTGGCAACAACTTCCTAATTGTCTCTTCCTTCAGGTAAGCATTTAAGTATATTCCCCAGACCCCACAGCTATCTCATCCAACCTCAGATATCACTGGAATTAATTTCAGTGTTTGCCCACAGCCTGAGCTTTCCCCTGGGCTTTGGGGTTTTGTCTGTTTCTTTGCCTATTCCCACCCTCAAGCCTTGCCTTTTTCTTGTGCTGTTTTTGCTCTTTTCACTCTAGTTAGCACTGTATGTCACACCTCTCCACCTCATAAGAATATAAGATTCTTCAACTTGGCATCTATAAATCACCTGACTGCTTGGCTTAAGGGGTGTTTGAGGCTGACACATTTTAGCCTTGGGATTGGATATACAAAGCCCATATTTAAAAATATAAAGAGAGAGAAAGGACAAGCGGTAGGAGATCAAAAGAGTACAAACAAGCTGGTCCTATAATGTGGCTTACAATCAGAAAGAGCTGAAGAATGCCAGCTTTGATGTAGAAAAGAAAATTCAACAAAAAAGGACTTCGTCCACTCTCTATTTATAAACTTGAGAGTCATGAGCATATTTGATAATCAGTCTTTCTATCAGGAAACCCTCTGATAGGCTCTGCCTTTTATCACAAAGCTCTTTTCCAGAAAGTTCTGTCCTCATCCCTCCACCTTCAGAGAAACACTCAAGGGAGAAGGGATTTAGTTCAGCTATTCTTCATCCAAACACATCTGACCTTCTACCTCACTGTTTGCTTCTTCCTAAATGTCTTCATGCCCCTGCCCTTGTAAAAATTCCCAGAGAGGGGAATTCTACTCAGTCCTCATTCCATCAATCATATTCTGAGTCTGCCCCTGATATTTTCTGTAACTAGGCTTCATAAGGGCTTCCTCGATGGCTCAGATGGTAAAGAATCTTCCTGCAATGTGGAAGACCCCAGGTTTGATCCCTGGATCAGAAATATTCCCTGGAGGAGGAAATGTCAACCCACTCCAGTATTCTTGCCTGTGAAATCCCATGGACAGAGGAGCCTGGTGGGCTACAGTCCATGGGGTCACAAAAGAGTTGGATACAACTGAGTGATTAAACAACAAAGTCTTCATAAGCACTCCTGATTAAGCTTCTCATGGTTCCAGAGGCTAAGTCATCTGGCTTCTTCTTCAGAGCCTTGGGCCCAGATGAGGCTTCAAGAGAAACAGGCTAAGGGGCTACAGCAATAGAGTTGGGTTTGGAGTGGGGGGCCTTATGGATACTGCCTGCACTGTGTCCAACAGGTGGACCTCCCCTTGGGACACACATGTGGCCAGACATGCAGGTCCTGGGGAGGAGGCCACAGACCAGCTCCTGAGGAGGATCTGCTGAGAAGAGGCCTGCCTGAGGCATGAGCTCAAGTGACTTTCTTCTGGTTTCCCTCATGTCTCTATCTCTCCAGCTCATGAGCTCTGCCCACTCATCCAGACCAGCTCCCCCAATAATACCCAAATGAAATATATGAATAATGATGAACAGTTTTCTCCTCTTCCAGCAAAACAGTCCCATTCCCAGTGCATACAATGATGGTATTTTCATGAACCAAAAAGTAGGGCCTATTTTCTGGTGTAAGGACTTAGAGCCAGACAGAGATTTTGGAATTGAGGCTATCTTGGGGGATCCAGGGCTTTTGCTTTCCAGGGCATAGGTCTAGACTAGTTTGGGGGAGGAATCTGAAGTCCAGTTCATGAAAGTGAACATAATTCATTCAGCCTTACGTTATGAGGTACTTCTGTGGTCAGTGCTGTGCACTATCAAATCAAACCTTCCATTACTCCTATCTTCAAGGGAATGACAGACACTGTTCCATCTCCAAAATATGACAAAGGGCGTAGATTTCTCCTTAAATGTGAGTATGTATATCAGTTGGACATGCTGGGACTCTGACGACTGAACATTAAGTAAACATCCTTAGAGTGATTGTTTATGCAATGTAAGTTTTGTTCATTCGTATATCACTGACTATCAATACATATTGCAAATATTTTCAAATCATGTCTTGTACAAGTACACTGGCCATTAAGAAACCCAGGCATTACCATTTACTGACCGTGTCACCCTAATTGATTAAGTAGCTTAAAGCAGATTTTCTAAAAATCTTTGCCAATTCCACAATGGATCAGAGCCTCCACCTTGGCAGTTTTTAGGAGTCAACAGAAAGGAGAATAGTAACAGTTTAGAGCAGTAAATTGTTTCTTGAGCTCTACTAGTTCTCTCCAAGTCTAGATATATCCGGAAATATAGCAAAGGCATCTCAAAGGAAGAATAACTCCTCTCTTTCTCCAGACTAAGCCAGCTATCTTTATTCAAATACAGATGACCACTTTGTGCAGTGGAACCCAGAACAAGGTTGAAGCATTTCTCTCTTTCATTTAGAACCAGACATGTGCTGGTAAATTTTAACAACTGGCTCTCCAGCAGGGAAAGTGGTCTCTATTTGTAACATCTATATATTTCCATGGTATTAAAATCTCTCACTATGGTCTATTTCAAGCCACCAAACTGATATCACAGAATGGGGAGTCAGAAAGAGGTCCACAGAATTAACTTTCATGAGACGAGGTGAGCCAGCACCAGCTCTGTGACCAGAAATGTAATTCATTTAGGAAAGAAGAGAAAGTTAAAAGGATAAAGAGTAGTAGCCTCCAGTTGTGAAGGGCTATCATGAAAACTGATCATTTCAATGATACAAAAAAAAAAAAAAACAATTGAAATTGTATACTGCAGGAAAATGAGTAGTTGGTATAAGAATATAGAAATGAGTGTTGATTTGGATTCAAGTACTGGTTCTATCACTACCAACTTTGATCACTTAACCTTATGGACCTTTAGAATCTTCATCTAGAGTAACAAGATGGTACCATTGATACACGCAGAGTTCTAAAAACAACTAGCTCACTCAATAAAAAATATTAGCTCTTATCATCATCATCCTCACCATCATCACCACCACTATCTGCAAAATTGGTATAACAACCAGTTTATTTTCCTCACAGGGGTTTTACAGACTGAAATGTTGCATGTGAAAGTAAATCTACAAATGCCATTTCAATCAGGTATTCCCATAATTATTTGCTAACCTCAGAGATGTAAGAAAACTAAAGGTATCCTTAAGGAAAATGCATGTTTTTTCTAGGAAGCTCTAAAAATAAGTCTCATTGTCTAGGAAGGATCGTGTCATAGTCACAGTCACAGGGGAGTTTGTTAGACTTTAGAGATCATATGATCTAACACCCTCTTATATGGATGTGAAAACAGTTACTGAGAGTTTAAGTAGTTTAGCAGCACAGTAAGAATTAGCATCCAGGCTATTTGGGTTATGGTATTCTTGCCATCAAGGGCACAGCGATATTGAACTTGACACTCTTCAGTCACTTGCAGATCTTGCTGACTAGCCAGCTAAAGTGGGGTAATAAATGAAAACGATATTCTTAACCAATATTCTAAGATCCGAAACTAGTGGGAGTTTTGATACAGGGGCTTCCCAGATGGCGCTAGTGGTAAAGAACTGCCTGCCAACACAGGAGACATAAGAGACGAGGGTTCGATCCTTGGGTCAGGAAGATTCCCTGGAAAAGGGCATGGCAACCACTCCAGTATTGCTGCCTGGAGAATCCCCTTGGACAGAGGAGCCTGGGGGTGCTATAGTCCAAGGGGTCACACAGAGTTGGATGTGACTGAAGTGACTTAGCACAAAATGCTCAATTCAATATCAGGGTTTTGGATTCTCTCTTTCATGATATTTTCTTACAAGGCAGAGAAACTTAAGGATCTAGGTTAATCTAAAGTTTTACTTGCTGCACTTGTATCCTGAGATCACTTTTTGCCTATTCTTTTCAGAGGCAAGAAGAAAGGTCCCCTGGTCCATTGGAATCCAAAGTGTAACCCATCTAAAATGTTGCATTACCTCCTTGAACTTCAGTTTCTTCGTATGTAAAGACAGATGGTTTGATCGGCTGATTTAATTTTCAATTTGGAAAACATTTATTGAGTATCTGTGCTGTGCTTAGTCACTCAGTCATGTCCTACCCTTTGAGACCCCATGCACTGTAGCCTACCAGGCTCCTCTGTCCATGGAGATTCTCAGTCCTCCAGGCTCCTCTGTCCATGGGGATTCTCCAGACAAGAATACTGGAGTGGGTTGCCATGCCCTCCTCCAGGGGATCTTCCCAACCCAGGGATCAAACCCAGGTCTCAATTCTTTACCATCTGAGCCACCAGGGAAGCCCAAGAGTACTGGAGTGGGTAGCCTATCCCTCCTCCAGGGAATCTTCCCAACCTAAGAATCAAACTGGGGTCTCCTGCATTGCTGGCAGATTCTTTACCAGCTGAGCTACCAGGGAAGCCCACTGAGTACATATTACGTGGCAAATGTCCTAGATTCTGGTGATATCAAGAGAAGGCAAACAAGCCCCAGTGCTTATTGAGTTTAAGAGTCTAATGGAGGAAACAGACACACAATTACACTACAAATGTAACTGTACTATAATAATGTGTGCAATAATAGCAACATGTAAATTATGCCACAGAGGAGAACATGACCCCTGGCAATGAGGAAGGCTTCAAACACTGGGTGAAAGACATTGAAGCCAGGTCTTGAAAGACGAGTAAGAGTTTAATAGAGAAAGAACTTAAGATAGATGATTCCAGGCAGGTGAAACAGCAGTCACAAAGGTAGAGAAGCATAAAGGGCCCGGTTGGTTTTGGTGACATCAAGAAATTTGGAATGATTAGAATTAATGTCTAGTAATAGTAGCAGCTAACATTTATTGAGCACTTCATATGAGCCGGGAGCTGTTCTAGAACAACATTAAAATAAAAAGATTAATGAGATACGCTGCTTTCTTTTAAATGTGATATGTATTTTACTTATACTGTACATCTCAATTCAAACCAGCCACATTTTGGGTGCACAATAGCCACCTGTGAACTAGTGACTACTAAGTTGGACAACTCAGCTCTAAGTGATACTTTTTGTATTTGTACAAAAAGAGGATGGGAAACATCATCCTTTTTGCTGTCTGCCATCATTTTTGTTGTGTTCTAGTACTTAAAGGATTTTTGTTGTTGCTGTTGTTGCTGCTGGTTTGATGTTTATTCCATTTCAAAAATATCACTGTTTTTGCAGGACCCTAAAAACTCAGAGACTCCCTAACCAAGCTGTTCTGTAGTCTTGGGTCGGGCTAACTGATTTTCCTCTGGCAGCTTCTGTGCTGTTGGACGTACTTGTTCAGTAGGTAAGTGAATATACATGTCTTGAGCTCAGCATGGACTTAATAGCAGGAGGTACATGTGGTGATTTATTCATCAGCACATAATGGGGATTGAAATCACGGGGCATGCATGAGGTCAGTCAAGGAAAGTGTGTAGATGTTGCAGAATGAGAAGGCAGAGAGCTGGGGGAATCGGGAAAGCACCCACACTGAGGAGAGAAATGATCAAAAAAGTTATGAGCAGACCCAGGGCCAGAGTTGTGTCTCAGGAGCCAAGGAAAGAGAACCTTTAAGGAGAGAAATAGACAACCATATCAACTGCGGACGAGAGGTCACAGTAGTTCAGGAGCCTGTCATCTCTAGGGTTATATGTATTCACAATCATTTAACAAATGTGTTTTCAAAGATCACAAATTTAATTTTTTCGATGAAAAGAAAATAAAGATGGTAGAATGTACATTAAACTGCTTTTATTTTCATTTTAGGTAAAAGCTCCCTCTTGTGTCTAGAAAAGGGATTTCTTAACAGTTGGCAGTTTTTTCTCTCTTTTTTTTAACTTTTTCTTTAAATGAAGTATGGCTCCCTGGTGGCAGTAAAGAATCTGCCTGCAATGTAAGAGACCTGGGTTCGATCCCTGGGTTGGGGGAGATCCCTTGGAGATGGGAATGGCAACCTACTCCAGTATTCTTGCCTGGAGAATCCCATGGACAGAAGAGCCTGGCGGGCTACAGTCCATGGGGTCGCAAAGAGTCACACAATTGAGTGACTAACACTTTAATTGAAGGATAGTCAACTTACAAGATTCTGTTAGTGTCAGGTGTGCAGCAAAGTGATTCAGTTATATGTACATATTTATTTTAAGCACAGCATCTGTTCACTTATATTTTCCCTAATATTCTTCCACAATATTCACTTTTGCCAGGGAATGTATATGAATGTTATAATCAAATAGAAACATTATGATAAGAAAAAAAGACAAGACAGTGCTTTCCGTCCAGATTTAGGGCTGCATTGGAAGGAAAGCCATCATGTAAACACAAAAAATCCTGCTGAGTTGTAGACCTTTCTCAAAAGGGTAGACTTTGTCCGTAACAGCTGGGAAAGACTGATGTTATTATCACTTCAGGTGTTTCAGAGCAGTTGACAGTTTGAAAACTCTCTCTACAGGCCCCCAAACTCTATCATCTTTTGACTAAAAGGAGAGGAAAAATCCTCTCTTTGAGGGACCCTTGACATCTGTAAGGCTCACAGTCTAGACACAGGAAATAGAATAGCAGTGGAAAGTACCAGGAGCAGAGATCCTAGCCTGGCTCATTCGACTGGTAGAGATGCTAGGGAATTAAGAACACTGTCCTGGGAAGCTGGAGACCTAGGAGCTAGCATTCCAGCTCTGCCTCTAAATATATATATATATACATGTATATGTGTGTGTGTGTGTGTGTGTGTGTGTGTGTGTGTGTGTGAGTTGCGGTTATGTGTGTGTGTTGTTGTTGTATGTGGGGGGTGTGTGACCTCAGACAAAGCCCTTCCTTTCTGGACCTCAAATTTTCCTTTCATTGGACAATTCCATTCCAGGATCCGAGTCACACCCCGAAGGAGGTAAGACTATAATAAAACAGGTGATGCTTCCCATCTTCTCCTCGTACCTGTTTTCAGAGCTATCATCCCCATGAGAGCCCAAGGCTTGATGCCTCCCACCCTGAACTACTGAGGACCCTCCACCTCAGCAGCCTGTTCAAACCAGGAGCAACTTGAGCCCACCTCCTTTCCACACTAAAGCTTGCCTGTGAGACAAGGATCATTTAACAGTGGTTCTGCAGTTACCTTTGGACAAGGAACTGAGGTTTCTTATAGAATAGGGGGTAGAATACCTTTCGTTAGGTTTGGGTTGTTTACCCCAATGAATGTGTACAAGTGTGTCCATATGTGGGTGTGAAGCAACATATTTTGCCTATTAATGGGAATCTATTTCCCTCATAACCAAACATCTTTGAGAAAAGCGGATTCCCAATGAGATGTTACTGGCATATCACATAGTGCTAGAACACTCTGAACAGTCCAGGAATGGTGGCATTGCTACAGGGTACTCAAATACAAGCTTTTTAAGAAAGGGAGGTGATTTGGCACTATAGGCAAGGCACTGGGCTAGGTCCTGGAATGAGAACCCAGGCAAAGAATTCTACTCCCTGTCCAATCTCCATCATATCATATATCAATACTTTCCTGACCCCACAGTAAGAAATGAAAAGGCTATGCCTCAAAACAAAAATCATCATTTTTAAAGTTAATTTTTTTTGAAATTTAATATTTAATCAAATGTATCCAGAGTATTACCATCTGAACAAATAATAATATAAAATTGAAGTTGCTTTACAATGTTGTGTTAGTTTCTCCTCTACAACAAAGTGAATCAGTTATATGTATACATATGTACATGCATCCATGCTCAGTTGTGTCAGACTCTTTGTGACCGCATGGACTGTAGCCCGCCAGCCTCCTCTGTCCATGGGATTCTCCAGGCAAGAATACTGGAGTGCGTTGCCATGCCTTCCTCCTAGGGGATCTTCCCAACCCAGGGATCAAACCTGTGTCTCTTGCATTTCCTGCATTGCAGGCAGATTCTTTACCACTGGCACCACTTGGGAAGCCCATATATCTCCTCATTTTTGGATTTCCTTCCCATTTAGGTCACCAGAGTACTGAGGAGAGTTCCCTGTGGTATACAGTAGGTTCTTACCAGTTATCAATTTTATACATAGTAGTGTACACATGGGCTTCCCATGTAGTGCTAGTGGTAAAGAACCTGCCTGCCAATGTAGGAGATGTAAGAGACATGGGTTCAATTCTTGGGTGGGGAGGATTCTCTGAAGGAGGGCACGGCAACCCACTCCAGTATTCTTGCCTGGAGAATGCCATGGACAGAGGAGCCTGGCAGGTTACAGTTCATAGGGTTGCACAGAGTTGGACAAGACTGTAATGACTTAGTGTGCATGTGAGAAGGCAATGGCACCCCACTCCAGTACTCTTGCCTGGAAAATCCCATGGACACAGGAGCCTGGTAGGCTGCAGTCCATGGGGTCGCTAAGAGTCGAACACGACTGAGCGACTTCACTTTCACTCTTCACTTTCATGCATTGGAGAAGGAAATGGAAACCCACTCCAGTGTTCTTGCCTGAAGAATCCCAGGGATGGGGGAGCCTGGCAGGTTACATTTCATAGGGTTGCACAGAGTTGGACAAGACTGTAATGACTTAGTGTGCATGTAGTGATGCAGTATATACATGTCAGCCCCCATCTTCCCTCCAGAACATCACTTGTTTAATGAATTTCTGAGCAGAGAAGCAGAGAAGGTCACATGAGCTAGGGATGGAGCCTGGGGACAACTGCTACAGGGGTTTTCTTATTTTTTCTTTCATATTTTCCTTTTCTCTTTTCCTGTTCTTTTCTTTCTTTAACTTACATTTCCTTTTCTGTACCAAAGGCTGAAAAAAAAAATTCCCTTACCTTCATCTGCTGGAGACAGAGTTCCAGAAAGTGGCAATAGCAAGAGAGACTTGGTGATGAAGGCTGACGTGTTTGTGTGGTCGCTATAGCCTGGCCAGGGCACAACAACCCTCAGCTGATGATGAAGGTTCTGCCTTGGATGTGTGCATGTACATGTGTGTGTTCGGTAGTGTCTGACTCTTTGCGACCCCTTGGACTGTAGCCTGTGAGGCTCCTCTGTCCTTGGAATTTTCCCAGAAAGAATATTGGAGTGGGCAGCCATTCACTTTTCCAGGGGATCTTCCCAACCCAAGGGTCGAACTCATGTTTCCTGCATTGCAGTCAGATTCTTTACCACGGAGCCATCAGGGGAGACCCTGCCTTGCTAAGCCCCCGCTGTGGATGAGAGCACAGGTTACCTGTGGAGCAGCAAAAGGCAGGGGGCAGCAGAAAGGAGTAGGTTATTGGAACATTGACTAGAGTTTAGTCCCTGTTTTTTTTTTTTTTCTTTTTTTTTAACTCAACAATTCACTTAAAAGAATAACCAGGTAGGTAGGAAACAAAAGACCCTATTCTCCCCTCATAAACAAACCAGGGGTTGCATTTGGATTAAATTGTTACTACTAGTCATTGGGGAGGAAATAGCTTTGTGGCATTTAGGACACATGTATTACAAGTACAAAGCACATATGGGAAAGTAGTGTATAGCAATGGCAATGTACCCCTTCTCTTCCCTTTCTCTTACTCTCTTCCTTTTCCTCTGTTTTATTTTTCTTCTGTCTCTTTATCTCTCCACTCCCTCTTCCCTCTTCTCTCTCTGAGAGGGTCTCTGCCAAGATTTATTACAATGAAGTTGAGAGAAAGCAGAGTGTTTGGTTCTCCAGTATAAAACCTTATGCACAGATGGCAACTCAGCACTCACCAGGGACATCTCTAACTTCCCTTCTCCCTTAGGAGGGAGAGGATGTAAGCAGCTAGTCGGGTCCACCCACTGAATGGAGGCCAAGTGTGGGAGAAATGACTGAGTGCTACTCCTGTGCTGTCCAGTGGAGTTTGCCTTAAGAGCCAAACCCACTAAAATGAGGTCTGGAAGCTATCAGAGGAGAAATCTGATGCATGTATGTTTTTACCCACAATCGTCCATCATGAAGGATTTTTGCATTTGAGGCATGTTGCAGAGACTCAGGCAAGCTGATGTATATCAACTGTGATCAGTTTTTAACGTGCTGTAATAATCTAAAGGGACACAGCCCCTGGAAGCCACATACTTTTTTTTTTCCTGATTTGCCCTTCAGTACAAAAAAATTTAAAACAAAAACCTGAAAGGCAAGATTAAAATTGAACCACCACTATTTTACAAAGACCTAACTTACTTGTGTGTGTGTGTGTGTGTGTGTGTGTGTGTGTGTGTGTGTGTAGTTACAGGATAGTGTAGGCATATTTATGTAAAAACAACAGATAACACCATTTGAACCGGTTTGGCCACCTACAGTTTTCCTAAGCACAGTGCTTGGTGCTTGACCTAGGTTAAAACTGAGAGGAAGCAACTCTTCCTGAGGCAAAGGGATGTGATACTTCAAAGCTTTTAGGTAAATGAGACAAAGAAAATAAATACAATTTTTCTGCCTAGAGAGATTTTTAGTTAACTTGGAAAACTTTGTAATGAAAGTTTTTTTGCAAAGCAATTTGCAACAATATTCAGAAAAAAGTTACTAAATTAGACATTGAAAAATGTGTTGCCCTAAAATTCAAAATCCTCAATTATATAGGCCACAAAAAATTTTGAAGTTCTAAGAAGGAAAGATTGGGGTTACTGTGTCGGGATTTCTCATTCAACCCCACAATTCCTAAAGTGTAGAGTTCAGGCTAAGCACCAAGCTTCCTGAACCCTCTGCTTTGTCTGTTTACTGAACATTGATAGTCCAAAAGGTTTTTTTCTTTGGCCCTCCTCTATACTCACTATACATCCTCTCTCTAGGGAATCTCATCTCCTCCGATGCTTTTTACCATCATCCATATTCTGATGTTTTCCCAATCTAAATCTCCATCAGAGACATGTCCCTGGAGCTCTAGACTCGTATATCAAAACATTTCCGGTGGACATCTCCTCTCCACTTGGATACCCTACAACCATCTGAAACTCAATATGTCCAAAACTAAACTCATCATTTTTCTTCCAGATTCTGTTCTCTATTCTTCTTGGTTGGTGGAATCAAAATTTACTCATCATTAAGGTCCCAAAACCAAGAGTCCTCCTTAATTCCTTTTCCATCAACCACCATATCAAATCAGTCACCAAGTCCTGCCACTTTTAATTCCCCCATCACTCCCCGCCTATCACACCTACCTCGGTTTTGTTGAGCCATTCATCATCTCTAGCATGAACTGTTACAGTAATTTCCTACCAGGTTTTCCTGTTTCTGGTCTTGCCTCTTCTAATTTCACTGCCTCAAATCCCATGCTCTACACTACTACTAGTCTAATAGGTGCATCACTACATCTGGTTGGCCCTTAATAAAATGGATTCAATGAAATGGAACACTCCTATACTGTTGGTGGGAATGTAAATTGGTACAGCCACTGTGGCGAACAGTATGGATGGTCCTTTAAAAACTAAAAATAGAACTACCATATGATCCAGCAATCCCATTCCTAGGTATATGTCTGGACAAAACTCTTGACTTTGAAAAGATATATGCATCACTATGTTCATAGGAGCACTATTTACGACAGCCAAGACATGGAAACAACCTAAATATCCATCAGCAGATGAATGGATAAATAATGTAGCATAAATGTGCAATGAAATACTACTCAGTCATAATAAAGGAAGAAATAATGTCATTTACAGCAACATGGATGTACCTAGAGATCATCATACTTAAGTGGAACAAGTCAGAAAGACAAATACCATATATCACTTACATGTGAAATCTAAAATATGACACAAATGAACTTATCTGTGAAAGAGAAATAGACTAACAGACATAGAGAACAGACTTGTTGCCAAGAGGGAGAGGGGAGGGAGAGATATGAACTGAGAGTTTGGGGTTAGCAGATGCACACTGTTATATATACAATGGATAAACAACAAACTCCTACTCTATAGCACAGGGAACTATATTCAATATCCTATAATAAACCATAATGGAAAGAGATATGAAAAAGAATATATATATATATGTATGTATAACTGAATCACTTTGCTGTACAGCAGAAATTAACACAACATTGTTAATCAGCTATACTTCAATAAAAGAAATTTTAACAAAATAAATAAAATAAATTACTTCCATTACTTTAATGACTTCCCATTCACCTACTAAATTAAGTTGAAACTGCTTGACATGGCACAGATAAAGTCTTCTAAACTTGGCCTCTGCCTGTCTTCCTAATCCCATATCCTACTCCTCTTGTCCCTTAGCCTTCATGCACTTTTGCTCCATCTATACTGAAATTCATGCAGGCCCTCACATTCCATGCTGTTGTACCTTTGCTATGTTATTCCTATGACTGGAATGACAATCCTTTGTACCTTTATTGTGTTATTCCTATGATTGGAATGACAACCCTCCGTGCCTTTGCTGTGTTATTCCTGTGACTGGAATGACAATCCTCTTATCTTTTCTTTGCTTGGATAATTCTTTCCACCCTTCAAGACTTAGTTCCAGAGGTTCCTTTTATGAGTAGCTTTTTCTGACCTTCCTCCACACCCGAAGAATGTTCTTTCTCTGTGCTTCTCCAGCGCCCTGCGTGTGGGGTGCTCCCACTGAGCATACTGCATTGTATTGGAACAGTTGGCTTGCCTTTGATTTGAGAACTGTCTTCTGCACTATATTGTGAGGCCCTTGAGATGAAAATAGAGGCTACATAGCACTTGGGCTTATCTCTGCACTGCTACTATGTTAGTATACGGACCCTCATTATCGCTAACTTGAACTCCTTCCCTGTATGCAGCCTTTCCACATCTTTGATGATTCTCTCGAGGATGAGGTCTAAATTCCTCAGCATGGCAGATATAAAAGGTTCTCAGTCAACCTTCAGGCCTGTTTCCTGCTGATGCCCACCTTGCCCACATCTGCGCTTCTACTATGCTCAATTACTGTGCATTTGACTTTGCATACTCTCTGCGCCGCTGGGTGAATCCTTGTTTAGTCTTCAGAGCCCATCTTACATAAGCACTCTTTTGTGACACTTTCCCCAGATTTCCCCAGGAGGGATTAGACAGGTCCATTTTTGTATTCCTATCGCACTTACCTATTGCTTCCCAGGTGGTTTAGTGGGAAAGAATCTGCCTGCCAATGCAGGAGACACAATTTCAATCCCTGGGTCGGGAAGATCCCTTGGAGGGGGAAATGGCAACCCACTCCAGTATTCTTGCCTGGGAAATCCTAAGGACAGAAGAGCCTAGCGAGTTACAGCCTGGTGGGTTGCAAAGTGTTGGATACAACTAAGCAACTGAGCATAGCATATTATAGCATCTGCTACACTCAATTACCATCATCCTCTTCTCTCAGCCTCAGTTTCCTCATCTGGGCATTGGGGAATAATAATGACTTCTGCATTATAGGATAGTTATAAGAATTAAAAGGAGACAATGCAAGGAAAGCATGTAGTGCAGAGTGTAGCACTTGCTGCTAAGTCGCTTCAGTCGTGTCCGACTCTGTGCGACCCCATAGACGGAAGCCCACCAGGCTCCCCCGTCCCTGGGACTCTCCAGGCAAGAACACTGGAGTGGGTTGCCATTTCCTTCTCCAAGCACTTAGTAAGCACTGAATAAATAGTAGCTGCCATCAGGTGGCGCAGTGGTAAAGCATCCACCTGTCAAGGTAGAAAATGCAAGAGATGCTGGTCAATCCCTGGGTCAGGAAGATCCCCTGGAGTGGAAGATGACAACACATTCCAGTATTCTTGCCTGGAGAATCCCATGAACAGAGAAGCCTGGTGGGGTACAATCCATAGGGATGCAAAGAGTCAGACATGACTGAGCACACACATGCCATCGGTAGAGTTCTCACTGTGTACTAGGTACTTTACAGGCATGAGCTCATCTCACTGTCCTCATGAGGTAGATAACAACTATTGCCTCCACATTCTAAATGAGGACACAATAGTCAGAGGAGACAATGACTGGCTCAAGGTCATCAGCTGATTAGTGGAAGACCTGGTTGAATTCACATGACCTGGCACCAGAGCCATGTTCTTAATCATTATATTGTTGTTGTTTAGTCACTAAGTCATGTCCAACCCTTTGTGATCCCATGGACTGTAGCCCTCCAATTTCCTTTGTCCATGGGATTCTCCATGCAAGAATACTGGAGGAGGTTGCCATTTCCTCCTCCAGGAGATCTTCCTGACCCAGGGATCGAACCAGCGTCACTTGCATCTCCAGCACTGACAGACGGGTTCTTTACCACTGAGCCACCAGGGAAGCCCCTCTTCACCGTTATGTTGGGTTGGCCAAAAAGTTATTAGGTTTTTCTGTAACAGGTTATGGAAAAATCTGAAGGAAGGATTTGGCCAACTCAATACACCTGTGCACACATTTCCCATCCCTAAACATAAATTCTTTAAGACAGGAACTAAAAACAGACTCACAATTTCTAACTTTCTTAGTTGTACTCCAGAGAGAGAGAGGGACACAGTTTCAGGCCCTCAACTGTGCTTAAGCAACCAGTAGTTTACCTTGCCTCCATCAGCAGCCGCCTGCTATTCAGCCACCACTTAGACCTTAAACAACAACATGCTTTACATTTCTAAGCCTGTCTCCAGCTGCCTTTTTGCCCCTTCAGGTTGCCTCCAAGCCTTTAATACATTCCAGATCCACCTGAGAAGTCCCATGTGCACTTCAGGTGAATAGAATGGGGTTCTACACTGCATAAGGATTTCAGTCAATGGTTCTTAACTGTTTTATGGCGTATAGTTTTACAATGATTACAAACAGAACTGCAAGTGCACCACAGAGGCTGTTATCCTGATTGATATGTTCGGGCCACAATCCGGGACCTATACACACTAGCTAAATTCTACAAACATCACAGTCCATTCCAAAGATGCTAAATGTTGGTATAGTTTTGCAGTCTTGTAAAGGAGAGCAGCTTATATAGCAGATGGCCAGTGATGACTCCAGAATTTCGACGCAGGGAAGATGCCCCCCTACCCCCATATATACATATATATGTATACAGACATATATATATATATAATATATGTATGTATATATAGTTGTTGTTTAGTTGCGAAGTCATGACTCTCTTGCAACCCCATGTACTGTAGCCTGCCAGGTTCCTCTGTCCAGGGGATTCCCCAGGCAAGAATACTGGAGTGGCTTGCCATTTTCTTTTCCGGGGGATCATCCTAACCCATGGATCAGATTGGCAGGCAAATTTTTTACCACTGAGACACCTAGGAATTATCCTATATATATGTGTGTGTGTGTGTATATACTCACTGTTCTGTTCACTGTTCTGTGAAGGGGCTTGCTGGGGCTGGTGAAGATTAAGGGATTTGCCTTGAAGGTGTATTTGTTGAGCAAGCAAGCACACTTTCTGTAAACTTGTTAGAGGAAGCACACTGATTGAAACCACCCACCCTGGCCAGGCACCATAGTAACCATTTGCGTGAGTTGTTTTATGACAGGAGATCCTGATAAGGAATACAGAACTAATAAGTCACCACCAACCAGAAGAGTTCGGGAAAGGTCAAAAGGAGACACCACATGTCTGTCCACTTCCCAGAATCCCTCTCGCTAGCATCCATCTTGGCTGAGTGATGTGTGCACCACCAGGAAAGACTCTGAATTAGAATGATTGGCCAAAGACCACCCGGAAACTAATCCCATCACCATAAAATCTGAGACTGCAAGCCACAGAGCAGTTCTGTAGCAGAGCAGTCCTCCTGGGTTCTCTTACCCTACCGTTCTCCACCCGGGTGCCCTTTCCCAATAAAATCTCTTGCTTTGTCAGCACATGTGTCTCCTTGGACAATTCATTTTGGAGTGTTAGACAAGAGCCCAGTTTTGGGCCCTGGAAGGGGTCCGCCTTCCTACAACAAACTGATTTGGGGTAACAAGGGTGGCTAATATCCCATTCACCAAGCCAAATGGCACTGTCTCTGAGAGCAGCTCATCGTCACTAGTGAGTCTCGGGTAAAAGATATATTAGAAGTTTGCATTTCTCAGCTCCAATTGCTGGGTTACAGAAAACTTAGTTCCATCCTCCCTTCCAGATACTTACTAATTTTGGAGAAGATGGAAACCTTTGCTGGTGAGAAACCCCAATTAGAAAGATAAGACAGTCAAGCCAAGGAAGGAGGGAGTCGGGGGAAGAGTGGGACCAGAGCCTGAAAGGAGGAAATCACACCCACACCAGAGTCCAGGCAAGATTTGTAGTTCCCACTAAGAAACCAGAAAACTCAAAACAGGAAGAAAGAGGTGAGGTGCAATCCAAAAAACCATCAGTTCACTGACATTTTATTTATTTTTACCTGGGGGAAAGGGGTGTGGGGGAGGGGTTGGAGCGCCCAGGCTGACCCCAAGCAGCTGCAGCTGTTATAAAGGAAGTGGGTGTTTGGGGGAGGGGAAGAGAGGACCAGGGCAGAGCTGCTGGCCAGGTTCCTTGCCCCCAGAGGAGTCCCAGAGCATCTGAAGGAAGGAACCTGAGACTGTGTGAAGCCCAAGAGACTGAGCGATTTTCAAGGCTCGCAGAAAATAAAGCGGCTCTCCACGGACACAGAATCTATCCCAGTCCGGACATGGAATCCCAGAGGAGGCCTCCCCGCCCCCACTGCCTTTTGACTGCACTGTTGGTCTGGGCCATTTAAAGTGCGGATGAAGGCAATGGAGATGCAAAGGGGGAAGAAGAGAGACAGAAACTGTGCCATTAAAATATACAAAATTAACTGCAAACAATACTTTCCTGGGCTTTTTCCCCTGGTCTTATGGCATCTGGTTTCATTTCTCCTCCCTGAAGGAATAAAAGAAAAGAAAGGAAAGGAAAAAGGAGTCGGGGGGCGGGGGAGGTGGGGAACATAGCACATATGTTTTCAATGGAGCCCTTTAAAACATACACACGCAGCTGGGAGCCCAAGCCCTGAGGTGGAACTCTTTTTGCCCCCAGAGCCAATTCCAGCCAGTCAGAAAGATATACAGGACTCTGAGTTATAAAGAACTTGCCTGCCAATGCAGGAGGCAAAAGAGAGGCAGGTTCTATGCCTGGGTCAGGAAGATCCCCTGGAGAACGAAATGGCAGCCCACTCCAGTACTCTTGCCTGGAGAATCCCACGGACAGAGGAGCCTGGCGGGCCACAGTCCTTAGTTTTATAAAGAGTTGGACACGACCGAAGCGATTTAGCATGCACGCACGAGTGGTCCTGAGTAAGTCGTTTCACTCTGTGTCCCAGCTTCTGCCTCACAAAATGGACAGTGAGACTTTTAAGAGAAGTAACAAGAGAAAATATACTGACAGATATCATAACACTAGCCTTAACATTTTTCTAGAAGCTTTACCCACATTTTCTCATTAATCCCTGCAAAACTCAAAGTGATTATCATCATTATTGTTGTTGTTTCATTTTATAGATGGGGAAACTAGATAATAAACAAATTGACTTGTTAAGGTCAAGCAACCAATAAGTGGAGGGGTTTGAACTCAGCTGTACTGACTCCAGAGCTTTTAGCTCCTACATTATATAAGGTAAGACTGTTGGTATTGTTATTAAACTGTACACTTCATGGTTTCTGCAATTTGTCTGGAGGAAATGTGCAATCTGAGTAAAATTTTCTTATCTGATTTTTGAGCGGTGAGGGGCTGGGATACTTCTGTCTGTAAAGTGGGAATTGACACCTCCCATAAAGCATGCTGGACTCTGGAGTATCAGCTAGTCAAGGAGTACTTTTGCTAAGTACCCCTGTTCTCAACTTCTCTGTAATCCAGTTTTCTCTTCTATAAAATAGAAAATAGAAGTACTTATTACATCTGGTTTAGGAGGAATTAAATGGGAAAAGTGCATGTTAAGTTCAGGAAACTTCTAGACAATATTAATGCTTGTATTATTGTCTCCTGGCACTCAGGAGTACAATCTATGGGCTGCTTCCAACTACACCCTCCCAAAGTCCAGAATGCATGGGAGAAGGAATATGCCCACTGGGTATAGAAGAGTGAAAAGATCTCTAAAGTTGAGGATGAGATCTCTGAGTCCTATCTTTGCCTTTCTCTAGCAGTATGACTATAGGCACGTCACTTGCCTGGAGGTATACGGGGTGAATCATACTTGTCACTCAGAGAGTCATAGCCTGAAACAGAGAGAGAGTGGTACAAACAGAAGTTCTAGAGTTGGTGCTGTAGGTCACAGTCTTGACTCTGCCCTGTGATATTAAAGACTGAGGAAAGATTGTGAGAAATTGAAAGCAGTATTTTACCAAAGTGACACCATTATTTTTAATTGGCATGTCACACCATTTTTCAATGAAGAGATTAATTTTCAGCTGCACAGAAATGGGCCCCCTTCACTTTCTAAATTTTAAACATATGTCTGGGTGGTTGCTGAGAGAATATGATGATCAGAGCCTCAGTAGAGGAGAATGTGACCAGCCAGGAAATCACCCTGGAGAGTAAAAATACAACTCTCTCTTCTGGCTACGGGCTTAGCAAGTAAATATGAAAAGGGAGTGAGAGAAGTGGGAGACAGAAACAGATAAAGGAACAGAGAGGCATAAGGCTGGGTGAAGGACAAGGAGTTGAAGAAATCCAGATGGAGTCTTGGGCTTTAACACATCCTGCAGATGCTTGACCTGGAGCAGACATGGAAGGGTGTACAAATTTTTAATTTCCTCTGTGAAGAATACAAAATAGGCCTTTGGTTCCCAGGAAGATAGCTTGTGATTTCTTTTGTCATCAGTGTTTGCCTGAGTACAGACACCAAAGGATGTTTGTCTGCCATGAACTGACTTGACTCCTGCTCCAAGGTTTTCCCATTCCCAGTGGGGCTTTTTGTGTGTGTGTGGGGTGGGAGCGTGGTCTTAGAAGGTATTGAAAATCCTGGGGCTGGGGGCAGAGGATGGGAGAGAGATTCAAAACTGAGGTGACCTGGATAAGAAGGGACTTTCTGGCCTCTGCAGTGGTTCCCTGACTGGCAAACCCAGTATAGTGTAGTTGTGACAAGTATTGGTGCCGAAGTTGGCCAAAGCTGGGCTGGAAGTTTGCTTCTGCCACTTACCAGATACGTGTCCTTGAACTCTTTGCTTCCTCTCTGTGCCTCAGTTTTCTCCCATGTCTTGTAAACATAATAATCACTTCCATCTCCTCATGTTATTGTGCGGATTAAATGGATAAGAACACATCAGAGGCCTGGCGTGGGGCCTGGCACATAGTCGCAGGCACTCCATAAATGTTCAGCATGACTCTCATAATTCGGAACAAGAAAGAGCTGCCACCTGGGCCATATATTTCACAGACATGTCTTGTCTCATGCAGAGTGGTTGCCAGAACTGGACTAGCCCATAATCTCCACGCCTTTTCAAATGCTTTCTCAAAATACTAAAAAGGTTTTTCTTTTTTCAGTTCCTCTCTCTCGCACCCTAGTGCCCTCTTGGGCTCTCTCACGCTCTCTGATGCTCACCCCCTCCCCCACCATCACCAAAGAAGTCCCCCGTGCTCCAAAGAGATATAAAGATGTGACAGTGCACAGGCCTTGTTTCATTTGAAGCTGGGGAGACTTGTCCAAAAAGGATGACAATGTTGCTTTTGTTTCTCAGACCCTAGAATCTCCCAGAAATCCTGAAGTGGACATTCCAGCGCCTCTTCAGCCCACTCCTAGCTACTTGAGCCCCAGCTCTCAGGAATCCAATAGTGCCACCTTTAAGGCCTCAGTCACAATTCTGACACCTGCATCCTGGCTCCTATAGAAACTCCTTCTCTCTTCTCAATGTATGTGATGTTGAGAGAACTGCAGGATGAATGGGGAAGGCATAATCATAATGTTAATGGGGCTTTTAGACATGCAAATGTATGTTCCTAGCAGGGATGAGCTGAACAAAGTCAAGATGGACAAGTCTCAGAGCCCCAGATGTGTGATGTTGGGAGGAGGGGCCCAAGACATGATGAAAGGAAACATAAGGGCTATTTAGAAAAAATGGGACATTTGAAGGACCCAGTGAGAGGTGTGTCAATGGACAGACAGCATGAGAAAGTCAGGAAAGAAGTCTGAGTGCCTGCAAGGAGCATAGTTCAGAGAATTCTTGAAAGCCAGAGAGCAGGAGAGGAGCCTAGATGGGGAACTGCTCAAAGCTGGGGGCTTTGTGTGCTCAAAGAGCTTCCGGACAGGAGGCCATGGGAGCCTGGCTGATCAGGCCGTCAGGTAGATTCTGAATAGTTTCAACCTGGGACCTAGCACTCACCTAGGAATCAGGCTGAAAGGATCTGGCTTCCCATTGAGTTAAGCTGGACTGTGAACCTAGGCTTTTGCTATGTGTAACATTTGAACCTTGCATGTCTTCACACTGTAATAATGCATTTCAAAGAGCTAGCAAAAAATCCTGGCAATGAGAACCCCAGGTGACTCAAAGGACACAGGAACAGCCCTGGTTTTGAGTCTAACCTGCATCAGTGTCTACCTAGGCCCCAATAAATTGCTCTTCTCTTAACAGTGTTTTTTCAATATATCTATGGACAAAACCAGAGTATTGTGTCACTGAAGATGAAACAAAATGATAGTCTTTCCCCCAAATTTTTTAAGAAAGTAATAAGTTGATGGATAGAATATGTTCCCATAAATTTTGCTGACATCCTTGGTGCGTATACTGCAACATAAAAGGTAGCATGGGATTATAGTGGTAGATATTTTATGATTTAGATACAAGTATTTTGGATTTTCCACAAAGAGCTCTATAATTTTCAGTGCTATGTCACTAAAACAGGTTTAGAGGCTCTAGAATTAAAGGTTGAGAGCCTTGTCTTTATTTTGCATGATGACGTTTTCCCTTTCATGTTTGCTCCCTTCCAATTCATTCTTCATGAAATAGTGAGAATGGTGTTCCTAAAATGTCAACCAGATCATGTTATTTCCCAGCTTTAACTTTGTAATGGCTTCTCATTGCCCTTAGACTAAAATACAGCCTCCTGACCACAGCCCCACTGTGAGCTGGCCCCTGCCCACCTGCCCACTATTATCTTGCCCCACTGTCCTCTTTGGTCACATTATTCCAGCTACATATGATTTTTAGCTCCTCAAATATGCCATGCTCAATGCCAAGCTCATTGAACTTATGCATGCTGTTCCCTCTGCCTGTAGTATCCTTTCTATCTGTGGTAGGTAGAATTTGGGCCCCTAGACCCTTCAGCCCCTGGTGTCACATCTGTGGTTACGTAATATTACATAACAAGAGGAATTACTCAAATATAATTATGGTTACTAATAAGCTGACCTTAAGGTGGAAACATTATCCTGGATTAATTATCCAAGCAGGCCTAATGTGATCACATGAGCCCTTAAAAGCAGACAGATGCAGAAAAGAAAGTCAGAGACTGTACGCATGAAGATTGAGATTGGACTCAAGCCACATTTACTGACTTGAAGATGGTGGGAGGCCATGTGGGAATCATGAAAGGGAAATGAGCATGGAAGTGAATTCTTCTCCAGAGTCTCCACTAAAGAATGCAGTTCAGCCTATACCTTGATTTTGATCTTGGAGACCCTGGGCAGAGAACCTAGCTGAGCCACACTCTGCCTGAGCCACTGAACTCTGGAAATTGTGAGACAATAAATCAGGGTTGTTTCCATTCACTAAGTTTGTGGTGATGTGTTACAACAGTGATAGAAGACTAATACGTCATCCTTGCCTTTTCATGCTTATCTTTTTCCCATCTTTTGGATCTCAGCTTAAAAGTCAGCATATTCAAAGCACGACCATCCTACTAAAAATGAATCTCTTCTCTGCATGCCCATTTTTCTCCCTCTCAGTCCTTATTGTTTGCTTCCCGCATGGCCCTTATCATAGTTTCCCCTATTGCACTCCTTTGATGTTTTAACATAAGCACCATGAGAATAGCTTCCCTTGTGGCTCTTTGGTAAGGAATCGGCCGGCCAATGCAGGAGACGTGGGTTCAATCCCTGGGTTGGGAAGATCCCCTGGAGAAGGAAGTGGCAACCCACTCCAATATTCTTGCCTGGGAAATCCCATGAACAGAGGAACCTGGCAGGCTTATAGTCCATGGGGTCACAAAATAGTCAGACATGACTTAGCAACTAAACAATAATAACAACAACAACCATGAGAATAGGGAGTTTTGTTTCCTGCTGTAGGTCTGGAACACACAAGAGCAACTGGCACAGAGTAAACATTCAATAAATATCTGTTGAATGGTTGAATATTTATTGAGCACCTATTGTGGCAACTCAAGTTAGGCACTAGTGTTTTCCCCATTTTATAGATAGGTGATACTCAGAGTGGGTATGTCCATTGTTCAAGATCTTCCAGCTAGTAAATGGTAGAGCCAGGATTCAAAGCCAGGTCTTGCTGACTCTCAAGCCCATGTCTTCTTCTACTGTGCCACACTGACCCCAAGCATCAGCACAACTGACACTTAGGCCTGATAAGACCTTTGCAAGGGGAAAAGGAAAAATATTCACACACGCACAGGCAGCTTTGTCTACAATTTCAGGGAATTCAGAGAAGTCATAAACCTCAGGTTAATTTATGTGCTACCTGCTTCGAACAGTCATCACACTTAAATAAAATAAAATACAAATAAAAAAACAATAAATTCACATTGGCCGAACAAATAATTAAGAGTGTAAGACATTGAGGCTTGAAGTTACTTTCTTCAAGATGAAGAACTAAGCACTTACGAAATGAAAAAAAAAAAAAAAATAGAAGTTAGCTGGCTTTGATCAGATGAACTTCAGATGCCCTTCTAGTTTTTAGATGAATATTCCTGAAGGTGGGAAAAAACTTTAAGACTCAAAAATGTTAAATGCCAATAGTAAGATGACAGACATGGAGGCAGCCAGGAACTTAGGGACTGAAAATCATGTGTCCTACTGCAAGACCTGTAAGACTATAGCAGTTCCTCAGGTGTCACCTCATATTTCAAGTACTTGTGAAGTCACCAGAGATTTGAAAATAGCCTGAAGCAAAGCTAGGAATGAAAGCTCACCACAGAGTTGTGAATTTTGAGGGAGGGCAAGATTTCTAACCAGCCAGCTCCTGTGGTTTAAAGTCTGGGAGGTATGACAGCTTCCCTTTCTCCAAAATCCCCCACCCAGCCCTGGCTTGGAGGAGATTTCCAATCCCCCTGTGAGCACTATTTCATCAAAACCAAGTATTGACATTTCCTCTCAACTTTGTGCAACACTTGAAATTCCTTCCAGATAAACAACAGGATAGTGGCCAACAAGGAGCCCCAAAAGAGGTGAGATAAGGCCGTGAGATTTGACTGATGAAGTTGAGTTTCTGAAGGCTACTCATACCCCGCAGTGATCAGGCAGCAGCCGGCAGACTTCTGTCTTCCAGCTTCACTGCCATCGTCCTAGGGTCTTCCAGGCCTCTTCTGGTGCCCACAACCTTGGAACGCCACTCTCCCTTTCCCTACCTCCTATCCCCTTCCTTGTGGTGAGTCATGAAGGCCCCAGACTCTCAGGCTGGGCTTTCTGAGGGCAACTGAAAGTACTCTGGAACAGGCAGCAAGGAGAGCATCAGTACACCCATTTCACATACAAAGCTTGCTTGTTCTCCACAGAGAGGGGCCACCCACAAAGCCTGTGTTCTCTTTAAGAGTCTGGACATGTTCCGGCTAAATCGCCTTTACTCTTCTAAATGACCTTCTTGACCCCCATAGCCTTCCCTAAGGTTTCAGTTACCAGTTTGGAAGGGGAGAATATGATGGTGAATAATTCAGGCTCTGGAGCCATGCTGTCTAGCTTCATATCCAGCTCTACTACTGCTTGCTAACTGAATAGTGTGGCCTGATGCCAGTTACCCAATGTTTCTGGGCCTCTTTCCTCCTCAGTAGAAAGTATAGTAGAGTTACTATGGAGATAGTAACTATTGCCCTGAACTCTTGGTGTTAAAAGGATTCAATGAGTTAACACAAGGAAAGCACTTAGAACATTGCCTGGCTCATAGTTAGCACTCATCAAAATGTTAGCTATTATCCTCTACCTATTCTGGGAGGCAAAGAATCCTCTTGTATATCCATAGCACAAATAGATACCTTACCTGATGCTTTCAAGGCCATTGCTATGCATCGTATAGAACAGGGGTCCCCAACAACCCCCGTTCCCACCCAGGCCACACAGCAGGAGGTGAGCGGCAAGAGAACAAGTGAAGCTTCAACTATATTTACAGCTATTCTCCATCACTCGCGTTACCACCTGAGCTCGGCCTCCTGTCAGGATCAGTGGCAGCATTAGATTCTCATAGGAGTGTGAACCCTACCGTGAACTGCGCATGCGAGGGATCTAGATTGAGTGCTCCTTATGAGAATCATCCCGATACCATCCTCCCTCCCCCATCCATGGAAAAAGTGTCTTTCACAAAACCAGTCCCAAAACCAGTGTCAAAAAGGTTGGGAACCACTGATATAACGCAATGTGTGATGGCCTTAACTTGGGTCTGTGCATTGCCCTGCCACATTAGTGAAAACAGATGTGACTTCCTGAGCACTTACTACATCTCAGGCCCTGCCCTAAACACTTTACATAACGTTATCTGGATGCTGTTGTTGTCCTCACCTACCCCATCCAAGCACAGAGAGATGAAATAACTATGTAATATAAAATGTAAGTGAGATTTGTGCAAGGGGTGATTGTCACAGGCTGGGGCAACAAAGGAATGCTCTCTGGAGGATACAGAACTCTGATTTTGGATCACAGATCCCTAGATCATTCAGATAAGCAAAGGGGAAGAGGAGGGAGAAATCCAAGTAGAGGACATCAATGAAATGGAAGGTGGACAGGACCCTAGTGTGTATAAAGGGAAAAGACTGTTCTGACTGGTCCAGAAATCAGTAATGGACAAAGATAGGAACTCAGGCTGATAGCCTTCCCACCTCACGGATTGAGTACCTGAGCCTTGGTCCTGGAACTGCCACCAGAATCCAGAAGCAGCAATCTTTTGCTTTTCTGACCTCATCTATCCACTTTAGATGATCAGGCTTTCTAAGTCATCCCTCTGGGCTTCCCCTGCCATGGGATCCATGGCCACATGAGTGTCCAAGGCCAAAATCTCTCCTTCTCAGCAGCTCCACTGAGATTTAGCAAGATGTGTAGGCCAGGTCAGGAGATTCAGCCTTGGGAATTCAGAGCTAAAGTGGATCTATTCCCTACTTTAGGATCCCAAAGCAATTCAAATCCATGCCAGAACGTTACCCCACCCCTATTTCTGCCATCATTTAAATTTCTTGCTTCACTGCTGACCATGGCAGGGAGAACCTTTAAGAAAAATAATAGTTGCTTTTGTTACAAAACTTTGTGAATCAGTCATGTTAGACTGTTGGTAGAACCAGGAGACAGGAAGGAGAGCTGGATTTCTAAGGAAGGAGATACAGCCAAAACAAATTTTTCCAGTCCAGGAAGGGTTAATGGCAGCACAGTGTTTTATATTGCAAGCAAAATGCCAAAGAAAAGAGAAGATTCTCCCCTCCCTCCCTCCCTCCCTCCCTTCCTTTCTTCCTTCCCTTCCTTCACCTTTAAAACAGAGGATATTATAAACTGGAAGAAAAGAGAGTATCCACCTTCTTATCGCCACCCCCAACCTGCCCTCCCCCACCCCCAACACTTGACAGTTGGAGGCCCATTTTCTTGGAGTGTTGGATCTCATCTTGATGAGGACAGGCAGTGTGTGAGAATTCTATCTTCTCCTTGAGCCTGAAATGCATGCCCAGATGTTGCTATGGTAACTTGCTGGTACTCAGGCTCCCATCTACACAAGCATGATGCTTCTCTAGTGACCACCAGTTCCCTAGCTTTTATTTTGGTTTCACCTTCTCTGGATATAAATAACATGTTGGAGTCTTAGCAGATCACAGGCTAGTCTGGGAAACATATGTACCGCCAGCAAACACAAAGGGAAGAAAAGTAAGCTAAAAATGGTCTGTAAGGTGGAAGACCTTATGTGAAACTCTGCATTAGTGAGCTATGTAACTTAGCAAGATGTTTCAGCTTTCATGATCCCCTCATTGTCCCTTCCTAGTATACAAGGTAGGGGAGTGGGCTAGCTGATATCCAAAGGCTTTTCTCTCCCCCTAAATGATTCTGTGCATATCTTTTAGTATGCATAGAAATGTCAGTGGTAACTGTTTCTAGAAAATCAGCTGGCATCCTGAGAATTTTAGAAAGAGGTTATTTAATGAAAGGTCTGTGAAAGGAGTGGGAGAAGGGAAGTAAGTGGTGGGTCGGGGACAACTGCAAGTAGGAGACAGATGATGACTTTTTACCCTCCTGTTTGGTGGAAGAACACTCAGAGTCAGATACAAGTGGGAAATGGAGGCAGCCCTTCACTCCTCTGTCCTTTTTACCTTCTGGGTAGGTGGTATCTATCACATAACTCAATCTCCCAAATTTCTAGATTGCGCGAACTCAGTCTCATAAACTTTCTAGATCTCACAAACTTTCTTGCCTTTATGTAGTCCACTTTCCCCACCTGAATTCCCCACCATCTCTGCCAACCAAATCCTGTGTGTGAGTGTTAGTCACTCAGTCATATCCGACTTTTTGCAAACCCATGGACTGTAGCCTTCCAGGCTCCTCTGTCCATGGGGATTCCCCAGATTACTGGTGTGGGTAACCATTCCCTTCTCCAGGGATCTTCCCAACTCAGGAATTGAACCCAGGTCTCCCACATTTTAGGGAGATTCTTTACCGTCTGGGCCACCATGGAAGCCCAACCAAATCCTACATCAATGCAAAATCTTAAGCTCCTGAGATGTCACCTCTTAATTCTTATCATAGACTGCTCCTTCATTTTAGCCACCCTTACTTTTGTAATTTTAAATATACTCTCTTTTAAAATTTCATTACTTTCATATTGATTTTAAATATGGAGAGATGCAAAGAAGAAAACAGGAATGAGCTGTAATCTGTGTTAAATATTTTTTGGTAAAAGTAGTACCCATATAAAGGTTAGAAAAGTCAAACAATGGAAAGGTTTTACCAAATGAAAAGCAAAATTCTCTCCCAAGCTGCCCTGGTCTCTTTCCCCAAGATCACGATAAAATACTCCAAATGATATTGTCTGTAAGAAAACCAGCATTTGTTGTTCAGTTGCTAAGTCATGTCTGACTCTTTGCAACTCCATGAACTGCAGTACACTAGGCTTCCCATACAGCATACATATGTATATCTATATTACAGAGCATAATCCTTTATCCTAAACCCTGGAGGCCAGAAGTATGTTGGAATTCGAAAATTTTCAGATTTTTCATATAGTAAGATAGTGCTTGTGACATTTAGCACATCACTCCCACAGTGGGGTTGGGGAGATCAAAGACCTAGATTAGACATGTTCAATATTAAACACATTAAAGCTTGTCACACACTATTTTGAGATAAATGAAGATCACAAATAGCCACATGTCAGTTAATATCAGGTTCTATCCCAAATGAATTTGTGCCAAGTTTTGGGGTATGGTGGGGAATGTTCTGTTTTCAGAAGATTTAGGCTTAAGGAAAAGCAGATAAGGGATTGTCTTTTTTTTCTTTTAATTTGGTGGCACTGGGTCTTCCCTCATAGCTTAGGGCTTCCCTCATAGCTCAGTTGGTAAAGAATCCACCTGCAATGCAGGAGACCCCAGTTCAATTCCTGGGTCAGGAAGGTCCTCCTCTGGAGAAGTGATAGGCTACCCACTCCAGTATTCTTGGGCTTCCCTTGTGACTCAGCTGGTAAAGAATCTGTCTTCAATGTGGGACACCTGGATTCGATCCCTGGATTGGGAAGATCCCCTGGAGAAAGGAAAGGCGACTCCAGTATTCTGGCCTAGAGAATTTCATGGACTGTATAGTCCATGGGGTCGCAAAGAGTCAGACACGACTGAGTAACTTTCACTTTCACTTTCTTTTCCAGGTTTTACTTGTGGCATGCCAGGGTCTTAGTTGCAGCATGTGGGATCTAGTTCCCTGACCAGGGATTGAACCCAGTGCCCTGCCTTGGGAGCATAGAGTCTTAGCCACTGGACCACCAGGGAAGTCTTGGGGATTATCTTTATATTCATATTCATTCTCTGTCTCTGCCTCTCTCTCATAATACACACACCCACACCCACCCACACCCACACCCACACACACACACACACACACACACACACAGGGTACTATATACGTACTATTCTCCCCTTGCCTCCTTTTCTCCTGAATAACTTATATTAGAGGATTTTAAATTTCAGCCAATACAGATCTAACTTATTATTTTTGTTATCCCCCAATATTCCAAGGTATGGTTGCACAAATATTTACTTATCAAGTCCCCTGCTGGTGGACATCTTGGTAATATTCTGCTTTGGGATTTTGATTTTGGCTGATTTTATGTTGATGTTTGGGGGGCATTCATTGCAATTACAAAGTTGCAGGGAATATCCTTCATATTTTTTAATGAACTTTTTGCAGTCTATCTGTAGGGGAGATCCTTACCAATAGAATTCAGTACACTTTTATATGTTTGGATCTTGGGTTTTTGGATAAATTGCAAGCTCCAAAGAACAGAGTTTGTTTCTTTAAGTTCTTTCTTATCCACCTCAGAGCTCTGACATATAGTGCTAGTAAATATTTTTTAAATAATAAAGATAATGCAAAAGATGAGATAATGACCATGATCATGAAGGTCCTCACATAGATCTTAAAAATAATACAAAAATATGTAGCAAGAACTTGAAAATAGCATACCACTCAACCCTATAGTGCCACCTCTTAGCTGTTTTTCCCCCCTAAGGAAAGTATTTTACATGTAGATTTTTATGAATAAAAATATCAGTTGGAACAGTAGTCATAATAGCAAACCTTTAAGAATGTCTAAACGCTGAACCCTGCTGAAGTTTGCAAAATGATATAGAGAAAATTTTAAGATCAAGCGGAGAAAAAAGCAAGGTAAAAGTTACATATACAATTCCCAGTTATCTAGAGGTATTTTAAAGGCACTGGACTAAAGTATGAACAATGTCTACATCTAGGTGGAGGGATAATCAGAAATGTTTTTTATCTGCTTTGAAACATTTTTCTATATTATGCTTATTATATCTCTATAGGGAGTTTATGTTGCTTTGATAATTAGGACCAAGACTTTTGCCCTAAAATCAGCTAGAAGGAAAATATCTTCATCTATTTGGGCTGCTATGACAACATACCATGGACTGGGTAGCTTGTAAATAACAGAAATGTATTTCTCACAGTTCTGGAGGCTGGGAAGCCCAAGATTAAGGTGCTGGCAGATTCAGTGTCTGGTGAGGGCCTACTTTCTAGATCAATAGACAGTGCCTTGTCTCTGTGTCTTCCACCACATGGTAGAAGGGACCAGGGCTCTCTCTGAGGTCTCTTTTATAAGGCATTAATCATGGCAACCCACTCCAGTGTTCTTGCCTGGAGAATCCCAGGGATGGGGGAGCCTGGTGGGCTGCCGTCTCTGGGGTGGCACAGAGTCGGACACGACTGAAGCGACTTAGCAGCAGCAATCCTATTCAGGAGTGATCTGCCCTCATGACTTTATCACTTCCCAAGGGCTTCACTTCCTAATACCATCACGTGGGGTGGAGTAAGATTTCAACATATGAATTAAAAAAAATTATTTATTTGGCTGTATCAGGTATTAGTTGTCCACTCAGGTTCTTTAGTTGTGGCATCTGGGATCTAGTTCTTTGAACAGGGATTGAACCTGGGGTCCTTGCATTAGGTGCACCGAGTTTTAGCTGCTGGACCACTAGGGAAGTCCCAACATATGAATTTTGAAGGGATGCACACATTTACTCTAAATTGGGAAGGATTGTCATTTTCATGTCCACATGGAAGTATAGGGACATTTCTTGGTACTTACTCATACTTTCCTCCACTTGATATCCTAGAGAATTCTCTCAAGGTCCCCAGGATACATTGCTAGCCATATAGTATGCTCTGACATGTAACTATTTTATAAGCTCCAGCCCAGGTTGAATCATGCCTTCCTCAGAAAGCCTTTTCCTCCCCATCCCTGGCTCCACACATACCTACCCTTCAGACTCATTCTAGTTTACATTAGTCAGGTTGACTACTTAATCATTTTAACAGCTTTTTCATTCTTTGTATATTTTTCATAAGGGTTGGCTGGCATCTCTCTCTCTCTCTCAGATGGTTGCCCACTTGAAGTCCCCTAAGACCTAGGGAAGGGCTTTCCAGGTGGCATGGGTGATGAAGAACCTGCCTGCAATGCAGGAGACATAAGAGATGCAAGTTCAATCCCTAGGTTGCGAAGATCCCCTGGAGGAGAGCATAGCAACCCACTCCAGTATTCTTGCCTGGAGGATCCCATGGACAGAGGAGCCTGGTGGGCTACAGTCCATGGGGTCGTAAAAAAGTTGGCTGTGACTGAAGCGACTTAGCATGCACACACACAAGACCTGGGGAAGAGTCATGCCATTAATCAGGAGGAGGAAAGCCAAAGATGTTAACAAGAGAATCTGCCCAATTTGAGCCGTTGTCTGCCACCAGCTTTCTTCTTCCTGAGTGGTTTCAGATGGATATCTCTTTCTGGGTTCTTAATGCTTGCCTTACTTTGGGGTCTTCATAGAGTGGAGGCTATTTATAAAGCCAGGTCCAAGTAATATCCCACCTCTATCCATCCAAAATTATGTCCCCAAGCCAGTCTTCTCTTTCTTATGGCCATAACCATATTTTCCCAGCTGATTTGCATGATTACATATTCTGACTGGTGGAAGGGGGCCTCTGATCTACATGTTCCCTATCATGTTAAACATTGATGCCTTAGGGCTGGCAGACTACAGCATTTAAGTCTAATCTGCTAAAGCAGCCTGTTTTTGTGTGGCCTGTGAACTGCAAATTAAAAAAAAATATTTCCTAATGTTTTAAAAATAAAAAGAATAATATTTCATAACCATAAAAATTATATGACATTTCAATTTTAGAGTGCATATATAAAATTTTATTGGAACACAACCATACCCATTAGTTTACATGAATGCTTTTGTACTATGGTGGCAGAGTTGGGTAATTGATACAGGGACTGCATGGCTTGCAAAGCCTAAAATATTTACTATCTGTCCCTGTAGAGAAACATTTGCCACCCCTTGCTGTAGTGCATTCCCATCTATTAATTGCTAGTGTTATCCCCAAATTCTATACCTGGAAAGTGCCAGACTATTGAGATAAAAGAATAAGCTTGCCTGGACATGAAGCGATAGAGAAGTTTGAGAGCACAGTGTCTATGTCGAGATGACAACCAGGCTTGCGATCATTTATGGTGCAGACTCAGCTTTGCCAAAGATTTTAAGTTTTCAAGAGAAGACAGAAAATCCAGATTTGTATGTGAACTCTCCTGGTTTATGTTGGCAAACACTGCTCAGGTCAAATATATCCTATCTGCCAGCTACCAGTTTGCAACGACTCCTTCTCAGACTTCTAACATGCAAGTTCAGATTGTAAAAGTCAGAGCCCCACATTCCACCAACCTTGCAAACCAAGGATGCAGGCAAAGGACAAGTGAGCTCATGGTGATAGCCTGCTCCACTGCACATGCTGCAGCACTGGAGGGTGAGGACTAGAAATGAAAACAAGGAGAAAAGACCAGCATGTCCCTCTACTGCCTTATTTATGTGGCTTCTCTGGTGGCCTTAAACATCGGCGACAATTCTCTTCTTGGAACTCTCCACACTTCCTCCTCCATCGCTGGCCTGTTTTACAATTTCTTTCTCTGGCTCATCTTTTCTCGTCCATTTTCTCTCTCCCATTAAACCGGGTCCTCTCTCTCCTATCGCCACTCTTTTAGGCATCTGGGTCACAGATTCTGCCCTTGGCTGTGTTGTTCTTACAGCATCCTTCAGGTTCTACCAAGAGAGGGATAGGTTCTAGAAGGGGTTGAAATTCTTTCCTCCTTCTTTTTCTTGCATTTGCGTGCATGCTCAGTCATGTCCAACTATTTGCAACCCCATGGATGGTAGCCCACCAGGCTCCTTTGTCCATGGGATTCTTCAGGCAAGAACACTGGAGTGGGTTGTCATTTCCTCCTCCAGGGGATCTTCCTGACCCACGGATTGAACCTGCATCTATTATATCTCCTATATTGGCAGGCGGATTCTTGACCACTAAGCCACCTGGGGATCCCAGAGGGAGTTGGAAGCCCTAGTTAAACCTCTGACCTAAGATATGTCATTCAACCCAACTTTCCTAGAGAACCAAGTAGTGAATTTTAAGCCTTTTTATTAAAGTGATGTTTTGTTCCTCATTTGCCTACTCTTCTTGCAGATCTTTCCCTGCGAAATCTCATGAGGATAAAGGCTAATTGGCAACACAGAAATTTCAACATTCGCAGGTACTATAGACTATGCCATTTAAATATGAACAAAATTTCACCCCAATTCCTAACAGAAACCTTCTCTCTTCGTTGTCTTTCTTTCTCCTACTCTGTTCTATCCCAGGTTCCATGATGAACCCTTTTTCTTATGCCCACCCTTGACATGCTGCTATGACCTCAAATTTTTTCTTGCTCCTTTTCCGTTCACATTCTGTGCCTTCTTCCTACACAATCTCAGCCACTCCTGTGGCCTTAAATACAGTATCCAGGCTGATGAATCCAAAAATCTTTATCTTTAGTCTAGATTTCTCTCCTGAGCTTCAGACTCATATATTCATCATCAGACTCATATATGCATCCTCACCTTAGCAAGGATACCCCAAAGGTACCTCCAATCAACATGTCCCCAGTTAGACCTATTATCTCTACTCCTTCCCTTCAAACCTTCTTCTCTTGAAGAATAGGGGTGTCTTACTGCATGGCACCCCTGTTCCCCAAGACACTCAGACCAAAAACCTGGGACTCATCTCAGATTCCTTCCTCTATACCTCTCCCACATATTCAATCACTCCCTCATGTCCTGTGAATGTCACCTCCTAATTATCTCTGAAACCCACCCCTCCTCTCCATTCATATTTCTATTATTTTCCCTAGTTCTGGCACTTATTACTCATCAAAAAAGAAAAAAAAATTAACTATGGGAATAATCTGCTTCAAGTCTAACCCTTTCAATCCATCCACCAGGCTGCTGCCACAGCTATTTTTCTAAATTGCAGAGCAGGTCCTATCCCTTTCCTGCTTTAATACCTCTAACTCTGTAGAAAGCCAAGTCTAAATCCCTGTGTGTGGCATGTAAGACTCCCTGTAAGTGACTTCTGTTTGGACCTGTGTGTGCTCAGTTGTGTCTGACTCTCTGCAACCTCATGTACTGTAGTCCACCAGGCTCTTCTGTCCATGGGATTTCCCAGGCAAGAGTAGTGGATTGGGTTGCCTTTTCCTACTCCAGGGGCTCTTCCTGACCCAGGATCGAACTGGCATCCACTGCATTGGAGGCGGATTCTTTACCACGGAGCCACCTGTGAAGCCCTCTGCTTTGGACACTATTCTTCAAATATGCCCTGCCCTGGGACTTCCCTGGTGGTCCAGTGGTTAAGAATCCATGTGCCAATGCAGGGACTATGAGTTCAATCCATGGTCTGGAGGATTCCACATGCTGCAGAGCAACTACTCCCCTGTGCCACAACTACTGAGCCCATGCACTGCAACTGCTGAAGCTCACATGCCTAGAGCCCATTCTCCACAAAAGAGAAGCCACCCCAATGAGAAGCCCGCACACCACAACTAGAGAGTAGTCCCCACTTGCCACAACTGGAGGAAGCCCGTGCAAAGCAACAAAGACTCAGTGCAGCCATAACTAAATAAATAAATAAAAAGTTGAAAAACATTATGTCCTGCCTTAGTTGTTTTGAGCACCGTTCATTCCTCAATTCCAAATACATCATGCTATTGGATTGCCCAAAAAGTTCATTCAAGTTTTTCTGTGAGATGTTATGGAAAAGCCTGAACAAACTTACGGAAAAGCTCAGATGAACTTTTTTGGCCAACCCAATATTTCTGACCTTCATGCCTTTGCCTCGAATGCCCTACTCCATACTCCCCACCTCAACAAATCCTACAGCACAGCTTGTCAGAGCTTTGCTGGGTGACAAGCTAATTAACATCTGATAGGCATTCATACTGAGATGGCTGGTGGTGACTTCTTGTCAAAAAATAATATTTGTGCATACCATGTGACAGGGATTCTTCAAAGGGTTTTCTTGTGTTAGCACAGGTAATCTTCATGATGGCTCTATGAGATAGGTACTACTGTCACTGTCATTTTCTAGAGGCATCTAAATCAACAGTTACAACAGTTCATAGGTGGTAGAGATACAAACCCAGGTCTCTGGCTCCAGAGTGTGTACTCTTAACCACAGCTCTGTTGTTATCATCACCTTAATTATGTCACAGCTTTTGGGAAGGCTGTGTGGGCTCTTCAGTCAGAGCTTGTTGAAGCTCTGCCACTTACTAGCTATTTGACCTTGAACAAGTGAATTATCCTCTCTGATTCTCAGCTTCCTGTTTGTAAAATAAGAATAATTTTTGTAAAGATTAAATGAGGTAATTAATAGGTGCTAGGAGAAGGCAATGACAACCCACTCCAGTACTCTTGCCTGGAAAAAATCCCATGGACGGGAGCCTGGTAGGCTGCAGTCCATGGGGTCGCAAAGAGTCAGACACGACTGAGCGACTTTCCTTTCACTTTTCACTTTCATGCACTGGAGAAGGAAATGGCAACCCACTCCGGTGTTCTTGCCTGGAGAATCCCAGGGATGGCGGAGCCTGGTGGGCTGCCGTCTATGGGGTCACACAGAGTTGACCACAGCTGAAGTGGTCACACAACTGAAGTGACTTAGGAACAGCAGCAGTGTATAGTAGTACAGAACCTGATCCATACTAAGTCTTTAATAAATACTATCATTGTTGATTGTTCTAGTGAATAAAAACAATGACTCCAGTGGTGGAGATTTCAGACAGCAAAGGGAAGCATATATAGAAAAGTAGTTAAGAAAAGACCTTTGAATTCTAGCTCTCCCTCTTGAGAACTGAGTGATCTTAGGCAAGTTACAAAGTCTTTCTGTGTCTCAGTTTTTTCATCTATTAGATTGGGTAATAATAATCTCTATTTCTTAAGATTATTTTGAGGCTGAAATAAGTTAATAGATGTAAAACTTTTGGCACATCGCCTACATGACTGTTGGGTTATGATAACAAATATGTTTCTTTGAGGCCCTTGCCTCTTCTTCCCATGTATATGGACCTCCAAATATGCAGCTTTGTTTTGGCAACATCTGTGCCAGACGGCTACTGCTTTTATTGTTTTTTTAATCATTAGTGTCCTTAAAGGAAGAGGCTTAACTTCTTCAATATATCCCCAAAGCCAACATAGTTTCTGGAGCATGGTCTGATTAATGAATGAATAGGTCTGAATCAAAACATGAATAAATAAACAGAAGAATGAAAAATAGGGTTGAAGTTCTGGGGCTGATATAATATCAGCAGATATGACCAATTTTTCTGACCAAACAGCAGAATGGAAAATTCCTTCATACCCACTCGGGGGACTTACTAAATATTTAATATATGGCACTTAAATAGCAATATGCAAATGGCATATTCCATTTCATTTAACTCAGTGTACTACTTCATAGTCCTTCATCTGAAAGCAAACATGACATATCATTCATTTCACTTTACTCAGCCAGCATCAGCATGAAATAGCTGCCTTTTTTCAAATCATGGCAGCCTGAGGGTCTGTAACTGATCTAGATGAGGAAAGCTGAGTTGCCTTTTGTGGTTACAGCCACCTCTTAAATTTGAAGGCCCTCTGCTGCTGCTGCTAAGTCACTTCAGTCGTATCCGACTGTGCGACCCCACAGACTGCAGCCCACCAGGCTCTGCCATCCCTGGGATTCTCCAGGCATGAACACTGGAGTGGGGTGCCATTTCCTTCTCCAATGCATGAAGTGAAAAGTGAAAGTGAAGTCGCTCAGTCGTGTCTGACTCTTAGCGACCCCATGGACTGCACCCCACCAGGCTCCTCCGTCCATGGGATTTTCCAGGCAAGAGTACCGGAGTAGGTGCCATTGCCTTCTCCATTGAAGGCCCTCTAAGGCAAGGATTCTCAATCCTGACTGTGCATCAGGGTAACTTCAGAATTAATTAAATATGTAGCTGCCCAGGTACCCTAAAAGAACTACTTAATCATATCCTCTGGGAACAGACGTCCAAGGCCTTGCACTTTTAAAAATTTGTACACGTGTTCCCCATCCTGAACCCCCCTCCCTCCTCCCTCCCTGTACCATCCCTCTGGGTCATTTTTATTAAAAAAAAAAATTGTACAAATTAAGTGGTGCTTTAAAGATAGTCGAGTTTGGCCAGTAGATGTCACTGAATCCTTCCTAGGTTCTGTCACCCACCTGTCTTATTGTCTTAACCTTTACAAACTTACTTGGAAAACTGTCTATAGCAAGTAGCTGAGACCATACCCCAAAAGCATCCATAGCTGAGGTCACATGGACCAAAAGAGAGAACAAGGGCCCTGTCATATACAGCATCCGGAAACCAAATGTTTTCCTGGTCAGCTTGGTGAAGCAAGCCTGGTGAAGCCTGCACAGGAAGCAGTCTCCAAGCCTGTGGTTTTTCATTCCATCTTGATGCATTGATGGCTAAAGTGATATAGTCTGAAGGAGCCACTGTTCCTTTGAATTCCTGGGAAAAAAATAGATCCCTGAAACAGAGCACAGAATCAGAAGCAGCAACTTCATTTTCTTTTCAAATGGAAGAAAAAGAAAACATGTAATTTCTAAACCCACTTCAATTTTTAATTTTTCTAGTTCTGAAGAAACTGGGTGGAAGGGGTGGGGAAGTGCAGCAAAAGAAGGTGCAGAAGCAACCCCATCTGCTACAGAAGCCCTCTATAGAACTTGAGCACTAAAAAAAGAAACAGACCGTGGCTGGCTTCAACAACTCATCCTCTCATGGTTCAGTCGAGCCAGTTGTACCACAGAAGGATGCAGGGATTTACTCAGAAATGTGGCTTTAGTTTAAAACACAAACGACCCCCTGCTGGAAAACAGTTGTAGAGCTCCTTGTCTGGGAAGGCAGGCACCACTCATTCACACACCACGCACTACTGCTCCCTAAGTTTCAGGGCCTCAGGTCAGGGTGGGGCTTCCTCTTGATTTGTAGTCCGTTCCTTCACAGCTGCCATGTGCACATCTGCATGTGGCTGTAGTGTGTTGGCAAGTGTCTTAGTCTGCATGGGCTGCCATAACAAATACCATAGACTGCATGGCCTCAGCAACAGACATTTATTTTCCCACAGTTCTGGAGGCTGGGAAGTTCAAGATTAAGGTTCAGCAGGGTTTAGTTTCTGGTGAGAGCTCTCTTCCTGGCCTGCAGACAGCCCTCTTCTCACTGGGTGCTCATATGGCCTTTTCCTCAGTGCTCTCCCATGGGTAAAAGACATTTCTGCTTCTCTTCCTCTTTTTATAAAGCCACACACTTTATCAGATTAGGATCCCATTCATATGACCTCATTCAACTAGATTACTTCCTAAAAGCCCTATCACCAAATATTGGGGGTTAGAGTTTTAACATAGAAATTTGGGGATGGAATGGGGGACACGATTCAGTCCATAGCAAGAAGGCAGTGTAAGAAAACTGAAAACAGACACTTCTACCTCCCTACGAGCAGCTTCTGGAAAGGTCTACCAGGAAAGAAAAGCACATATCAGATGAGGGAAAGAGCCCATACTCAACTGCCACTGAGTCAGTCTGCATTCCCCAAATTCCACCCTCCATCCCTAACACGCCCTGTTTGCCATCTCTAACAGCCAGCTTGATACACTCTGTGAAGGAGTATCTGCTTTAACTCAGTTTTCAAAAGGTACACCATTTATACCTCTGAGGCTCAATTTTCTTCCCTCTAAGCAGCAGTCCCCAATCTTTTTTGGCACCAGGGACTGGTTTCATGGAAGACAATTTTTTTTCCATGGACCAGGAGGAGGGATGTGATGGTTTCAGGGTGATTCAAGTGTATTACATTTATTGTGCGGTTTATTTCTATTATTATTACATCAGCTCAACCTCAGACCATCAGGCATTAGATCCCACAGGTTGGGGACCCCTGCTCTAAGGAGAAGAAATTGGATAAATTTGGTACCACTTATCAGCGTGATAACAAAAATTAATATTGATTAGGTATCACAAGTGCAGAGACATGAAATGCTTGCAAAATGATAATCATAATTGCATTTGGACTAAGCACATTCTAATACATTACCTCATTGGATCAAAGTAAGTCAGGAGTTGTTATTTCTATTTGGCAGATGAGGAAACAAATACAGATGAGCTATGACAGTGCCAAGATCGCAAAGCAAGTTACTGTTGAAATCAATACTGTAGGCTAAAAGAATGTAAGCAGTCATTGATAAATTAACAGGGCCACACTAGGCCCCTGGGCACGAGAAGTGCTGTTATATAGACAATACCACACAATTTAGCACTCAATTTCTTTCCTACTGTTTCATATTTCACTTATCTGGTCTTGAATTATCAATTTCACAAAATCAGAGACCTAGGTTTGTATATTATTGAATTGCCTGTAAGGCTTTGCCTAGTACTAGGCCAAGAGGGTGAACTCACTGAAAATACTCAAATGTTGGTATAGCTCTTTACAGTTTGCCAAGGGCTCTTGTATAGATTATTTTATTTCATCTTTATGACAACTACCAGAATATCATTTTAGGAAAGGTCACTTTGTCTTTTCATTCTCATGATGCTTATTTTAATGCTTTTGTTTTGGGAAATATTCACTGAGAACTTATCATTATTTTATCGTGAATAACTAACACTAATTGAATGCCTACTGTGTAACAGACATTGAACCAGGCACTGAGCCTAAAATGCTGAGAATACAAAAAGTAAATCATGTGTGTCCCCACCCTGAAGCTGTCTTGTGAATAAATAAATGATGAAGTTTATAACAATGTAGAGATAATCTCAGGTGAAAATCAAAGGGTCTCAGCCATACATATACATGTATCCATTCTCCCCCAAAGCAACTTATCTCATTGTTTTCCAGATAGTTGTGATAGAGAGCTCTTCTTCACCTTGTATATTCTTTGCTTCCACTCCTTGCTCTCAGACGTAGTCCTGGGGCTACATAATATAAAATTTCTTTTCACTTGACATCCCTTCAAATATTTGAAGGCAACTGTTATCATCAGTCACCCTCTCCTAAGCTTCCCTGTCTCTGGCTCTGCCTACCCTGGCTCCCCCAGAGCCGGGCCCACAATTTACCCCAAAGGACTCAGCCCTTCCCTCGTGTCCAGAGCAAGGGAGGCTTGAGGTCAGAAGCGCTCAGTTGGCCAGCCTGAGCCTCCTCCACTCCAAATTCCAATCCTTGAGGCTCTGCATTAGGGCACACTCCTTGTTTTGTTAGTTTCTGAATCCCAGCCTCTTTCCCATCTGTACCCTTGTTTGTAAAGCAAGAGATGAACCTGCAACTCCAGCATGTTAATTAGAGGAGAGGAGGAACTGAGGAGGAGAGGAAAGGTTGCAGATAAAATAGGGGATTTCATGGGTGAAACAATGTGCTCAAGGAGATAAGGGCGAAGTCCAGAACAAAGGTGGAGATGACGTGTGCATGTGTGCTCAGTTGTGTCCGACTCTTTGCAAACCCATGGACTGTAGCCCTCCAGGCTCCTCTGTCCATGGGATTCTCCAGGCAAGAATAGTGGAGTGAGTTGCCATTTCCTTCTCCAGGGGATCTTCCTGACCCAGGGATCGAACCCAGGTCTCCTGCATTGCCAGGTAGGTTCTTTACCACTAGCTCCATCTGGGAAGTCCAAGGAGATGATGGGGTAGGTCTTAATCTGGAAGAAGGATGCCCTATCTTCAAAGACTTAAGAAAACTAGTGAGTTGAACGGAGCTCTTGGTAAACTTGCTGTTGGAGAGGGCTGAAAGTTGAAATTGCTCCTGAGGCTGATTTTGAGCTGGTTGACGCCAACATGAGGGCTTCCCAGGTGCCTCAATGGTAAAGAATCATCTGCAATGAAGGAGATGTGGGTTCCATCCCTAGGTCAAAAAGATCCCCTGGAGAAGGAAATGGCAACCCACTCTAGTATACTTGCTGGGACAATCTCATGGACAGGGTAGCCTGGTGGGCTACAGTCCATGCAGTCTCAAAGAGTCAGACACAACTTAGCGACTACACACACACGCACACACACAGCTCCAACATGACGATATTCCTTGTTAAAGCTGAAGTGCTTTTTGAGTGAGAAAGGGTAGTGCTCTACCTATTGTTATATATTTTCTTCCAGTTTTGCTAAGATATAATTGACATACAGCACTTTGGAGAAGGCAATGGCACCCCACTCCAGTACTCTTGCCTGGAAAATCCCATGGATGGAGGAGTCCGGTGGGCTGCAGTCCATGCGGTCGCTAAGAGTCAGACATGACTGAGCGATGTCACTTTCACTTTTCACTTTCATGCATTGGAGAAGGAAACAGCAACCCACTCCAGTGTTCTTGCCTGGAGAATCCCAGGGATGGGGAGCCTGGTGGGCTGCCGTCTATGGGGTCACACAGAGTCAGACACAACTGAAGCGACTTAGCAGCAACTGTATAAGTTTAAGATGTACACCATGATGATTTGACTTATACACATCATGAAATGATTACTACAATAGGTTTAGTGAACATCCATTGTTTCATACAGATACAACATTATGTTTATCATGTTGCAGGACACATCCCTATACCTATTGCTATGTATTTTTAATAATACCCTTGGGTTCCCAGTTGAAAACTCAGATTTCACACTGAAGTAGGAATTAAGGCTGTGAGGGAGGGAGGCAGTTAATTGTAGGCTGTGGGAGAAGAGAGCCATGGGCGGAATACTTCCTGAGGTGAATAGGAAACTGGCTGAGGGCAAAAACAGAAGTTCTCAGCTGGAATTTGAGCCTCTAGGTGTATAGTGGCATCAATTTTCTTATCTTTCTTCAGTAGTCACAACAGCTCAGATACAGGAATGGAAAATGCAGCTGTTTTCATTCATTTATCAAAAAAAAAAATTCAGTAAGTACCTACTTTATGTCAGGTACTATTCTAGGCTCTGAGGATATAATAATGAACAAAAATAGGATCACTTATAGTATCAATATGGCTGTATATGTCAGCATTTTCCCTTTTACTTGCTAGACATTATGCAAGAACAATGAGGAGAATGGAAAAATGCCCTCCATACTCCACTTATCTACTAAGATAGATATAATCTCCAGATTCCAAATTGCAACAGCTAAAAGTATTTGAGATAGGGGCCGAATGGAAAGAAGGCATGGGAAATGAAGAAGCATTGAGAGTGTAGAAAGAACACATAGATCTTAGGAAGCTTAAGAAAAAAATATACTTCCTGAAGTTGACTGGAACATTCTGAAGTATGAAAGCTAATTCCATGGTTTACAGCAACAGACCCAAGAACTAGGATGAGTAGAGCAGGGGCAGATACCCACGTAGACTAGGTTTGATTCAGAGAAGCCAACAAAATGGGACCAGACAAAGAACCTCACAGAGGAGCTATATTTGCTGTAAGAGAGTGGTCCCCAAACTTTTTAGCACCAGGGACCAGTTTCCTGGAAGACAATTTCCACAGACCAGGGAGGGGGCGGGGAGGGATTGTTTCAGGATGATTCAAGTGCATTACATTTGTTGTGTACTTTATTTCTATTATTATTATACTGTGATATATAATAAAATAATTATTCAACTCACCATAATACAGTCCCTGTGGTGCTAGTGGTAAAGAACCTGCCTGCCAATGCAGGAAATGTAAGAGATTTGGATTCCATCTCTGGGTTGGGAAGATCCCCTAGAGGAGGGCATGGCAACCCACTCCACAGTATTTCTTGCCTGGATACTCCCATGAACAGAGGAGCTTGGCGAGCTATGGCCTATGGGGTCACAAAGAGTCTGACATAACTTAGTGACGGAACACGCACACACACGCATGAGAGGAACCTGGTGGGATACTGTCCATGGGGTCACAAAGAGTTGGACATGACTAAAACAACTTGGTACCATAATGCAGAATCTGTGGGAGCCCTGAACTTGTTTCCAACAAGACAGTCCCATCTAGGGATGACAGAGAGCAATGGGGAGTGGCTGTAAACACAGATGAAGCTTTGCTCACTTGCCCACTGTTCACCTCTTGTTGTGTAGCCTAGTTCCTAACAGGTCATGGATCAGTACCAGTCCATGGCCAGGAACCTGCGGTAAGATACCCATCTGTTTACCTGCAAGGGATAGAGCTCTGGGAGAGTGAAATGTGGAGGGCTACCCTGGCCCATTTTCCAACACTGCAATCTCCTGCAAATAACTGAGACTGAATAACCCAAATCATTCAAGAATGGCTAATAAAAAAGGAACTGACACAGTATTGATAAAAGTATACTATCTTTTAAAAGGTGGAAATGTGCAACAGAGACAAAATGCCATAGTTTTACCACTTAGTAGATGAAAATTTGTGCCCCAAATTCCTCCAACTACTTAAAAAATAATGAGGTAACCAACTCTCTGAATGAAGAATACAAAACAGAGATGAACAAATTCCAGGAGAGATAGTGATATAACAAGAAAGTGAAACTAGCGGAACTCAGGAGAAGTGATCACATTATGGATATATTTTGAAGATGGAACTGATGGGATTCACTGATGGGTTAGATGGGGAATATCAATTGCATGAGCCCATTCCAATGACCTCAGAGAGTTTCTGGTAATGGGTTCATATGGTAGTGTGTTTCTATATTTGCAGGAGACAAATAGGAAACAAATATATAATAGGAGAGCTTATCCTATTAGTTAACATTGGTTAAAGACTGCTATGATCATTAACTTTATGTGCCAACTTGGCTAATGCGGCCAGTTGTTTGTTCAAACACCAATCTAGAATTTGCTGTGAAGATATTTTTAGATGTGATTAACATTGAAATAAGTAGACTTTGTTTCAAACAGATTACCCTTCATAATATGGGTAGTTCTTATCAATCAGTTGAAGGCCTTAAGAGCAAAGACTGAGGTTTCACAGAATAAAAGCAGTTCTGTCTGAATATTTCAAAATCGATAACTTCTCAGTATCTATCTTTCTCTCTGTGTCTCCTTCCCTCACTCTCCTCCCTCTCCTCCCTCTCTTATATTTTGCTTTTCTGGAGAAACCAAACTAGTATAACTGCTGGCTTGATTACACTCTCATTTCCCTCCCTTACACTTTCTCTCATGTTTGAGATCCAGCAAAGGGAAGTTCGGTGGCAGATATACTAAGTTTGTGTTAAGTGACATATTTATGTGGTTTGCAGTCAGTCCTGTGTACAGATAAATCATTGCTAAACCACTGTGGTAAAGGAATGGCTTCCAGAAATACCTCCACTATTCATTCTGCTGAGCTATCCAGCATGGTAATACAAAAGGGCAAAGCCACAGGTCTTATCACTGTATGAAAGTGTCTTATGATACTTGGCACTGAAAGTGTGTGAGTACTGAAGTAAGGTTTGCATGTATGGATTCACAAGCTAATCTGAGGAAATTTTCTTCAGTCCCCTGATGTACAAAATAGTAAGCAGGGCATTCAGTTCTCACTAATGCCTGAGAACAGAGGAAGTTTTGTTCTGTTAAAAATGTACTCAGTAATACAGTGTATACAAGTATGCACACTACTTTTGTTTATTCTGTGATGGGATTTGCATAAAATCCAATTATCAGAATTCTTATGTGTATAGCACACAAACCTGAATCAGTTCTACAAGCATCAGTTCTGCTTCAAGTGTGTGAAGTTGTGTGCTTTAGCATCCCAACTATCAATCATAATGATACATATTGATCAACCATGCTAGTGGAAAGAGTAAATTATCTTCCTATTTTCTAGATAAGGAATGTTATTACAAAACCACTGTCATATGAAGAAACCAACAAAAATATGAAGCCAAGAGTGTAGGGAAAAAATATTATAGACGTGTCAGACGGTTAATTCATAAAAATAATATACTGTCTTGTTTTTCTTTTCTATTGTTCTGTATATTGTATTTGTCAGCTTGTAAAACTTAGTTGTGATTTCTCATTCTAAATAAGTATATTAATATCTGCTGGTACATTTATAATTTTAAAAATTCTTTATCATAAAGAGGGCTTTTCTCTTTCTGACTTACTTCACTCTGTATAATAGGTTCTAAGTTCACTCACCTCATTAGAACTGACTCAAATGAACTCCCTTTTATAGCTGAGTAACGTTCCAGGAAAGTTATGACCAATCTAGATAGTATATTCAAAAGCAGAGACATTATTTTGCCAACAAAGGTCCGTCTAGTGAAGGCTACGGTTTTTCCAGTATTCATGTATGGATGTGAGAGTTGGACTGTGAAGAAAGCTGAGAGCCAAAGAATTGATGCTTTTGAACTGTAATGTTGGAGAAGACTCCTGAGAGTCCCTTGGACTGCAAGGAGATCCAACCAGTCCATTCTAAAGGAGATCAGCCCTGGGATTTCTTTGGAAGGAATGATGCTAAAGCTGAAGCTCCAGTACTTTGGCCACCTCATGGGAAGAGTCGACTCATTGGAAAAGACTCTGATGCTGGGAGGGATTGGGGGCAGGAGAAGAAGGGGATGACAGAGGATGAGATGGCTGGATGGCATCACTGACTCGATGGACATAAGTTTGAGTGAAGTCCGGGAGATGGTGATGGACAGGGAGGCCTGGCGTGCTGCGATTCATGGGGTCGCAGAGAGTCAGACACGACTGAGCGACTGAACTGAACTGAACTGAACGTTCCATTGTGCATATGTAGCACAACTTCCATATCCATTTATCTGCCAATGAAGAATAGCATTGAAACATATACATTACAATATATAAAACTCGCCAGTGCAAGTTTGATGTATGATGCAGGCATGCAGCCAAAGCCAGTGCTCTGTGACAACCTGCAGGGATGGAGTGGGGACAGAGGTGGGAGGGGGGTTCAGGATCGAGGGGACACATGTATGTCTATGGCCAATTCATATTCATGTATGGTAAAAACTATCACAATATTGTAATTATCCACCAATTAAAAAAACAAAAACATAAAGAGGGCCTTCCAAATTGTCTTAAGTTTCAAAATGCACATGATGTGGATTTGCCTCTGGGTGTGAAAGAAAAGAGTTCTAAAAGATACATCCTTTTTTGAAAATTTAAACTTTTTATATATTATTTATTTATTGACTGTGCTGCCCATAGACTTTCTCTAGTTGTGGTGTGGGGGGTTCTTATTGCAAAGGCTTCTCTTATTGCAGAGCACAGGCTCTAGAGTGCACAGGGCTCAGTTGTTGTGGCACACAGGCCGAGTTTCTCTGCAGCATGTGGAATCTTCCCTGACTAGGGATTGAACCCATGTTTCCTGTATTGGCAGGCAGACTCTCAACCACTGGACCACCAGGGAAGTTCTAAAAGATACATTACTTTTTTTTTTTTTTTTTGATCTTTTAGCTTTGGTTGTTGGGAAGAATACATATGTTACATATTTGTCACACAGCTAGTTTTTAACTCCAAGCCCTGGTGGCTTAGCGGTAAAGAACCTGCCTGCCAGGCAGGAGACACAAGTTTTATCCCTGGGTCAGGAAGATCCCCTGGAGAAGGAAATGGCAACACACTCCAATATTCTTGTCTGGAGAATCCCATAGACAGAGGAGCCTAGAGGTCTACAGTTCATGTGGTCACAAAGAGTCAGATACAACTTAGCAACTAAACAACAACAAGTTACAAGAAACTTATTTCTCTTTCCTCTTTTCCTAGCTCTAGTTTGTCCCATGGGTGTATCATGGTGGCTTAGCTAATACCACCCTTCTCTTGGCCGTCTTCTGCAACATGATATGTGCCTTGATTACTTCCTCTTTTACTCTCCCTTGTTTGTGCAACTTAGCCCCACAACTGGATAAATGCAAATTACCTAGACGCACAGCTTGAAAGTAATGTAAACAATCCTACCTTCCCTCTGTTTTGATCTCAGGTTTATCTAGGAAATTTATTTTTATGGATATGTCTTCTTTGGAAAATAATATGTGTAGTAAGAGAATGAAGTAGGTATAGGCAAAATGAGAGAATAAAATGTCTAGTGTAGGCAGAACGAGGGGGGATTATTGAAGTTTGATGAATAGATTCTTAGGCCTATAGTATATTTTCAATATATTTGGAATTTAAAATCTTTTATCTATGCCACATAGCCAATTTTGGATCCATGTGAGAGAATTTACGACCTGGAAGGTAGTATTTAGTCTCATGGAATCAAGAAATAGAAGAATTAAAAGGGACATCAGAGATCAAAATTCAGTGATTTCATAGTATAGAAGTCATTGAGGCTAAAAGAGCTGACCAAGATCATAAATATGGTGGTGGTGGCCTCAAGGACCATAAACCATGTAAGCCAATTACAAAAGTAACCAATGTGTCTCGTTTGATCAGAGCAATGACTCCAACCACTTAAGAGTTTTATCTGGGGAGAATGGGCAGCTATTTCACCATAGGTGCTAAACGTGAATGGAGAAAGTAAAATGCCTTTAAAAAGAACAAAATAATGCTATTATCAGCAACATGGATGGACCTAGAGATTGCCATGCTGAGTGAAGTAAGTCAAAGAAGGAGAAAAATCGTATGACATCCCTTACATGCAGAAAATAAGAAATGATACAAATGAACTTACAAAACAGAAACAGACTCACAGACTTAGAGAAAGAACTCATGGTTGTCAGGGGGAAGGATGAGGGGAAGGAATATTTAGGGAGTTTGGGATGGACTTGTACACTCTGCTATATTTAAAATGGATAACCAACAAGGACCTACTGTATAGCACATGGACTCTGCTCAATGTTATGTGGCTGCTTGGACAGGAGGGGAGTTTGAGGGAGAATGGATACATGTATATGTATGGCTGAGTCCCTTTGCTGTGCACCTGAAAATATCACAACATTGTGAATTGGCTATACCCCAATACAAAATAAAAAGTTTAAGAAAAGAAAATGACCGCCTACTGAAGGAGGGGTGTGTGTGATAGCTCATGTTCAAATTGGACTTATTTAACTGTGTGCAGTTGAGAGTCTATTATGTAGCAGAGGAACTGAAGAGGGGAAGGGAAGTAAGATAAATGCCAGGAAATCCTCAGCCAATGTTTCTCAAAGTATGTAGTCTCAGAACAAACTACATCAAAGTCTCCTGGGAAGCTTGTTAAATTGCAAATTCCTGGGTCTTATCCTAAAACTACAAGAGAAGTTCTCTGGGGCAAAGCCAGGGAGAGTGCATTGAATAAACGCCTGCCTGAGCTGATTCTGATACAGATGGTTTGGATAGGACTTCAAGAAGTACTCTTCTAGATTAATAGATTAATATCAAAGTAAATAATGATGTGATAGCGGTAGTGTCCTATAAGAAAAAGAAAACACTCAGAATAAGGCATGATAATGATTCTACTGAAATAAATGTCCAAGATATCTGGGTTATAGTTTCACATCCATCAACAATAAAATTTAGGGTTAGTTGTTTAATTCTCACCATCTCATTTTATTTACTTTGCAAAGGGAAGTTTTTGAAAGATTTTTAGCAGGGAAATGACATGATATAAGTTATATTTGTTGCTGAATAAATATAAATATTCATGCTAAATAGATATAATAAAGGGTTAAAACAAGAATGAGCATGACAGATCAGTTAACATTATAAAGCAAGTATACTCCAACAAAAATTAATAAATAAAATGAAGTATATACTTTAAGGAGATATTTGCACTCTATAAAAATAACAACAGATCGTATTAAGAAATTTAAATAATTCCCTAAAATAAGCATGAAAACTAAACTTTAAAAAAAAACACACAAAAATTATGCTATTGAACCTTTAGACCATGACATTTTTTGTACCTTGTTTTATGTTCTTTGATATATTCTAGTGTCTCCTTGTTTATAGTCTATGGAAACTTTAGTAGAATTTGTATCCTGATGTTGTGTTAAAATTGTATAAATCTTAATTATGTTGAATTGATTGATAGTGCTCTTTGGGTTTACTATATCCTACTTTTCTGTCCATTCATTCTATTAATTTTTGAGAGTTTGATATTGAAACCCTAACTAAAAATCTTACTTTACTTTAAAAAAATAATTGTAATATATAGAGGAACTATATGTAACTTTGTTCTGTATTTTCCAAGTCTCCTGTAAATGTGTTATCATACTTTCATAATTTAAAAAATAAATATATAAATTATGCTATTGAAATAGCATGATAATGAAGGACTATGATGATAGCTTGAAATAGGTTGCTGACAATAGAACTGGAGCATAGTGAATGAGTTTTGCTATTTGTAAGGATCAGTGATGAACTGGCTATCAGCTCTGAGGGAGAGGGGCTTCCCATGCGGCACTAGTGGTAAAGAACCCACCGCCAGTGTAGGATACTTAAAAGAAGTGGGTTCAATCCCTGGGTCAGGAAGATCCCTTGAAGGAGGGCATGGCAACCCACTCCAGTATTCTTGCCTGGAGAATCCCATGTACAGAGGAGCCTGGAGGGCTATGGTCCGTGGGGTCACAGAGTCCGACACGACTGAAGTGACTTAGCACTATGAAGGAGAGATAGGCTCATGGAGGACTCGTGAGTTCCAGGCTTGTGATGAATGATCGATATTTTAAGGGGATATGAATGATTTGAGGGTTCAGGTGATTGAGCATGAGGTTCAGATAGGTCAAAGTAGGTCAAGGCTAAAAGCCTAGGAGGAAATAGGGACATCAAAAGACTTTATGGTCTCTTGGAAGTCAAAGGGCAGATAGAGTGGGAGTAGGGGAACTGGGAGGATGGGAGACTGTGGCCAGAGAGCGGGATCCTGGTTTATGTGATTTCCACAGTGGAGGAGTTCGGCAGGATGCCAAGGTCTGGGTTAGCGGCAGGCACAGTGGACACAAGTGGAATGGATGTGGGGATCTGTGGAGCTGGCAAGGACAACTGTGATCCAGGGACCAAAGTCATCATCACACTTAGGATAGTGACCAAATTGGTAGATGAGAGTAAACAAAGACTAACTGGATGACAAGGGCTTTAAATGAACTGGAGATTTTTATATGAGTGAAGGAGGAATAATAGCTTAGAACCTGCATTGGGGAGCCTTTAAAGAAAATATCTTCCCTGTGCACTTGAAACTATCACAACATTGTTAATCAGCTATACCCCAATACAAAATAAAAAGTTTAAAAAGTACAAAAAATCCCTCCCCCGTTCGATATGTGAATTGTGGGAGAATGAACCCCTCTACTTTTGAGACTTCTAAGTGTCAGTTTGAAGCAGGAGTTATGGGATCAAACAGACAAGGTTTGTAAAGCAAAGAAGCACAAATGTGGTATCATTCTGTTTGTTTGGTGGGTTATACACTTTGGTTCCAGGAGTAGCACTTTAAATTTTTCATTATTAAAAATTTCATCTTATGCATATGAAAATATTTTGGGATGAAATGCTATGATGTCTGGGATGTGCTTCAAAATAATATAGGGTCGATGGGTGGGAGTTAAAAATTAAGCAAGATTTGCCACATGTTGATAATTGCTGAAACCCAGTAATGGTGATGTGGAAGTGCCTTCCACTCTTCTGTTTTTGTGTGAGTTTGAATTTCTTTGATAAAAGTTAAATAAGCTGCCTCATCTTTATAGATTCAGCCTATCCTTTTGCCTTACCTTTTCCCTATAGTCTCACTTTGTGAAGCTTTTATCCCCTCTCTACGAGACCCACAGGGACAAGTATTCATCTGCATTTTACTGATAAATTATTGCATTTAACTTCTCTGATCCTGTTAAGGGATTTATCCAAAGGTAAACATCTGTTTCGCAGCAGATTTAGGACTAGAACTCCATGTTCTTTTGACTTCTGAACTAGTATGTTCTACCACCTAATTAAGTGAGTTTTTAAATTTCCATTAAGAGACTGTTAAAATTCAGAGGAGTTCTCTAGGGACTTGGATCTTGGAAACATAGTCTTCACTTGGTTGCAAGTCTGACAAAGTGAGCTTGCCTTTGTACCTGCTATTTCTTTTGCACTTAATGTTTGTTCCCACCCTCTAGCTCACCAGGTTAACACCTGCACATCCTTCGAAGCTCAACTTACTTCTTCCCCCACACATATACTTTGTTCCATTCCAACAATCATTCCCTCCTTTGCACCAATTTTGCAGCTTGTTCAGTGTTTGTGTTTCATATATCACAATGAATTGTAAATGTATGGGTGTGGTTTTCTCTAATAAACTAGAATCATGCACTGTGTTTTATGAAACTTTGGGGCCTTGTACATAATGGCAACATCTAACTCATCTCACACGCTAGTAAAGTAATGCTCAAAATTCTTCAAGCCAGGCTTCAGGAATACGTGAACCATGAACTTCCAGATCTTCAAACTGGTTTTAGGAAAGGTAGAGGAACCAGAGATCAAATTGCCAACATCCGCTGGATCATCAAAAAAGCAAGAGTTCCAGAAAAACATCTACTTTTGCTTTATTGACTATGCCAAAGCCTTTGACTCTGTGGATCACAATAAACTGGAAAATTCTGAAAGAGATGGGAATACCAGACCATCTTACCTGCCTCTTGAGAAATCTGTATGCAGCTCAGGAAGCAACAGTTAGAATGGGACATGGAACAACAGACTGGTTCCAAATAGGAAAAGGAGTACATCAAGGCTGTATATTGTCACCCTGCTTATTTAACTTATATGCAGAGTACATCATGAGAAATGCTGGGCTGGAAGAAGCACAAGCTGGAATCAAGATTGCTGGGAGAAATGTCAATAACCTCAGATATGCAGATGACACCATGCTTATGGCAGAAAGTGAAGAACTAAAGAGCTTCTTGATGAAGGTGAAAGAGGAGAGTGAAAAAGTTGGCTTAAAGCTCAACATTCAGAAAACTAAGATCATGGCATCTGGTCCCATCACTTCATGGGACATAGATGGGGAAACAATGGAAACAGTGAGAAACTTTATTTTGGGGGGTTCAAAATCACTGCAGATGGCCATTGCAGCCATGAAGTTAAAAGACGCTTACTCCTTGGAAGGAAAGTTATGAACAAGCTAGATAGCATATTAAAAAGTAGAGACATTTCTTTGCCAACAAAGGTCCATCTGGTTAAGGCTATGGTTTTTCCAGTAGTCATGTACAGATGTGAGTTGGACTGTAGAGAAAGCTGAGCACCAAAGAACTGATGCTTTTGAAGTGTGGTGTTGGAGAAGACTCTCGAGAGTCCCTTGGACTGCAAGGAGATCCAACTAGTCCATCCTGAAGATCAGTCCTGGGTGTTCATTGGAGGGACTGATGCTGAAGCTGAAACTCCAATACTTTGGCCACCTGATGTGAAGAGCTGACTCATTTGAAAAGACCCTGATGCTGGGAAAGACTGAAGGCAGGAGGAGAAGGGGACGACAGAGAATGAGATGGTTGGATGGCATCACCGACTCAATGGACATGGGTTTGGGTGGACTCTGGGAGTTGGTGATGGACAGGGAGGCCTGGTGTGCTGCGGTCCACGGGGTCACAAAGAGTCAGACACAACTAAGTGACTGAACTGAACTGAATATGTAGTTATTCAGCAACTCACACATGCCTAAAACCAATGGTAGAGGCAATAGGCAAATGAATGATACATGGGAGCCAAAACAAATACCCTGGGCTTGGCCAGTTTGTGCATCTGAGGGGTGAGTACTTGGATGTGGTATGAAATGGTGGTGCTGTGGGAAGCATTTTCCCCTTTAGAAACCAAGTCCTGTTATTCAGGGATCTTCATTTAAATACCAGAGTGATTGCCAATCCATGTAGAAACTGTCTCAAGATCCAGTCACTTAACAGTTTTTTTCCTCCAATAAAAGCCAACCTGTAGGATCAGATGGAGGTGGTGAAGGAGAGAAGCAGGAGGTGTTTTCTTCCTGCAGTGTGTAACTCTTACAGATAGAGCGGATTGCTTATCATGGTGGAGGAGGCCGACAGGATGGACGGTGCAGTACCACACAGATAAGAGGACTTTATAATATTGGATAATAAAGCTGCTGTATAGCACAGGGAACTCCGCTTGGTGCTCTGTGATGACCTAGATGGTGGGATGTGAGGGTTAGGAGGGAGGCTCAAGAGGGAGGGAATATATGTATACTTACAGCTGTTTCACATTTTTGTACAGCAGAAACTAACACAACATTGTAAAGCAATTATTCTCCAATTAAAAAAATACTGATATGTATACATACTCCTACAATGTGGTCACTTTTGAAGGAACGCCTGCTTTTTCTGTCCACAAATGACTGCTCATTAAGAACTAGACGTAATATATTTCTGAAAGGAATGCTTCACAAAGCTTTGTAAGACGGTGTGGTTAACTTTAGTACTATCTTCTCTGTCCTGAAAAAGAGGAGTGGGTTTTCACACATACAGTTTTTAAAGCACTCATCATAAATATAAAGGGAATTCAGCCCAATTTAATAAAAAAAAATATAGAATGGAATGAATTCTATACCTTCTCCCTATCCATTCTGCACCACTCAACATGCTCAATGTCAGTGTGAAAACTGCCATTTCAAAGCCTGTGGGGATCTTATCCTCCCAGGTCAGGCTGGGACTCGATGGTAAACAGGAGGCACAGAGAGGGCAGTGTAAAGTCAGCTTTAACATTTTCAGTGAAAAGAGCCAACTTGTTTGTGGGTTTGATTTGCTTTTAATAACAAGCTCCCTCAACCAAAACTGATGAATTGGCATAAGAACAAGGGTACAAAAGGAACATCAAGGGGCCTTCCAAAATGCTAACCCAAGGATGAATTCTCTGCTTTGGGTGGCCATCATTTTATCCCTTGGAACCAGGAGATAAAAAGATGCAAAGCTTTTAATATATGCTGCCTGAATATATAAAGGAACCAGTTAGACCATGTGGCTCATGGTGATGTTGTCTTAATACTTTATAATCACATTCCATACCTTAAACAAATGCAAAATCTGCCACATGCTGCCCTTCAAAGGTGATTTCACTGGACACTGAATAAAGCCTCTTCTGGGTAAACACCAAAGCATTTTCCACACAGTATTGCATTTTAAAATAGCTAACTTTATTATCAGTGAAAAGATAGGCACAAAGTGGATTCAAACCTGCTTAACTTTATTGGAACTAGCTCAGTTGATTACAGAACAGGGTCTCCATCATTATGGGGCCACATACATTTTAAATCAAAGGTGATTCCTGTCCAGCCATCTGCCAACCTCAGCTATCCATTCTACAAACACATGCCATCAATCACAAGGGAGGCCAGAAGGAGGTCTGATGGCTCCACGTAACCCATCGTTGTTGCTACCAGAGAAAAATAAACAAACTCCCAACACTTGTCTAACTGATGATGGACGGTACTTGGAAGATATATTTCCAAGGATCATGGCGGGCTGAAATTGGTGGCAATTAGCCCGTAGCTGATGCCTTCCTTTGAAAACATGTTCAGCAAGACTGCACACATTTTAAGTAACACATTCCAAATGTGAATGAGCAATTGAGATAATGAGATTGCATGGCTAACAGACAAGAGAGTATCATTTATAAAAGTTAGTGCATATGTATACACTTGAAGCTGCCGAATTATGAGTGGTTAGGCTCTTGATAAAAAAGTAGTCTGCACAATCAGTTTGTTCGTTTCTCAACTGGTGTCCCCACCCACTTTGTAACAAGAAAAAGAATGCACGACTGGGCTCTTGGTGTTTCCCATGGCAGATGACATCAGATATTTTAGGTTCCCACTATCCTGTCGTCCTGAAGCTCAAAAGCAGCATTGAGAATAAATCCTTCATTAAAACAATAATCAGATACATGGTCTTAAAAGACAGCTCAAGCTAGTTTTATTTAATAGAAAATTGTTAATAGGAATTTTATATCAAGTAATGTTTATTCTAATGAAGTTTTTCTGTACATGGGACATTGGTATACAACTGACTCAGAAGGTCCCCAGAGACCACCAGGCAGTACAAGTTAAGACAACAAGGTCACCCTCCTGTCCTGAGGTGCCAGTAAAATGCATAGATAAGTGGGAGCCCAGAAGAATCCCCCAAATGTTATTATTTCCACACAATCATGAAAAGGTGGCTAACTTGAGATTTCTCCCATAAACCTGAATTTTTAAAATGACACCTATTAGAGATTTTCTGAAAAGGCTGGATCTATCCTCCCAGTAAACAGAAACACTGACATGGACTTCTTCCATCTCTTAGATGTTCCGTATTACTTTAGCAAATTACCTGGGATTAAAAACTGAGCCAAAAGGGACTCCCTCTGGTATGAGGGGGCAAAGAAGTTGTGAAAAGTTCAAAATAGTAGTTGGCCAAGAACTTCTTTTCCTCAAAATACAGGAGTCTAAAGAGACAGCTGCCACACAGTGTGGAATGCAGACATTTGTCACCTTACAAAATGTGATTAAAATGATGGCTCCCAGAGCTAGCAAAAACTTAGCAATGTGTCATGATCATGAAAGGAGTAGATGAAATGGTGGTTTCTTCTTTTTCTTTTCTATTTATCTGAATAGAAAGTAGCAGTCCTGAGGTTTGCTACTTGTTGCTTCTATTATGTGAGGGTTTCCCTCCATGACTAAAGGGTAGTATGAGTGAGTATTAACACAACTGCACTTTTCATTTCTATTTGGGATTCAGTTGATGACTGAGGACTTGTGTAGGATGATCATTTCATTTTTTAAGATTTCAGTCAAGACTGGCTGAAAAGTTACATCACCTTCCCTCCTGTCTCTCCCTCACCACAGACAAAATAATTCCTTTCAGGAACAATACAAAAATATTGTTAAATATGCCATTTCTACATTTGCAGAGGAACCCTGTAAAATGATCTGATACCCAAACCCATAGCAAGAGAAGAAGTGAGGTTGATTTCTTAGGGGGATGTTTCACGTGACTCTGTTGAAATAAGGATCAGGAAAGCAAAAACCTTGCAAAAGGCACTGCAGGAGAAGCAAGGAATTCAAAACGTTGGACAAATTACTCAAACCAGGGACACTGTCCAAAGTGCATGTGCTCTGGACTATGTTGGTGTCTCTTCTTAAACAGGAGCATTCTGTATAGAAAAAATGTTTCCCAGAATAAGTATGGTAACTGGCAGAATGGAAAGTTGTAGTGTGTGGTCTTGAAAAAGTCATTTAACCTCTCCAGGTCTCAGATTCCTCATTACTAAAATGAGGGGGTAGAGCTATAGCTTAAGTTCTTCCAGCCACTATGCCTCACAATGTAATATATCAGGCCTACTCTTCTATTAATCTGGTTTCTAGCTAACACATCCCCAAACCCCTATCCCCCCCAGCCTTATCTAACACCTCCCTTCCTTCCCTCACCCCCCACCCGATACCCCTGAAAAATGATCTTAATGACATTGTCTGTGGATCTGTCACCTTAATGAAGGGCAGAGAGGTGACACAGAGCAGAGACCTGTGGTAACAGACAGCCATTCTGTGTCCCTAGAGGCAGCCCAAAGGCAAAGCTTGGGGCTATGGCCTCGTTGGTCCCTGCCCACATGTGTGTTTCTTGCTGCTCTCCAAAGGTGTTCCAAGATGAAGTCCCTGGCAGTGAGAAGAGGTAGCCGAGAACAGTGCTGCAGCACCCTCTCCCCCGACTGCAGCATAGTACTTTGGGCTCCTGATGCTATTCCATCGGAGGTGATAGCCAAATTTGTCTTTTAAGACGTATGTGAAGAATTTGGGAAAACAACACGAATTATTTCAATGCAGTCACCAAAAATTCAAAGCCTTCAACCTTTCAACAAAAATGCTTCTTCATTTTGCCAATGATTAGCAGTTTGAGACTGGTGACACAGCCAGTGAATTTTGCTAAAGAAATAAACACTAAGCAGCTTGGTCTCAGGAAAGGCAAGCAAGCTGTTTGTGTTCCTGGCTCTACACAGACTACACAAGTCTGCATACAGCACCTCATGCAACTGTCCGTCAAGGCCTCAGGTGGTCTAACTCCCTAAGAGAGAAGTTGTGCATCACTCAGCTAATTTACTTTCCTAGCATCCGACAGCAATATATTAATTATCCAAATGCATAAATTACTCCAGAGTATATATATGAATGTATGAACCTCCACAAGGGGAACCAAAAGAACCCACTTCCAAAGCACCACTGAAATAAAGATAAACACAATCTCCTGGCCCAGGGTAGCTGGGAAATTGGGAGGGGGAAATCAACTCCAGCACCCTTCCACACCCCAATACTCCCTACCTTTTCTCCAGTTTACACAGCTTCTAAAACTATTCCCTTTCATGAGCCCAAAGCAAGAGGTCTCTCTGGATGCTGCCTAGGTGGTAACCATACAAAACAGCACACACCTCAATCCTCTCTGGCTTCCCACTTCTGAACTACATGTTACACACAGTCTTCCAAACATACTGTGCTCTTCTATAAAAGAATGATCTGGAATATGGAAATGCGAAACAAATTTCAGCACGTTCAGAACATTGATGTATGTCCAGCTATTAACAGTCCTAGTAGTTGTATAAATCCAAACAATAAACTTTAGAGCACATTTGAATGGATCTGGCTTTAGAGGTACTCCCTAAGGGTACCAGAACAGACTGGAGTTCGTACAGTATTACCTAAGTACTATGTTGATTCAATAAAAAGTTCCTTTAAAAAAATCCCCTCCCCCAACCCTTGTCCTCACCCTCAAAATAAGAACAAACAAAAGGGAAGAATGATTAAAAGCATTCTTGCTGATACGCTGCAGCTCTTGATTTGACCATTTAGATGAGATATTCCACCATCTCTGTATCAGGCTCTTGTCCCAGGATCTGAATGGGAGTTTTTCTTTCCAGAGTGTTGGAGTGGAAAACAGAGCCATCTAAATGGAAATAAAGGTTTAGAAAACACTTAGGGACAAGGTGAAAACTCACATTTTATCCTCATTTAAAAAAGTATTTATTTTTAATTGGGTAATTGCTTCAAAATATTGTGTTGGTTTCGGCCATCCATCAACATGCATCAGCCATAGGTATACATCCTGATTTCTTAAAAAAAAAAAGAAAGAAAAGGTTTGGGCCACACTGTGTAGCATGTGGGATCTTAGTTCCTCTACCAGGGATCGAACTCACACCCCGTGTTGGCAGCTCAGAAACACTCAAAATTTGAGAAACGGCTTTAGAGCCCATATTTAAGCCTATGGCAAAGTAAGATTGGCCCACTACCCTCTGCATCTTGCTCACCTGAGCATTTACTGTTACTCGGAAAATGACCTTGCCTCATCCCCATTCCTGTCCTGGAGAAGTCCTCGTCAGACTCTCTGCCCTCATCTCTTCTGATGAATCTGCTTTAGCACTTAAAAAGTCCGGCCCACATGACCAACTGTACCTACACATCAGGCCAACCCACCAATCCATAATTGAGGGCAAAACTCCGAGCTACCTGACCCAGAGAATCCTTACCTGGCTTATCCGGATTGCAGCTCAGGCTTGGTGTAGACAAACGACGTGGTCCAGAACCAGCGGCTGGACTTGCAGGAGCCTCAGACTGAGCCAAAGCTGGAGCTGGAGTTGGAGCTGGAGGAGCAGCCGCAGCCGGAGCTGGAGTTGGTGCCTGAGTCTGAGCCGGAGCAGAAGCCTGAGCCGCTGCCGGAGCTGGAACTGGAGTCGGAGCTGGAGCTGGAACTGGAGCCGGAACAGCTGGAGCAACCTGAATGGCGGCGGCGGCGGCAGCGGCAGCAACAGGAGCAACAACAGTAGCAGTGACAGCAGAGGCAGTAGCTGGAATTGGAGCTGCGGTGGCAGCTGGAGGAACGGCAGCAGCCAGAGTAGCAGCCGCAGTTGCTGGAGACGGGGCGGTGGCGGCAGCAGCGGCTGGCGCAGCGGCAGCAGCGACAGCCACTGGAGCAGCAGCTCCCATGGTGGTGGTGGTGGCGGCAGCGGCGGCAGTGATGGTGGCAGCGGCGGCGGCAGCAGCAACTGGAGCAGGAACAGAGATGGGAGCTACAGCGTTGGTTTTGTTGGATTCTACTCCCCGTTCCGTTTGGGTGCTGCAGTCCCGGCTGCCTGTCTTGGAGTGAGCTGACAGCAGGGGAGTCGAGGGCGGCACAGGCGAAGGGGTGGAAGGAACTGACTCAGCACGGTAGTCTCCACCCAGGAGGATACCTACGAAGGAAAGAAGGAGAGAACTTAGAAAACTACAGGCTATTCCAATAGACACCTGATGACCTCTTCTTCCTTGCAGGAGGTTCAGGGGGAAATAGGAACAGTTCCAAATTCTTTCCTTGTGCCTCTAGGGAACCCAGGAATTAGTTTGTCAGGCACCTCCCACCAGCGCTGGCTCAAAGTTTCTTTCAGACTGGGAAGATCCCTTCTGGTTCTCATTCTCTAACCCCCAGCACAACATATTTAAACCTTTAAGTGTCCTGGGTATCTGTTTTGATTTATTTTTCCAATAGTGATTGATTTCCAACAAGCTGTCAGAATGCTTCTGCTTGGTTCCACTTGTAACCGACACTAGCTATTAGCAGACAGCTGGAAAGGACTGAGGCAAGGATTCTGTAGTCGCAGATGGGTATGATAGTAATTGTGTGATCTAAGGCTCTCATCCTAACCATGGTCCCCCAAATACCTACTCTAACCAAAGGACAGTGCAAGTGTCAGAGGACCAAGAGAGGTATTAGAAGCAACAAAAAGAGCTAAAATAAAAAAATATAAAGAGCTTGTTTCCTCAGGCTCTAAAAAAATGTGCCTCGTGGTATCCACAAAAGTTCTGGGGTTTTGATTAGAGGGGAAGGAATGGACAGGAATGGAATGAAAAAGTACATTCTGTTCTCAGAACATCCTGGTAACAAAAACCTGCCACCCAGCTCCACTTAGGTTAACTAGAACTCTGAGTCCTCCTATTATATGGGAGGAAAGAACACAGAAAAAGTTGGAATTTTGAAGTGTTGAATGACACGAAAGCCACATGGGCTTTGGACAAAGCCAAAAGGTTCCACGTGGCAAAAGCCAAAGCTGAGAATTTTTAATAGGAAATTGACATTATCTTCCTTCCCAAAGAGAACTTGGGATTCTTATCAGCCTGTGGCTTCAACCAGTGTTCTCTCAGTGAGACTTCACACTGTCTGCTAAATATGCAGTCAGCCTCTCATGATGACTAAACTGAACCTGGTGTGCCTTCCTCTCTAAAATCAGGACCATCACTCCTTCTCATTGCCATGTGGGCATGTATCCAAGTCAGGGTTCTCTCTAAACATGTCACTTTAATCTGCTGTGTTTACTGTCATTACCTAGGCTCCCCTTCCAGCTCTTGTCATCCCGCTTCTCTTCCATGATGGGGGTGCCAGTCAGGGTTGAAGAATGGGAGAGCAAGCCTGATCCAGCATTGGAAATGGACATCAGAGACTTTGCTGGCCGCATGGATGACAGCTGCTCTGTCTTACTCGGCTCCTTCCGGGAACGCTGCTGGAGTACTTTGATTATGGCATCCTTCTCAATAATCTGGGCATGGAGGGTCTTAATCCTAAGAGCCAAAGACAAAAAAATGTATAAAATATTGTTGCCACCTCTAGGTTTTGATCTTGAGCTTCGATCTTCTTTTTCTAAAAAATCTTTTTGGCTGGCCATTCTGCCATGGTATGGGGATCTTAGTTCCCTAACCAGGGACTGAATCTGTGGCCCCTGCAGTGGAAGTGCAGTTCTAACCACTGGACCACCAGGGAGGTTCCCCATTATCTTTTCAACTAAGGGGTGGTCTACTTATTTCTGAGTTGTAAGACAAGAGACAGTGTCTTGCAACAATTTTTAACGCACACCCAAATGGGCACAGCAGAACATCCAGGAGTTATTGCTTAAACCTTAGGAAGCCAAAGAAAAAGTATCTGTGAAAAGAAAGGTTGTATGTGAGAGAGTAAAGTGATGCAGTGGGTACCACAGATAAGAATCTGAGTCAATGGAAATGATGAGTCAGTCAATGAGAACTTCTAAGATTGGGCTACAACTTGGGCTAATAAGTAAGTGACCATGAGCTTCCGAGAGACATCAGATACCCTATCTCCCAGTTTGAGTGGATACTCTTTTGCCAAGCACTTTACTGTACCACAGAGTTGAGGTGCAATCCTAGAAAGAATACCCCAGAGTGCAAATAGTAACAATTCAGTTCTAGCAGAGGGCCTATGAAAAGCAATTACCAAGGACAATGAGGAAAGCAATATTATTTGGAATTCCAGAGTTAGAATAATCAAGGTAAAAGTCATTCCATCTCAAATCCTAAATAACAGGCTGGGAGCGGGGAAGGGGTGGAGGAGGTTGCCTTATCAGGTGTCCCTGCGGTGAATGAAGATGCTTGCTCTTCCCCACTGACCTATCTGGTGTCTCTGCACCAACTCTCAGATCCACCAGAGTCCAGATCAGCATTTTACCTGCCCTCCATGTCAAGGCAACGCTTGTTAGCCATCAAGATTTCTTCTTCCTCCTTCTGGATGCGAGCTTCTAGAGCCGTGTCATAGCTGGTATTAGGAGAGTGGCTGATGACTGTAGTGTCCCTGGGAAGGAAAATGGCAGTGATGATGATGGGAGGGCAACAAAATTGATGAATCCTATCTCCCTCCTAAGTCAAACGTATTGTCAGAAAGTCCTAAACTAAAATCAAACTTATCAGGAATGGTGGTTTTCTGGGTGACTTACTGGTAAGAATCAGTGATGGGTTCTATGAGAGATGTACAGGCTTGCCTTCAGAACTACATAGACACCCTCCCAAAACCTCTGGCAGAAAGTCCCTTCAAGTTTTTAGATCATGGCCAGGCAATAGGAAGACATTTATTTTTTAACTTTATAGTATTTATATTACATATGAGAAATGCCCACTTTATTCTCATGACAGTCATGGAGAGGAAAAAACTAGACTTTGAAGGAAGTCAGAGAATGTACCAAATTGCTGTTGCTACATTCAACAGCATAACTCTACCTGAGTGTTTGCTAAAAACGAACTCTAGACATGTCAACAGACCAGTTCAGGTAGGGCATGGGAACTGAGTGAGAAGCAGAGTCTTTGAGTCAGTGCCACTTGATTCCTATCGAAGCTACATCTGAAACATTCTAGGCCCAAATCAGTGAGTCCCCCTCAACTGACCAGTCTCCTGCCAGAGTCCCAACTGCCTGAGGGACCATCATGTTCCATCTGAAAGTATCTCAGGCCATTAACTCAAAGAGTAACTAACAAGGAGAAAATATGTGTGTGTATGTGTATGTGAAAGAGGTAAGGGGTGGGGGAGAGACACGGAGAGGAAGGGAAAGGATGTAACCCATAGACAAGGCTGATGTTTAAACAGCGTAAGTCAAAGACACATGACACATGGAAATCCTATATTCCCCTGATAAGTGATATCATGCATCTTTCTTTAGTTCATTTAGAACTAGTGGTAGAGAAGAGAAGGAAGAAAACTGGATCTTACTTGAGTAACTTGGAGGGAAAGAAAAAGGGATTAGGAAGAATGTTGATGTAATAACATTGGTTTTAAAGAAAACCAGACAATGGGCTGAGAAAACAATGACCGGCACTGCTGTGTGATACTTCCTCTGAGAATGAGGATCTGCAGGAGAACTCCAGGCATCTTTTGTGCTGGCAGCTAGTTATGTCCTGTGAGCTTAGAGACTGTGACCAGTGCAGATGGCAGTGAAGGGGCAGGGGAATGAAGAGGCAGAAAGTTGGTATTAAAGTTGGGATACTTTGGAGAGCTTCTGCAAAATTAACAGTTCCCCCAAATGCTTGCCTCTTATATATGAGGTGGGGAACAATGTACCTGAATTGTGAAGTAATTGGAGAGCAAGAAGGGAAAGGACTACAGTGGCTTTCATCATTTGCTATATTCAAAATATTTTAGCATCTCAGAATTTGGAGAAGGCAATGGCAACCCACTCCAGTACTCTTGCCTGGAGAATCCCTACCAGAGGAGCCTGGTAGCCTACAGTCCATGGGGTCGCTAAAATTCAGACACGACTGAGCGACTTCAGTTTCTTTTTACTTTCATGCATTGGAGGAGGAAATGGCAACCCACTCCAGTATTCTTGCCTGGAGAATCCCAGGGACAGAGGAGCCTGTTGGGCTGCCGTCTATGGGGTCGCACAGAGTCGGACACGACTGACACAACTTAGCAGCGGTAGCAGCAGCAGAATTCTACATTTGCCCTAGTTCAGTTCACTTGTTTGTAATCCTACTGGGAATGGCCCCTGTGTCCCAAAGTATGCAAAAGAAAGCAGCGTTGTGTAGTGTTGAGAGCACAGACCACGACTGTAGACCTGGTAAGGGTCAAGTTCCACTTTCCCAAGTCCTCTGCCACTAACAAACTCTAAGAGCTCAGGAACTGGTTAACTGCCCTAAGCCTCAGTCTCCTTGTATGCAAAACAGAGATAATAATTATACCCATATCTCATAGGATGGGGGAGGGGAGGGATAAAATGAAAGTATGCATGTAAGACATGCAGTGCCAGGCACAAGAAAATCCCCCAACAAAACTATCCATTATTAAGAGAGAAAAGTATAGGTAGAAAGAAAATTGCCTACAAGAGAGTATGAGTTGAATGAATTCCAGCTCTAGGTATGACCCTGGAGGAGTTCCCCACAGTGCAGAGTTCCCATGTGATGGCCTGGCTCTGACACTGGGGACTTGAGTTTGCGGTCTGTCACTGGGGGAGCCAGTGCTGGCTTCCTGCCACTTTCACTGCATAAAAGACCATTTTGGGGACACATAGCCCTGCCAGCTAATTGATATGGACACTGTGAACTCCTCAGGAATGGAGCCTGAAAATGTGGGGCACTTAGTGAATTCCTACAGAGCTGCCAGGATGGCCTTCAACATCAATCTTCCTTGTAGACCAGGGCTACCAGGCCAATGGCTTAAGCCAAAGCAAGCAGGCACAGCGCTGGAGGGAGCAACTTGACCTGCTAACTTCCAATACTCTGACCGCACCCAGTAGAGAGATACTGGACTTGAAATGACAACCTACAGACCCCAAACCCAGATACCTGAATTTACTATTCTGCATCTCAAATTCTTAAGTAAACTGTTTCTGGCAACTATCCTTCCAATCATCTTCTCTCTCCTTCCTCTGTCTGACAAAGTTATCCCTGTCACATTACTTACATTGCTTTCTAGAATGTCACCCATGACCTCCTAATTAAAACATCTAGCGGCCTTTTAAACTTCAAGGCCATCTTTTCCTATCAGTAGCAGCCTTTTGTTTATTTAATATGGGAACTCAACCATGAGTGGAGCACTGTGTTTGAAGTTCCTGGGAGGCTGGAGAGTGAATGGACATGGATAAGACTAGTCCCTGAGTGCAGGGAACTTGCAAGGGGAGGGGGAAAAAAGAAAAGAATTAACTACTACAGCAATGAGTTTGGACTTAATTCCAATAGGCACCGAAGATTATTAGAGCTTTTCAAAGGGAATGAAATAATCCAGGCTGTGTTTTAGGAAGATAGCTTTATCTCTGCTGAAATGTTATGGAGAGATGAAAGGAACCATAACACTAGAATCAGGCAGGCCAGTCAGAAAGGTTATAATCCCAGCAACAGATTTTGAAAATGGGACCCAGTGAAGTGGCACAGGAAATGGCTACAGGAGGGAGAATTGCTAGAACCTGGAGACTATTTAAATTTGGATGTTAGGGAGATGGAAGAATGAATGAGGACTCTGTTGTTTCTAATTCTAATGACTAGAAAAGATGGCATACTGCTCTAATTCTGTGACAGGAAACCAAGAACTTTTCTCTCTCTTTCTTTTTTGGAAAACGCTATGAGTTTTGATTTTAGTTACAGTGGAGTTAAAGTATCTTATTGAATAGCCATGACAATATACAACAAGTTGTTGAAAATTCTAACTTTAATCTTAGAGATATCAGAGTTACTATTCGAAGCTAGAGTAGTCAATTCAGTTCAGTCACTCAGTCGTGCCTGACTCTTTGCGACCCCATGAACTGCAGCACACCAGGCCTCCCTGTCCATCACTAACTCCCGGAGTTCACACAAACTCAAGTCCATCGAGTCGGTGATGCCATCCAGCCATCTCATCCTCTGTCATCCCGTTCTCCTCCTGCCCCCAATCCCCAGCATCAGAGTCTTTTCCAATGAGTCAACTCTTCGCATGAGGTGGCCAAAGTACTGGAGCTTCAGCTTCAGCATCATTCCTTCCAAAGCACACCCAGGACTGATCTCCTTTAGAATGGACTGGTTGGATCTCCTTGCAATCCAAGGGACTCTTGAGAGTCTTCTCCAGCACCACAGTTCAAAAGCATCAATTCTTCAGTGCTCAGCTTTCTTCACAGTCCAATTTTCACATCCATATATGACCACTGGAAAACCATAGCCTTGACTAGACAGACCTTTGTTGGCAAAGTAATGTCTCTGCTTTTGAATATGCTATCTAGGTTGGTCATAACTTCCTTCCAAGGGGTAAGCGTCTTTTAGCTTCATGGCTGCAATCACCATTTGCAATGATTTTGGAGCCCCCCAAAATAAAGTCTAACACCGTTTCCACTATTTCCCCATCTATTTCCCATGAAGTGATGGGACAGAAACCATGATCTTAGTTTTCTGAATACTGAGCTTTAAGCCAACTTTTTCACTCTCCTCTTTCACTTTCATCAAGAGGCTTTTCAGTTCCTCTTCACTTTCTGCCATAAGGGTGGTGTCATCTGCATATCTGAGGTTATTGATATTTCTCTCAGCAATCTTGATTCCAGCCTGTGCTTCTTCCAGCCCAGCATTTCTCATGATGTACTCTGCATATAAGTTAAATAAGCAGGGTGACAATATACAGCCTTGACCTACTCCTTTTCCTATTTGTAACTAGTCTGTTTTTCTATGTCCAGTTCTAACTGTTGCTTCCTGACCTGCATATAGGTTTCTCAAGAGGCAGGTCAGGTGGTCTGGTATTCCCATCTCTTTCAGAATTTTCCAGTTTATTGTGATCCACACAGTCAAGGCTTTGGCCTAGTCAATAAAACAGAAATAGATGTTTTTCTGGAACTCTCTTGCTTTTTCCATGATCCAGAGGATGTTGGCAATATGATCTCTGGTTCCTCTGCCTCTTATAAAACCAGCTTGAACATCTGGAAGTTCACGGTTCACGAATTGCTGAATCCTGGCTTGGAGAATTTTGAGCATTACTTTACTAGCGTGTGAGATGAGTGCAACTGTGCAGTAGTTTGAGCATTCTTTGGAATGGCCTTTCTTTGGGATTGGAATGAAAACTGACCTTTTCCAGTCCTGTGGCCACTGCTGAGTTTTCCAAATTAGCTGGCATATTAAGTGCAGCACTTTCACAGCATCATCTTTCAGGATTTGAAATAGCTCAACTGGTATTCCATCACCTCCACTAGCTTTGTTTGTAGGATGCTTTCTAAGGCCCACTTGACTTCACATTCCAGGATGTCTGGCTCTAGATGAGTGATCACACCATCGTGATTATCTTGTTTGTGAAGATCTTTTTTGTACAGTTCTTCTGTGTATTTTTGCCACCTCTTCTTAATATATTCTGCTTCTGTTAGGTCCATACCATTTCTGTCCTTTATTGAGCCCATCTTTGCATGAAATGTTCCCTTGGTATCTCTAATTTTCTTGAAGAGATCTCTAGTCTTTCCCATTCTGTTGTTTTCCTCTATTTCTTTGCATTGATTGCTGAGGAAGGCTTTCTTATCTCTCCTTGCTATTCTTTGGAACTCTGCATTCAGATGCTTATGTCTTTCCTTTTCTCCTTTGCTTTTCACTTCTCTTCTTTTCACAGCTATTTGTAAGGCCTCCCCAGACAGCCATTTTGCTTTTTTACATTTCTTTTCCATGGGGATGATCTTGATCCCTATCTCCTGTACAATGTCATGAACCTCCATCCATAGTGCATCAGGCACTCTGTCTATCAGATCTAGTCCCTTAAATCTATTTCTCACTTCCACTATATATCATAAGGAATTTGATTTAGGTCATACCTGAATGGTCTAGTGGTTTTCCCTACTTTCTTCAATTTAAGTCTGACTTTGGCAATAAGGAATTCATGATCTGAGCCACAGTCAGCTCCTGGTCTTGGTTTTGCAAACTGTATAGAGCTTCTCCATCTTTGGCTGCAAAAAAATATAATCAATCTGATTTTGGTGTTGACCATCTGGTGATGTCCATGTGTAGAGTCTTCTCTTGCGTTTCTGGAAGAGGGTGTTTGCTATGACCAGTGCGTTCTCTTGGCAAAACTCTATTAGCCTTTGCCCTGCTTCATTCCGTATTCCAAGGCAAAATTTGCCTGTTACCCCGGGTGTTTCTTGACTTCCTACTTTTGCATTCCAGTCCTCTATAATGAAAAGGACATCTTTTTTGGGTGTTAGTTCTAAAAGGTCTTGGAGGTCTTCATAGAACCGTTCAGCTTCACCTTCTTCAGCGTTACTAGTTAGGGCATAGACTTGGATTACTGTGATATTGAATGGTTTGCCCTGGAAACAAACAGAGATCATTCTGTCGTTTTTGAGATCGCATCCAAGTATTGCACTTCGGACTCTTTTGTTGACCATGATGGCTATTCCATTTCTACTAAGGCATTCCTGCCCACAGTAGTAGATATAATGGTCATCTGAGTTAAATTCACCCATTCCAGTCCATTTTAGTTCGCTGATTCCAAGAATGTTGACGTTCACTCCTGCCATCTCGTTTGACTACTTCCAATTTGCCTTGATTCATGAATGTAACATTCCAGGTTCCTATGCAATATTGCTCTTTACAGCATCAGACCTTGCTTCTATCACCAGGTCAGGGGCAGCAGCCAGGAGGAGCTACCCCATACTAGAGGTCAAGGGTGGCGGCCGAGAGGAGCAACCCCATGTCCAAGGAGCAGTGGCTGCACAGGTGCAGGAGGGCTGAGAGGAGCTACTCCACGTTCAAGGTCAGGAGGGGCGGCTGTGAGGAGATACCCCTCGTCCAAGGTAAGAGAAACCCAAGTAAGATGGTAGGTGTTGCGAGAGGCATCAAATGGAGACACACAAACCATAATCACAGAAAACTAGTCAATCTAATCACACAGACCACAGCCTTGTCTAACTCAATGAAACTAAGCCATGTGGGGCCATCCAAGATGGGCGGGTCATGGTGGAGAGGTCTGACAGAATGTGATCCACTGAAGAAGGGAATGGCAAACCACTTCAGTATTCTTGCCTTGAGAACCCCATGAACAGTATGAAAAGGCAAAATGATAGGATACTGAAAGAGGAACTCTCCAGGTCGGTAGGTGCCCAATATGCTACTGGAGATCAGTGGAAAAATAACTCCAGAAAGAATGAAGGGATGGAGCGAAAGCAAAAACAATACCCAGTTGTGAAGCTAGAGTAGAGAGCAAGATAACTAAGACAGAAGGTAGAATGAGAGGAAAAATCGAGAAAGGAACTGGAGAAAGGTCTCCAGAATGCAAGATTAGATAGACATGCATAACAAGTGTGACCAGCTTCTACCCTCTGGTATCCATTTCTTTACTTCCCTCTTTCCCAGATGTACTTGGTCCCAAATAAAAGTGAAACACTGCACATCTGGAGAACACTAACAACCTGATTTAGTAAGTGCAAAGTAATAAGTTACATGGTTGGTCAGGTGTGTTACGTTTTTATTTTTTTGCTGCTATTTAGAAATAGATCACCATTTGTGAGCTGAAACTAAAAATCTGCATTGCCAAATCGGTTCTTCTTAGATGAACTCCTACTTGCTAGTAATTTCCCTCATCTACATTAGGCATCTAGAGAGGAATCTTTAGGAATACAATAATATGAAGTTATAATATAGGCTATGTTACTGAGCTTATTTATAATAGTCTAAGAAACTAAATAAACCTCAAATAGCAACTCTCGAAAGGGGATAATCCCTATTTCACCACCTTTGAAATCATCCTATATGGGGCACAGCAGATTATAGAGTTAAGATGTCAAAAATGCAGATTTAAGTCCTGGTTCTTCTGTTTTTTAATAGCTGTATGATCTTGGGGGAAGTATTTCATCTGTCTGTGCTTCAGTTTCCTTGTCTATACAATGAAAACTAGTACTTGGCTCAAAGAATTATTATTAAGATAAGCAATAATTGTAAAGCACTTAGAACAGTATCTTATAGTAAACACGACATGTGACTTCTTGCATTGACAGCTTTCCCTTTGACAAGAGATGTTTCAAAAATCAAAGTGCCAGAATGGGTATAAACAGAAAACCTAATGTCTTCTCACCTGAGAAAAGACAGATGTCTATTTTTGTATTAAAAATCTGTATTTTATTATTCACAGTGGTCAAACACTGGAAACAATCTCAAAATCCATCATCAAATGAATGCATAAAGTGTGGTACATCCATGTGATGGAACACTACTCAGCAATAAAAAAGGAACAGACTATTAATATACATGAAATGCTGGGCTGGAAGAAGCACAAGCTGGAATCAAGATTGCTGGGAGAAATATCAATAACCTCAGATATGCAAATGACACCACCTTTATGGCAGAAAGGGAAGAGGAACTGAAAAGCCTCTTGATGAAAGTGAAAGAAGAGAGTCAAAAAGTTGGCTTAAAGCTCAATATTCAGAAAACTAAGATCATGGCATCTGGTCCCATCACTTCATGGGAAATAGATGGGGAAACAGTGGAAACAGTGTCAGACTTTATTTTGGGGGGCTCCAAAGTCACTGCAGATGGTGATTGCAGCCATGAAATTAAAAGATGCTTACTCCTTGGAAGGAAAGTTATGACCAACCTAGATAGCATGTTGAAAAGCAGAGACATTACTTTGCCAACAAAGGTCTGTCTAGTCAAGGCTATGGTTTTTCCAGTGGTCATGTATGGATGTGAGAGTTGGACTATGAAGAAAGCTGAGTGCCGAAAAATTGATGCTTTTGAACTGTGGTGTTGGAGAAGACTCTTGAGAGTCCCTTGGACTGCAAGGAGATCCAACCAGTCCATTCTGAAGGAGATCAGCCCTGGGATTTCTTTGGAAGGAATGATGCTCAAGCTGAAACTCTAGTACTTTGGCCACCTCATGCGAAGAGTTGACTCACTGGAAAAGACTCTGATGCTGGGAGGGATTGGGGGCAGGAGGAGAAGGGGACAACAGAGGATGAGATGGCTGGATGGCATCACTGACTCAATGGACGTGAGTCTGAGTGAACTCTGGGAGTTGGTGATGAACAGGGAGGCCTGGCGTGCTGCGATTCATGGGGTCACAAAGAGTCACACACGACTGAGTGACTGAACTGAACTGAACTTAGAGGGAGCTCAGAGTAATCATGATGAGTGAAAGAAACTTAAAAAGAGAGTACTATATGGCCTTTTAAAAAAATACGACATTCAGGATTTTTTGCAAAAACAAACAAACTTTTTGGTCAACCCAATGTTGGGCAATGTTGCAAGTTTGCCAACGGAAAAGGCAAACTTACAATGACAAAGAACAGATGTTGTCTGGGGTCAGGCATGGGAGAAAGGGTCGAGTTAAAGGGGCATAAGGACACTTTAGAATGTGTCCTCTATTTTGATGGTGGATACATATACAATAATGTCTTTGCAATGATATACAATAATGTTATTTTACATATACAATAACATTATTGTATATCATTACCAACATTCACCAAACCAGACACTTCAAATGAGTAGTTTTTAAATATGTAGCTAATACTTCAATTGAAGAAAATTCTGCAACTACCATTGACACCAACATTTCCTAATCATGAAACCTGTTATTTACCTATGAGCTATTATTTTGGGAATATATTAAGTTTGGGATACTAGCAGAATACACAGAAGAAACCAAGCAGGCCATTACAATGTGACACTAGATTTAAGGATTTAAATTGTAGAGTGAGAAATCATCTCTGTCCTTCTTTCATTTCTTTTCTCCTTCTTTCATTTTTTGTCCTTTCTTTCCTTCCTTTATTACTCAAACGTATGTTGAGCACTTTCCTTCTGCAGCCAATAGCCTAGGTACTTAAAAATTATTCTGAAAGAAAATCAGATATAAAGGCTTTACTACAGAAAGGGGCAAAGAGCAGAACCTTGGTTAATACGTTAAGGATTGGGAGGAGGGAAAGTGAAATCATTGGAGAGAAAATAAATGGCAAGAGAAGTTGGAAGGGAAGGCAGAAAAGCACACAGGTTCTGAAATAAAGTTTTCTGAATGCCAGTTTCCAAATCTGAAAGCTCATAAAGAAAGAAAGGAGGAAAAGGAGACCAATCTCCATGGCAGAGCATAAGATGCAAATATTTGGAAAATAGTATAATCTTAGCAATAGAAGGGTCTGGAGGAATCACCTAGTCCAATTCTCTCATTTTACAGGAATTCAAATACAATCTCTCAATCTCTCATGTGGGTTGTATTAATAGGCATGCAAAAGGTACACAGTCCAGATATGGAATGTTTGTCCAGGGAACTATTACAAAGTGTTCCTACTAGGTGGGATTTGGCTGCTTTTTATCATTAAATGATAAGCATGCCCATTTTACTGAAAATAGTGATTACATGGAAACTTTCTACCTGGTGATTTAAAGGAATTCAATTTAAATTAAATCTCTTTTACAGGAGCCAACAGACTCTGGAAAGAAATCCATCTGAAAGGGGATTCTCCCCATATTCTAAACTTCCCAGGGAGGCAGGAAAGGGGTAGTTTCTTTATATAAGGCCCCCAAATGACAACCTCCTACCTTTCCTGAATTTTGACCTGGAGTCTATTCTGAAGTCAGTTTCAATAGCAAACTTCCCAGCACCAACATTTTCTCACACAGCACACCTTCATGAGCTCTAGCTTTCTAAGTTTCTGCCCAAAGATGACAAAAATTCCCTTTCATCATTAGGGTTTCCTGAACAACCTCTGAACAAAGAGTGGGCACAGGTGTTTTCTTGGGAACCAGCAGCTAAAATTATACTTCATTCTGCTTCTAAGCTGCCTACAAACTTCTCGACCACCTTCCAGCATAGCTGGGGCTTCTATGCACTCTATTACTACACTGGCATGTACTGAGCACACTGTTCTCAGAAGAAGAAAGAAAAAAGACAGGTAAGCTTAAGCCCATGAAGACCTCAAAATCAAGACATAGGCAATTTGTTTAAGGTTTATAGGGGGTATGTGAAAACAGACAGATCACATTAGAGAAATGTAAGCCATCTTCCTGAAGCACTGGGATTAGATTTACAAACCACCAGTCCAGCTTTTAAGCACTGACCTCCCTCTGATTTGGCAAGAAAAGGACTCAAAAATAAATGTATCCACCGCCCCCTCTACACATATTCCAGCCCAAGTCTGGCAACCACTGCCAGACTCTGATGACTTACCACATTTAGGAGAATGCTAAAACAATACTAGGATTTTTAATAACTTTCTGTGTAGAGACCTATCTGGGTGCAATATGCTATAGCCTGCCTTAGCTACCCAATTCCAGACCATGCTCTGTCTATATCTCCAACATGCACCATCTCCTGATTCAAATTTAGTTTTTGTTTCTTTCCCAACGGATGATTACAAACAGCAGCAAGACAGACAAACTGGGTAAGAGCACAGTGTCCCCCAAAGACCAATAATAAATGTTTATAACGAGAAGAGGGGAAACACATAAAAGGCAAAATGAAAAAGTCTCCTGCCATTTTCTCTGCTTTACCAAATGGAATGTGACTGCTTACATGCAATGAACTCAGGGACACTGAGAATGCGGGCTTCAAATAGACCTTCTCAAAGGGCACAGACAGATTCGGGTTCAGTACAACCTTCGGCATACCTTGGAGGAGCCAGAGCTATCAAATGGCAGTAGCCACTCCTGAGTGACATTTAGTTTTGGAGTGGCATTTCTCTGGAGAAGCTTTCATTCCAGTCCTGGGGCTAAACAAAGAAACCTACACACGTGGCTCAAAAAACCTGAGGCCCTGGGGAAAGAGATGTACACAATTTGATCTGGTCTGCAATTGTTTGGGCTCCTGAGGAAAGCTGAACTATGAGTCTAGAAAGTTCATCAGTAACTTGAATTTTCAAATCCTGTACCCTCAGCCCCTACAGTCATTCAGTCTCTGCATGTGCTGTGCAGTGCTAGTTGCCCAGTCGTGTCTGACTCTTTGTGACCACATGAACTGTAGCCCACCAGACTCCTTTGTCCATGGGGATTCTCCAGGCAAGAATACTGGAGTGAGTTGCCATGCCCTCCTCCAGGGGATCTTCCCAACCCAGGGATCGAACCCAGGTCTCCAGCATTGCAGGTGGATTCTTTACCACCTGAGCCACCAGGGAAGCCCCAGAATACTGGAGTGGGTAGTCCATCCCTTCTCCAGGGGATCTTCCCAACCCAGGAATCAAACCAGGGTCTCCTGCATTGCAGGGGGATTCTTTACCAGCTGAGCTACTAGGGAAGGTCCAGTCTCTGCATAACCAGATTAAAAAAAAAAACTGAAAACCACACACTTAAGCAGAAACTGAGAAAAAAGAAACACAACATGACGGGGGGTGGGGGGACCCTGGAAAAACTATCATTCAGTCACTTTTCTGTTCTCCCCACCACCCCTGCCCTTCATGTCGAGATTTTACCAGCCAACTACTTACCTCTGAGCAGCTACAGTCGCTGCAGCATCCAGAGCAAAATGTCTCATCACATTCTCTTCCAAGTACTTCTGCTCCCACTTAGTCATGTCAGCTTCCAGGGCCAGGATCCTCTCTTCCTTCTCACGAAGGATTTCCATCAGTGCAGCGGCATTGTATTCTGAAACATTGGTCGGCTGAGAGTTGCCCTGGCGCTGTTGGGGGAGATGCCGAGACCTCTGAAATTAGTGTGTTAGGACCATGGTGGGCCAAATCCCATTTGAAGAGTCCTTATTTTTGCACAGAACTACTGCCCAAGCCACTGCAGTTTGGACTCCAATTCAGAAGCTAGGGAAATTCCTAGGACTTTCTACCTTAGGCTTGAGTATGTGACTCTGGACCACAAAAGGAGCCTGCCATATCAAATTATAATGCTGCTCAGAAAGTGGATCATAGAAACAGAAATTTAAAATCTGGGATTTCATCTCTACCTTTTCCCTAAATTTGTGTGATCTTAAGTGAATCATGCCACCTTTCCTGGATCTTTATTTTCTCTCATCTGAAATTGAGGAGTTGGGGGGACTTCTCTGCCAGTCCAGTGATTAAGACTCCACACTTTCCACTACAGGAGGTATGGGTTCAACCCCTGGTCAGGGAACTAAGTTCTAAGATGCCAACCATGGGGCCAAAAAAAAAAGTGAGATGTATGACTAAATGACTTGGAAAGAACATTGGGAAAAAAAAAAAAAAAAGAAAGACCATTGGAAAGACCATTTCCAATCCTAAAATATCCCAAAGTCTGTTTGCATAGCATCTTTACCTCTTATAAAGCATTAAGGACTGTGTTGCACTAGGAAGCTAAGGAAGCCGACTATGTCTTTACAATTGAGAGCCGCTGTGGAGTAAGACCAGGTGGGACAAAATTGTATTTTTGTTTCTCATGTCAGACACTATCTGACAAATGGACGATCAGGAGCCATCTCACTTTCTGGAAACTGTCCATACCTGCTGGATTCGGAGGGATTCCAGTTCTCTTTCCAGTCGTGTCCGTAGACGGTGCTCCAGCTGCTCTCGCTTTTCACATGCAGCCTGGAGCTGTACAAGAGCCTGCTGCATCTTTTCCACCTTATCTACATACACTTGCTTCTTCTTTAGCTGAAAATCCAGGTTGGGAGAATTGCAAGATGGAAGGAAAGAAAACAACAGGGTCAGTTATACAGAGCTCCCCAAATCCAGCCCTGTGTTTACATCTCTTCCTGTCCAGCTCCAGGAAAGAATGAATAGCAAGAAGATCCTTCATGAGTAGCAGGCTGCCTTGTGTTGACTATACATAGAATGTCTCAGCAGATAGGAATTAGGAGCTCCTTTTTCATCTCTCCCTCTATCTATGTTTCCCCCAAATCTATTTCTATCAAGAGAGTCTTTGCTAGCAAGCTCCTAAGATTCCCATCTATAGATGTCCTCACCTCTTCCCTTCTTTAAACTGTAATATTCTGGGGGAGGAATATCTTACTTTGGTCCTTACATTGGGCGGAATGCTAAAGAATGAAAGGGCGCTCCCCAGGGAGAAGTGTTTAATTTGGAATGGAAAGGAAGCCCCTTTATATAGCAGTCTCCCTTTTAAGTGAGACAAAAAGGGTGGTCAACAAGGAGGCCAGAATTGTCTTTCTGAACTCTACAGTCCTAGTAATTACTCAGTGTCATCACTACTGTACTCCTGGAACATTTCTACCCCTCAAAAGTGAAGGTGCCATGCAATGGTTCAAAAGTCTTTAGTCTCTTCATTGACCAGCACTGTCCCACCAGTTCTATATTACAAGAACACAGGTCATTTGCGATTTCTGCCTTACTCATGAGCCTGAGCTGATAACATTGGACTGTAATCTCTTAACTTTCACTCTTGCAAAGAGAAAGAATTATATGTGCAAGTCTATGAACCATAACGAACAACAAAAGCTGAAGCAGGCTGGGACTAAGAGTTTGAGTTCTTTGTACCCTTGTAACTTCCAAGGCAAATTCTATCATGGCAAAACCCTGATTCCATTGGAAGGAAGGAATGAAGAGAATTCCAGAGCTTTTAAAAGAAGGCATATAGACCCTGGGGGCTCAGTGGTAAAGAATCTGCCTGCCAATGCAGGAGATGCGGGTTTGATCCCTGGGTCAGGGAGATCCCCTGGAGAAGGGAATGGCTACCTACTCCAGTATTCTTGCCTGGGAAATCCCATGCACAGGGGAGCCTGGTGGGCTACAGTCCATAGGGCTGCAGAAGAGTGAGACACAACTTAGTGACCACACTACCAACAACAACATATAGACTCTCAACATCTAAGAAGATAGGGCAAAGTACAACCTTCCCAAATTGTTAGGAATGAGCAGATGATGCTCCTTAATACTTAAAACGCTTGTGGGAGTGCCTCTTTTGCTAATAAAATCAACTCATGGACTCTTTCTATAGTAGAAATTCTTCCCAGCTGGTCACATCTGTTATTGTTATTTTCCTGAAATCTCACTACAAAGATTTAAATGTAAAGATATTATTGATAACATGGTCCAAAGGAAATTCAAGAATTCAGCTCAACTCTAACTTTCCAACAAATTCCCAAGCCCTTGAGATACCTAGATAGACAGTTGCAATGTAAGAGGTCACCCACTTTACCAGCATTGCCCCCATCCATTTAGCTGGAGCCAAGCCAGCAGAACCAACCTGACTCCCTCATTGCAGAAACCAGGAAACAGATTCAAGGCAATGTGTCCAAATCACTGCTCTCTAGAATGTCCAGTTAGACAATGATGATACATGCCAATTGGGAACCTCTCCTTGTCTTTTACCCGCTCTCTCTCCAAATTAGAATCGCTGAACTTTCTCTAGGTAGAAGAAAACTTCTATTTTCCTACCAGACTTGTGTTATGCTTTGCCTAGGTGACTGGGAAAACCTAAAAAATTTGCACTACATGTCTTGACATTTCCTTTCATTCCAAGGCCTAGTTCAATCTAGCCTTGTAAACCAGTTGAGGCAAGTTTTAAGTCTAAATGCTTTTATCCATTAGACCTTCGCCTAGAAAATAAAAGAAACAAAAATTGCCATTCTCTTTTTCTTAATAAGCTTAAACCTTTCTTTTCTGGGATATGTGACTATTTGTAATAACATAGACTAGGGCAATCAAGACCTTTAAGCCATGGATCCCCCTGCCTTCTTATTTGCTAAGCTTTGAATAATTGGACAGCAGAAAATATCCTCTATCCTTTACCTTTTGGGTTCCATAGTCCTGATGAGCTATTTAAAGCTGAATGCATTTATTTGTGAATCACTCTGAAAACCCTAGGGGAGCCATGCAATGTTAATGTAGAGAATGTTAACTATAATTACTGAGGCTTACACCAGTTATACTTAAAGGCAATTAAAATTAGATAGCATGCAGTTCTTGCCTTGATGGTAAAAGTACTGCAATGTAAGCTTAGAGAACTGAAAAATAAGCAGTCCAGGGCTAGGTGTCTTTCTCCATGCCCTGTCTTTCTTCAGAAAGGTACCCTCAATGTCTTAGCTAAGGAATCCCCAGCAGTAGAAGTCACTGAGCCAACCATCTGAAAGGGAAAAGCAATAAAGGCCTAGAGTTTTCTGAGTTGGCTGAAGACAGTTACACAAGTCAGACAACTTCCACAAGCAGGCTAAGAAAAATCCCATTATGCTTCGCCACTGGGATGGTTTTCCATAGGTACCAGGACCTCTGTTGTTGGCAAAACTCTTCTACTTTCTTTAAAGAAGAAACAATGCAGCTCAAACATAAACACCAAGAAAGTGAAAGTGTTAGTTGCTCAGTTGTGTCCAACTCTTTGCAACGCTATGGACTATAGCCCATCAGGCTCCTCTGTCCATAGACTTCTCCAGGCAAGAATACTGGAGTGGGTTGCCATTCCCTTCTCCAGAGGATCTTCCTGACCTGGGGATTGAACCCATGTCTCCCACACTTCAGGCAGATTCTTTACCATCTGAGCCATCAGGGAAGCCCTATAAACACCAAGATCACCTAGTAAATCCTTAATCCCTAAATAATTTAGGATACAAAAAGACAACTGTTACACACTACCAGTGGATACTACAAGTGCTAAGACCCTATAAAGATGCACTCAATGAAGTCAGCAATCTTCAAGGTTACATATTCTATGTTTTCTAGGTCTCATCTATACACAGAAAATAACACATGTCTATTAGGCTTATTAACTCCTCTATTATCCTAGACTTTATATGCTTCATTTTTGCCTTCATCATGGTAAACCCCTTTTATTTTCTGCCTCTCTTCTGTAAACCTATCTCATATGCTAAGCTCCTCAAATGTTAGCTCGGTAATTAGGACATCCTGAGTCCCCAACTTTACGTTTCAATGCCATCAGAAATGTCAGTGGTTCCTTCCAGGCAAAGAGAGAGGCCATAGAGGAAAGTGGTTAAGGTCATGGGCTCTGGCCTCAGGCTACCCAAGTCCAAATCTTGGCTCTCCCACTTACTAATTGTATGAAACCTGAAGAAAGCTACTTAATGCCCCTGAACTTCCATTTACTCATTCATCAGTAGCATAGAGATGATGATAATTTGATATACCTCTAGAAGGAACCAATGAGATAAAAATGAAGTGCTTAGTAGAGTGTCTGGTACAAAAAGTACTCAGAGTTGTTTTTCTGTTTTAAAGAAAAAGTTAATGCCAAGTCGCACATGTTCTAGTCCTTTCAACTTGGAACATTCACTCCAGATAGCCTTGACATGGTTCTCATTATCTCAATAAGTCTAATTATCACATCAATTAAGGCATTAAAAACATAGCCATTTTGCCCCAGGAAGGCATATAACAAGGAGGCCTCAAACCCCTTGTGCAACAGAGCTTCATGTATCTTTAGAGGGCAAGGCCTTTCATTGGAGATACAATTAGAAGCTGTAAGGACACCATATTCTCTCAAAATGATACAATTTGGAGGGCACTTCTGCTTTATGAGAAATATTTTTGTTGTTGCTTAGTCGCTAAGTCATGTCTGACTCTTTGTGACTCTATGGACTATAGCCCACCAGGCTCCTCTGTCCGTGGGATTCTCCAGACAAGAATGCTGGAGTGGGTTGCCATTTCCTTCTCCAGGGGATCTTCCCGACCCAGGGATTGAACCTGAGTTTCCTGCATTGGCAGGTGGATTCTTTAACACTGTGCCACCAGGGAAGTCTGAGAAATACTTTACCTATAGTCAAAGGTACTGTTTAAATAAAGGCACTTAGGCAGATGTCATTCCCTGCCCCACCGCACACCTTTGTACACACACATCAGAAATTTCCATTTGACAGTAAATTGAAAGATAAAGGAGCAAGGTGGCAATCAGGAGACTTGGGTTCTAGTCTCACCTTCACTCTTAATGGTAATTTCCTTCTCTGTTCTCCCATTTGTAAAAAATGAAAGAGGTGTTCAGTTCAGTTCAGTTCAATCACTCAGTCGTATCCGACTCTTTGCGACCCCATGAACTGCAGCACACCAGGCCTCCCTGTCCATCACCAACTCCCGGAGTCTACCCAAACCCACGTCCATTGAGTCGGTGTTGCCATCCAACCATCTCATCCTCTGTTGTCCCCTTTTGCTCCCACCTTCAATCTTTCCCAGCATCAGGGTCTTTTCCAATGAGTCAGCTCTTCGCATCAGGTGGCCAAAGTATTGGAGTTTCAGCTTCAGCATCAGTCCTTCCAGTAAACACCCAGGACTGGTCTCCTTTAGGATGGACTGGTTGGATCTCCTTGCAGTCCAAGGGACTCTCAAGAGTCTTCTCCAACACCACAGTTCAAAAGCATCAATTCTTTGGTGCTCTGCTTTCTTTATAGTCCAACTCTCACATCCATACATGACCACTGGAAAAACCATAGCCTTGACTAGACGGACTTTTGTTGGCAAAGTAATGTCTCTGCTTTTTAATATGCTGACTAGCTTGGTCATAACTTTCCTTCCAAGGAGTATGTGTCTTTTCATTTCATGGCTGCAGTCATCATCTGCAGTGATTTTGGAGCCCCACCCCCCCACAAAAAAGTCAGCCACTGTTTCCACTGTTTCCCCATCTTCATTTCCCATGAAGTGATGGGACCTGATGCCATGATCTTAGTTTTCTGAATGTTGAGCTTTAAGCCAACTTTTTCACTCTCTTCTTTCACTTTCATCAACAGGCTCTTTAGTTCTTCTTCACTTTCTGCCATAAGGGTGGTGTCATCTGTATACCTGAGGTTATTGATATTTCTACAGAGGTTTTGGGAGCCAGCAAACCAAAATGGTCAGCAGTAGGCCAAATTCAGACATGCTCACTCATTTACATATTGGCTAGGGCTGTCTTCCTGCTGTAATGGCACAGTTGAGCAGCTGCAGTTGCAAAAGAAACTATATGGTCCACAAAACTGAAAACATGTACTCTCTGGTCCTTTACAGATAAGGTGCCTGCCCCCAGAGTGATTTTCAAACTGTTCCAGAGTCCTAGCATTCTAAAGAGTGCTTCAGAAGCCAACTGCAATTGGTGAGTTGTAGCAAGTGGCTCCTCTTTTATTTATTTTTGGCTGTGCTGGGTCTTCCCTTTCTTTCCCTAATCCTATGATCTCCTCTTGTGGTTCCTTAAATCATTCTTACTTTCTGCCTTGATCTTTTAGACTCACCTTCTCTTCCAATTTGTCACCTCCTGCTGTACCTCAATGGTCCAATCTATGGTAGTTTACTCTTTTACCTCTATACTAATGATTCTTAACTGGGGGTGATTTTGTCCCCAGGGAACATTAAGTGTGGAGACATTTTTGATTGTTAGATCTGGAGGTAGGTTGCTATTGGCAACTTGTTAGTGGAATCCAGGGATACTGCTCAACACCCCACAGTGCACAGGACAGCCTCCCCCATCACAATCACCAAAAAATGATCTGGCCCCAAATATCAATAATGCTGAAGTTGAGAAACCTTGCTCTCCACTTCAGCACTACTGGAGATTTCCTTCATATCTCTCTTAGGTTCTAATTATAGTTCATTTTTCACTATACTGCTGGTGACCAGTTAATATTAAATAACTGTCAAATACAGGAACAAAAACGAGCATAGCATAGCTTAGCTATAATGCTAAGATATAAAAACAATAAACACATTCATAAATGTATTTGCTTTGCTTGGAAAGTCAAGATAAGGGCTTCAAATCATTTCTATTAAGAGTTAAGTTTTTAGAGGGGAATCATAAAATTGGGGGAAAGAATTGCAGGAAGGCAACCTATTGAAGAATAGGGCAAATACTCTTGAGCTCAATCATGTTTTTTCATCGCACTTCTACAATAATTTGAACCCATTCCCAAGTATTTGGCAGATCTGTTAACCTCCTTCTGACTCAGGAAAATCTGATCCCTGCAAATGAATACCATGTGATGGCATCTCTTCCCTCCTTCCAACAACTGCAGATGTCTTTCAAATTTATTTTTTCAAGGATGGCTAATTACAAAATTACATCTAGGGCCCTGAAAGCTACCCATTTGTCTCAGTCATTTGTAAGAAAGTGATTTCATCATCAACCTTCTCCATTTATTCACTGGTAGACAAGGCATAATATGGGATATTTTGGAGTTAAGAGATCTGAGTTTTCTTCTAGATGTATTGTATTACCAACTATATAATCTGTCTGTACTTTAATTTCCTAATCTATTGAAACTTTCAAGGTTCACAGTGGGGATATATTAAGTATTTGGAAATACTTTCAAAAGGTTAAAAAAATACATGGGGGTGGGGGTGAACAGGCAGAACACAGGATTTTTAGGGCAGTGAAAATATTATATATGATACCATAATGATGGATATGTGTAATTACGTATGTTTACCAAACCCACAGAATATACACTACCAAGCGTGAACCCTATTGTAAACTATGGACTTTGGGTGATTATGATGTGTCAATGTAGGTTCATCAGTTGTGACAAATGTACCACTCTGGTGGGGAATGTTGATAATGAGGTGGGGGGGGGGCGGTGCGGGCTGTGCATGTATGTGACCAGTGAGTATATGATGAAATCTCTGTACCTGTCCTTCAATTTTGCTGTGAACATAAAACTGCCCTAAAAAAAGTAAAGTCTTAATAAACAATAAAAAATATATAATATGGATAAGTAGAGGGAGTGGACTATTATGAGCTAGATGAACACCAACATATACACACACCCAATGGCTAAAGAACATTCAGACTAATACGGCACTAAGTCCGATGTCACAGAGGTCATCCTTCATTATGTCTTGATTTTCATCTTCCCTTCTATCTCCCAGAACTCTGAACACTCACAGTCACCACAAATGTCACAACTGAAATGTACTTTCTTTGTTCCTCTCCTTCATACAACTAAGTTATATGTTGCATGTTGCTCCATGAGCCTCCAGTGATTTCCATTTGATCTGATTTAGTCTCACCCAGGAGCACATAGCTCCAAGTAAGAGTTCCCTCTGAAGCAATTTGGTAACATTACCCTGGTATTAGCAAGTTGCCTGTGTCCACTGCCAAGAAGCTGTGGTCCACTGGTAGATATTAAAAGAACTGCGGAGTAAAAAATAAAACCACGTCTAGAAACTTGCTACCAAGGGAATGGAGTTCATTCTGTTAAGCAGACTAAAGAAAAATACACAAGGCTTTTAGTTTGGGGATTTCAAATGCCAAAATCAGGAGAAAAACAGAATATCAAACTCTGAGAAGTAACTTTACCTATGTTGGGAGCAGGGACATAATTACTCATACTGAGTGGAGCTATACCTACTTTAAAGAAAACATGTTGCCCGTAAATATGGAAAAAAGTCCTCTTTAAATGAAACACCCTTCAAATGAGTCAACAATTCATCAGCAGAGCACTCAAGAAGATTTCTTGCTATATACATATTTTATCTGAATTCCTATCTCTACTCTCAATGCACACATAAATCGTACCCTCAGATTTATAATCCATTATAACCACTGTATGAATTTTACCTATCACAGCAAAATCCTATTGTTTGAGGATTATTCTGGATGAGACATATAAATGTCTATCCCTAGGACATCTTCCTCTAATATTTGGCAAGGAGGAGACAATGATGCCCTGTGGATATGTGTGATAGCGAAAATTATGTCTCTCTAAAGTCAAAGACAAGTCAAATAAGTGGCAGGGGATCGAGAAATGAGAAAATATGAGCCATGAAGAATGGTGGTGGAAATGAAATGAAACAATATGGATTTAGTTTTGGAGAACTGAGAGGAGTGGCAAAAGGACTCTGGAAAATGCACCACCGCTAAGGGTTTTCACTGCAGTGTCTAAATATCTGTACCAGACACTGCAGCTGAGAAAAGGTTAACACTTGGGCCCTTTTTGCCTCTGAATCTCTGTGGCTGTCAATCTAGCCTAAAGCCAAAGAACAAGGCTCACTGGCTCTTTCTGCCAGCCCTCCCACATTCCACTCTATCCCTTCCTGTGCATTCTGCTCAGTAAGCAGCCCACCCGCAGCATCTTCCCTCTTTGATCTTGCCAGGGCCTTTTTCCCACTATCCCTGAAACAATTACCCAAGCAGTAGCTCCGCTCTGGATCATCATAAGACAGCAGCCGGCTAGAAGCCTGGGCTGCCTTGAGACTTGTGAGTGGATATGCCAAGCATCTGTCGAAACTCTCCAGTGAGGTCAAATTAGTGGTGGGCAGAGGGAAGTCTCTTTGAATGTGAGAATACCATGGTTGCTGTAGGACACAGAGTTCTTTTGACTTGGAGCTTAATGAGGCTCCACTTCAATAGGACCTATGTGTCCTGAAAGATAAGGGCAGGGATGGAAAGACCCCATTTACCTCAGCCAGCTGTATGCTGCGTAAGCAAGCAGGATTATAGTCAATCACCAAAAAACAGGTCTGCTCTTTAGAATGATATTCCCTTCCTAGCAAGATACCATATCCCTCGATGTCAGCAGAGCAGGGTTTGTGAGAAAATCTGAGCTGAACTTGGAAGAGGAAGGAGATTGTGACTGCAGAAGAAAGTTCTCTGTAAGGCCAAGGAACCCTTTCTGTATAGAGCTTAGAGCACAGTGAATGCTGAGTGTCATGGGCAAGAGACTTAATAGGATTAGAAAGATAGAATGGATTTCAGGGAAAATACCTGAATGAGGATGTTGTAAAAGAGAAAGACGTAAATAGATGCAAGGGTCTTCAGACCATCAAAGTAGTCATCATTGTTCCCTAGCCATCTTTATTTTTATTTGTTGTTGTTGAGGTGATAAGTCATGTCTGATTCTTTGTGACCCTGCCAGGCTCCTCTCTCCTTGGGGTTCTGCAGGCAAGAATACTGGAGTGGGTTGCAATTTCCTTCTCCAGGGGATCTTCCTGTAACACGGATCAAACCCATGTCTCCTGCACTGGCAGGTGGGTTCTTTACCACTGAGCCACCTGTCAGTGGGCTCACAGGGCTTCCTGTCACTTCACTTATCTACACTTCAATTTTCATATCTGTAAAGCAGGTGATATCATTGAGATATAATTGATTTGTAACATTACATGCATTTCAGGTATACAACATTATGATTCAATATATAATATGTGTCAATCTGACCATCTTGATGCAATGCTGAATAGGTAAACTTGAGTGACCTTGCACTTAGTAGGCTAAGAAAATATTCCCTAGGGGAGAAAAAAAAAAAAGCTTAATTTGGGAAATTTTCCCTAATTCTCATTTGCAAAGTAGACTAGAGAGGTTTTCTCTGGAAGAACTTCTAAGGAAAATCATGGTGCCATTTGTAAGCCATGACTAAATTATCTGTTTCTATGAGCCATAGACAGGCATCTGCCATATCCCTCTGCCTTCCAACATGACCTGACTTCAGCCACCTCCAACAGATAGATAAATATTTTCTGTTTGGGAATACTCTTCTTCATTTAGAAATGTCCACCATTTTTGTGAAGAAATCACAACAAAGAACCCTTACTAGATTAGTTCCAAGGCTACTTACATCTTAAATACCTCCCTAATGTTCTACTTAAAATTTTTACCCCAGGAAAAATGAGACCTCGTGGGGGCTGAGTCACAGCAAAAACAAGCAAAACTTCAGTTATCAATTCCTGTCTTTGAAGATAAGGAAAAGGAATGTTTTCCTTTGAATACAGTGGAGGAGATACGTCAAACATCACCCAGGAGCAAACTTAGCCCTTACGGGCTACTTAAATGAAAAGGTAAACAGGAATCCATGGATTTTTTCCATGAGATGTGGTTTTAAGCCCTGACATGTGCTAGAGGTGATCTAGCCTGAGATACTGGAAGCCATTTCATGGCCTCTACCTCTGCAATTCCGCCAGGTACAAGGCTCCCAGGTTACACTCGCTGTCACATGTCCTGCCTCCTTGAGCCACAGCAACTCAGAATTTCCCAATAACTAGACTGTGTGAGACAACCAGTTGGATGAGGACTAAAAAATTAACTATAATTGATGAGCTCATGTGAGATATCTCTGACTACTAGATGCCATCATTCAATTCTAGCCCAATATTCAGAGCTTCTTCTTTAAATTGTAAATCTACATGTTTTGGAGCAGGGCCCTGGAAAATGACAAAAAATCTCTGGAACAAATGCCCAGAAAAGCCTCAGAAGTCTGAAGCCAGAAATATATTTCAGGCAACTGTTTCACTGAGGGCTGCTCAGTGGGAACTACAGATTAATATCATCTCCATACATGTATGTTATTTCCATGATTAACAGCTAGTTACCACTGAGCCCTCAGACCTGAAAACCAAGATGGCTGCAGAGTCTTTATCCCCAGTTTGTCTCCAACTAGATGGGCATCCTTCCTGGAGAGGCAGTGGGCTGTATATATACCCTAATCTCAAAGCAGTCTGGACAAGCTTCCCATAGTCTGTTGAAAAAGAGTGGCCCAATGAGTAAAGCAATTATTTTTTTTTAATTAAAAGATGCAGAGGTTTACTAAATCTGAACAAGCGCCCACATTCTCTTTTTGGGAGTGGAACCAAGGGATGATTCAGATGGGGAGACAGGCAGCAGGGTCTAGGGAATAAAGAGTCATGAGATCCCAGTTTTATTCCTGGCTCTGTTAAGAATTGCCATGTGACTACCAGGAAGCTACTTCTCAGTGGGTCTCTCAGTTTTCCCTTCTCTAAAAGAACACAGTCTTAACCCTGTCCTGTAATTTACTCTGTGATCTCCTTGCAAAAAGGGAATGGAAGGGACTATATGAATGTGGTGAAGGGCTAGCTAGAAGGAGTGCTAAGCTCCTAAGACCTGGACACCAGGCACGTACAAGTATCCTTCATTTTCAATAAAGAAACTTGGCAGTATTTCTGATCTAGACAACTGATGAAGCAGAATATTAGCCTGACTTGATGCAACCTGAAGTTTAATGATTAAACAATTCAGGTTAAAGGACATCATAGGTTAGACGGCACCATCTATTAGAAAAGTTATGAGCCCATATTGCAGCTCCAACAAGCATGTTAACACCCACAAAATAATTCAAAGGGTATTTATAAGTCAGAAGATTTTTAAGAACTAGAACATTCTTACTGAGGGAGAGGAAGCAGGCAATGAATGAAAGTAGGAGAGGCACCTCACCTATAATAGCCAGAATGGGTAAGGCTTTGAAACTGAACACTTTCTTTTTTAATCTCAAGTTTCTAAAGATTCCAACTTCTTATAACGGAGGCTATTTTTTTCCTACTAATTCCAATTTCAGAATAGACAATCAGTGATATATATATACACACATATATATTTGTATATGTATTTTGTGTATATATACATACACATACATGTGTATGTATATATACACAAAATACAAATATGTAAACATATATCTACACACATATATAGATATATATGTATATCTATCTATCTATACCTATAGATACAAAAATATATACAAAATCTGTCATTAGCTTAATTTAAGGCAAGGTTAGCTATCAATACATAGTCAGAATTTGGAGAGGGATGGTAGTTAGTTTATTATATAAATGAGCAAATGAAAATCACTCCTTGACCTTGGTAACTTTCAATTCTGGAGCAAAAGGAAGGAACTCGAAGAGAAGAGACAAAAAATCCAAGTCCAGTCACATCAGTACAGTTATAACTAGAAGTAGCAGATAGCATCTTCCTGTCAGGGGATGATGCAGCTGCCAGTTTGCCAAAATGGGAGACCCCCCCAACCCAGGGCCATCAGTTTCTAGCTCTTCTACCCTCAGGCTCACATGCCACCTGAGGAAACTACACATACCTCTTCTTCCAGCTTTACCACCTTGGCCTGGGCATTGCTCAGGGCCTGGTCTCGGATTTCGATGTGTCGCCTTTGGTCCTCATTGGTAGAACGAGCAGTGGCCAGCTCCGCTTCCAGTTTCTCCTTCTCACGCTGGCTCTCCTTATCTATCAGGACATGAAATATCAATACTGCCATCCCGGAGCTGGCTCAAAACCTTACCTGAGCAAAACTGATAGTCATACCCATTCCTGGACATTTAAGTGTTGTAACACCCAGTAACAAGAAGCAGGACGCCGACATCTGGACTCTTACCACTGGTTCTACCACTAAATTGCTGTGTCAATTTAGAAGTCACTTAACAATGGTGGTTTGTGCAGAAGCAATGAGGAAACAGATGTCAAAAGTATTGTGAAAAATATTATACAAAGGTGAACACAAAAACACATACAGACACACATATATCAGAAGAACAGGTAGGCTTGTCTCCTCCATTTTATTTCTTCAAACAGTCTTGTATTGGCCAATGAGCCATTGAGCCTCCACAAAGTTTCCCCATCATTTCCTCAATAGACAGTCTATTAAATCAATTAAAAAATCGATATTAAATTGATCAGAAAAAAATGGTATTTCATAAAAATGCATAAAACTGGCAATGTCACCCTTTATTCACTAACATAGTTATCAAACTGAGGTCAATCTGAGATGACACTGTAGGTACAGATGACCATGACACATGTGGTTATGCCCCATGCCCTTCTAGGTCCCTCCGCTCTTAACTCTGACAGACCTCACACAAAAACTCAAATGAGCAGTTTTGATGCTCAGTGGCAGGAAGAGTGCCCTTCCTCTCAAGACATGCATACTTAAGTCTTTAGGAGAGACTTTATCTGGCTACACCACAAGGCATGGCATGTGGGCTCTTAGTTCCCTGACCAGGGATCAAACCTGCATCCCCTGCCTTGGAAGCTCAGAGTCTTAACCACTGGACTGCCAGGAAAGTCCCTGTAGGAGAGACTTTAATAGGGCAACCTACCTTCCTTCCCACCTTGACTTTACATACCTGTTCAGATGTACCTTGGGAAGAAATAAATATTTGTTGAATACTTCTTGCATACCAAGTATTGTACTAACTTAATCCTCAGAACAACCATGCACGGCAGGTGTTGTATTATTCTCTTCTCCATTGTGCATATGAGAAAACAGAGTCTCTGAGAGCTTGAGTACCTTGTACTATGTCCCACACCCTTAAGGCCAGGTTGTTCTGAGCTCTTTGTACTGTACCAGACAGCCTTCTTCTAGGATTAGGTTGGTCTGGCCTGTCTAGGGGGCCTTTTCAAGAGTATTTTCTTGGCTCCTGCCACACTTCCAACCATGTAGCACTCTGCAGATGCCCAAAGGCAAAAGAAATGACAGAGCCACACAAGTCATGCCCTCTTCCCTACCTACTAGGCTCCTTCCAGAACCATTTGACAGTCTTGGACACTGCTGCTAATACAGTTTGATCTACTAAATGACCACATTTGAGAAACCAGCAGCAGAACTCTCAGGACACCTGAAATATCATCTCCACACAGGGAGTTTGTGAAGTCAAAGATCCAGGGCCAAGAACCCATACATTCTCTGTGTTTTAAACTGGGAGGCCACCACCATCTCCACCAGCAAAGTAGCCTCCAAGGGACACCACAAAAGCAACTTCACAACAACTTACACTAAGCACTGATGACACCAGAAAAGCAACATTCCTTCCTCTAAGGCAAACTGACAAAAGAACAGGAAGCTCAGGGAAATGAGGAAGGAAAAAAAAAGCTCCAGTTCTAAAGCCAAAGCACAAGAGAGCAACCCAGGAAGGGAGGGGGATATTGTAAGTGAAGATCAAACAAACTGGTAAAAGCTGACTGAAAGCCGCATGGAGTGACTTGAAAGGGTCATGTGGAGGCCCAACAAAGATGCGGCCCAGTGGATCCCCACGAAGCACTTCTCCAGCTGAGAACGGCACTGGTGGAGGCCGAGGGTAGCGGCCACCAAGCCTTGGGCATCTGCAGAAGTCAGAGGAGATCATCTATTTCCTCCCGACTTGTCTCGCCTTATGGACTCAATCCACTGTGTAGTTTTTTACTGCTGTTTTTACTGTGGCAGTTGGAAAGAATGAAACATTGTCTAGCTGGGTGGAGTCCATTAGGGACCCGATAATGAAAAAGATTAATTCATTGTCCTGGTCCTAGGAGTATTTCCAGACAAAGGAAACACTATTAGGATGAAGACATAGCTCTGCCCTCCCGCACAACCTCCAACTCCACACTAAAGTCACTAGTTGAGGCCTTAGCCATGGTCTCCCTCTAGTTCCCCTTGCAATCCTCCAATATGGAATCATATGATATAAAAAGGATGTTGACGGGAGCCCCAGGTACAGGTTAGGTATTCTAAGTACTTGTCTCAGTCCTACGTGGTAATCTCATCTCTTCCAGAACCAGCAGATGCAGCCTTCAATGATAAGTCCCTTCAATATGAAGGGATCTCAAGTTTACCAAGGTCCTTTTCAGCTAGCTATGACAAAAAGCCAGAATTCCAAGGGGCTTCTCTGTTTTAATACAGAAGGAGTTATGTTGATGTGACTCGATGTTGTGGCAAGCAGCCTTCGTGGCCAGAAGGAAAAAAACAATCTCTCAACTTGATGCTTAAACAGGAAAAAGAATCCTTATATGACATTCACTCTTACTGGCTGTTTTAGGAGGCTATATAGAACTGCATAACCTTTTCATACACCTCACTCCCACTCGTACATGAATACCTGCTGCTGAAGCTTTCAGACTTACTTTTTGCAAAGAGCTGAGAGATGGTTTTTCTGGTGTCTTCTGACCCCTCATATTCCTTCTCTGCAAGCTGCTTGTTGGCCGTCTCCAGACGCTCTGTGGAATTTGGAGACAATCAACAGGGCCCTGAGGACAAACTTCCAAGCACAAGCTATTTGCCCTCTAAATACTGATCTTGAGCAAAACAAGCCTGTCTCTTCTTATTACACAAGAAGGGGTGACACAGACAAAGGTTTGCAAACGTGGATCCCAAAACAACACTAGACCATGACTGGAAAGTAGGAGGCAAGTACTTTAACACTTTCACTCCTCACTGATAAACCTAAGTCCAAATTTCTAGATTCCATCCAAGAAATCTGTCCCTGAATATATGATATTTTTCATTCACTGGGGAAAAAGAGCACCAGAGTTCTTATAAAATGTTTAAATTTAAATCTTTATAAAATCTTTAAAGCCGGAAAGGAAGACAAGTAGCATAGACTATGGGGGCAGGCCAACTGGGTCCAGGAGACCTGAGAGGAATACCGTCTGATTTACACATCAGTTCATCCCCCTTTAATTAAGAAAGCTTAGAACCAGACACGACTGTAGTCACAAAAACCTAGCCTGTCTATGCTCTGTAACTTGCTGACCATCCCAGTGGACTGGACAAGACCTAGAAGCCTCACCATGTGTTCCTTAGCTTAGCCCTTCCCTTCACCATCCTTTTTTTAAAATTGAAGTATAGTTTACAATGTTGTGTTAATTTCTGCTATACAGCAAAGTGATTCTGAGATATATCTATATCTATATACACATTCTTTTTTATATTCTTTTCACTGAAGTTTATCAAAGGTATTTTTTTTTGTTGACTGCTAGAGGTACTGGTAGGCTCTGACATCCCTTTCTATCATAGGATATTGAATATAATTCTCTGTGCTATACAGTAGGACCTTGTTGTTTACAGTAGGACCTTGTTGTTCCCTTCAACCTCTTGACTGATGCCTTTCAGTGATTCTCTCACCTCTCAGATCCCTGTTGAAGTCATGCATTCTCCGAATCTCGCCCTCAAGCTTGTTTCTCATAGCTTTCTCCAGGGCCTCTCTTTTGGAGGATGACTTGACAAGGTTCTCATATGCCTCTGAGACTCGCTGGATTTCTGTCTCCACCTGAACAACAAAAATGAAAGACAGTGATGATGGTAGGAAGCGGATGGGGGAAGAAGATCTGAAAACATATATGCAAATCCTTAATGACAACTTCTCCCAGGGATTTATGGATGGCCAGGAGGCAATCATAACACAGTCAGATAAGAAAAGTTTACTGAAAAAATTTCTAAGTTCAACCTCAAGCTCAGTAATTAACTCACCAGTCCCCAAGATTTCCTTAGGTTAAAAACAAATATGTTTATCTGTCTTCAGAGAAGGTTGTAGGAGAGGATAAATTTCATAAGTATAGTTACAAATGATTTTCCTTTCCTTTCTTAATTTAGAAAACAATAATAATGTATATAGTTACTGCAAAGCATTCAAAGGGTTTTTATATGTTTATTTCGATCCGGGCTGATATTGGCCTACACAAGATACCTCTCCCCCATTTTAGGAAAGAGAAGACTGAGATGGCCTTTTACTAGAAGGCAGAGGCAGAGATGAAAACTAAAAACCCTAAGACTTAGCCTCATTAGTTAGTTCAGTTCAATTTAACAAACATTTACCAGGGGCCAAAAATTACTGGAACTCTTTAAAGCACTGTGGGGTGTGTAAATATGAATAAGGACATTACAGCTGCCCTCAAGAAGCTTTCAATCTAATCAAGTAAAAGAATACCAGGAGAGATATGTTATTAAGAAAAGTTGGAGTAGTGTTATAAATTATAGGGGAGAAAGAGGTTGTTCCTGTTTGGGGGTGAAGGGAGAGGAGAATTTCAGGGAGGAGGTGGTATTTACAGTCAGATCCTGAAAGCTGGGTTAAATTTCAATGAGCAGAGGTGAGGGGAAGGGTATTCTATTCTAAGTGAGTGAATGCATTCCCAGAATGACCAGTAGTCTAATTTGGCTGGACACTGTGGGGTACACAGGGAGAAGCTGGTAAGATCTGGCTGCAAAGATAGATTGGAGTCAGATCATAAAAGGGCTTTAATGCCAGGCATTTGGACTTTATCCCATAGTCAATGGGACACCGTAACAGATTTTTTAACAGAAATTCATGATTAGAGTTGTGTTTTATGACACTCCAGCAAATCTTGTAAAAGGTAAACACACACATACACACACAATGTATACATACACACACAACCTCAAAGAGAAAGGATCCCGCCCTGAATCAGCCCGAATTGGGAAGAAAATAAGAAATCTGACTCTAGAGTCTCTCTGGAACCAGCAGAGCTTCACTGTACATGTCACAACCACAGAGATATTTGCATATGATTTGTATAAGACAAGTAAACCCCATTGCCTATTAAGTAATTTTCAAGTTAAATCTGACTCCTGCAACCATTCTGCATTCCTTCTCAGCTTTTCACTATCCTCCTTAACAAAGCTCAGGCTACTTTAGGGGGAGAAATATTAGCACCCCTCCCCCCGCCCAGTGGGAGACTCAGGGAAAGGTGGGGTTACCAAACAACTCTGATTGCACCTGCCCCAGCTCCAGCATGATGCCTGAGGCGGGACTGCCTGCAAACAAATGAAGCTTACATCACAGAAAAGAGCAGACTTGAGAGTGTTTTTTTCCTTGCAGATGGTACCAAGATAGCAGCACAGAAGGTGAAAACTGGTGAATGGCATTTAGAGACAAGATCTGCAAGGCCTGAGCCCAATAAAGCTTTTGCATGAAATTCAAGTGCTTGGTAGAGAAAATAAACATTTCTATTTGAAAGAGCAGGCTTGGTGCTGGTCCGCTCTGGGCTGTCTTCAGAGTACAAGGTTTTCTAGTGCCCCACGGAGTGCCACACCTGGAATGCAGTCCCCTTTGTTTATGTTTTTATGGAAGTATATTTGGTGTACAGTACTGTAGAAGTTATAGGTGTACAATATAGTGATTCCCTATTTTTAAAGGTTATACTCCACTTATATAAAATATGGGCTATATTCCTCATGAAGTGAAAGTTGCTCAGTCCAGTCTGATTCTTTGTGACCCCCTGGACTGTACAGTCCATGGAATTCTCCAGGCCAGAATACTGGAGTGGGTAGCCGTTCCCTCCTCCAGGGAATCTTCCCAACCCAGGGATCGAACCCAGATCTCCCACACTGCAGGTGGATTATTAACCATCTGAGCCATCAGGGAAGCTCAAGAATACTAGAGTGGGTAGCCTAACCCTTCTCCAGTGATCTTCCCAACCCAGGAATTGAATGGGGTCTCCTGCATTGCAGGTGGATTATTTACAAGCTGAGCTACCAGGGAAGCTGGCGTTGTGTAATGTATCCTTATAGCTTATTTTATACCTAATAGTTTGTGCCTCTTACTCCCCTCCCCCTATGTTGCTCCTCCCTCTTTCCCTCTCCCCACTGGTTATCACTAGTTTGTTCTCTGTATCTTTGAGTCTGCTTCCTTTTTGTTATATTCACTAGTTTGATGTATTTTTTTGATTCCTCATATAAGTGATATCATTTAGTATTTTTTTCCTGACTTATTTCACTTATCATAATACCCTCCAGGTCCATCCATGTTGTTGCAAATGGCAGAATTTCATTCTCTTTATGCCTGAGCAGTATTCCAGTATTTATCTGTTGATGGACACTTAGGTTGCTTCCATATCTTGGCTATCGTACACAGTGCTGTTATGAACACTGGGGTGCATGCATCTTCTTGAATTAGTGTTTTGTTTTGTTTTTTCAGATACACATCCAGGAATGGAACTGCTGAGTCATATGATAGTTCTATTTTTAGGTTTTTGGGAAACCTCCATACTGTTTTCCATAGTGGCTACATCAATTTACCTTCCCTTCCTACTGGCAGTGTATAAGGGTTCCTTTTATTCCGCATCCTCATGGAAGGCAGCCCCTTTACTCAAGTTGTTCAGAGTACTATTTCAAGACATTGTACCAATCCTTTCCCAATACCATTTGTAGATACTTCCCCCACTAAAAGGGCAAGCTGTACATCTGTCAACAGGAAAAGGAGACACAGAAGGGCATATCCATCGGTTTGGTCTGTGGTGGGAGGTGAGGGGAGAGAGAGGATGGTGGTGGGTTTCCAGGTTGATTCTATCTACTTATTCCCCTCATGAGCCTCAGGCCTTCTTATTTTTCCCAGCACCAGCTGACATCTACCTTATTCCCCTCATTTGTCCTCTTCTAACCCACCTGTGCCTCTAAACCACTGCAGCGTTGGGTCAGCTTTCACTTCTCCCAGCACTCAAGCTGTCCCAATTGCACTTGGTTGAGGCATCTTTCCCCATATTGGAGAACAAAACAACCCAGACTCTGTTCTGCTCCACCTCCCTGCCACCCATCTTCCCCTTCATTAAAAAAAAAAAATTCACTATCCTCTAGAAAAGAGAGTCTGTAGAAGATCTGGGTTCACCCTTTATTTACTACATCAAAGATGGGGCCAGGGCCACCACAAAGAAGAGTTTAGGGAGCATTGTCAACTGTTAAACCTAATCAGCCGAACTGGACCAGTCTGCTTATAGTGTGTGAGTACCAATGTGATGGAACAGGGGCAGGTATGAGAGAAGAGAGAAAATTTTAAATTGGGGGCAAAGCCAGTAAGAAACATTTCTCACTCAACAACCCCCATCCATCCAGACTTGGGAACATTAGGCACGGTAAAGGCATTTTTTTGTTCCATAAAAATACTTAGCTGATAATAAGCCCTCCTCTCCTTTAGGACTCAGATCTGGTGTTTACACAGTGTTAGCTTCATTCAGGCCCCTGAAATTTCCACTGTTGGGTGTCTCCTGAGGACAGAGTTACTGAACAATACCAGGCAACCTCCCTTCCCTCCTCCACCTTCATCCTCACATCCCTGAGCAGTCTGCATTGTCTGGGAGATCAAACCAAAGGAGCTCCACAAGGACAGAAGTTGCAAAGAGGCTGCCAAAGGCAGAACCCTATTCACCACCAGCCACAGGAAGCTAAGAGCTAAGGTTCCTAGCTTAGGGCACTCAAGACCTAAAGTCCCAGCTGCAAAAGACTCAGGAGGGGCCCAGGGAAGAATGTGAACTTGGGACATACACTCCTTTTGCTACTTCCTTAGCCTTGGGCTGTCACATGTCACCCATCTGTGGTGTGCTAAACCCCTCCTGCCCCCCACACACACCAGAGGAGAGCAGATGTTTCATTTGAGCTGAGGGAAGGACCAACACAAGAAGGGGGGAAAGTAAAGGGCATTGAAAAAGTTACAATGAAAACTACCACTTGGAAAAGTACTCTAGGCCCTTTCCAGAACAAGGCAGGTCAGGATTTAACTTCAATGATGAGATTTTTCTGGGAACTATGGATTTATAGTTAAGATTCAAATTCAGTATTTTGTATTTGGGAAAATGTAATCAAAAGGAAAAGTCTTTATGCTAGCAGGTACTTCTCCAAAAGAGCCCTCTCCAGTGTTCTTGACCTTCTGAAGCAGTTTCCCTGCCTTTTGTAATTCTCAAACACTCAGTTAAGCTTTCTTGGGGGCTATGGTTTCTGTGAAATGTTACTTCTAGAGAGGCAGAAGGTTTTTCTAAAGTTTGCTCCATCTAACCTTCAGATATAAGAATCCTGAAGACCCACCCATATGTCATACAGGGGCCCACAAGTGGACACTTTTATATCAATATTAAACAAATAAGATTTCGAAAAGACTCAAATAGCCGCATACGGAGGTCTCACCTTCTGCAGTCTCGCCACCTTCTCATAGCATCCTTCCAACTCCTGCCGCAAGTTCCGGTTCTCATCTGAGAGAATCTCAACCATCTGCTGGGCTCTGGAAACAATGGCAAAAGGGTCGGCTGGCATTGGCTGATATGAAGCAGACGACTGCTGAGCTCGTGGCATAGCGGAATAGCCTTCTCCTGGCTGCTGCTGCTGCTGGTGATGGTGGTGATGGTGTGACTGTGGCTGCTGTTGACTCAGGCCAGGCTGGGGGAGACGGTAATGATCCCCCTGGTGAGCCTGGTTAGGAAGGAAATGCTGCTGTGGCCTAGGCAGGTGAGCCGAGTGGTCTCCTTGGCTGGGGACCAAGGGGTGTTGGGCAGGAGACAATCTAGCAGATGGTGGAGACTGCAGCAAGGGCAAGGAACCCCCAGATGTGAGGGAAGAAGTAGGGCTGTGAGGCTGAGCGTTCCGGGCTGACAAAGGCAATGAGATGTCCTGTGTTGGCCTGGAAAACACGGAGGGTGTACTCAGGTTAAGCTCCCAGTTGAAGGCACAAGAAAGGGAGATGTGGAGGCTCCTGGGCCCCCAGAACAGGTGCAAAATGAGGAGCAGGCAGGGTTGGACTACAAGGTCTCTCCCAAGACCTCTCCAGTCCCTTCCACACCTGGCCTCCTCTCAATACCTGACCCACAGAGGTGTGATCCTATGGAGGACAGATCAGATGATCTCAAAGGTTGCTTTGTGAAAATCAAAGTAATGCATCCTTATACACTTGTTTCTCAAGTCTAAGCATTTCAAATGCGTCTTTGACAACGTAATTGTCACCTCATGATTTTAAACTAAGCTTTTTCTGGCATTCTGTATATGGCCCTGCACACAGAAAGAGTCACAGAAAGTTCGTTCCACTTGCCCAGAAGGAAAGAGCAAACCGTCATCAAATCCACCCCTCATCTTGTTATCTGCAACTCTCTTGGATAATTCATATAGTCAGAAAAAACTACCTGAGGATATACAGGTACTTACTAAATTAGAGACACCAAATAATTATTGTTGATGAGAGTTGTTAATAACTGAATGATGCTTTTTAGCAGCAATAATTCCAAGAGTTGGAAGGGATTATAAGTAACACTATCATACAATTTTGATGTACTGAATCACAAAATGTAAGGACTGGAAAGGCCTTAAATAAATTATGTAGTCCAACTCTGTCAGTGGACAGAGGGGGAAACTGAGGTCCAGAGAGGAGAAGTATTCTGCCAAATATTATAGAGTGAGTTAGAAGCAGTGCCAGGGTAGAAGAAGCTAAGTGCCATTTTCAGGTTCTTTCCACTACTATTAAATAAAATGCACTGATTTGTAGTGATGTTCAGATTCCCAATCTATTACTTATAGAAAGTTCCAGAAAGAGAACTTTGGCACATGGTTTAATGTGACTTTTCCATTTTGGTACCTAATACTGGACTATGAGCCATTAATGGAAAGTGTATGCAAATTGATCATTTCCACCATTGCCACAACCAGGAAGAATATCTGTCAGTATACACCAAACACACACAAAAAATGTTCACCTCCCTGCTCCTGCCCAGTTAACCTAATATACTCCCACATCTAGTGGATGCCTGTCCTACAGTTGTTATTTCTCAATCCAGGGAAGACAGATGGCTAAGAGCACAGGATTTGGATCCCAACAGAGTTTGGAGACCTTTCCTACTGCTTACTAGCTGTGTAACCTTGCTCAAGTTACTTCATCTGCATGAGCCTATTTTGTTCCCGAGGTCACAAAAGAATTACTAAAATACTGGGCTCTTCTCAGTGTTGAATTACAAACAGTCTCATATCTACCTCCCAATGAGAATGGTTGACCCTGTTAGTGATTTTACTTATGGGATATCCACTTAATCTTTGCACTAAATTGCATAAAATTTGTGGTGAAACTGGGACAAATCATCAGGAGCAATTAACTTTTAACTGGCATTCCTGATGCTAAAGCACATTCCCTCCCACACATAACTCCAGTTATCATTACTGTTTATTTATCTATCACTACAAGAGATCCTCACTATGACGGATTTTTACCACTACAAAACCATTCCAAACACTTGCTCACACATACCCAATAACCCAGATGTTCACCAGAGTCCTCAAACCTATTCAAGTTGAAGGTTGTTGCTCAGCCCCATCAGTGCCTCTGGTGTACCCACATTCTTCCAATTTCACATATCTGTCACTATAAATAATTGCTGAATACTGAAGTGGGCAAACTACTTGTGGACAGAAGAGTTTACATGGTTTTCATGGTGACGACTGGAAAGTTGCTACCCTACATAACCCTTACGTCTGAGAGTTCAAAGCACTTACGCAATCAGAAGCATGGGAGCTGTTTATAAACTTATGTGGGGGGAGTCTGTCTCCATTTTTCATACTGTGGATCTTTAGTTTCCTCAGAGGTTAAATGGACTATGTACTCTCCTTCCACTTTGAGTAAGAGCTATTATAAATTGGGTTGGCCAAAAAGTTCATTTGAGTTTTTCAAAACATCTTACAGAAAAGCCTGAATGAACTTTTTGGCCAACCCGAGTTAAACTATGGCATCCTGGGATCTGTTAGGGCTTATGTCTCAGGCAGAAAAGAGGGGCTGAAATTTCATGTTCTCTAATCCAGTCCTCAAATTTTAAGGGGAAAATGACAATATTAACGTTCATCCTCATTGCCAGGATGTGTAAACCCAAGGCCTGGGAGGTGTTCTCTTTTAAAGACTGAACGCCCAGCTATGAACTGGGCTTCCTCCCCTCAGCTCCCCTGGGTCCTACCAGCAACCTAGACCTCTCTGTCAAACAGACCAGCCACTGACCTCTCTCCCACCTGTAGACCGAAAGGCCTCCCCATGCCCTGGACAGAACATGGCCTTGCAGGGGCCTTGTGGAAGGGGTGACCACACGTGCCTGGAAGGAGGCTCCAGAGTTGGATAAGCCCAGGTTGGCAGTGGCCATGACCACGACTGTGGGCTGTGCCTAGAGATAAATGGAGAAGAGGCAGCTGCCCTTCACATTTCCCAGGCTGGAAAAGGAAGCAGATTTCCGTGCACCGTGATGTTGGGAAAACTGAGGCAGTCCAACCCTGGCAGGTTTGCAAACACGAAGCAAGGCTTGGGCAGTCGTAAAGGAAGAGAAAGCCCTCCAGCCAACGAACTCCATCTGGATCTCAGCATCCGCCCACCATGAAAAAGCAGGACAGTATTAATGCTTGTGTGAATTCCCCCCTGAGAAAAGGGGACTGAGGAACGACGGGTGTGGGAGAGAGCTGGGGGAAATGTCAGAGGAAGCAAACCGACACTGAAGATAGAGTAATTGTAATAATGGTAATAAGGGTGTCAGCTGGGTGAGTGACACTCTCCCCAGCTCCTTCCACTGACATATTAACCAGGAACAACAAGGCGCGTGTAGACAACAGAATCACATGAACCCATGGAAGCCCTGACCTGCCTCCCTGCCCCTTCCCTCCCTTTGTCCTTCTCCTTCCTAAGACAACCTGGGCCTCCGGTTCTCTGTGGAAAAGGGACCTGAGAGACATGCGGGACAGAAGCCAGGGACCAAAATCAGCATCTCCCCGAAGCCAGGGAAAATTCCCACCCAGAGACAGCTTGTGAGGATACAAACGGAAAGCAATCGAGCTGACACTGCAACTTATACCCTGCCCCCCACTGACTGGAGCCCCTACTCTTCCCAGACACATGTCACCCCAACCCCCCACCCCAGCCCCCAATGCACGCAAGACAGTCCTAGCCTACACGTATGCATGCTCCCCCATACACCCTCTCACCAGATCAGGTGCCAACAGCCTGGAACCCAATTTATTCTCCCCACAGAAACTGCCTTTCCCAGGCTCTGTGATGGTCACTCTCTGAAGCCTGGAGAGAGCTGCAAATTCCTGATTGTTTCTCTTGCACAACCAACTCTGCTCTAAGCTACAGAGTTAGGTCACCCTTAGATTCCACTAAACAAGGATTTCAAGAAACCTCAGATCTGGGCACGATGTCAACAACTGAAAGGAGGTGGCTGCTTTACAAACAGAAAGGATTTGATTTTTAAAAGCAGTTGATAAATGCATAAACCCCGGCTGCAGAAAAGGCTCAGCACTTAGACAAAGATTCAACAAACTTTTAATTCTTCAGATGGCCTGGCCTTGTTTCCCATCTGGAGTTCAGGGCATTCAGGATATTTATTTTTTAAGTGGGGAGGAGGGCATAGGGAAAATGAAGTAATAAAAAAGACTGTTTATAACATTGTGTTCATCTTAACAGCAAATCTCTAGCATTTCACAGCACCTCTGAAAAAGAAAATGGCAACCCACTCCAGTACTCTTGCCTGGAAAATCCCATGGATGGAGGAGCCTGGTGGGCTACAGTCCATGGGGTCGCAAAGAGTCGGAAACAACTGAGCGTCTTCACTTCACTTCTGAAGGTCAACAAAGGTTTTTTTGGACAACAATTTGCTCAAAGAGCTTGCTCTGAATCTTGATCTGTAATTTGTGGATTAAGAACTAAGTATTTTGTCTTCTAATTGTTTGGTACTAGCAGCAGTTACTTGGAAAGGTGCTCACAAACTGTCTAGCTAGTTGGTTTAAAGGAAATAAAGGAGGAAAAACGTGCGTCCACCTAAAATGGTACACTTATGGAAAGCCATTCAAGGTCCTCCCCTTGGCAGGCATTCGTCAACATGTGCCACACCCTCACCTCAGGCTCTGCAAAAATTTTATTGCCAGTTTGTCTGCTGCAGACCCAAAACTCACAAAGAGCATCTTCTGATTAGGACTGTTTTAGGCTTGACTTTTCATTGAGCATGGGCTTTCCAGGTAACTCAGTGGTAAGGAATCTGCCTGCAATGCAGGAGGTGCAGGTTCGATCCCTGGGTAAGAGGGATCCTCTGGAGAAGGGAATGGCAACCCCCCAGTATTCTTGCCTGGAGAATTCCATGGACAGAGGAGTCTGGCGGGCTATAGTCCATGGAATTGCAAAGAGTCGGACACAACTGAGCATGCAGGCACATTCATTGAGCATATCAAGCACCCTATTTCTCTCCCATAGAGGGGGGAAAAAAAACAAACCACCAATTCTCTCCCATAGAGAAAAAAAACACAAAACTATTTCCTCAAACCTGTGTGTTAAAATACTGCTCAAGAGAAGATAATCAGCGTGGGCTCTACTGCTTTGGGGAGCAGAGCAAGAGATCCATAGATAACATAGGAGGGAGGAGAAAATACAAATCTCTTCCGGTTAAATATATGCAACTAAGTTTCTCTGGCGGTTTAATCAGTATGGAGGAAAAAAAAAAAAAACCCTCTTTGGGCTCCTTAGTATTTATTTAGGCAGATCAAAGGGCTTTTCCATCTAGCTTCAAACACTGTGGGAGTCATTTCAGATCGCAAACAATACTCCTGAATGAGTTCTGAAAATAGCTTTCCTGGGAAGGCGGGCCATGTGCTAAGCGGGTCTTGGATTCTGCTCCACACCCCAGCCAACACATTCCCCTCCCACAAGGCAATACACACACATCCCATCCACATACAGGAGTCCCCCCAGACTCTTCCATGCTGATGAGAAGAGAAAAACAAAATCCCCCCGCTTCACTGACATGTTGCTGGCTTGCATGGGTCTCCACTAAGCTAAGCAGTCCAATGGACCAACCCCTCCCCGGGTCTTTCACTGGGCAGATGGGAATCAGATTCTTGCTCATTTAAACCAAAAGGGCCCTGTCCCTTACCCCATTTCCTGTTCCAAGCCACTTATCAGAAGTTAGGCTCCTGCCCTTTGAAAGCTGCACAGCAGAGGTTGAAAAGGGTTAGGAAATCAACCTGAGTTAAGGAAAAAAAAAAATCCTAAACTAGCAAAGTTAGGGGTGGAGCCCAAAGTGAATTGCCTCTGGCTAAAAAACAGGACCTGAAGGTGAAAAAAGTAAAATACCAGGAAATGCCAGGTGCATTCTCTTACCTTCACCCTACTCCACCCCTTGACTGCCTTCTTTCTCTCCTGAGTCACCCACTATACTTCAAGCCAAGAGACTCTTTCCCAAATGAGTAAGAGGGGACAGGAGACAAAAAGTTAGACATCAAAGAGATCATAGGCCTCGTCTGGGGGCTGCCTATGGAAAAAAGCCACCCATAATTACCCATGGTAATCAGGCAGGAATACCACATATAACTGACATCATTTTTGTCCAGCCCTGAAACCTTCCCTCTGTAACCCATATGCTGAAATACTCCTGACTGGAGACATGGCCCCAGTAGGAACAATGAACAGAATCAAGGAATCATAAGGTCTAGTTGATACAGCAATAAGTCAATAGGCCCCTGAATAATTCAGAACTATATTTAGGGATTAATGAATATTCAGAACAGTCCTCCTGAACTAATGGCAAGTTGTACAGAAGCCATGGGAATATTTTTTTTTCTTCTGCATTTTAGCGTTTGACCAAAACTTCTATACAATATGAGGTGAATTTAACTTAGATGTTTAAAAACATCACCTGCAACTACTAAACTCACTACAGAAGAAAGATTAAGCAGCCCAGACTTCGTGAACTGCAAGGAAGTACAAGGCTAGTCACATGCTGAACCTGCACATACAGAGTTCTCCCAACAATAATATCCAGATGCTTGTTTAGTGTCTGAGCGAATCATGGTAATTCTGCAGAAAGATTTGTTTGCAGAAATTAGTGAAAATAATTTTGTGGAAGAGAATAAATGAAAGTGATAGGATATTCCAGACTCAGGTGCAAGATAATTTACTTGCCCTCAAAGGAGGGCTTAATAACACACAAGAAGAGGAACACTGCCTCTTTCTTCAGTCTCCCAGGAGACTGGACAGTGAAATGCTACTGAAATCAAGACTTGTGCTCCTGTTCAGCCACTAGGCAGTTGAGGCCATGCTCAACTATAAAGTCAAGGGTATGTTAATTACAGGACTAATGATGTCTGAAGAAGGGTACACGTTCAGGTTGGCAGGACATTTACTAATCCGAGGGTCAGCCATGCATTGCAGAGTTTGTTACACCAAATGCCTGCCCATTACTTCCCTTAAGGTTCCCGACACACAGCAGAAGCTGGTTGGGGATAAGGTCAGGGAATGACAGAAAGGGAACTGTCTTACCTGGCTGCTCCATACTCAGGGGGATGCTGATACCTCATCAGTTGCCCCTCTGTTCTCCCTGGCTGGTTCAGACGATGCTCACTATAGTAGTGCCCTGGCTCTTGGGGCTTGCACACTACAGATTGGGGTGGCATGCCCTTGAAGGGATACTCTGGTGGGGGGCCTCGATGTTCCATGCCCTTCAGGCTATGCTGGCTGGGAGGTGGCCCTTGGGCCTTGTAGAAATCACTGGAACTTGTGGGATTCTTGTACAGGTCATTGGGTTGTGGTGGGGAGAGGGGAGCGCTGGTAACAGGCGGATGGGCCTTAACTCCACTGGTAGCCAGTGACATCTGCATGAGTCGTTCACTCAGGGAGCGAACGTGTCCTTGCTTAAGATCTCTGAGTCCTTCATCCTGATGCATCTTTCCAGGATTGAGCCGCTGAACTGATGGGCGTCCCTCAGTCCTCATCTTCTGGTTGGTCACTCCAGTGACATAGAAGGCAGCTCCGACACTGGCATGCTGTTGGCCCCGAAAATACTGGGATTGGACCTTGGCTTCCTCATAGGTCGGGAGTTCTTCATTATTCTGCATCCGAGGAGACAGCTGTTTCTCCATGATGATGTTTTCTGACTGGATTTCCTGCCCCTGAGGTTCCTGTCGGGCAGCATGAGCCACAAGCTGTTGGTGGTGGTCTTGGGGACTCAGCACATCATTCTGAGGGCCTGGGTTCCCACTGGCACTGGGGAAAGGAGGGCCGTTCCCTGTGGCTTGCTGGTGTATGGCAAGCAGGTTGCGATTCTCATTGGGATTGCCATAGCGAAGCTGCTCTTGTAGTAGACGCTGCAACACCGTGGTTCCTCCACTTGGCTGTTCATCAGAATTTCTCATCTCTATTGCTGGTGGTGCCTTGTGAAGAGAGAGAGAAATTGGGCACCTGGGCTGCCCTTGACCTGGGAAGGGGAAACAGGAAGCTTAACACCCAGTTGATGGATAAATCAGTCCTCTAAAGGGGGAGAAAATGAGTATTTGGGGGGGTGAGGATTTCTCTGCAGAGATCAAGTAGAGAACTGAATCTAGAATTAACCAGTTAATTTGTTGACCACTTTTGGCTCTAGCATTAACATGAGGAGGAACTTGGAGGCATACGAGCCCTCTGTTTCCTCTTTTACTTTTAGCCTGGGTTAAGTATTCACTCTTAACTCCTAAAAGGACTGGGGAAACCTGAAGCAGTCAAGTGAGGTTGTCAGAGAGTGCAATTTTCCTAGGCCCTTATCAAGTTCATCTCTCTGTATTCTATTGAAATGAAAAATTCAACTCCTAAGGTTGTGGCAGCAGGGGCAGGAAATTACCCCATAGGCAGGATCTGTAAAACAGTTCAGCATGTGGAGGGAGCTACAAAATGTCAAATGATAACTAAGATAAATAAAAAGTGATGAGAGAGCTTGGTTGTACCAGATAGAAATGATCTCTGCTTGATGCAAATCTTTTTCTCTGATCTCATAAAACCCTGAAACATTTTTTTTTTTTAAATCCTTTTTTGTATTGTCCATTTTGGATGCTCCTTGGCTTAATAAGAGAAGAGCTTGGGATAACCGTTATTGACAAAGTTTCTCTTTCAGCCATCCAGGAATAGTCATTGAGCATTTGTTGTTGTTGTTGTTGGGTACGAGGAGTTTAAAGGGGAAGCCCTCTTTCATTTGAAGTGTGCCACTGACAGTAGTATAGTATCCACAAATTCATTAGAAGCTCATTAAATCTTTGGACAGAATCTGTCTGTCATGTTAAGTCCTGCAATTTGATACTAAGCTTTAGTAGTGAAAACTTTCACCCCAAGGATCTTAAGTAGTGTTGGAGAATGGACATGATGTCACGCCAAGTCACAGGTAGGTCAACCTGAGCCTCAGGTTCCTAGCGGAGAACTTTGGACTCCTGGCTTCCAGGTCCTGATTTCTATGACATGAAATAGTTTCCAGTGTCTCTGGAAACATGATCCCCTTTGCCTTCAATCTTACAGGGACTGACCCAGAAGATGTGTGTGGTAGCTGGAGAAAGGTCGTCCCCCTTCCTTTTCAACTTTTCTGATTACTGCTACCTGGTTTCTAATTGTTCTATCGAACAGTTTGACTCCACAGTTAACCTTCCAGAGGCCCCCTTTAAATCCCATTCATCAGATTCTTGGGGGAAGCATATACCAAGGGGCTGAGCAACCTGCCCTTAAGTCCCCTTTCACTCCCTGCTAATGACCCTCAGGGATTCCTGTATTTCAACTGTCAGACTGATATTTTCTATTAGGCTGACAAGTATAACATAAATCTCTCTTGGTGCCTTAAACTGGAAAGATGATTACCAAATTACTTCTCCTCTGTCAAAAGAAAAATAGAAATGGGAGTGTGTATGGTTAAAACAACACCACTGAGCAACCCCTCCTGCAAGGCAGGGAGATCCAGACCGTGAGCTGCCCCAGACTCTAGAGAGTACACCACCCCCTCCCACCCCACACCCACCCCACCCCGTACACACACAGGTTCACACACACACACTGGCACCCACACACACTGATGGTCCATACCTATTTCTGCTTTCTTTCAGGCTTAAAGCCTTGCTCAGGATAGGGAATTCTTGCTTATGAGCAGCTCCAGAAACCGCAACAGTAGATTCCCTCTGCCCTAACACTCAGGTTCAGGGTAAGCGTCGCCAAGAGTCCAACCACTGGTCACTCTGAAATGGTCAGGAGGGGGAGGGGGAGAAACAAAAATGTCGTTTCTATTTTGCCACTAATGGCCAACAGTTAACCAAACCAGTTCTTTGAAGGGGATGACTTCGCCTCCCGCTTTTTTTTTATTTTTTTGCCTTTTATGTGAGTGGCAGAGTCCATTTCCACAAGGACAAAAGGCAATCTCAGTCTGGTGGCTGTATTCAGGAGGCCAGCCAGTCTCCTGGAGATAGAAATGTGCAAGATGGCTCTGTCATAGCCTCACAGCCCTCAGGAGCTATTGCTCCCATTCTGAGTTGGAATGGTAGTTTAGGCACTAAGTCGTGTCTGACTCTTGCAACACCATGGACTGTAGCCCACAGGCTTCTCTGTCCATAGGATTTTCCAGGCAAGAATACTGGAGTGGGTTGCTATTTCCTTCTCCAGGGGATCTTCCCAACCCAGGGATCGAATCCAGGTCTCCTGCATTGCAGGCAGATTCTTTACCGGCTGAGCAACCATGGAGTTGGAATGGTAGGTGATGACAAAAGCTGTAACTGCCATCACCTTGAGAGTGCAATCTTTAAACTGCTATCAATGGCAGGGGAGGTAAGTGGGGCTCATTGGCCCACATCCCAGAAGGGAAAGCAGTCATCAGAAAGTAGATTTTAGTAAAAAAAAGAACACTTGGTGAAGCTCCCGATTAACAGCTACAGGCTCAGAGGGCCAGAAGAAAATCCCAACTTCTTGTCAACCAAGCCATTAAGTATTTGTTGCATCCTGGCTATTCCAGATATTTGCCAGCCTCACGCTAGACACAATGAGGGATAGAAATGACACATAATATATAGTTCCTGCCCTCACAGAGCTTACAATCTGATCAACAGTCCATCCATTCTTACTAGAGCAGCAAAAGTGATGGCCCTTCTCCACACACAGCAGCAACTCTTCTCTGAGAAGATGGCTCCACTTGCTTTCTCAGTGCCCCAGTGTCTCCACGCAAGGAAACTACTAGACTCACATTATAGAGACTAGATGCAAATGCCCACCAGATACGGATTTGAGAGCCCTCACTTCAAATGACTCCTTTGACCCTCAGCAAAAAGCCCTGCAGGTCCAACCAAAATGGTTATGAAACTGAGGGGTTGAGGTGAGAGGCACATGATCTACATTCCTATTTTCTGCCCTGGACTAGCCATGACTCACTCATATCACTTAAAGGAAAGCCTTTAATCTGCACCAGGGACGCCATTTGAGGAGCAAAGCAATGCAAAGGAAGCACACCCGCGCCCCTGTGCTTTGGGAGCATGTCCAAAACATCCAAGTTGGAAAAAAAAAAATCTACAAAACCGCACGGTGATTAATTTAACATTATTTCCTTGCAATGTTGCCAAAAATAAAGAGAACAGATATAGAGTGAACAAACACGGATATTTGTCTTTCCATCTTGTCCAATATATAATGACAATCAAAAAGCAAAATTATGCAAGGTAATTGTTTTAGGGTGTCTCCCCTAATTTCAAAAGCAGAGGAACAACTTTTAATTGGAATCAATGCTGGACTGCTAACAGAGCAATGGTAAAGAACTGCTGTGTTTCTATTGCCCAACTTTGAACAAAACAGTTGTCTTTTTTTTTTTTTTCAAACGAAACACACAGAAAACAGGGTTTTAAACTTGAGCCCCTGGTGAGAAACCACCACGACTCTTTTCCAGGACTATTTAGATTCTTCATGCTGATTTTGCCTGGCTTGCTCCTAACACCCAGTTCCTCACCAAGAAAACTTATCCAACATCTTGCTCTCTTCCTTCAATTTTGTCCCTTCTCCTCCATATCCTTTTCAAAACCCAAATCACTTTGTGTCAACTAGACAGACTGTCCCTTCCCAGCACCCCGCCCCCTGGCCTTTTTGTTTCTGTTTAAAAGAGGAAAAGAAATCAGTCTAAGAAAAAAGCTTTGCTGATTCCTTTCCAGTTTACCGATTTTTTTCCCCTACAAAACTTATATTCATCTACATGTTCAGAGTCACATAAGAAGGAAAACACTACTCCATTTTTTTATTAGAGAAAAGATAGGAAGATTCCTTGTCTCATGCGCAAGAACTAAAATAGTGTGAACTTTGCAACCTTTTATCTGCCCTCAGCTTTAATCATGCCACTGCCAGGGGTCTGATATCATCTTCAATCAATAAAATAACCTTGTTTCTCCTGTACAAATAGACTGTCCCTGAGGATATTTGATAGGGGAGGAAAGGATTTCTGTGGTTCTCTCTTTAAAAATGCAATTTGAATCTATATATTCAACTCTTTTGTAACAACAACAGGGCAGCAAGGCCAAGCTAAGTTCTCACTGCATTTGCAGTCATCGGCCACTCCCAGTGTACCTGAGAGAGTGAGCCAAAATGAAACCACCAAGGTGTTTCCCAAGCTAAGTCCCAGAAAATCAACGTGGCCAGGACACACCAAATTCCAACCCTTCACATAAATTTTGAAATCTGCCTATAAGATCTTCTTTCTATCCCTTCTACCTCCTCCTCCAATTCTGCCCTCATCCCTCACTCTACCAACCAGGATGAAGAAGCTGAGTCTAGGGAACCTGTTTCTCTGCTAAATCTTGGTCAACTTGTTTCATACCATTTTACTTCCAGCTAAGTGGAAGGAAGCCAGTTCAAAGTTTTCCCCATATCTGTGTGCATGGATTTGTGCATAACACACACACAGACACACAACCTCCCACATAAAGATGCCACACAAGCCATTGAATTCTCTCATGTCCTCTCACATTGGTCCATATTGTGGCCTGAAGTGTTCTAGAAAATGCCTTTCCCAAGGGTCTTGAAATGCAAGCTACTAATTTGCTTCCTTTGGCAGGTAAGAAACAATGGTCCCTTTGCAGGTTATCCCTAAAACTTTCAGTGGGTAATGGGCAGGCAGTATAAATATCATGATTAAGAGCCTGGGTCCAGAATCACACTGCCCAAATCCAAATCCTCGATCTATGGTTTACCAACTGACCTCACCCATGTCTCTCAGTCTCCCCAAGTCTCAATTTCATCATCTGCAAAATAGGGCTAACGGTGCTCATACCTCATATGGTTGTTATAAAGATTAAGGGAAGTAATCTATGTAAAGTGCTAAGCCCAGAGCCCAGTACATTGTAAAGGCTCAATAAAAGTTAGCTATTACTATTACTATTTCAAACTGGTCTTTTTCTAGCATAGTACAGTTATTTTATGAAGAAAGTTTTTTTTTTTAAACCTTTTATTTACAACTCAAATCTTCTATGTCCACACCCTTAAATAAGTGAAGGCCAGAACTAGAAAGACTCTTGGAAGACCATCTGGAAGTCTAACCCTCTCTTTCTAAAGATGAAGATGTCAGAGCTTAAAAGTGATCAGAGCCAGGGCCAGAATGCAGGTTTTATTATTCCTAGGGTAACAGCACTTCCACTACAATATATGGGCTTCCCAGGTGGTGCTAGTGGTAAAGAACCTGCCTGCCAATGCAGGAGACACTAAGAGAGGCTTGATCCCGGGTCAGGAAGATCCCCTGGAGAAGGAAGTGGCAACCCACTCCAGGATTCTTGCCCGGAGAATCCCTTGGACAGAGGAGCCTGGCGGGCTACAGTCCATAGGGTCACAAAGAGTTGGACATGACTGAAGTGACTTAGCATGCACATTCGCACTACAATATATTATGTAGTATATTAGCTTGTACATTGAAGATTCTTAATAAATATTCATTAAATTGAATTGACTCTGGTTTTAAGAGATTATAAATCTGGCTTAATGCTACCATCAATTTTCCAAGTCCACTGGAAGTAAAATGTTAACTGGAGGAGGGAAAATTCAAAGACATAAGAGGGATATGTTTAGCCAGAGGTATGGCAGAAGGACCTGGCAAAATCTCTCCTCTTTAGGCCATGATATGCAGGTAGGTTGGAGAGTAATAGGAATCTCCACTGATCAATATTTCCAGGTCTCTGTTTCAGGTCTTGTCAACATCGTACCAACTTGGTACTTACTGTGGCTTAAGTCTAGCACTAGTTTAAGAACAGGTTATGAGTTGGGCCCACCTCTTTGCTCCTATCTCTACTTCTATCTAGATTAGGTTGGAAAATTATTTTAAGAATCACAGTGGGTCCTTGGCATTTCCAAATCTTAGGATCAGTGTCAGTTAACTGTTTCTCAAATGGTAACTCAAGGCATGGTCAATTTGGTAGCAGTTTTACTCTTCTGGATTCTAAAACAATCAACTTGAACAAGATAATAGTCAACAAAGGTGATTAACCCTAAAGAGTACATGAGCAGTGAAACACTAACAAGGAGAATCCTGATGCTACCACCCTCCACTCCCCTCCACACAGACCCATTCCAAGGGAGGAATAGATCACACCATCACATCCCATTTCTTCTTGCCTCAGAAAAAGTATAAGCAGTCCATGGAATCAGATTGAGCATAAACTGAGAAAAGGTTAAGAATATACCTGAAACTTGCCAACTTTACCAATCTCCTGTTTTCAGTGGCATACTACCCATTTTTATTTTACAAGTATAATAATATAAGCACAATATGCAAATACTGATAACAAAGAGAAAAAAAAAACCACTCATAATCCCAGCACCTCAGCCCAAGCATTGTTAGCATTATAAAATATTATCTGTAGTTTATTTCTATGTGTTTTTGTATTTTTCACAAAGCAATGAAATATTAACATAGGTATCATTTTGGCTCCTCCATTCCACTTAATCATAAGCACTTTTTCTATGTTGTGGCATAGACTTCTTAACAAACAATTCAATGTCCATTAAATGAGTGCACCAAGATTCCCTAATCCATTCTCCAATTATTAAGAGATTTAAATTGCTTTTTCACTTTCTGCTAAATAATGTGACAAGATTATCTTTGTGATTTAGCCTTTTTTCAATATTTTGGATTGTTCCCTAATAATAGAGTCCCAGAAGTGAAATTAATGGGTCAAGGAACATGAATGTTTTCAGACAACTCACCAAAAAAAATTAATAAAACTAACAAAACACCAAAGCCCCATGAAATCTCTCCTTCATTTAATGAAAAGTTCTTCTGCTCCCATTTTTCCACCAGGGCAGAGCAGGACTCCTGGGAGGGAAAGAAGCCAGTGTAGTATCCTAGTGGCTTGCGAAATGGCAGAGTAGAATGTGGGTTCCCCTGTGAATCCAGCTTGCACGCACTTGCCCCAAATTGCCACTCAGCCAAGAAGCTAATTAGTAAAAGCATCAGGTGGGTGAGAACAGGTTCATGGCCTGTAATGGCTTATATCATGTTTCATTTTTGCCCTTGGAAAGATCTGACAGCTCAAAAACATTCAGTTCCAGCGACCCAACATGGTACATTCTGAGAAATAAATCTGTTAATTTTCAGAACCAATCTTCAATGTATTTTAAAGGCTATTTTGCTATATAGAAATAAGTGCACATGACCAATGAGCCTGTGTGTGTATCTCTATTTTCAACCACAGTTTTGAGGCACATTTAAGGTCAGTCTTGTTTAATATTATATGAGTAAGTGGCACCTGTCTTACATGGTCAATGTGTTATAGACGGAGGTTTATTTGCAGATCCAACCATAAAAGTCATCCAGTCTTAAGACAGAGGAGGCAACAGGGCAGAGATGCCCGTGGCTTAGCAAAAGCAGACACAACAAGCATTTCTTTCTGGGCTGCTCAGTCAGAGCTTTCAGAAGACGGCAGTTCCTCTCTCTCCATCTTCTCCTTGAAGAATTTTCCCAATCCAACTCCATCTTCCCCTTGCCCCCAACTCTGCTCAATGTGGAAAATTAATTCTCTCTTCTCAGTCTCCTCGCTGGACTTTGGACACATCTCTATTACAATACTTATTGCACCATATTTTCCACAAACATTTATTGAGCACTTACTATAGCCAGCTTCCCCCCAGCTCAGCTGGTAAAGAATCTACCTGCAATGCAGAGACCTGGTTTCGATCCCTGGGTTGGGAAATCCCTTGGAGAAGGGAAGGGTTACCCACTCCAGTATCATGGCCTGGGGAATTCCATGGAATGTATAGTCCATGGAGTCGCAAAGAGTCGGGCACAACTGAGAAACTTTCACTTTCTTTCACTTTACTATAGCCAGGCACTGAATAGGCCCTGCTGCTGCTAAGTCACGTCAGTCATGTCCGACTCTGTGCGACCCCATAGACGGCAGCCCACCAGGCTCCCATCCCTGGGATTTTCCAGGCAAGAATACTGGAGTGGGTTGCCATTTCCTTCTCCAGTAGATGAAAGTGAAAAGTGAAAGTGAAGTTGCTCAGTCGTGTCTGACTCTTTGCAACCCCATGGACTGCAGCCTACCAGGCTCCTCCGTCCATGGGGTTTCCCAGGCAAGAGTACTGGAGTGAGTTGCCATTGCCTTCTCCAGAATAGGCCCTAGAATGGATTAAAAAAAAAAAAGTAATATGGAGTCTAGTCCTCAAGGAGTTCCCAGTCAAGCAGAGGGGGCACAATTCAATGGGAAACCAGAGGTCTGAGCAGATAGCTCAGGCAATGCAGAGGATGCTGCAAAAAAAGAAAACTCTGGGCCACCTGAGCAAAACTTCCTACAGGGAAAAATCCCATGAGCTGAGTAGGAGAGGTGGAATCTGATAACCAATGTTGGGGAAGTTGAAAAAGGAGGAGTCAAAAATAGGTTGATATATATCTTCCAGAGTCATTAGCATATGGTAAAAGCTAAGGTCAAAGAGTGGGCTGGATCATATAGAATAGGAGCAGAGCAGAACAAGGATGAAGCTAAGGATAGACTTCTCAAAAAAGTGATCATTAAAGAGTCAGGTGCTATGCAAATGTGGGAGTGAGAGAGAAATTCCCTTATGTACTGAATGGCTTTTCCCCCATATACCTTTAATCGAGACCTGACACTGCTCCAGGGTCAGAAGTCCCCACTTGCAATGCAGAGAGAAGAAAGTTCATTCTTATTCTTTTATGCTTCCAAGTATCCAGGTTGAAGTGAAGTGAAAATGTTACCCTCAGTCATGTCTGACTCTCTGCGACCCCATGGACTGTATCCCACCAGGCTCCTCTGTCCATGGAATTCTCCAGCCAAGAACACTAGAGTGGGTAGCCATTCCCTACTCCAAGGATCTTCCCAACCCAGGGATGGAACCCAGGTCACCTGCATTGCAGACAGATTCTTTATCACCTGAGCCATCAGCGAAGCCCCAATAGAAATCATTATGATAGGCTGAGCCAGAAATGGAAATTTGTGATCTTAGAGGGCATGGGCTGAGTGCATGATTTCCTCTGTATACTTCCCAACACCTAAAATATTAGGTGCTTAATAACTGCCTATTGAGTAAATAACTTTCCAAAGACTCTGCTAGAGGCAACAGAAAGAGAAGAAAAGGAATGAAAGACACAGAATAGCAATAACAATAATACTCTTACCTTAAGTTTCTCAGCCTTTCTTCTAAGGAGACAGAAGCTTTCACTTCTGTTATCTTATTTGTCCTTCTCCGCAGCTCTGTAAGGAAATAAAGCCTGATGTAATTAATTCCATTTTATTAACAGGAGAAGCTTAAGTCCAGGACAGATAGTTTTTGATAATTAATTTGACCAAGGTTTCACTCTGACTTACTCGTGGGGCCAGGATCAGAACCCAAGTCTTGTGACTTCCTGCCCCATGCTGTGTGACTAGACACAAACTTCTACAGAACTCTCCAATTATTAAGACGACAGTTCCCAGGAAAAATTCATCAGGAAAGCAAATTCCTCTGGGACTTCAACAGTCTCTTGAGCAAGCCAGTGCACTGCACCTATAAGAAAATATCTAAGACGTTTCCCCATACCAACATTGCAATGGCTCAATGTAATCATTCACAGTGGTGCTTTGCTAACATAATCAGGAGCTCTCCGTTTTGTTGAACCCGTTTTGAAGGGAGCTCCATTTGCCTTCAGTCTGGCTTTTCTGTCTGAGTGGGGCTCAGGTGCTGACTACAGGTGTGGCACCCAGCAGGTGCATGGACAGAAGCCAGCATTTCGTATCTTCATACCAAAGGGCCTGAGTCACTCCCCAAAGGCAGCCGCTTCTCCTCCCTCTGATTTGCAAGCCCCAGGAACCTGTCTTCACTGAGTTGCTACTGAAAAACAAAATTCTAGACCCTGATTTCTCAGGAAGGGCTAAGGTGGAATCAATTAAACTACAAATCAGATAACCCAGCCAATGTCCCCACTTACTCTCAGATAACCCAGCCAATGTCCCCACTTACTCTTCAAAACTGGTGCAGGCACAGGTCATATTGCATCAGGGAATATATGTACAGAATGACTATCCCCTACTAGTTACAAGGGAAAGGAGGACCACAGCAGACCCATATTACATATTTATTTAACTACAGGACACTTATTCTATTGCAAATGGCCTTCAACCCTCAGAAGGAAGGATTCATTTCCCTAAATAAGATGGAGTACAGTAGAAAGAACATGCTAGAAATTCTGCACTCCAATTCCCATCATAACCACTCTACTTCAGGCTGCCATGGGAGAACCACTTAGCAAACTCACAAAAAGTACCAGGTCGGAAAAGTCATCACAGTGTCCTAATGGAAGCCAAGCTGAGAGTCTGAGGCAGACAAAATGTTCTAGGGAGTAAGGGGGGCGGTCATCAAATTTTTCTTAGCTCCAAAATTTTTTTTCCTGAGAAAGCAATTTGCCTCCACCACACACACACACACACACACACACACCAAAGAGAAACTAATTGTAGGAGAAAAGAACGCAAATGTTACCTTAATAAAATGGTTTATTGTCATTTGTCGTATTTCTCCAATTCATATGGGAAACTCAAACTAATAAGCTTTGGTTTACAGCCCATGATCCACAAAGTAAAACTGGCTACTAAACTAAAATGTGATCGCTGTATATAAACAGAGTGAAAGAAAAATCTGAACTGAAAACCTAAATGTAATAAAGAGGAAATTAGATTTCTTCAAAATAGGCAATCTAAATAATTTTCCCCATCTGTGATTTTTATCTTTGCTATCAAATGGAAAATAATGTCATTAATTCAATGCAAATCCATGCCCCTTGAAAACAACCAAAATGAGTAAGTGATGTACTAATTAGCTTCCTAATGGGGAAGGTTTTAATTGAACCATTCTATAACAACCTTCATCAAAGTTTCCAGGGCAACTTCATAAAAGGATGTCAAACCTGGCCCATATTTTTATCCCCTTAAAAATAATTCTCAATGCACAGAAACACAGAAAGCTTATTTCTCTTCAATGCTGTTAACACTCAGGCCACTACATTTTCTGATGTCAGCAATCTCCTTCCCACAAATATTCCAAGTATGCACCACCGTCATTCTCCTTTCAATTATGTGGTTTCTCTGCTCCTTTACTGATTGAGTCCAGGCCTCTCGGATAATGAGAAGCATGTGCAGGGAAAATATGCTCTTAAAAAACACATACATCAGTTTCATCTGCATTATGAGTGGGGGGAGGCGATCATTTGTCCATATCAAAAGGATCAAAATTTGAAGTATACTACAGGATATATAAAGGGAAAAAATAAAGATCAGCATCAATGCCTAAAGTTGGGAGGCAGTTATTGTGATCTGAAGCAACATCAATAAGGATAAAGAGGACTCCCCCAATCCACCCTTTCTAGCTTGGCCACATTTATATTTAATGTTATCTTAATGTTGCTTTGGGGGGTATTTAAGTTCTGACATACACATGGAAATGAGCCACGAATTGTACAGCAAGCATAAATATTCCATCATTAATAAAAACCAGCTGTGTATAAAACACTACAATGGCTGGGTTTCAGTTACTGGCTATCATCAGTATGTGTCACAAACAAATATTACTCAAAACTTTCTCCCTTAAAACACACACACACACATCCACACACAGAGATACATGCAGAAATTTTCTTTACTCTTTAATTTTTTGTAAGAACTTTGAAGAACTCAATGATCTCCATGGCACATTCAAACTAATGTCTCTTTTTGCAGCTATTTTTCACCACCCCAGCAGATGCTGGAGTCCTCTGATTAGAACCTCAACTTATCATATAAATGACAATGTTGTAATTTTTTTTATAAAAGTCAAGAGGACGAATAATACAAATGTTGGGACAATCAATTATAGTCCGTACGGCAATTGAGGCATCAAAGGGCTCTGGATGTTATAAAAGAGAAAAAGCTCATTAAAAGTGAACACCTGCTCAGGACCCTATAATAAGCCTGCTCGGCCATCAGGCAGACACCTTTCATCCAATGACCTCAAAGCATGTGCCCAATATGAAGCATGCCTAAACACCTCTGTGAAATATTAATATCCTTGCTTCCCAGAAGGGTAACTGAAGCTCAGAGCAGCTAATTCATTTACCCCTGGTCACATGGCAAGTCAAAGGGTTGGGCAGAGAAACCCAGAGCCTGGCTTCAAGTCATGCAGTCTAATGATATTTCATGAGTTGGGGCAATAGTGAAAGTGACTTAACAAATGTCAAGGGCAACCTACAGAGTTTTGTTTTTTTTTTTCTTAAGCAGATTTTCAAAAATCACCTTAGGAGATGTTAGCAGATATATCCATCTGCATTTTTCCCATGAACACATATCATTAAAAAAGTTCCTATATTTGACTTGGTACTTTCTGATTACTAAAAACTCATACTTCACTTTCCTATTCTGGTTAAATGAAATTTAATCTAATTTATGAAGAGCCTATCAAAGGAAAATGAAAGGACCATGTAACTGAACTGTCACTGTATAGTAAAGCCTCAAACGAAGAATCTCTTATGTGTGGGTCATCCTGCTTACTCCCTATGTCTTTTATTTAATTATCTAAAGCCCTTAGTTTCCTTACTATTATTTATTCTAGTTTAATATTGATTTCAAAGCTATTAAAAATTTTGTGTTCTCTTGCTTTTTCTTTCTTGTTTGGGAGATTTCATAGTATACCCATATTTGTACTCTCCTGAAGGGATACCATGATACAGTGACTTAAGAATCATTGCTAATGATTTAGACAAAGTAAACAGTGAACTCTAGTTTTCCTTTTGCTTAAAAAGAATGGGAGAAGGGTAACAGGATATCAAGGGAGTACACTTAAAAGCCTTGCTAGATACATGAACACCCTATATTACAGAAATGGATTAGGGATTACTTATTAAATCTGTTAGTTTCTCCTGGCATTTGATTCCTCACATATACTCAGATTCTGACTTCATTCCTCCACATAGATTTACAAAGCTAAGTCTTAGGTGGGCTCTTTTTCAAAATTTAAAAGCAACAGTGTACACTTCTAGGACTCTCACTCTGTAAAATTCATATTAGCACAGAAACAAGGACTTGAAAGGAACTACAAAAAGTGAAAGCAGGTGATCTGTTAGGATGTTGGGATTCTTGATGAAGTTTTGGGCAGGGTCTTAGCTTTTTAATTTGATACGTTGCTAAAATACAAAACACAATGCATTTATATCAATATATTGATTATTGATATAGCCTTAGAGGGTTTTTCTTAATATATCCATGTGACTACATGATTGTATTTCTAACAACTGCTGCACCTCATTTAGTAGGAATCATTCACATTCACATCAGAAATCGAGGCCTAATTAGAGAACCCTAAACTTTTGATAACTGGTTCTCAAAATCACCCTGTCTGATCCCCCACAATTTAAAGAGGAGGGTGGCAAACTTAGAGTTGGGCTCAGAACCAAGTCCCACTCACCAACAGGCTCACAAGGAAAACTTATTGTGCATTTTTTTAATTTAAAATGGCATCAGTTGCTATTATTTTTGTCAGCCTTACTAGATACATGAACAGACTACCAGAAAAAAAAATTCCGAATCCTTGGGTTATTCAAATATAACAACTGGAATTTAAATCTTCTACCTATACAGGATAGAGGCCCATTTAGACTTCTCAAAATCCACGAAGTCTGATATTGTTTCAGAAAGTCATACTAGCTTTCTTCTATGAGTGGATGTATGCTGAGGCTAAACGTGGCCAGCATTATTACAAGTCAGGATGATTTAGACAATTAACTCCATGCCATGTAACAAAAAAATTTCCAAGACCAAATAATGGCCTCTCTTATTCAAGCAATAATCATTACAACAAAATTCTAAAACCTTTATGCAATAAATATGTTTCTGAGCAGTCTCAGAGTGAATTTTTACATATCAAGTCATAGTTCAAAGACACTAACTAGGAAAGCTAGTTCTTTCAAAGAAAACGGTAGTGGATTCTTTTATAAAACAAATGACCTCCTATTTTCCTTCTTTTTCCTTTTTGCTTTCCTAGTTCAGATTTCGTGTATGGAAGGGGAGATGGCCCTCCTTTCTCTGTTTTAAAAGGGGTCAGAAGCCCACCATGGAGAAGAGTAATGCCATATGGGCAGCCTGTTTAATGCCCCCCTTAGTTCTTGGGACCAAATTCTAACCTTTGACTTAGGGGTGGGACCCTAGATTTTGGACCAAAGTCCACAAAAGGAAGCAAAGAACGAAGAAGTAAGCAAGACTAAAGACAACACGTCATAGTAAACCAGCAACAAAAATTCCTGGGGACAGGAAATCAATGCAGCACAATTCTAAACAAATTGGTTTAGTCCCAAGCTAATTAACTTGTCAAGCAGATCTCCAAACCCCCTGAATCCATGAGGGAAAGAGGTGATGTAATAGGAGATCTGGAACATTTACCCATTTACCATCCTAAAAGGCTCAGCTACGACCACACACACCTCTCTCCACTCCTTTCAGTAGGTTTAAGCTGGGCTTAATGGGTGCAAAGGACAATTTCTTCCAGACAGACCCTAAGAATAAACTGTTCTCATGCATTCCAAATGCTCAGTCTCCATGGAAGAGGCTACCTGGTCACAAACATTTCTCAAGAGGGACTATATCATCAACACTTCCTCATTGGTAACACCCCCACCCCAACAAAACAAAACAATTTCTAGCCATCCTGAGAACTTTGGGGCACTTTGGTGGGGAGAAAGGAAAAGAAACCTTTAGAAGGGAGTAGGAGAGTGTGAGAAACAACTCTTGTCCCCAAAATGGAAAAAAGGCCTTAAAAAAGCTGATCAAAGGACGAAAAGGGGGATGGGGGAGAAGGGCTGCTTAATTACAAAGACACCCTTTTAAAGAAGGCACAGGCCCTGGGAGAGGGCTCTTAGGAGAGGCACAGAAGCAGATGTACCCACTTAGAATTCTGGCACTCAATGGAACCTCAAGGTCATAGCATCCATCCCTCTGCTTTCTGAATAGACTGTTCCTAAGGCATTCTAGAAAGAGACTGATTCGGTCTTTACAAAACTTCATAAAAAGCAACTCCACAAAACACCTTGGTAGTGCATTAGTCTAATAAATCCTACTTCATAAACCAGAAATGAGATTTCAATTTCCAAATCCAAAACAGTATTGAATGTGAATTTTTAAATTCCCTAAAATCTTTTACATAGGTGAACAGATCTTTCAAGCAAAAGTTATTTTACATATAAGCATGGTTAGAGATTTACTTCATATCTAGACCATGAAGTAAGAAAAAGTGCTTTCAATTTTATGGAGCCACAGACTTTTCCAAAGAAAGAAGTATCTTAAAATGAAGTATGATGTAGTGCCAGAAAGTCTCTGTAAATGACACTGGATAAACCCATACAGAATAGCTGGAACCTGAGTTATCATCTGTAAATAGATGCAAGTACTCTACAACCACCTGGCTATTAAAATGTCCCAGGCCAGTTACAAAATGCAGTTTCGTCAGGCCAACTTTTCCTTCTCAGTTGATCTGAAATATGATAGCCTTTAAAATTGTCACCCTGTAGCATTCCTTCCCTCCTTCCTGCTTTCTTTTCCCCCATTGAAATCATCTAATTAAATCAGGTAAAAATATAAGAAAATAATTTGTTCCCCAATAAGCAATGTGTTGCAGACATCTTGGTAATTGGTCTTTGAACACCACCATTCTTATAAGTTTGCCATGTTTGCTAGATTGGAGGTTAGGTGGGAGATGGGTGAAGATTTATCTAGCATCCAAAATGGTATTTCAAACTATTCTTAGCTACTAAATGAGGGTGCTGAAAGGTCTAACTCAGAAAGCTTCACAAAGGCTGTTCTGAGAAAGGACTTTTCAGAAAGCCTAGTTCAAGGAGACTTAAATACCCTTAGCCCCACATTAGGGAAGATTATGGTGACTAATTATCTTCCTTTCTGAATGGGAGAAGAGGGTTATATTTTTTAAAGCTTTAATCTGCCTCCCAATTTCCACTCTTCATGGGGGTGGGGGAGGACAGCGAAGAGGAAGGAAAACTAAACCAGATACTCCAAGGTGTCAGAAAATCCCTTCTAAAATACATGTTAGAGATTAGAAATGCCATTTCTCACAAACTGTCCTTTCCTCTCTCATTTAATTGTATGTAGTCCTTTACTGCAAATTACTATTAAATTATTACTAGCAGCAATTAACCAGGGATTGCTCAGTCTACAAAGACTGTCACTTTGTCTCTCACTTTTCTTCTCTTCATTGGCTTACCCTGATAAAGCTGTTCTGCTGCTGAAGCATCTGTGTACAGCGACCCAGCCTTGGGACCCTCAAGATACCTGCATGATCAGGCAAAACTAATTACTAACATCCATAACGCAAATAAGGGGCAACCCTTTCTTCATGACCACACACACACCTATACCTAAAAGAGTATAGCACTGTAGATTACTCCTCCAGGCTAAGATTTCAAGAATTCACAGCCCCGGGGAAGAGGAGTGTGAGCTCCCACCCCAACCCCAAGCATTTAGGAAAAATGCATCTAACAATCTGAGATAAACCCAGACATTCCAGATGATCTAAACGTAGACTTCAAGTTCCCTCTGCTCTTTAGTTCCTTTTGTGTTTAATTACCTAGAGACCTACAAGGACCCCAGAAGGCAAGAAAGTAAAGGTGCCATCAAATAGTGGTACCCATTCGCATCTCCGTAGGACGGGAAAAGGAGCGCACACTCTTTAACCTATTTAACTTACTGCACATCCCGGAAAACTTGAGGCCAGCTGCAAAGAAAGTAGAACACAGGCATCCCCACGCAAATCTAGATCGACTCACTCACGCTGAGGTTATGATCAAGTTCACGCCACCACGGATTCCTGCCCCAATTCCCCGCGAAAAGTAACCACGCGTCTCCTACCCCTGAAGGAAGCGAAGACAAGGTGACGACTCTCCTCGCGCAAGTGGCTTCGGTCCCGGGCCAGAGGCCAGGGGTAGGCAGGAGGGAAGCCCCAGCTCCCGGCTGCTCCCCTCCTCACCGCTCCGTCCGGTCTCTCCTTGGTGGCAGTGGACAGGCAGGATACCGGGCCGGAGGGTGGAGCAGCGGATGGTCGGAGGCGAGACAGACTGGAGGTGGGGGTGGAGGGGGCGCTGAGAACTAAGAGAAGATGAGGCGAAAGGGAGCGGAGATGGAGGAATAAATCAGGGGGTCTACCAGCTTAGGCAGCTAGAAAGCTCCTCAGAAGGAAGGGGCGTGACTGCGATGAAGGCAGCTCCTGGGCAAAGGAGCTAGGAGCTAGGGGAGGGGGACGAACGGGTGGCTTTTCTTCTTGCGGTGAGCGGCTAGGACCGCCCAGAAGCCGGGGCGGTGGGGGTGGGCGGGGAGCTGGGTGGACTAGGCAGTGGGGCGGAGAAGAGGGCGGGGAAAGAAGCGGGGGAGTCGGCCAGGACCCCGGGCTGGGGCGGGGGGGGCGGAAGAGGGGCGGGGCTAGGGGGCGGGGAAGTTCAAACAATTGAACGCCTGGGTCCGATAGCTCCGACGAAAGCGGGGACGCTCGCTCTGGTAGCCCACGAACGTGGCACGATTCGGTTATAGTAGCCCCGAGTCTACGCAAAGACTGGCTGGGAGGAAGGAAAGACTTGTGCAAAGACTCCAAAAATAGTGTGCGGCAACAGCGGAGCGGAGTCGCGTGGGAGAGCTAGTGCCACTCCCCGCCCCATAGCGGGAGGAAGAAAAACAAATAACAGAAATGCTGAAAAGCAGCTTCTCGAGAAGCTTGCTTAAAATAATTCAGGAAGGAGCAGCGATCCTTCGTTTTCCTTCCCCTCTTGCTTCCTATGACCAGGAGGCCCCCACCCAGGTCACAGCTCCGCGAGACACCCTCCTTTCTTCCTCCACTCCCCCTAGCCACCCCTTTCCTCCCCCGCGCCACCCTGCGTTCCCGCCCCTCTCCAGGCGGCGGGCCGCGCTGGCAACTGGGGTGGCGTGGGCGGTGCTCTGCCGAATCTCCGCCTCCTGGGCGGGCTGAGAAGGCCGGTCTGGGCGGGGCCGGCCTAGAGGAATAAATCCCGCCCACCAGTCTTTGACGGCTACCGGTTGGCGAATCCTGGCCCAAGGTTCTCTTATGATTGGTCACTTGCGTCGTCGCTCGGATTCTTTGGTCCCACCCGCCCTCAAAATTAATAAAACCAAACAAGAGGCTATTGTCTTGCTCTCGGTTCTCTCGCAGCTACTGCCGAGAAAAGAAAGATGAGACGCTTGGTTTTTCCGTCTCCTAAGAGAGTACGACAATGTGTCGGCTGGATCCGGTACACCTTCCCGGCCCTCCGGGAATAGGTAACTTTTTTCCCCCCTTAATTCATTAGGCCCAGAGGGGGGAAAAAAGTATGAGAAGTCTCAATGTGGTGTTCACATTTCCCGGCTGCGAAAAAATTGGTATTGCTTGAAAAATACAGCCTGGTTGAGAACAGCTTCCTGAGACACTGAAAATCAACCATTTTAATCCAGGAAAGGAAAGCACAAAGAAATAGCAGGAAAGATGAAATTCGGAACTAAAGGAAGAACTCCTTCAGACTCAAGCACTCAGTAGCTAGTTGTGCGACAACTTCGGTTAAGTTCCTTAATTTTTCCTATCTGTAAATAAAGGCTATGAGACATGTCCTGTTAACCTAATGGCACTGGTATATGAAAAATAAAACGAATTGTGTGTGAAAACTCTGTAAATCACAAGGCACTCCACACGTGTATATGTTCCTACTTGTTTCTGTCACACGTGGAGATTCTCCACATGTGTTTGGGAATCATATTCAGCTCATATGTTTTAAGCATTTATACCCAAGGTGTGTAGGTTTTGTAGCTTTTTTTTTCTTCTTTTAAATTTATTTTTAATGGGAAAATTGCTTTACAGTGTTTTGTTGGTTTCTGCCATACAACAATGCAGATCAGCCATAGTTATACATATATCACCTCCCTGTGGCTTTATTTTTTTGAAAGTCAGCTCTTTTCCTACAGTTTTCAGGGTGAATATGAAAGTGGCTCCCTGCAGTTAACATAATAAATTACTACTTAATCTAACCAGGGTAGGTGAGATTGCTTTTTTAAACAGTTCTGCAGTGGCGCCACGACCTAAAGTCTATTGTGATGCTGGTACTAAAAGAGGAAATCATACTGTGTATCTCTGAAGAAAACTTAAGAAAACAAATGTGAGGGAACATTTACCATGGAAACCACCATTCTCTACAGATCCATATTTCCTAGAAAATACTACAAGGAGGAAGTTAGTCTAAATGTAAGGCCTTGACAATACTGAGCTATTACAAAGAACTCATGCCAGTGAGAAAATGACACCCAATTCAAGCCTGCCTAATGGGAACCTTCTGAGGTGCCATGGACCAATATGCAAGAGAAAGTGTGCTCCAAGGAAATACCATCTCACCATGAACAGGGTCCCAGGCTGTAACCAGGTACAGAAAAAGTAGTGAGGTACCCTCAATGTGCAGAGGGTTCTGCTAGAGCTGCTGAAAGATTCAGAAGCAAGCACAGGGGCAACAATGGTTTCTTGGTAGGATTCGGTTTATGTGTGTGGTGAAGTTATTTAGGTGATTTTTTTCCTGGGAAAGGTGAGATTTTGAGTGTTCAAGACATGGAGACATCTGGTTTGTGAAGCAAAGGAAGATTATTCCAGCCTTGCTTGGAGGGGTGGACAACAGAGCTAGATAGGGTGGGTATATGCTGCAGACAACTGCTGATCATAATGGTAATGGGATACTTGCTAAAATTAACAATGCTGTTAAAGTGGGAAAAGTGCACATGGTAAAATGAAAACAATGCTGAAAGCAGGACCATAAAGGGTTCCTCTCTAGCTCTGTTCTCAGTAGTCCCTTTCTCTCCATACCTAGGTATAATCTTCAAAATATATTATTTGCACACACACACATTTTGCATTTCTTTACTCAGTAATGTCTCTTAAATATCCTTCCATATCAGGGTAACTTCCTTTACCTCATTCTTTTTAATGACTGTTCAGTGTTCCATTGCATGGATGTGCCAAAATTCCTTTACTCATGCCCCTCTTGAGAGGTGGTTTAGGCCATTATGGAAAATACTGGAAAACAAACCCTGGTAGCAAAGGCCTAGTGACTGTTTACAGAATGCCTGACCCCAGGCTTGAAGTTGTCCTTCAAAGATTTTTCCAAACCTGCCTTCCTCACAGCTACTGGGGCCTTCATACAGTGGAAACTCCTCAAACACTTAATTTCTTTAACACTCCCCATCTCAAATCCTACCTTGGGCATTACTGATCTCCTCTGATTTTGAATTTTTATGTGGTAGAACAGAGCACAGCTCTGAATCTCATGGTGGATCAGGCCCTGTGTGAGTCACTTTCTTAGCCTGTGGCTAATAACAGGTTTTTCACTACCTCCTCTTTGCCCAAGTCTTCTAAGCGTCTTAGGTGTTCCTTCTGTCCTGCCATGCAAGACTTCCTTCTGTTTTTACCCTGAAAACCCTTAAGTTTGTTTAAACTGAGTTTCAATGTAAAGCTATGCTTTGCCTGCTCTACTTAAAAGGAAGGGGGGAGGGGGGCAAACATCAACAAACATTGATAGAGCCGCTTTTATGGACAAGACTGAAAAAACAAAGAGGGATGAGACTTGGCTCCTGCCTTCAAGGGTATATACAGAAAAAGACAACTAACAAGCATATGATAAGTGCTAAATGAGTGGGATTGACAGTAAAAGCTGTAGAAGTTGAGAGCAGGGAGCGAAAACTAGTTCCAGAGAGCGAGTTTATATAGCCAAGTTTGCCACACACATTTAACTAATCCCTGGAGCATCCCTGTGTCTTCATATCCTGACTATATAGAGAAGCCTCTGGGGGATACCAAAAGAATTAACCACTAACTGTAGAACACCTGTGTAAAGACACAGGCTTGCCTGAGTACATGAACAATCTCCACATATTGATAATAGATGTAACGAACATTTTAAGCTTAGAAGTCAAAAATCTCCATCCCAAACCACCTGTCCTATTTGACACTTTTTTTTTCCCAATAAAATGCAACTCTTCCTTTAAAATGCAATAAAAATTGGTAGTTTCCTGGTGGTCTAGTGATTAGGACTCACCGTGGCCTAGGTTCAATCCCTGGTCATGGAACTAAAATCCTGGAAGCTATGGGATGCAGTGCCCCCCCAAACACAGTAAAAATCAATGTCAATGTGCTTCTTTGGCCACCTGATGTGAAGAGACAACTCATTAGAAAAGACCCTGATCCTGGGAAAGATTGAAGGCAAAAGGAGAAGAGGGCAGCAGAGGATGAAATGGTTAGATAGTATCACTGACTCAATGCACATGAGTTTTGAGCAAACTCCGGGAGATAGTGAAGGACAGCGAAGCCTGGCATGCTGCAGTCCATAGGGTCTCAAAGAGCGAGACATGACTTGGCAACTGAGCAACAGCCACATGTGCAAGAAAAAAGCAATTAAAAAATCAAAGTCTCCCTTTAAAATATTACACTAAGCCAAAGAAGCCAGATACAAAAGGACAAATATTGTGTGATTCTGCTCATCCGAGGTACCTAGGATAGGCACTGTTCACAGACACAGAAAATAGCAGAGTGGCTATCAGGGACTGAGAGGAGGAAGAAATGGAGAGTTATTGCTTAACGAGCACAGTTTCTCTTTGGAATGATAAAAAAAAATTCTGGAACAAGATAGTGGTGATGGTTGTACAACATTGTGCATGTATTTAATGCTACTTAAAAATAGTTAACATGGTAAATTTTATGTTGTATATATTTTACCAAGATAAAAACAGTTAAGATACCAACCCTCAGGCTCAGTGTCAGGAGACAAAGCCAATGATGGAGGCTGCCAAGAAGAAAGGCAGGACCCCTCTAAAGGGGGCAGCTAGGTCATCACCAGGGGAAAAGCAGGCCCAATTTGGCCAGGACTTCTGATTTTTCAAGAGAAAGCAGAAGTCAAAGGTTTCAGTGTAAAGCCTCCTGGTTTTTAATTTTGGCAACTACCAGATATTTTAATGAAAAAAAAGTCTGCCCTTTGCACACAGTATTTTCCCCAATGTATGGGAAAAGTAGGAAGGAGAATGTGGTGTATAGTGTATTCCTCGATCCCTGGCTAGGTTCTTCTAGAAGGAAAGACCACAAAACCATAGTGCCTTGTATTGAATGACATTCTCCCCACCCATCAAGTCAACTGGGAGTGTGAAATGAGCACATCTTCCTCTAATTGCCTGGTGAACAACTCAATCATTTAAATGTATTTAGAAACAAAAGTAGAAGCAAGCACATACACCAAGGAAAATAAATCCTAAGGATTTATGGCTCCACATGACTCTTGCTCTTGCCCCAACTCCAGGGCAGCGGGGGCGGGGGTGGGGGGGTGGGAACACTCTTCAGATATATTTGACAAACACTGAGAAGCAGCCTTCCCCAGGACACCTCTTAAAGTCAGTCTCTCGTTTATTCCCAAGGATACTATCCCTTGCATATACAGAAGCCAGCTGAATAGATAATAGCTGCTTTATCTGAACAGGAAAGGATCAAAGGAATATATATGCAGTACAAGCATGGAGCTAAATTATCTTCCTTTTAGGTTCCCCTCCTTCCCCCTATCCACCCTTCCCAAGCATATAAACACACACACACACACACACAAATGCGTGAGCGCGCGCGCACGCACACACACACACAGTCCAGACACAGGAAGTTTGAAGCCTGATCTATGCGTGGAAAACAGCAATGTGGGAATTCAGGAAACAACACAAGAACTGTGCTCCAAGGCCAAGACCGGCTCCAGCATTTGGGAGCCAAGTTACTTCTGGGGTACTTGTGGGCCCCAGCATTTTGGAAGTCAAACAACTGTAGAAAAATAAAGCTGACTGCAAGTCTATTTCCCAAGTACCTCCTAGGGTCCTGTTTGAGTAACCTGGGTTCACCTCTTTATGATTTATGCAGGGCTTCACTTCAGCTTAACTAAATATCGTATCTCCCTCAGCAGCTTGAGTTTCTGGAAAGGCCCAGACTGTCCATACTTCTCAGTAGGGTTTGTTTGCAAAGTCCTGTGTTAGATGGTGCAAGAGGGAAGTAGGGAGACCAAGAAGCACACATCAAAGTCTGCACTTCTGAAAGATGGTGGGATGAGAAGAAGAAGATGATTTAGTCAATGATAAAGAACAAATCACTGAAAGCAAGTCAGAGAGAAATCACATTCCTGAGCCAGTAAGCTGTTGAACTGTATGAAGTTAGCAGGATTTAAAGGAAGTTCATCTTCTGACATTACACTTTACAAATAAACTCTTGATTGATTCAGAGCTTTCTCTGTTTCTGCAGTTGCTAGAGTTTCTTAGAGTTGTTATCCCAGTTGGAAAAGAAGGCTGTGACTGGAGTAGAGATTTATCTTTGTTGGCACGCTGCCCCACCTCAGGAACTACAGGGAGAGGGCAGGTCAATGCCATTCCAGTGTGATTTAAGGCACGCTCACCTTGCAGCCCCCAATTAGCCTTCTCTTCACGTTCGCCATGGTTCTGTGAGATTCACACAGGAAAGACTCTTGTTAAAGTGCAAATACGTAACCTGTGAAGGGTTAAACATTAAGCCATCTTTGGTGTACTGTGATGGAAAGGGTGTAGACTTTTGGAGTCACTCAAGCCCAAATTTCGGTCCCAGCTCAAATACTTACCAGTGAGGTAATTATTTAACCATGCTGGGCCACAGCTCCCTCATCTGTAAAGTTGGGGGGACGGTAATAATTTCTCCACCATGAGGGGGTTGCTGTTAGTATTCCATGAAATAACTCATTGAGAGGCCTTGTCACCATGCCTGGCTTTCAGTAGTCACTTAACACCGTTTCTTTCTTTATGCCCCTCTGTTCAACGTTCTTAGGGAATTCCAGGGGTTAGGACAATGGGTTTGCTTAGGGGCCTGCTGGGATTAAGACTCTAGTTATCAGTCTTACAGTACCACACTGCTCAGCCGGGCAGTGTGGTACTAAGCATATGGGCTTCAGCACCAAGGACCGAGTATCAGTGTCTTTGTTCTGTCACTCACTAGCTATGTGACTTTGGGTCCATTTGGAACCTGTTTTCCTCATTTGTAGACAGAGCAATTGTTGTTGTTCAGTTGTTAAGTCATGTCCGACTCCTTGCGACATCATTAACTGCAGCACGCCAAGCTTCCCTGTCCTTCACTAATAAATAACTACTACTACTACTACTAATAGCACCTATTTCATTGGGAGAAGGGGAGGATGATGAGGATGAAATGTCAGCCATATGCAGATATTACAACAGCTGAGATGGTTATTTGCAATATTCTATGCCATGGGCTGATTAGAGGATTAGAGTTTATTTTTATACCAAGCAGTTCTAATCTAAACTAGTTTTAGCGAGAGTGTTGAAAATCCTTAAGCAATAACAGTGATATGTTCCTGGCTTCCGGGTTTTGGCTAAGGAATTTGGGGTGCTTTTGGAGTAGCTGCAGACATCTCAGTTCCAAGCAATTGGAACTTCTCCCCACCCCCACACCCCCACAAAGATTTTCACAGTGTTTTCACAGGATATGAGCAAAAGAGGAAGAAATCCTAGGAGGTGTTTCAGGAGATCCTGAGATAATAGAATATTCTCGTTGTGGAGTGTGAGCTGAGAACACTAAGGCCTCCAGCTCTTTGAATCCCACGTGTCCCTGCCTTAGATTTCTTGCCCATACTGTTTCTGCCAAGGACACAAACACACACCTTCCTTCGCTCCATTCTTCACCTCGTGGACTCAATCTTATTTCTCAGGCCTCAACTTAAATGTCACTTCTTCATGGAAAAATTCCCTAAACAGTAACCTCTACCCTAGTCTCCTGTTTTTCTTTAAACATTCATGAGAATTGCATATTCTATGTGATAAACTATATCACAAGTGATTTTAGTATACAAATAATATTTAAATTATTTCATAGGTAAATTATTTAATTTTATCTTCCAATCTAGAAAATCATTGATTCAGGAAGAAGCTTCAGGCTTATTAGATAGCTTTGTGTATGGCCTGGCACCCTTTTGCTTACTTCCTTAGGAATACCCATGGACTGACCTGAGTTAGTCATTGTTTTAGAGTGCTTCCTGTGTTAGGCAGGTGCATTGAACTAGATGATCTTTAGGGTTCCTTGCAACTCTTGACTGCCGACGGTTGTCAGATGCTGACAAGTTTGCCTAATGCTGGCATGGGAATCTATGTCGGAAGTGTCATCCATATCCTCCTGCCTCCCAGTTTCTTGATCTCGGTGTATAACGGGGAGTTCTGAAGTATGGCAAGGAAATGTGGGTGTGAACTGTTTAAGCACAAGGTGGTTTATTTATTTGGTGGCTAGTAAATGAGTGCTATGAGATCAGAGGGAAGACAGTATAGGCATGAGAGATAGGAAGTCGATTCATTAGAGTGTGACTGATGGCTGAAGGCTTTTGATGGCAACAAAATGGTTCCCAATGGGTTTATGAATGGTGTCGCTTCCTGTATTCCCATGAGAACTATAAACCAGGAAGAGTTTCACCCAAAGGCAGCCTAGTATAGTGGAAGAAACAAAGCAGTTTTTCATTCAGACCCAACTAGGTTAAGATCTCCACATTCAAGCAGTTATGTGACCTTGGAAAAATCACTTAACCGCACAAGTCTGAATTATAATTTGTTGGTTGGACAGATATGTATTGAGTATCAGCTATCTGTTCAGCACTGTTCTAAGCGCTTGGGATGATTCAGTGAAAAATACAGGTAACATCCTTGCCCTTACAGAGCTTACATTTTGGAGGGATGTGGTAAGTAGATATTTAAAGATCTGTGAAAATTCATGATGTTGTCGGCATAGTCCTGAAACATGATAGTATCAGTAAATAATAATAGTAAGTAGTAGTTATTATATTATTGTTATTATTATAGTTTTAGCAAAGCAATCAACACCTGTGAAGGCAGGTAGTTTCTAGACAAATTCAAATGTCTGTACAAAAGTTTGTTAAAAAGAAAGAAGAAAACTCAGGTAAAGTCAGGTAATTTCTACATAAGAGATTATAGATGGCTTGAACAAAGTACTTAAGATCCATGAAATTTGTAGTAAAAGGAGACTTGTATGAGTTTATGCTAAGTGGCAATATGTGAGTTTCCTACATGAGTTTGAGCAAACTCTGGGAGATGGTGAAGGACAGTGAAGCCTGGCATGCTGCAGTCCATGGGGTTGCAAAGAGTCAGACACAACTTAGCAACTGAACTATTCAGTAGCAGTTCCCTCTCTGGCAAATTTTCACCCAGGGTGTCCCTAAGCCATAGGTTTAACCTCCATTTGGATAAACTTTCATTAGCTCCAGGAGATCAAAGAGCATAAGTTTGGGATGATGACATTCCCCTCCAACCCCTCTGGTCATGCTCCTCCTCAGGTGACATTAACCAACTGAACTTTTTAACAGAGGTCCGATGTCCCATCCCTCTAGCCCCATAGCCCCCTTTCTAGAAGCATAGTGTCAGAGGGGGGAAAGAAGGGAAGGCTGTTCATAGCTTTTCATGGTTCATAGTTTCTAGCTTGAAAAGAAGAAATTGCATTTTTTGCCTCATTACAGAACAACAGAACTGCAACTTATGTTTACAATATATATAGTTCATTTCACAGGGTGTCATGTTTCATGTACTATCCCATTTCCAGCATTTCAATAACACTCTCCTTGGGAGTGGGGCAGGCATCCAGCCAAGGTATGCTGTGGGTGAGCAACACCTCCTCCCTAGATCCCTCCCTCTTTCTCTAGGCTCCCGGTCTTTTCCTAGTTCCTCTCTTTATTAGATTACTTTTCACATTGTCTTGTAGCTACTTATACTCTGGATGCCCAGCTAGACTTTAGGTTCACCCGTGGTCACAGTCTCTTATTCAGTGCTATATCCCCAAAACCTAGCACATGCTATATCTGGCCCATAGTGGGTACCTATGAAATACTTGTTGGGTGAAGGAAACATGTTTCATAACAATTCCCTATCTTACTTTGTGTTTAAAATCAAAATCAAAACTATTTTTCTCAGCACCTGTGACAACTGAGCAGGCAAAGTCATTTCTCCAGTGTACCCCTTTGCCCCAGGTAAAAAACCCCCAAAGCCATTCCAACCCCATCTTGGTGGCTTTCCCAGGATGCTCTCAATATCTTCAAAACTCATCTCCCCGTTTCCTTGGCACAAAGACTCTGGATTCCCAACTATTTTAATGTAAAAGTCTTTTCGATTCCTAGCCTTCTGAAAGCCTGAACTTTTCCCCACAGCTTTACCATCCTCATTTCTCGTTTTTCATTTCTGTTTTCACCTCTCCAGCTCCCCAGTGGGTCACCTCTCCCCATGGATGTACTTCTTTGCCAACCATTTCCCACCTTGCTGTTTTGTCACTAAGAACACCAGCAGTAGTGTAAAAGTAGCATTAGGTATGAACTCTTGAAATATTTGAGTGTGTAACAAGCTGTGAGAACTTGGGCAAGTAGCTCAACCCTTTTGAGCTTCAATTTCCTCATCTATAAACATTGGGAGAATAATCTCTGTCATGTTTTAGGACCACACTGGCTTGTTGTGAGCTTCAGATCAAACAAGGGTGGTGAAAACACCTTGGAGGCTGAAATATATGGTTATTTTCAGGACATCTGTGGTTAGTGTGGTACTAAACCTTCCTCCTCCCAATTAGGCACCAAAGATTTATTTAGTCTTAAATACTCCGGCCCCAGGCTACATTTGGGTGGGGGAAGCATTGTTCTTCCTATCTTCTTGACAAGTTGATCTCAGCTTAAGACTTGTTGCCCTCAGGTCTTTTCAGTCAACATCTTGGGGGGAGCCCCTCCCTTGGTTTCTCAAAAGCTGTTTGTCAGGTGTTCTTTAGAGACTAAGTACCTTCTACCTTCAGGCCCACTTTGTCCTCCCTAGTGAAAAGTGGTTCCAGTACGGGAAGGTGGGGGATATTTCTAACTTCCCCCTCTCCTGCACCTGAACTCCCAGGGTCCCCAGACTCCAATTTTTCAGGCCTAATTTCTTTACATTCATCAGGGTCTACCCTGTAAGGTATTTTAGACTGATTCCAGGCAGGTAGGTTACATTTTGCAGAGATTTTCAGCTCAGTTCAGTTGCTCAGTCGTGTCTGACTCTTTGCAACCCCATGAATTGCAGCACATCAGGCCTCCCTGTCCATCACCAACTCCCGGAGTTCACTCAGATTCACGTTCATCAAGTCAGTGATGCCATCCAGCCATCTCATCCTGGGTCGTCCCCTTCTCCTCCTGCCCCCAATCCCTCCCAGCATCAGAGTCTTTTCCAATGGTCAACTCTTCACATGAGGTGGCCAAAGTACTGGAGTTTCAGCTTTAGCATCATTCCTTCCAAAGAACATCCAGGACTCCTTTAGAATGGACTGATTGGATCTCCTTGCAGTCCAAGGGACTCTCAAGAGTCTTCTCCAACACCACAGTTCAAAAGCATCAATTCTTCGGTGCTCAGCTTTCTTCACAGTCCAACTTTCACATCCATACAAGACCACTGGAAAAACCATAGCTTTGACTAGATGGACCTTTGTTGGCAAAGTAATGTCTCTGCTTTTGAATATTCTATCTAGGTTGGTCATAACTTTCCTTCCAAGGAGAAAGCGTCTTTTAATTTCATGGCTGCAGTCACCATCTGCAGTGATTTTGGAGCCCCCCAAAATAAAGTCTGACACTGTTTCCACTGTTTCCCCATCTATTTCCTATGAAGTGATGGGACCAGATGCAGAGATTTCACTTATTCCCAAAGTGCAGTCCCAGCTGCTTGGTAATTATAAAGACTTCCCCTGCCTTTGTGGTCAAAAAAACACCCTGAGCGTTTGCCTCTCCTTGACCCCAGCTTCCAGACTGCGTTTGGGTCTGCTCTGAAAGCTTCTGGGAGAGATCCCCAGCTTTAATTTGGCCAGATGCTCAGTGTCCTGCTCAAATCACACTCACAAATTTTTTCCACTTTGCGTAACTTTTGTACAGACTGTTAGATTCACTGAAATCTGGCTCTCTCCTCCACCTAATTCTTGGTGCTGGGAGTGTTGTCCTGTTTTCAGGCTGAGAATCACTGGTTATTTAGCCTGGAGTTTAGTCTTTTCCTCCTTAAGAATTCTCTTCATCATTAAGTGTTTCTCAATTTGCAGTGGACTTGAAATTTACACACACACACACACACACACACACACACACCTTGCAGAGCAAGGGCAGACAAACTGCTACTAACAATTCTTTTAAAAAGTCTTTACAGAGTTGTTAAAAGAAACAAAGAAGAATTACAATCAAGACTAGAGCTCTGTAGGTTGCAGAGCCTCAAATGTTTACTAGCTGACTCTTTACAAAAAAACTTGCTGACTGGTAGAGTTTTCCTCAATATCCAAAAACATAGTTTGAAGCAGTTTTGACCCCATCACCTTGTCTTCCAAGGCTACAGGAAATTTCTGACTTATTTTTTGCCACATTTTACCATCTCATCTCTCTCTGTCATTCAACTTCTACTCTGGTCCTGCAAAGTTCAAAAGGTTTCTCCTCTACCTCCTGAACTCACATTTCATTTTTTTCCCGGGGAATAAATGAACTTCTTTTGGTGAGACTAGCTCCCTCTTCCCTCCCCTCCTCAGTTCAGTTCAGTCGCTCAGTCGTGTCTGACTCCTTGCGACCCCATGAATCGCGGCACGCCAGGCCTCCCTATCCATCATCAACTCCCGGAGTTCACTCAAACTCACGTCCATCGAGTCAGTGATGCTATACAGGCATCTCATCCTCTGTCGTCCCCTTCTCCTCCTGCCCCCAATCCCTCCCAGCATCAGAGTCTTCTCCAATGAGTCAACTCTTCGCATGAGGTGTCCAAAGTACTGGAGTTTCAGCTATAGCATCATTCCTTCCAAAGAACACCCAGGGCTGGTCTCCTTTAGGATGGACTGGTTGGATCTCCTTGCAGTCCAAGGGACTCTCAAGAGTCTTCCAACACCAGAGTTCAAAAGCATCAATTCTTCGGCGCTCAGCTTTTTTCACAGTCCAACTCTCACATCCATACATGACCACTGGAAAAACCGTAGCCTTGACTAGACGGACCTTTGTTGGCAAAGTAATGTCTCTGCTTTTCAATATGCTAAGTTGGTCATAACTTTCCTTCCAAGGAGTAAGTGTCTTTTAATTTCATGGCTGCAATCACTATCTGCAGTGATTTTGGAGCCCCCCAAAGTAAAATCTGACACTGTTTCCACTGTTTCCCCATCTATTTTCCGTGAAGTGATGGGACCCTCACCTCCTACCTCTAATTAATATTCCTTTGGCTTTGGTGGACATTTTGGAGCTCCTTGCTCATTTTCACAGGGTCTCAGAAAAATGTCCAAGGTAATTTGAAGACAGAGCAGATGTTAAATATGGGGAGATTTCTGAGGGGGACTAAACCACGGAGACACTTTAAATCCCCCTGCAAATGGAGACTAACTCTGTTTCACCCACAAGGTGATTTATTTCCATTGCTCTTAGGAAGAAGACAGGCTCAGTTTACCAAGGCTCAGCTTACTCAGCAGAAGGGCTAATCTCTGTTAAACTGTATTTTCTGCCAAATTTAATCTTCCTTTCATTGGTCTTCCTTGTGCACTACCTTCCTAGTAACTGAGTGTGGGTCACACCTGAAGAATGTTGCCAGACTCAAACAAAGAACATTAGCAGTTAGTCCAAACACAAATTCTGACTGAATAACTACTAGATACCTAGCATGTAGTTGGTGCCATGTGGGGTACAAAGAAGTTTAAACTTGGACTGAGCCTCCAAAATCTCCAGGGTAGCTATAAAGAGAAAATGCTAAATAAGTCTATAAGGAGTTCTCTGATATAATCTAGATGAGTTTGAATAGCCTCAATTTAAAATAATCTCTCCTAATTGTCCCATAACACATATATATTTATCAAATTCTCATTTTATCCTGAATATATGGTTACTGTAACCATGATTGCAATATAATATGGAAGAGAAGGCTGAGAGCTGTACGAACTTTGATTGGCAAAGAAAGTATGTAGTATGTGTTCAATAAAGATTCCCTGAATGTGTGTGAATGCTCAGGTATCTGTTCAATTAAGGTTCCTTGAATGACTGTAGATAAAGAAATTAGTACCTGGCATTTCAAGCTCATGGAACAACTCTTCAACTCTTGCATTAGCAAGAGTTAACAATCTGAAAAACTCTGGTTTGTTTTCAGTACATGTGAGTAATAGTTTGGTGAGGCTAAGAAAACTTCAGATATGTAAGATTGGACTAGATTTTTCAGGAACTTGAATAACAACTGGGCCTTGGGAGGTTTGGGAGACTGATGAAAGCGGTGTTTTATGAAGAGTAACTTGGAGGTGGTACAGAATGGTTTAGAAGGTCTATAAACTGGGGTGAGGAAGACTTTGTAAAGCCTTAAGAACAAAAAAGCCCCAAATCAGGAGCATACAACCTCTTGTTTATTCTGTTCATTTCTCTTTGATGCATAAATGCTATTTAGTGAAGGACCAAGACCAACAGATACCAAGTTTGATTTTCTTGGGTCATTTTCCACCCCTTGCAGAGTACATTAATTACTGTGCTAATCACATTTCACAGCTAAAGTCCTCAAACCTGTCCTTCTATCCTGGGTCAAGAGCAGCTAGATTGAATTGGGGGCTGGGGGGTACACAAGGCTGACCAGTGGCAAAGATATTTCAAAGATACCTGGAAGTTTCTCCCACCTTAACAGTGTCTCTTCCACCTGCTATTGACGAGTCAGAAGCCAAAGACTTCATGATCTCACAGAACAACAAGAGGACATGTTGAGTGATTCCAAAATCAATACACCTATCATATTTCTTATAAGATCCAGCTATCAAACTGCATGCTGGAATCCCCTGAATGTTTCATAGGCATCTCAAAGTTAACATGGGTAAAGCCAAACATATCATCTGCCTCCATTCTAACCCATAATTCTCATTTGCCTCTTCCTATATTACCATCTCCATGAATACACCACCCTCTACCTTACTGCCTAATTAACCCAGCCAGAATCACCAAAGACCTCAAAAATTTCTCTCTCTCTCCAGAAATTTTTACCTCCTTGAGAAGCCCTCCCTCATTTCCCTTAGTGTAGGTTAAATGTTCCTGTGCAGCCTCTGCAGTACTATGGTTTTACTTTGAATATAAAATAATGACATTTGACTCTATTGTAGTAGTCTGTCTTTGCCACCAGAAAATGAGTTTCTTGAAGGAAAATGTCCATGAATTTTTTTTTTCTATCAGTAATGTCTTTGAATAGTACACCCTTCAAAGTATTTGTTACTGGAATGGATGAACAAATGAATTTGAATGTATTCATGGTGATATGTAAAGGTTCAATACCTGATCCCTCTGGAGAACAGGTTTGAGAGGTACAGAGCAGGGAAATCATGATGATTGAAAATATAAGAGGAATGTTGGTATATGGAGTATTAGGGGATGCTATGAGCAGAGGAAAAAAATCATACTGAAAGTTCCATAGAAACTGCCCATCATTGGAGAGGACAAGCCTTGGCAATCTAGGAATTTATGTGACAACAGAGAAAAAGTACAGCCTAGTTAGCAGAGCCAGCTGACTTCCTGGGAGGTAGGAGGTCACCAGGATGCTGGAGGTAAACAGGAGATTACTACTGACGGAGGCAGAAATAGATAGTGCTTATAGAAGGAAGAAGACTTTCAGATTTTTAGTTACAAGAAAGCATCTGAATGAATGCATCACCAACTACCTCCTCCTTTCCCCCAACCCCTGAGTGACTCTCTGAAATGAGAGTTCCTTAGACCTATGTAAGACAATCCAGGAAAGATATTCAAGGAATGTGAGACTGTACTTGAGGTACTAACTCCATAACATGTTTTGAAGGAAATAGATTTTAAATTCTTAGAGGGCATGGGCATGCTCATTTCTGTGTCATCCCATAAGGCTCAAGACAGAGTCTTGAACCTGAGGAGGTATTCTTTCAAATTATGTTTAATGAGACAGTGGAGTATAGAAGAAAGAGCATTGGACTGGGAGTCAGAGAGACATTGAAAAGTATGAACTTTTACACATTCTTGCTGTCTGACCATGAAAGTCACTTCAATCCTCTGTCCCTCAGTTTTGTTTTGTTTTGTTTTGTTTTCTTTAAAATTGAGATGTTGTTATCTACTGACAACTCACTCCAGTATTCCTGCCTGGGAAATCCCATGGATAGAGGAGCCTGGTGGGCTACAGTCCATGGGGTCACAGAAGAGTTGGACATGACTTTGTGACTAAACAACAACAACAAAATATCTACTTCATAAGGTTGTTGTGAAGAAGGCAATGAGCTGAGTGAAAGAAAATGCCTGGTCTGATCAGGGAAAGAACACGTGTTCGATACATGTCAGCTGGAACTGAATACATGAATATGAGAGGTTACAGACCTCCTACCCCAAAGGATTCATCCACCACATGTCAGTCCATCATTAGAGCTATATTCTTTTTGGTTCTGAGTGCTCTTTGATCTCCAAGACAGACCTGTTTAAACATAAAATATTTCTCTGAAGGGGTCATACTTCAACCTTACACCTTGTTATCAGTTAGTACCTTCATGGGCAAAATTACCACAGCCAGACAAAGCATGAAATGTGATAGGGACACAAATAAGGGCACCTTCCTGGGGGTAGGCAGAAGGGAGAGGGTGGAACATGACAAAAAATGGAGGGGCTTCCCTGGTAGCTTAGTGGTAAAGGACACACCCGCCAATGCAGAAGACATGGATTTGATCTCTGGTTCGGAAAAATTCCACCTGCTGTGGGGCAGCCAAGCCTGTGAGCCTCAGCTACTGAGCCTCCACTCCAGAGCCCTCAAGCTGAGACTACTGAACCTGCATGCCACAACTAGTGAAGTCTGAACATTCTAGAGGCCGTGCTTCACAACAAGAGAAGCCACCACAATGAGAAGCCCATGCACCACAACTAAAGAGTAGCCCCTGCTCATTACAACTAGAGAAAAGTCTGCACAGCGATGAAGAATGAATAAATAAATATTTTTTAAATGCGGGTCTTTGAATATGGGACTGAAATAAACACAAACACTGACGACTTCAATTTGACAAAGCCTTGCCATGGTGGCAGCAGGGTCTGGCCTGGGCTCTGTTACTGGGGGTGACATCTAATTGGCCTTAGATTTGCACCCTTCCCTCCATCACATCATAAATCATGGGGTGAAGGTTTATAGTATGACATGAAATGAACTGTGTATTTTATTAAATCTGGGGAATGAAACAGTGCCACAGTGTGGTCCTTGCATAGTGTTTCATAAAATGTGTGAGGAACTCCTCATTTTCGAGTAGGAGATGTATCATTGGAAATAAGGATTCATTGGGAAAGATATGGGCAGGAAACCAAACGTAAAGCTGTCCTGGAACCTTCCCCTTTCCCCTTCCCCACTCTCCTTCCATGGCCACCTCAGAGGGACAGAGAGATATGTAAATGTGTCATTGGATAAATGGAAATGTCAGAAATGCCAGGAGAAATCTAATCTTTAGAGCACCTACATACTGTCTGTATATGAGCAAATAAGACCAAAAATATGTTTGCCAGGTCACAGGGTAGGGAAAGGCATCTGTGGGGCCCTGGAAATGTCCTAATCCATCACAGAAAACAAGTTTGCCTTAAAGCAAGAATGTTGTTTAGTCACTAAGTCGTCTCAGACTCTTTTGTGACCTCATGGACTGTAGCCCGCCAGGCTCCTCTCTTCATGAAATTCTCCAGGCAAGAATACTGGAGAGGGTTGCCATGCCCCCCTTCAAGGGATCGTCCAGATGCAGGGATGGAACCCGCATCTCCTGCATTGGCAGGCGGATTCTTTACCACTGAGCCTCCAGGGAAGCCCATATTCTGTATCCCATATCATGACCTTTGGGTTTCTGTAATCAGCCCTCCCTCCTCCCACTTGAATATTTAGCTTTGGGGCCTGCCTGACTCCCTGGTTCCTGATCAGTAAATGAGAAAATAGGATAAGAGCAGGGTTTCTCAATTCAAGGTTCACAGACTAACTGAAATCTACAACATTATGAGTGAAGATGTATGTTTCTACTAGTTTCCTGTGGCTAATGTAACAAATTTCCACAAACTTGGTGACTTAAAAACAACAGAAGTTTATTCTCTCGCAGTTCTGGAGGTCAGAAATCCAAAATAACTGTGTCTAGAAAGCCACATGTGCGTGCATGCGTGGGTGTGCATGCTCAGTCGTGTCTGACTCTTTGCAACCCTAGAGACTGTAGCCCTCCAGGCTTCTCTGTCCATGGAATTTTCCAGGCAAGAACACTGGAGTGGGTTGCCATGCCCTCCACCAGGGGATCTTCCCCACCCAGTTATTGAACCAGCATCTCTTACGCTCTTGCATTGCTTCCTCCAAAGGCTCTGGGTGAGATTCCGTGACTTTCCTCTTTCAGTTTCTGCTGACTTCCAGCATTCCCTGACTTTTGGCCACATTTCTGCCTCCATCTTCACATCACTTCCCATCTTCTGTCTCTTGTGTAGGTTTCTTTCTTTTTTCTTTTTAATTATTTTATTTATTCATTTTTGTCTGTTCTGGGTCTTTACTTCTGCATGAGGGCTTTCTCTAGTTTCGAGCTTCTCGTTGCTGTGGCTTCTCTTGAGGAGCTCAGGCCCTTGAGTGTATGGGCTTGGGTAGTTGTGGCTCATGGTCTTAGTTGCTATGTGGCATATAGGATCTTCCCAGACCAGATATCAAACCTGTGTCCCCTTCATTGACAGGCAGATTCTTAACCGCTGGACCACCAGGGCAGTCCCCTCTGTGCCTTTCTTATAAGAACACTTGTCGTTGGGTTTAGGGCTCACCCCTTTAATCCAAGACAATATCTTCATCTCAAAATCCTTAATTGTATCTACAAAGACACTTTTTCGAAATAAGGTCACATTCACAGGTTCTAGAGATTAGAACATGAACATATCTTTTAGGGAGCCGCCATCAACCCACTAAAGTGTTGTTGTTTCTTGGGACAGTTCCAAAGAGTTTACCAGATTCCTCCTCTCTCTCTCTCTTTTTTAGCTTACCAGATTCTCAAATATCTGTGGTATAGAGAAAGCTTAAAAACCAATGATGCTTAAAGCTTTTTGAAGTCCAACATTCTGTGGTTCTATAACTGGTGAGGTAAATGTTACTTGGCCTTAGTAAAATACCTTGCTTGTAAGAAGTACTCAGTAAAATTTTGTACATTTGATTTGACATTGGAATTTTAGAAATACTGATATATCTAACATTATTGAACACTTACCATGTACTCAGAGCTATTCTAAGTGGAGCATCCAACATCATAAAAGATAAAGAACAGCAGTGGAAATATTCCAGGTTAAATGAGGCTAAAAAAAACATTACTTCTAGTTTAAATACCCCATCTTAGACTAGGTCCTGTATTTGGGATTGAGACAGTATGCTAGAGAGGACATTATTGGGCTACTTGACAAAACTAGAAAACAGATGGTAGATTGGATAAAACATTGTATCAATGTTAATATCACTGAAGTTGTTACCTGTACTTTGGTGTGTAAGAGAATATTCTTATACATAAGAAACATACACCAAAGCATTTGGGAGCAGAGGGTCATGATGCATGCAACTTACTCTCAAACGATTCACTAATGTCCTTAGATTAAAGAGATAAGTAGATGGGGTAAAATGGTAACAAAAAGGGCATCTGGATAAAGGGTATGTGGGTATTCTTTGTGCCTTCTCTCTCTCTTTTTTTTGGCTGTGCTGCATGGTTTGCAGGATCTTAGTTTCCTAGCCAAGGATCAGACCTTGGTCATGGCAGGGAAAGTGCTGAATCCTAACCACTGGACCGCCAGGGAATTCTCTGTGCCATTTTATTCTGGCAACTGTTCTAAGTTTGAAATTATCTCCAAATACATTTTTTTAATGTATAGAATATTTACAGGGGAACTGGATGGCTCCCCTTTGTTAAAATATTTGCATTTTATGCTAAATAAGCAAGTAACATATTCCCTGGTGGCTCAAATAGTAAAGAATCTGCCTGCAATGCAGGAGACACAGGTTTGATCCCTTGGTCAGGAAGATCTCCTGGAGAAGGGAATGGTACTCGCTACAGTATTCTTGCCTGGAGAATCCCATGGACAAAGGAGCCTGGCAGGCTACAGTCCATAGAGTCGCAAACAGTCAGACATGACTGATCAACTAACATTATTCAAAGATGCTAACATTTACTGAGTGCCTGCTACATACTACAAAGAGTTACAAAAATTCTTTAATGATTCCCCTAAACATTATGCTATTTATTTCTAATCCTATTTTACTGATGAAGAAACCAATATCAATAGAGGCCTGGTGATTTGCTTAAAGTTCAGGATAATTGTGTGACAGAGTTGGGATGTGAATTCAGCTTCTCTAACCCCAGAACTAAGTCTTTTTACACTATGCTACAGCTACCTCCAATTACATGTGGCCCATTTCAACTTTTTTGAACATAGACATCTTTAACTGTTATCAGCCTGACTTTCAGATCCAGTGGTCAGAAGGTCAGTGGGAGGGTTTTCTCCCTTCTTTGGCTGCTAGTGATTATAGCCTTGAGCCCCAGGAGCCAAAAAGGGAGGATCAGTCTAAAGGAACAATGTTTCTGTCCTGGTTTGATAAATGGAATTAGCATTCCCACACTAACAGGAAATGTTGAATTGTTAATAGCCTCCCTTGGGTTTATTATACACACACACACACACACACACACACACACACATACACACACACACACACGTATAATATCTACATGCCTTAGCTATACCCAGGAGGTATTCAAGACAAGTACTCTCACCTGAAAGTAATGCTGTCCTGTTTTCTGTCAGTCTGTGTACTGACAAGAGTAGAGATTAAACACACTGCTTAATTTTCAATATTACACACAGCACAAACATACAAAGTTAGTTACAGGTTGATTGAAACATCCTTGATGATGTAAGTAAGTAAGTGTTAGTCACTCAGTCGTGCTCGGCTCTCTGTGACCCCATGGACTGCAGCCCACCAGGCTCCTCTGTCCATGAGATTTTCCAGGCAAGATACTTGATGATGGGAGGGACATAAACCAATCAACATATTTATTGAATGCCTACAATATTTATAACACTGAACTCAGTACAGTGGGGATATATGGTAGACATAGACTAGGTCCCCAGGGCTTAAACTAAATAGGAAAATGAGACATGGAAACAGAAAATATTACCACAAGCCAATGCTTGGGTTATGACTACATAGGCCAAAAGTTCTACAGGTGCCCCAAGGGTAAATAATCACTATGGTCTGAATTCCTCAGGGGATGCTTCTTAGATGAACTGGACTTTGAAGAATGAGAAAGATTTGGATAGACAGAAGAAAAGCATTCCAGCATATAGTCATGAGGGTGAGATGGCCTAGGTTTCATGAGATAGAATTGAATCAGATTTTAAGGAGCCTTGAAGTTGCTCAATGGAGGCTTATTAAAGGTTTTGAACCAGAAAGTTACAAAATGAGAGCAGTGCTTGTAGAAGTCCTGGCAGTAGTGAGTAGAATAGAATAAGCATTGGTTCACAGTGTTAGATGCCTCCATCCTAACCCCAAGATTCTGTGTGGTTTTTTAAAACTAACACCTTTTTTTAAAAAAACTTTCTATTTTGTAAAGGGGTATAGCCAGTTAACAAACAATGTTGTGATAGTTTCAGGTGAACAGCGAATGGACTCAGCCATACATATACATATGTCCATTCTCCTCCAAACCCCTCTCCCATCCAGGCTGCCACATAACATTGAGCAGAGTTCCATGTGCCATACAGTACGTCCTTGTTGCTAACCCCAAGATTCTGATTTAATGGTGTGGGATGTAGCCTGGGCCTTAGGATTTTAAAAAGATCTCTAGGTATTCCTAATAAGCAACAGAGTTTGAAAGCACAGTAATGGAAGAAGGAGAGATACGGGCATGGAGATTAGTTAGAAGGCTATTATGTGAAAGTAGCTCAGTCGTGTCCTACTCTTTGTGACCTCATGGACTATACAGTCCATGGAATTCTCCAGGCCAGAATACTGGAGTGGGTAGCTGTTCCCTTCTCCAGGGGATCTTCCCAACCCAGGGATCAAACCCAGGTCTCTCACATTGCAGATGGATTCTTTATCAGCTGAGCCACCAGAGAAGCCCAAAATGTAAGCTTAAGACCATGAGTTCTGGGACTGCTGGAATTCTTGAAAAAGAGACTAGAGAGGGAGGTTTGGATATGGCTGACATTTCAAAGGAAGAACTTACTGAGCTTTGGGATAGACTGAAGACAGAATGAGAGAGAAGATTTAAAGATGCCGGCATGATTTCTGGGTTCAATGTCTTCTTCCTGGCAACCATCCCATTACTATTTGTTGAAAATAAACTGAACTTAATAGAAGAATTTGGAGAGTTGTGCTCCCTTATCAGAAATCAGGGAGGAAAAAGTCAGTTTGGGAGGATGGAGGGGATTTTTTTTCTTAGCCAAGTGAGATGGCAATGAGTTATCAGTCACTTTTGAGAGGTGGGCCTTGGATTCTGAGGCAAAATCAGAGCTGGATACCACCACTTAAAAGCCAGCATCATAACTGATAGTTGAAATCCTGAGAGATGATATCACCTAGGGAATAGAATCGAGTAAGAAGAGAAAGTTTGGTTATAAATGCTTAAGGAAGGCAGAATCAAGTTTTTATTATTGCTTTTACCAGTTAGAAGGTCCTGTGCATGTAAGTAAGTGGAGAAGAGCAAGTTAAAACATCTAACTGGAGTAGGGAGAGAAGAGATACCCAGCTTTCTATAGCTATCCTGAGGAGTAGAAGTCAAGGTCCCTGTCTTCAGGTAGATTAGTTGTACAGACAAGCCATAGTGCTGGTTGTATAGTCAGCAGAGCTGCCTTTACCAAATGTGATTGAAATGATCACAGGAAAGGCAGGAAGATGGAGCTTGAACAATGATTGGGTGCACATCTTTTTCTGGGGGGAGAGGTATATTTGCATTACAATGATGTGCTTGTTTCTGTTGTACAACAAAGTGAATCAGCTATATGTATACATATATGCCCTCCCTCTTGGACCTTCCTCCCACCCTACCGCCCATTTCCACCCACCTAACTCATTACAGAGCACCGAGCTGAGCTCCCTGTGCTATATAGGATTCCTACTAGCTACCTATTTTACAAACGTAGTATGTATATGTCAATCCCAGTCTCCCAATTTGTCCCACCTTCCCCTTCCCTCCTCATGTCCACACATCCATTCTCTACATCTGCATCTCTGTTCCTGCCTGACAAATAAGATCATCTATATCATTTTTCTAGATTCCACATATATGCATTAATGTACAATATTTGTTTTTCTCTTTCTGACTTACTTCACTCTGTGTGACAGACTCTAGGTCCACCCACATCTCCATAAATGACCCAATTTTGTTCCTTTTTATGGCTAATATTCCATTGTACATATACACCACATCCTCTTTAGCCATTCATCTGACGATGGACATTTCAGCACTTGGCTTCCATGTGGTGGCTATTGTAAATAGTGCTGCAGTGTACACTGGGGTGCGTATGTCTTTTTGAATTATGGTTTTCTCGGGGTATATGCCCAGTAGTGGGATTTTTGAGATTGGCAGGAAGGATGAAAAGGTGAATTCATAAAAGTAAAGGTAGACAAGAGAAGTTTACCTCTTAAAAAGCAGGATCCAAGACCCAATATCTTCTCTGTCACCTTACCTGAACACTTCAGCCCATTGCCTACATCTTCTATCCTCTATAGGCCCCACCCTTAATATATCGCTTCCTCTCAATCCCACTGTGTCCTGAGTCAGTAGACAACCAGAGCAGTCTGCTTAATTTGCCTTAGCTTAAGATGTCCCTGGGGGAAATACTTAAAATACTGCATGGGCAAATTTAGTCCATTTCAGAACGACCTGAATTTTCCCTTAAGGTTCCATTTGTTAAGTATTTAGTGCATGAATGTGTTCTACGTGTTCAGGGTGGTGTATCAAGACAAGACGTGGGAGGGTGGCCCAGACAATTCCTCCACTTCACAGTGTTGCCTTGGGGCAGGCTTGACTGTGCCTCTCAGAATAATTTCAAGTTGCCTACAGTGTAGGCACGACCTGAGACGCTCCCCAGGTTACTGAATCAGCTCATTATTTGTTTAGTGCCCTACCATTTGTTTGACATTATGTAGACACAAGGCTCTATTGAATGAGGAAAGTGTGTTCACTGGTAGGGTCATAACTGGGGCCTTGGAATTGCAATCCAAACAACCTGTCACACATTTCAGTCACACATAACAGCAATATAATTCTATTGCTTTGGAAAGAGTTAAAAGCTAGTTTTACAATAAGAAGACAGGTTCTTGAAAACAGGGAGGGGTGGGCTTGGGGTGTGATTGACAGACTGTCATTAATATTTGACAGATATCCATGATTGTTTTTTCTAACAGGAAAATGGTGATTTTTAAAAGCAGTTTTGGATTCCTGCTTCTATTTTTTTTTTTTTTTTAAGAAGAAAGCCTCTTTCTTCAACTTTTCTGTGTAGTGTCAGTAAATGAACTGTTTCCTCTCAAATCATGCATATTGCCTTGCAGCCTTCAACTGCTTGGTAATATATCACAAACATTTGGATGTGGGCAGGGGAATGGACAGAAATAACCATTTAGGTCATATTGGCTTTCAAATGCATCTGTTTATGCACAGAGGGTCCCTACAGAAGACTGTTTTATTTCAGGGAATATTTTACCCGGATGACAAACTGTAAGTCAGTGAGTCATTTTCATGGTCTGACATTTTTCTGTAAAAGTGCTTGAGAGAGGGTATGGTGCTTTTACAGGATTGCTTGTGTCCTGAAACAAAGTTTCAGGCATTGTGCATGACACACATAGGTTATATAGGATGGAGGAACTTTATGAGACTGGGTTAAAATGGAAACTTGCATTTTTCAACTTTATTTCAATTACTTTGTTATAGAATTACTTTATTTCAATTACTTAGTTGCAGTAATGGGTCATTTGAGAACTACAGTACAGGATTGGTATAATATAATACCTATAATGTTATAGTTAAATATAGCCATGATCACTCCCCTCTCCCTGATTAAAACTCTTCATTTTCATACATTTCTAGATTCCCATTGATACACTCACTGTACTTCGAAAAAGAATTCAGGAAGTCCCCAAGTTAAGTTCCCAAAGTTTGTTTTTTTAAACTCAGAAACAATTTTCCCATATAAACAATGTTATAAATTGTGGGCATATTTCCAAACTAGTCTACCCAAGGCTATTTAACCCATAATGTGTTTGCAGTAAAGTAGTGTGTGTATCACATGTCAATGAAAAAAAAGGTCCAGTTCCAACATGAGAAGACCAGAACATATTTCCCATTTCTTCAGTGACCCTCCCTCTAGTGCTGCCCGCATCCCAATTCTGAATCCCTTATCAGTCAGGGCCGTTGGCTCTAAGATTGATATGATTTCCTTAGGGGCAGGAAAGAAGGAATGAGCAGGCAATGGAGGCTTGCTACCTCTTTTCTTCTCTGTCACCAGGTATTGGATTGCCTACTGCCTGGACAACACAGTCTCTTTAAGAATTTTTTATTTTAGGACTTTTATTGATAGTAGTGGTGGCAATTCAGTTCAGTCACTCAGTCATGTCCGACTCCTTGCGACCCCATGAATCGCAGCACGCCAGGCCTCCCTGTCCATTACCAACTCCCAGAGTTCACTCAAACTCACGTCCATTGAGTCAGTGATGCCATCCAGCCATCTCATCCTCTGTCATCCCCTTCTCCTCCTGCCCCCAATCCCTCCCAGCATCAGGGTCTTTTCCAATGAGTCAACTCTTCATATGAGGTGTCCAAAGTACTGGAGTTTCAGCTTTAGCATCATTCCTTCCAAAAAACATCCAGGACTGATCTCCTTTAGGATGGACTGGTTGGATCTCCTTGCAGTCCAAGGGACTCTCAAGAGTCTTCTGCAACACCACAGTACAAAAGCATCAATTCTTCAACACTCAGCTTTCTTCACAATCCAACTCTCACATCCATACACGACTACTGGAAAAACCATAGCCTTGATTAGACAGACCTTTTTTGGCGAAGTAATATCTCTGCTTTTGAATATGCTGTCTAGGTTGGTCATAACTTTCCTTCCAAGGAGTAAGCGTCTTTTAATTTCATGGCTGCAGTCACCATCTGCAGTGATTTTGGAGCCCAAAAAAATGAAGTCTGACACTGTTTCCCCATCTATTTCTCATGAAGTGATGGGACCTTTTGCCGACTAAAGTCCGCCTAGTCAAGGCTATGGTTTTTCCTGTGGTCATGTATGGATGTGAGAGTTGGACTGTGAAGAAGGCTGAGCACTGAAGAATTGATGCGTTTGAACTGTGGTGTTGGAGAAGACTCTTGAGGGTCCCTTGGACTGCAAGGAGATCCAACCAGTCCATTCTGAAGGAAATCAACCCTGGGATTTCTTTGGAAGGAATGATGCTAAAGCTGAAGCTCCAGTACTTTGGCCACCTCATGCGAAGAGTTGACTCATTGGAAAAGACTCTGATGCTGGGAGAGATTGGGGGCAGGAGGAGAAGGGGATGACCCAGGATGAGATGGCTGGATGGCATCACGGACTCAATGGACGTGAGTCTGAGTGAAATCCGGGAGATGGTGATAGACAGGGAGGCCTGGCGTGCTGCGATTCATGGGGTCACAAAGAGACGGACACAACTGAGCGACTGAAATGAACTGATGGGACCAGATGCCATGATCTTAGTTTTCTGAATGTTGAGCTTTAAGCCAACTTTTTCACTCTCCTCTTTCGCTTTCATCAAGAGACTTTTAGTTCCTCTTCACTTTCTGCCATAAGGGTGGTGTCATCTGCATATCTGAGGTTATTGATATTTCTCCCGGCAATCTTGATTCCAGCTTGTGCTTCTTCCAGCCCAGAGTTTCTCATGATGTACTCTGCATAGAAGTTAAATAAGCAAGGTGACAGTATACAGCCTTGACGTACTCCTTTTCCTATTTGGAACCAGTCTGTTGTTCCATGTCCAGTTCTAACTGTTGCTTCCTGACCTGCATATAGGTTTCTCAAGAGGCAGGTCAGCTGGTCTGGTATTCCCATCTCTTTCAGAATTTTCCACAGTTTACTGTGATCCACACAGTCAAAGGCTTTGCCATAGTTAATAAAGCAGAAATAGATGTTTTTGCGGAACTTAGTGGTGGCAACAGGGATACAAATGAACAAATCTGTGCTTCTCTTTCTCTACATTCATTCACTCACTCAACAATGCATTAATCAGTTCCTAAGTAGCATTCCAGTTCAGTCTAAATCCTGAGGATACAAACATGAATAAGCCCTTGATCCCCCACCCCAGTCTAACAAGGAATACAGAGACACAAAATATTGCCATGCAGCTTGCTACCTGCAATGATAGAGGGCAAGACTAGGTAAAGTGGTGGGACAAAAGGGGTAGTATTCTGCTTGGTTTGAGGGCAGGGGAGGTTGTCAAAGAAGACTCCACAGGGCAGACACTGAGGCTAGTCTTGAAGGATGAGGTGTTAGTCAGGGAGATAAGAGACTCTGAGAAGGCATTTTAGGCAGAGACAAGTCATGAAATACCCTATGTTTGAAAAAGTAAGAACAGCTTGGTATGATTTGGCCAGAGATACAACATAGGGCAGTGTTTTGAGATGGGACTAGACAAGAGTTTTAGGTGAAGAGCCTTGCATATCAGGCTGGAAACTACATTTTATCCTACAGTGGTTAATGGGGGGTGTTGTGATACATGCACCATTCGAGTGACAATGTGAAAAACAGATTGAATGGGAGATAAAGGGAGACAGAGGCCTTTTAAGAAGGACAAGAAGAAGGGAGAGAAACATTTTAGTTTAGTTATTTTTTGAATTGTTGGCTGCTCCTTGGGGCTTGTGGGATGTTAGTTCCCCAACCAGGGATCAAACCCACTCCACCGTATTGGAAGCATGGAGTCTTCATCACTAGACCAACAGGGAAGTCCCTCATTTACTTATTTTTCATCTTTCAAATTTTAATTAAAATTTTTTTGAACTGTGGTAAAATACATCTAATACAAAATCGACCCTCTTAACCATTTTTAAGTGTACAATTCAGTGACATTAAGTACATTTACATGGTGCTGCAACTGTCAACACCACTGATTTCTAGAAATTTTTATCATCCCAAACTGAAACTCCTTACCCATTAAATAACAACTCCTCATTCACCTTCTTTCCCTATCCCCTGACAATCACCATTCTGCTTTCTGTCCATGAATTTGACTACTCTAGGGACCTCACCTAAGTGGAATCATAGAATATTGGTCCTTTGGTAACTGGCTTATTTAGTTATTTTCATTTTAAAGTAAGGGAGATGCTTGTTTGTGGTTTAAAAAAAATTCCAAATAATATAAAAATCTGCAAAATGCAAAGTAAAAGGATGAAATGGCTGGTAGACTTTGTTGAGGAGATTTTCAGTGCTCATCTAGGAACTAACATTTGCTAAGTGTATGCCATATGACACTGTTGAATGCTTTACATGTGTAATGTAAGTTGCCCCTTAAAACATATGTGATTTCATTTATTCATCATACTTTATCATTTCAGCATCTTCAGTCCTTAGGGAGAGGGGTCTGACAAGAACTAGGTAAGCAGTCAGTGTGAGTGCCATATAGATTAGCATGTAGAGAAGAGAAGAGCTTCTGTGTTGGTAGGGGCACTGGAATACACTCTGGGAACCAAGGAAGCCCAGCCTTCAACAATGAATATGGCAGAACAAGGCAGGGGAAGAATTGTTTGCCCAGGTGGGCCTGGAGTTCACAGGATCCTTCTCAGACACACTGATTCTTGAGTTTTAAAGACTTAACAGGTCAGACATGATCCATGGTGAGGTTGATGGTTTTTCGTTTGTTTTGATTTGTTTGGGCCGCAGTGAGGCAATGTGGAACTTCCAGGGATGGAAGCTGAGCCCCGCCCTCCCGCCCCCAGCCCTCCCCACTGTAGAAGCACATCTGGTCCCATCACTTCATGGGAAATAGTTAGGGAAACAGTGGAAATAGTGTCAGACTTTATTTTTGGGGGCTCTAAAATCACTGCAGGTGGTAACTGAAGCCATGAAATTAAAGGACGCTTACTCCTTGGAAGGAAAGTTATGACCAACCTAGATAGCATATTCAAAAGCAGAGACATTACTTTGCTGACTAAGATCTGTCTAGTCAAGGCTATGGCTTTTCCAGTAGTCATGTATGGATGTGAGAGACTGTGAAGAAAGCTGAGCACTGAAGAACTGATGCTTTTGAACTATGGTGTGGGAGAGGACTCTTGGGAGTCCCTTGGACTGCAAGGAGATCCAACCAGTCCATCCTAAAGAAGATCAGTCCTGGGTGTTCTTTGAAAGGACTGATGTCGAGGCTGAAACTCCAATACTTTGGCCACCTCATGCGAAGAGTTGACTCATTGGAAAAGACCCTGATGCTGGGAGCGATTGCGGGCAGGAGGAGAAGGGGACAACAGAGGATGAGATGGCTGGGTGGCATCACTGACTCAATAGACGTGAGTTTAAATGAACTCTGAGAGTTGGTGATGGACAGGGAGGCCTGGCATGCTGTGATTCATGGGGTTGCAAAGAGTTGGACACGAGTGAGCGACTGAACTGAACTGAACTGAATTATAATATTGTAGTGGTTTTTGCCATACATTGACATGAATCAGCCATGGGTGTACATGTGTCTCCCTGTCCTGAACCCTCCTCCCACCTCTCTCCCCATCCCATCCCTCAGGGTTGTCCCAGTGCCCTAGCTTTGAATGCCCTGTTTCATGCATCAAACTTGGACTGGTGATCTATTTCACATATGGTAATATACATGTTTCAGTGCTATTCCCTTAAATCACCCTACCCTTTCCTTCTCCCACAGAGTCCAAAAGTGTGTTCTTTATATCTGTATGTCTTTTGCTGTTTCACATATAGGGTCATCATTACCATCTTTCTAAATTCCATATATATGTGTTAATATACTGCATTTATGTTTTTCTTTCTGGCTTACTTCACTCTGTATAATAGGCTCCAGTTTCATCCACCTCATTAGAACTGATTCAAATGCATTCTTTTTGATGGCTGAGTAATATTCCATTGTGTATATGTACCACAGCTTTCTTATCCATTCGTCTGTCGATGGACATCTAGGTTGCTTCCATGTCCTGGCTATTGTGAACAGTGCTGTGATGAACATTGGAGTACACGTGTCTCTTTCAATTCTGGTTCCCTCAGTATGTATGCTGAGCAGTGGGATTGCTAGGTGGTATGGCAGTTCTATTTCCAGTTTTTAAGTAATCTCCACACTGTTCTCCATAGTGGCTGTACTAGTTTGCATTCACACCAACAGTGTAAGAGGGTTCCCGTTTCTCCACACCCTGTCCAGCATTTATTACTTGTAGACTTTTTGATAGCAGCCATTCTGACCGGTGTGAGATGGTACCTCATTGTGGTTTTGATTTGCATTTCTCTGATAATGAGTGATGTTGAGCATCTTTTCATGTGTTTGTTAGCCATCTGTATGTCTTCTTTGGAGAAATGTCTGTTTAGTTCTTTGGCCCATTTTTTGATTGGGTTGTTTATTTTTCTGGTATTGAGCTGCATGTGCTGCTTGTTTATTTTTGAGATTAATTCTTTGTCTGTTGCTTCATTTGCTATTATTTTCTTCCATTCTTAAGGCTGTCTTTTCACCTTGCTTATAGTTTCCTTCATTGTGAAAAAGCTTTTAATTTTAATTAGGTCCCATTTGCTTATTTTTGCTTTTATTTCCATTACTCTGGTAGGTGGGTCATAGAGGATCCTGCTGTGATTTATGTCAGAGAGTGTTTTGCCTATGTTTTCCTCTAGGAGTTTTATAGTTTCTGGTCTTACATTTATATCTTTAATCCATTTTGAATTTATTTTTGTTTATGGTGTTAGAAAGTGTTTGAGTTTCATTCTTTTAGAAGTGGTTGACCAGTTTTCCCAGCACCACTTGTTAAAGAGATTGTCTTTTCTCCATTGTATATTCTTGCCTCCTTTGTCAAAGATAAGGTGTCCATAGGTGCGTGGATTTGTCTCTGGGATTTCTATTTTGTTCCATTGATCTATATGCTTGTCTTTGTTCCAGTACCAAACTATTTTAATGACTTTAGCTTTGTGGTATAGTCTGAAATCAGGCAGGTTGATTCCTACAGTTCTATTCTTCTTTCTCAAAATTGCTTTGGCTATTTGAGGTTTTTTGTATTTCCATACAAATTGTGAAATTATTTGTTCTAGTTCTGTGAAAAATACCATTTGTAGCTCGATAAGGATTGCATTGAATCTATAGATTTCTTTTGTAGTATATTCATTTCCACTATATTGATTCTTCCAATCCATGAACATGGTATATTTCTTCATCTATTTGTGTCCTCTTAGATTTCTTTCATCAGTGTTTTATAGTTTTCTATATATTGGTCTTTTGTTTCTTTCAGTAGATTTATTCCTAAGTATTTTATTTTTTTTGTCACAATGGTGAATGGAACTGTTTCCTTAATTTCTCTTTCTGTTTTCTCATTGTTAGAATATAGGAATGCAAGGGATTTCTGTGTGTCAATTTTATATCCTGCAACTTTACTATATTCATTGATTAGCTCTAGTAATTTCCTGGTGGAGTCTTTAGGGTTTTCTATGTAGAGGATCATCTCATCTGCAAACAGTGAGAGTTTTACTTCTTTTCCAGTCTGGATTCCTTTTATTTCTTTTTCTTCTCTGATTGCTGTGGCTAAAACTTCTAAAATTATGTTGAATAGTAGTGGTGAGAGTGGGCACCCTTGTCTTGTTCCTGAGTTTAGGGAAATGCTTTCAATTTTTCACCATTGAGGATACTGTTTGTTGTGGGTTTATCATATATGGCTTTTATTATGTTGAGGTACATTTCTTCTATGCCTGCTTTCTGGAGGGTTTTTGTCATAAAGGGATGTTGAATTTTTGTCAAAGGCTTTCTCTGCATCTATTGAGATAATCATATGGTTTTTATCTTTCAATTTGTTAATGTGGTGTATCACATTGATTGCAAATCCATAAGTTCTTTAAACTGCTTACTTACATGGTGCCAGCTTATCACTTCCTACTTCCCACTCCAGTTCCATAACTATTGCTGAAGCTTCTATAAGCCACAACTTCCTAGGCTACATTTTCTCTTACTTAAATCTCTGAAAAGCATACAAATTGATATGAATTTTGAAGGAAAATGAGGAGAAAACCACTTTCCAACTGAATACAGTCAAATGTGAATACAATTTCACTTTTCTCCGTGAAATAGCCCTGAGGTCTCCCAGAGATCTGTGAACATTGTATTTAATCAGAGACTGGAGTAGCATGGGATTATCAGTCTACTTTAGCAAAAATGTGATGTACCCCAGTGCTCTTGCTTGAGTGACTGGAACACCTCATTTTGGATAGACTTAATGACAGCATCAATTCTATTTAAAAAAGAAAAAGAAAAACTCTGGAAATGTCAATTCAACCTTCTAACATCAGGCTTCTCATCCTATAATGAATGAAGATACTAATTACCAAGGTCTATATTATACTCTAGGCATCAAAAATATACCACAAACTGTCTGTTCTTTTCAGGTTTCATGGTATATCACCAGCATTCCTTGGGAAGTCTGTGGCATAATGGTAAGAACACAAACCTTGGAGCTGGATAAAGTAGATTTAAATTCCAACTCTGAAAATGAATGCTTGTGATATCTTAGCCAATTATTTTAAATAGAGTAGCAATACCTATCTCAATAGGGTTATTGCCACATAATGTATATAAAAACACCTGGCATAGCACCATATGCACAGTAATAATAATAATGATAGAACCGTTAACTGAGCACTTAATATAGGCTCATTGTGCTAAGTACTTTATATGCATTATACAAATTAATATATCTAACACCATTTTGTTCATGATCCTTCATAATTCTGGGTGTGAACATGGATGTATCACAACTTCGGAGTTGTGACGCCATTTATTGTCTTGAAACTGGATTCTCTCAAAAATATACACACATATATACACCCTTAAGCAAATGTCCTACTCCCTATCTTTCCCTGACTATTAAATTTCCAGTTACAATCCAAGTTCATCTCCTGTATCTGGAGGGCTCATCTTTAACACATTACTCATGACATCACACTTCTGTTTATTATCACCAGATCTTTGAGAAATGATTCTATTTCTAATCCTGTTATAGCAAATATACTAGGTAGTAAGGTTTCGTTACTATCTTCATTGGACTTCTCATGCGATATATATTTCACAGATTACATCTCTATCAAGAATATTCCATTCTGCACCAGATTGGTTTTCACCTTTGTATCTTTCAATTCCAACTATCCCCACTGCTGTCTTCATTAGACATGACTACCTGACAAATATTGTAACAGCACAAATGTTCTTCAGCAAGCAACATTCTAGAATAAACAGTTCCAATTTGTTTCAAATTCCTGAAGAGCATTTGAATAGAGGTCTGAATCTGGACTCAGAAAATTAGATTATAAATGGTTGGACACAGTAATGGTTGCACCTTGTTTTTCTATCTGGCACTCATACTTCCTTTGAGAAATTGCTCCTCTTGCTCTCCAATCATGTGATTATGTGCTTCTTGTGAGGGAGTTGCTAGGTAGGCTAGCGCCCTATCTCACTGGCCCCAAGGTTGGCTTCTGATCCAGGCCCTTCTAAACAAAACTCCATTTCTCTCACTACAACAACTGTTTTGAGTTGAGCATGTGACCAACCTTAGCCAATTTAAGTCTTTCCTTGAGGTTTTCAATTTTGAGCCAGAGAAAAGTGGTTTTGCTTTTTAGGTCATAAATCTAGGAGAAGAAAGGAAGCTATAAGCCATTATCATCCTTGTCATGAGGTTAAAAACTTCCCTCATTGGAAGAGAATGAGGCCAACAAATAAAGAGAAGCAAAAGATAAGAGATTTGTCATTTGACTGTATGGTCCAGATATTCTAGATCTACCTAAGATTTCCCAGTTTTATGAGCCAATAATTTTCTTTTTCTCTTCAAATGACTTTGATTTGGGGTTATGTCATTTGCATAACTTTTGCATAACTTCCATTGTCTATCTGATTGCCTGGCTTTCTCCACACTTCAGATATATTCTGTGTTCCAGCAACTCCTTCTCCTTTTGTGTAAACAGGACGCCAGACTGTATCTGGCTCTGCGACTGGGTACCAATCCAGAGTATTAGATGCCACTGGTAGCTGAGCAGACATTTTGGAAGTAGCCATCTAGTCAATAAATTGCTTTTTAACATCAGGGTAGTGTGAAGTAGAAGCAAATAGTGTTTATGATGAAACAATGGGTCATCCTAATAGGGAACATATTACAATAATGAGGAAATTCAGAGATGGGCAATACTCAAAACACAAAGATAAGAAGTTAGTGTTGAGAGAAACACGATTTTTAGTTTTTTTTTAGGTCCTCTAGTTATCCTAGCTTTAACTATTTACCTACTTACTCTGGTTGTACCTAGTAACACATAGTTATTCAAATGAGAACGGCGACATTATAATTGAGTGGAATGTGTATTTCTGATCCTCTGGCTCACTCTAGTTGTTCTAGTTGTCTGTAGTATATTAGTTAGCTTGTTTGGATGGAGGAGCCTGGTAGGCTGCAGTCCATGGAGTCGCTAAGAATCGGACACGACTGAGCGACTTCCCTTTCACTTTTCACTTTCATGCATTGGAGAAGGAAATGGCAACCCACTCCAGTGTTCTTGCCTGGAGAATCCCAGGGATGGGGGAGCCTGGTGGGCTTCCGTCTATGGGGTCGCACAGAGTTGGACACGACTGAAGCGACTTAACAGCAGCAGCAGCAGCTTGTTACTCGTTGACTAATTATATAATGCTTCTGTCTCTAGTTTTCGAAAGTTTTCACTCGTTCCAATAAACAGAAAGAATGAAGAAGAATGAGTTATTTTGGCTTCTTGGTTTACTCTAGTTATTGCTAATGAACCCTAGTTACATCTAGTTACCAACAGTTATTCCAGCAAGAATGAGAATTATAGTTGAGAGAATAAAGTATCATTCTGAGCCTCTTATATTACTCCCAGTTATTCTAGTTACCTAGTTAGTTACTGGCTAACTTTCTCCTCTTTTTTTCTAGTTTTAAATAGTTTTCACTTATTCTAACAAGAAATAAGAAATTAGATTTGAGAGAGTTTTTCTCCTTAGTTTCTTGGCTTCATCTAATTATCTCTAGTTACCTCTAGCTAACAAGTTGCCACTGACTGTATCTACTTATCAATATTTGCTCACCAAGCTTATTTACTTTTCTTAGGACACGAACTATCTTTTCTAGTCTTCTTTTGTATAAGTGGAGCCACCTGACTGGTTCTTCCCTAGGCATTGTGAGCAGAAGTGATGTGTTTCTTCTGAGCAGAAGCAGGTAGTTAGTGGATGTGTTTTTCCACACTCTTTCTTTCCTCTCCATGATGATCATAGAGACCATGTGTTAAAGATGGTGGTGGCGTAAGATTGAAAGAGTGTGGGTCCCTGAATGGTTGGTTAGAATAGAGGCTCATTTGCCTCCTCCTGATCACATTGGATTTTGACTTGAATGAAAAAAAAAAAAAAAACTTTACTGAGTTAAGCCACCGATATCTTGAGGTTTGTTACAGTATTTAGCCTATCCTGACAAATTCATCCTATCATTGTACTTATCATATACTATTATAAATTGCCTGTTTTATTCCTCTCTCTCCTCCATTAAGACTGTAAGTTCCTTGAGGTCAAGGCTGGTGTCTATTTATTCATTATTGTATCCCCAGTATTTAGTGCAGGGTTAATAGTTACAACAATAGGTATATTGTAAGAATATAAAAATATAATAAACAAGTCTATATGTACTGATAGCATTCCTCCTTATTGTCTCACTAATAAGAATCACTCTTAATGAAAGAGGAGTTGCTAATTCTTGACTAATACTCAGTGCTTCTCCCTAAGTTTTGACTGTAGGAAGGTAGAAATTTGTAATGATTTTGATCTAAATGATGAGTTACATTGATCAACCTGTGGCTTACTCTCAGTGGATGTGAAGACCCTTATTCTACATAATTGAGTCACATTTTAAGTTGCTTGTAAGCAGCCAACAGAATTTTTCTAAAAAGCTGAATTTCTTTTATGAAGTCCATAGATGTCAGTATAACATAAAACAAATATACTGAAAAGTGGTTCATGGAGTATAAACTATGCATAGCAAAGATATTTTGAAATTCATGTATTTGGGGTCTATAAAATTGCACTTGTGATTAGTCATTCTGGATAAAAATCCAACTAACCAACCAAACACAATTAGTTGAACTAATATTTGGCAATATGTAACCAAAAAAATTTAGTTGAGAGACTTTCCCACTTTTACACGTTGAGCAATCATATATAGAAAATGAGCTTAATGTTTTTAAAATGTGTGTTTATAATCCTCACGCGAATTTCACTGAAATCTCATCAATCTCTAGCACATGTGTTGAAATATGACAGGCATTTTCTAACCTGGTAGAAAAGAGAAACTTGCAGGGTTAGGCGGAAATGTTTTTTGTTGAGTCTTAGAAAAGGTCACTGAAAAGATTTCTGAGAAACTTCTAGAACATTCAGGCTGTGCTACTTCCTGAATCGGTATGTCCAGTTGAAAAGGAAACTGAATCCAAAAGAAATGAAACAAAACAAAACTGGGGGTTATCTCAGGGTCTACTTCATGCCAAATAACCATTTTGCTTTTATTTTTCAACTATCCTTCTGGGTTTGTTTGATGCAACCTGAGTATGTGAGGTATTATGGTGTGCCACAGGCACTGATTGATTCTGCTATAATTCAATACACTGGGTCTACTCATTTTTACAGTTCTGCACATATTCTTATAACAGATCTTCTAAGGAAAGTGCAGAGTGACAAGCAGCTATTGTGCTACTATTAATAAAAGACAATAAAGATAAGGTTGCAATTTTCCAAATGAAAGTTTTTAGTTATAATTGCATATGTAGCACATTCCTTAACCCACTTACATAGAAGACATTGTCAATTACTTCTGAGAGTCAGAAAGGGACAATTAGGTCCATATTCATACGTTAATAAGCATTGCATTATTTAAACCTGTTTTCTTGTTAATCTATGAAAATGAGAATTGAGCAGTGGCAATGGAAACATTAAAGTAGTAATTACCTTCTTCCAAGTGCAGCTTTTCACATAAACACATTTCAGCTGGCAGGTTTAGTAGTTATTTTTCAAAACTAAAATTTGGTAAATAAACCTCATTCTCTCTTGTAGAAATAGCCTTTAAAATACAGAATATCAAGTTACCTTAGAAACATTTCTAAGGAAAGTGGTTTGCTACAAATACGGCAAACTTCCCATTTCTTATTTTTGAAAGTCTGCCTTCATAGAATATGCTAGAATCTCCCTTTATTTTTTTTTTTTTTTTCTTTTTGGAAAAAAAAATTCAGCCGGATGAGGAGCAGGAAGTAGCCTCACATTTTCATTAATTGGCATTTGGTGTGAGACTCTGGAGAGATTGGGGAGCGTGACTATTTTAGATGCCGGACATTAATCGCCAAAGCGCCCACAGGCTCTCTCTGTTGTGACATGAGTCTCTCACACTGAATATTCAACAACAGGCTAATGTTTGACATTTGTTAGGTGGGTTGGCTGATAGTTAATAAAACTAAAGCCATAAAGAAAATTACTCCCTGACTTGCTTGAGGGGTAGATTTTGCTTTATAAAGTATCAAGAACTAAACAATCATGAAATCCAAACAAAGTCCCACCTTAATCAGGGCATTTTGTGGAGGTTAGGTCACACTGCACATTGATTATTTGGCACGTAATGTGGAGCCCCAGCTCATTACTGAGCATTAGCTCTCACACCTGCATCATGCCAATTTCACTGAGCCACCTGCCTGTCTGCTGCTTCTGCACAGCGTTTAACATACTGAAAATCCTAGTTGAAATAAAGATGAGCATGCCACACATTGCGGTAAGATTTTCTTCACAATCAAGGCTCATAGGGAGTAGAACTGTGAGTTCTTCACATACCTCCATTCCTCATTTACCTCACACAAAAGGCAACTGATTCTTATGCATACCAATTCACAGTGCAACCTTGGTTAGGTAAGTCGCTTAACCTCTGTGTGCCTGAATTTTTTCCTCTATCAAATGCCTGTATTAATGAACACCTGTTCCACAGGGTTGGTGTGCCTATCAAGTGAGATAATGGTCATAAAAAGGCTTTGCAAATTGTACAGTGTTGTAAAAGTGCAGTGTTTTAATAATAATAATCTGTTAGAAAATGGTGATGGCTTTTGTTTCTGCTGTGGCCTTTTTGCCTTAGAGAAGCTAGACATTTGCCCTCTTGCCCTCTCAAATATCAGAAATTCTGAAGCAATCCATCTGCCTGCTCTGTGTTTATGAGATTGCTCCAAGGTGAATTGCCGTTTAGGAAATTGCACAAGCTGCAACCACCAGTTCAAACCAGAAATAAGCTGGAAGGTGTGCTCTGTGGCATTTGAAGTCTGGTAAAATTTCTTCCTATACAGGATAGGATAATATGGTTAGAGCAGAACTTCATATGTAGATTCTACTCAATGTGCCACATAAGTAGAATAACCAAAGAAGCAAATCATGTTTTGAACCTAATAAGTAGTTCCAGTGAATGAAAAAGGGTTACTTGTCACCTTTGCTTTTCCTCATGAAATAATCCTAGATCTTTATCAATTCCATAATGAAAACCACATCACAGAAATCCTGTTAGTCAATGGGATAATGACAAATATAGACTGTGTTATAAACCTTCTCTAGGGGATCTTCCCAACCCAGGGATCGAACCCAGGTCTCCCACATTGCAGGTGGATTCTTTACTAGCTGAACCACAAAGGAAGCCCAAAAAGCACTTAAGACTCTCCAACCCATGAAATCTCAACTTGCAACATATTATTAGGTCTGCATGAAACTATTCCTTTGGAAAGCTGATCTTATTGTTTAGCCAGATGTTATGATTTCCCAGGTTGCCAAGTGAGCCTGCTGCCCTCAGAGACGTTTCTCTCCCCTAGTTGACAGAAAGTGTGGATGTTCCCTTTTAGTTGAAGCTTCATGCTAGGATCTTAAGAATTTCATTAATACTCATCAATCCCTGGGTCGGGAAGATCCCCTGGAGAAGGAAATGGCAACCCACTCCAGTATTCTTGCCTAGGAAATCCCATAGACAGAGGAGCCTGGTGGGCTATAGTTCATGGGGTTCTCAAAGACTTGAACACAACTGAGCAACTGAGTACACACACACACAATAAATTTTTCTTATTAATGTATTCCAAGTACTTGTGTCTTATTCAAGATTATAGAAAATGGAACTGTTATTTACAACTGAAAGTGAAAAAGATGATCTCCTGACAGTTTAAGTGAAAAGAAGTGATCCTCTAGTCTAAGGGGCTGTAAACCCTTTCATGAGAGCAAAAAATGCTCTCATGGATCACGAAAAAGCATTTGGGGAAAGAGAGCCTGAGGCAATTTCACTCATGGAAGGGGTGAAATTTCGGAAGCCTCACCTATTTCAGCATCAATATTTTCCCCTTGTAGACATATTCAAAAGACATTTTATGGTTGCTGTGACCTTGGAAAGACAGGATTGGGCAATTACACACACCTGTTACAATGGCACAGTCTTTAGAAGTTTGCTTCTATCAGACATCTGGCCAACTTGAAAGAATTTCAATCAAGACGAGGTTTACAAGGTAACTTCGCGTGGACTCTCCTCTCTGAAGCCCTTTTTTAAAAAAAATTATTTATTTTAATTGGAGGCTAATTAGGAAAAATTTGTTCAGTTGATCAGTTGCTTATCAGGCCTATCTTAACTATACCTTGGAAATCAGTATGCAAGTTAAATTGTCATTAAGCTGTTACTATACTGTCTTAGAAAGTGTGCGCTGTGTTCATTTCTGAAAGGAGACTTTTCTTCATCTTTAGAGTCACAGCTGGAGCATGACTAAAACCTAACACCAGCCAGGAAGCCTCCTGCTGTGTGCAGTTTCCTAGCTTTCAGCATAATTATGCAAATCCAACTTTGACATTAGAGAAAGGCCAAGGACAATGTCAGGCAAATGGTTATCCGATTTTCATTTAGCCCCATTTTAGGTATTCACAGAGCTGATGTTCAAGGGATAAAATATGAACGTCATTTAAATGTTTGAGGGAGTTGCAGTTTGGTTCCTGCTACTGCTGTGGGGGAGGATCAATTAAAAGAAGAAAGTCATCTGCACAGAGGCCTCTCCACTTCTAGCTTGTTAACCAGCAAAGATGCTTTCAGTTTACTGGTGCTTTTTTTGACATTCCTAAGTGGTGGTTTCCATGACACTGACCACTGTGAACTCTGCTCTTCTGAAATTAAGTTGTGTCTGAATGTAAAACAGAAGCACCTGCAGCCCGTGTTTTATCCTGTGTTTTTATTTATTTGTTTGTTTGTAATGTATCTCTACCCAGCACAGTCACAATGGTCTAGGAAACCATAACCATTACGTGGCTTTTCAAACAGAATAAAATGGCTAGATAAATTCTTCTTATTGTTTACAGAGACTACAGAAATAGATTTGTGGACATGATGATTTGAAAACAACCATAATATGACCTCAAATGACCTCTACATTCTGTGTGTGAATTACCAGAAGCCTGCAGCCAAGGACTTGTCCAAAGTCTCTAAGCAAACCCGTGGTGTAGCTGGGAGGAGAACCCAGATTTTCTGCCATCCAATTTGTATTCATTTCACTACATTACATTGTTTCCAGGGGATGTTTAAGTATTAGAGACTCTAAATGTTCATGGAGGCAATAAGGGCATCTTCTTAATGCCATGAAATTTGAGAGGTAGTTGTTTACAATCTCTTGGAGAGGACCAAATTCCAAAGCCTTACTCCTACCAATTCAGGACGCTTGGATATTCGCCCAGTGATAGTGGTGACCATGAAGAGCAAATGACCCAAATGATGATGTTTGTGGAAAAGCTGGTTACAGAAGACGATCCCAGCATTCCAGAGAAGATCACTTGGCTTTGAGAGATACTGACAATTTTACTAAACGAGGTTTCTTTGGTTGGACAAGCTGGACTCCATCATAGTTATCTTAGCCTTGGGATCCAGGAGGTCTGAAAAATATACACAGTCCATTAAGAAATGTGTTATGGGTTTCCAGGCCTTTTCATAGAGTGACTTGAGAGATTACCAGGGTTTTAAAGGACCAAGAGGGTGAAGCAAGAGAGATGGAAGGGGAAAACAAAACCAGTATGGATGACAGGATAATAGAACAAAAGAGAAATGTAAGAGGAGGAATTTAAAGAAAAGAGGGATGGATTGTATTTTAGTTGGTTGCACACCAGTTGAACTGTTACTGCCAGGTAGAAAGAGCAAAGCCAGACTGGCAGATTCCATGAATATTATAAACAGGATACCAAGATGGGCTGTAGTGTAAAAGTAGAGTTATTGATGAGCCAAACTCTGATACCCATGTTAAGAAACTGTGTTTCCAAATCTGAACAAAAGCAAACAGGAGCTGGAGTTGGAAGGGACAAATCTGATAAGAACCAATAAAGTGGAACCTAGCCAATTTATAGTGTTCTGTGTTGGTGGCAGAGCAAGCCCCAAGTAGGGAAGACACTGTATGTTTCTGCAAACAGTTTTATTTCTAATGTCTAGCATATTGTCCAGCACAAAGTAGGAATTTGATAAATGTTTGTTGAAGGAATGAATTATTGAAATAGATTCTCTCTTAAAAACCTATTCTTCTGGATTGGGTGATTTCCATTGGGACAGAAAGCAAATCCAAAGTATATGTAGAATGTGAAGAACATGGCAGAAGGGTATGGGGGCAGAGTTTGAGGGTATAACTTGGGGGGCCTGGACAGATGCCTGAAAGATAGACTGAGTAGAGCTTGTTATTTTGCTGAAGGCAAACTTTGTATTTTATTTTATATAAAATGAGATGATGTCCCTTTGTGAGCACACTTTGAAGTTTGGAGTGTCAATGTAAATATGAATTATTATCATCATTGTGCACCTTAGTTGAGTCAAGATATGTTTGTTCTTTCTGATCCATTCCCTTGGGGCTTTTGTGAGTACAGAATGGGTGTGGGATAAATAAATCTCAGTGTATTTCTTCTCCCTGTATGAAAATGGCTAAAATGAAGACATTTCTTCTTAGGCTCATATGTCACTACTTGTATTGACATAAAAAGGGAGTCTTTAATGCTCTTATGATCAAAGGGTACAAGCAGAGTCACTGAGTTACCATGCCAAAGTATTTATTGGTCATGAAAATTCAAAAGCACCCTCTTCATAAAAAAGACTTCCACCCCCTCAATTGTTTGTTTCTCCGTGTTTTCACAGCAAATTGCAAATTAATTTTAAATTCTAGCTTATTTTAGGCTCACCTGAGCTACTTAATGAATGTGCAGTAAATAAATGAATGAACAAATGAACTCAGAGGCAATTATATTGTACAATAAAGGAGATGTTTGAATGTCTCACTGGTACACATTAAAGAAAGAAAATAGTATCATAATCTTCCTTTCTCCAATCAACTTCTTATAACCCCAGCTGCTGGGTCATGATGTCCTTGGCATTCAGTAAAATGGACTGTTTGAAAAATGAATTATTTCAGAGCATTAATTAAGAAAAAATCCAAATTCCTGCTGCTTGGATTACTGGTCCTTAATCATTTAGCCTGTGTTTGAGCTGGTAGTCAGCCTGCCCCTATTACTTTCTATTAACTTTGTGCAAGTCATTTAATTGCTAATCTCTCAGTTTCCCTCTCTGTAAAATAATGATAACAGTATCTATTCTGTAAGGTTATTATGAGGTATTCTGATGTTAAATGTAAAAAGATTTTATAACAGTTCTTGGTGCACAGAAAATGCTCAATACATGTTTTCTGTTATTGTTTTTCTGTTATTATTATTTTAAAGATTTTTGTCAGCAGATAGATGGATGTCTCAAAGAAGAGCTGCCGACTTGTCAGGAAAGATGTGGGTCTGTTTTTGGCAGATTGAGTTTAATGTGCTGGTAAAATATTCTGTAGTGCCATCCAGCAACTTGTTAAATAGACAGTGGTGTCTTAGGATAGTAATTGAATTGTTGAGAAACAGACTAAGGAGAAAGCTGTATGGAGGTAAGAACTGAAGCTAAAAGAGGAAAGAGAATACCTTGGGAGAAAGTGTAGAAAGAGAAAAGGACCTCAGGCCTCAGCTTTGGAGAAAATTCACATTTATGGAGTCAGAGAAGGAGACAGCAAAGCCAATAAAATCAGAGCTAGAATACCTCCAAAAAACTCAAGGGAAAAGATACCGTTTAGAAGGGATAGTCAAGGGTTTCAAATACTTTGCAGAGAAATCAAAGATGATTAGCTTGAGACTTCTATTCACTTTCGTTAGATTGCTTTTTGATAGCAAGAATTGAATTTTGACAACGTCTATGGATATGAGAGTGGCGCTGTGAAGAAAGCTGAGTGCCGAAGAATTGATGCTTTTGAACTGTGTTGTTGGAGAAGACTCTTGAGAGTCCCTTGGACTGCAAGGAGATCCAACCAGTCCATTCTAAAAGAGATCAGCCCTGGGTGTTCTTTGGAAGGAATGATGCTAAAGCTGAAACTCCAGTACTTTGGCCACCTCATGCGAAGAGTTGACTCATTGGAAAAGACTCTGATGCTGGGAGGGATTGGGGGCAGGAGGAAAAGGGGACAACAGAGGATGAGATGGCTGGATGGCATCACTGACTCGATGGATGTGAGTCTGAGTGAACTCCAGGAGATGGTAATGGACAGGGAGGCCTGGCATGCTGCAATTCATGGGGTCACAAAGAGTCAGACACGACAGAGTGACTGAACTGAACTGAACTGATCCATTTCCCCAGCAAACTGCCTGGCTCATGGTAGGTGGTCAGTGTATACTTGCTAAATGAGTGAGTGAAAAGGACATCCAAAAGAGGAATTGCCATGGAGGAATTGCCATTGTCATTTCATGACAGAAATCAGATTGCAACAGGTAAAGAGTAAATTGAATGATGAGGAAATGAGAGGTGCCAATTGAGAAAATGGTTAAAACACAGGTGGGAGATTAGGATGGTCACTGAAAGAAGTCACAGGGTAAACAAAAGAGGTTTTTTTTTTTTTTTTTTAATGTGGAGGTGATGGGGGATCAGGGAATGTTTTCAGGCAGAGAAATGAGAAAGAGATTGAATCAGCCTGAGGAGAAGGGGTGAATGATGGAACAAAGATGGATGGAGAAATAAGGTGAAAGAAGAGAGTGAGACATCTTATCTTCTGAATAGGAGGGAGAAAGGATGAGTGGCCATATACAAATATTGTTATTTAGGAAACAAAAGTGTGGCAAAGATGAAGTTTCGAAACAGAAAAGAGAGGACATGAGAGAGATCACTTTAGGTGGTTTAAGTATCCTTGGTGCCAGAAGATGGGTGGGGCTAGGGATTTGAACAAGAAAGACTGAGAACAACTCTATAGAACATTCCATCACTCATCTATGGGGTGGAGGAATAGGCCATTTGACTTAGCCTTTGGTCTCATGTATTCCTTGGGTTTCAACATTATTTTCTAAGAAATTTTGTATACTTCTAAGAGTTTAGTTTGTCACTAATGCTAAAGCTGGAGGAAATGTAGATAAGACTTTTAAGAACCAAGTAGCACTTAAAAAAATGGTATGCCATCATGTCAGGTTCTAAAAATTCCATTATTATCAATAGCCACTTGGCAGAGGGTAATTAATTTTATTTTTTGTACCCTTTCAATGCGAAGACAATAATAAAATTTTAAATCTAGCAAAGAGATAGTTTAGTGTTTTCATGACAGTAATTCAAATATGTAAATTACTGTTTTACAGTCACACACGTTGTAAATGTCACTATCATATCTGTAATCCAGAGATAAAAAAAACTCTTTGGTAAGTTTTTGTTTTGTTTCTGTGCTTTCACTTTTTTGTCCCATGATTTGTTTTTCAGCGGAGAATGATTTACTATATGTCTGCATGGAAACAAGACTGAATCTGAGCCAAAAATTTCAGCTTGATTTGGTCCATTTTCCTTAGAGTTTTCGGATTTTCATAATAGGAGGAAGCTGAGCTGATTTCAGTAATTTAACTCTACTACAGATAAGGACCTTTCAATCACCTAGTCCCCAAGTCCCCATCTCCTCTAGCACGCAAAGAAATTATACTTAGGCTTCTAAAATATCCAACACTCAAACCACTCCGACAACACTATTATAAGCAGCAAGAGTGTGTGTGGGCAGGGTGAGGAGGAGTCTAAGGATGGGATGGAGATGTTTGTTACAAGAGGTTGCTTAGAATCTCTATGTGCTTTTACTTCTGCAACTGTATAGTGATATGAGAAATATGACTGTTCTCTTTTTGACTTCAGCAGATTTTCAGGAAGTGTTCTAGAGAGGTCAGTGGCTTTTAATATTTAGATTTCATCCTTAGGATCTCTTTCTTTTTGCTTCTTTCCTTTGGAGATATTTTTGTCAGTTCTGCCGTTTAGGTCTGGATCAAATGTAATAGTTGGTTCTTCTTTCCATTCTGGGTTAGCGTGTAGCTTTTGTATTGGTCAGTTTATAACAAAAGCTAATTATTTTCCATGCAGTTCCTCGTGATTTCCCCATAACATTCTGTTCTTTGGCAGCAGTAGGAATCTTTAAAACTTCAACGTGTGGTTTAAAATCTGAACTTTGATTGCTGAAATTTTCAAGGTGTTTGCTTTTTGTTTATTTAAGGCAAAATGTTTTGATTTTTGAACATTCATTCATCAGCTATCAAGCTTATTTTTCATGGATTTTAAATTACTTTTTGACATATTTGTCCTTTGTTTTCAGTTCGTGTAGGATGGACATTATTATTGTAACCCTTTGAGTATGAATTTCTGAGTCTTGGATGCTACCACATTTTATTTGTGTAAAGATACAATTTTAACTTTCAGTCACATGGATGCAAAGGCTGCAATCTGATAGTTATATCCTGTGAGTTTTATAACTGACCAAGTTTCCTTCTTTACTTTAGCCAGTAGGTAGCTTACAACCAAACCTGAAGCTCATTTTCAGTAACTTCATACTGCCATAGGTCTATGTTTCTGGTGGCTGATCTTCCCCCTTGGTTTTTATTATTTTCAATTTTCCTTTTTTTTTTGTTTTTAAACTTTCTGTGTTTTTTGTCCTTCTTTTATACATGCTTCTCAGTTCACATCCTTGACAGAAGGAGGTGAGTGATAAGTAAATACATATAAATGGTCTCTATAGCATGGATTTCCTGTAACCTTTCAGTTTTCTGGAGGACACTTTAGGAAATTTGTTATCACCTCCTATAACCAACACTTCTAAGGTTATGAATGTTTTCTTACTTCCTAAGAGGTTTCTGAATTATGGACAGAGGTTTGTGACATTGTAAAGGAGACAGGGATCAAGACCATCCCCAAGAAAAAGAAATGCAAAAAAGCAAAATGGCTGTCTGAGGAGGCCTTACAAATAGCTGTGAAAAGAAGGGAAGCGAAAAGCAAAGGAGAAAAGGAAAGATATACCCATTTGAATGCAGAGTTCCAAAGAAGAGCAAGGAGAGATAAGAAAGCCTTCCTCAGCGATCAGTGCAAATAAATAGAGAAAAACAATAGAATGGAAAAGACTAGAGATCTCTTCAAGAAAATTAGAGATCCCAAGGGAACATTTCATGCAAAGATGGGCTCAATAAAGGACAGAAATGGTATGGACCTAACAGAAGCAGAAGATATTAAGAAGAGGTGGCAGGAGTACACAGAACTGTACAAAAAAGATCTTCATGACCCAGATAATCATGATGGTGTGATCACTCACCTAGAGCTAGACATCCTGGAATGTGAAGTCAAGTTGGCCTTAAGAAGCATCAATATGAACAAAGCTAGTGGAGGTGATGGAATTCCAGTTGAGCTATTTCAAATCTTAAAAGATGATGCTGTGAAAGTACTGCACTCAATATGCCAGCAAATTTGGAAAACTCAGCAGTGGCCACAGGACTGGAAAAGGTCAGTGTTCATTCCAATCCCAAAGAAAGACAATGCCAAAGAATGCTCAAACTACCACACAATTGCACTCATCTCACATGCTAGTAAATTAAGGCTCAAAATTCTCCAAGCCAGGCTTCAGCACTATGTGAACCGTGAACTTCCAGATGTTCAAGCTGGTTTTAGAAAAGGCAGAGGAACCAGAGATCATATTGCCAACTTCTGCTGGATCATTGAAAAAGCAAGAGTTCCAGGAAAACATCTATTTCTGTTTTATTGACTATGCCAAAGACTGTGTGGATTACAATAAACTGTGGAAAATTCTGAAAGACATGGGAATACCAGACCACCTGACCTGCCTCTTGAGAAACCTATATGCAGGTCAGGAAGCAACAGTTAGAACTGGACATAGAACAACACACTGGTTCCAAATAGGAAAAGGAGTATGTCAAGGCTGTATATTGTCACCCTGCTCATTTAACTTCTATGCAGAGTACATCATGAGAAATGCTGGGCTGGATGAAGCACAAGCTGGGATCAAGATTTCCAGGAGAAATATCAATAACCTCAGATATGCAGATGACACCACCCTTATGGCAGAAAGTGAAGAACTAAAGAGCTTCTTGATTAAAGTGAAAGAGGAGAGTGAAAAAGTTGGCTTAAAGCTCAACATTCAGAAAACTAAGATCATGGCATCTGGTCCCATCACTTCATGGCAAATAAATGGGGAAATAGTGGAAACAGTGACAGACTATATTTCTGGGCTCCAAAATCACTGCAGATGGTGATTGCAGCCATGGAATTAAAAAACGCTCACTCCTTTGAAGGAAAGTTATGACCAACCTAGACAGCATATTAAAAAGCAGAGACATTACTGTGCCAACAAGAGTCTGTCTAGTCAAGGCTATGGTTTTTCCAATGGTCATGTATGGATGTGAGAGTTGGACTACAAAGAAACCTGAGTGCTGAAGAATTGATTTTTCTGAAGTGTGGTGTTGGAGAAGACTCTTGAGAGTCCCTTGGATTGCAAGGAGATCCAACCAGTCCATCCTAAAGGAGACCAGTCCTCTGTGTTCATTGGAAGGACTGATGTTGATTGAGGCTGAAACTCCAATACTTTGGCCACCTAATGCAAAAAAATGACTCATTGAAAACACCCCGATGCTAGGAAAGATTGAAGGCAGGAGGAGAAGCAGAAGACAAAGGATGAGATGGTTGGATGGCATCATCGACTCAATGGACATGAGTTTGGGTAAATTCCAGGAGTTGGTGATGGACAGGGAGGCCTGGTGTGCTGCAGTTCATGGGGTCGCAAAGATTTGGACACGACTGAGCAACTGAGCTGAACTGAACTGAACTGAAGAGGTATCTGTACCATCCCCTGACTGTTATAGGTGCAAGCATCTTTCTGGAGCAGCCACACTATGTATATCTGGGGAAACTTCCAGGCACTTTGACTCTATTATTATTTTGCCCCTGAACAGCAATAGCCTTGAAGACTGGTCATTTGATACCAAGTTGTAGAAAGTGTCTTAACAAGGTAGGGCTACAGCATCCTACATTCAAGGCTGCTGCAAGTATCATAGTATTCAGAGGTGTCTTGCAGTCAACTCTGAGTTTGCTCCAACTTCTGTCATTTGTCACCTTGAACCATAAATGCTTACCTGGAGTAAGATAATGCAAGATTATGTGATATTGCCAGGACAGTTTAAATCTTTAGTTTGAGGGAGGGATGAGCCACACCCTGCGGCCTATGGGATCTTTGTTCCCTGACCCAGGAATCAATCCCATGCCCTCTGCATTGGGAGAACGGAGTTTTAAACACTCAAACAGCAGGGAAGTCCCTGCTAGGACATTTTGAAAATGAATTTTGAATAGCAAACTCCATGGTACATTCTCTTTGAGAATCTACACTCTACAACCTCAAATCAGTGAACACAGTATTAATATTATTCTCCAGAGACAGAACAAAGGTTGGTATATTTGAAATTACTTGTAGATTTTGGGAGCAGCTGCCACTTGTGTTCTGTTGACTCAGTTGGTCAGAACTCTCTGCATATTTTGAGCAGGATTAATATTGGTAATTGCCTTTTTGATTTAGAAGACACTTAGCAATGCTGTTTCGCTGTCTTGATTCTTTTTCTGGACCATTACAAATGTCAAATTGAATCCAGTCAAAAGTTTCACCATGTCCTCCATATACAAGGTGGTTCCACGGAATATCATTTAAGAAATCACCAAGCAATATTGAATCTGATGGTGCAACTTGGAATTGTAAATACTGAGAGCTGTTGATTAGAATTTTGATTTGTACACTTCTGAACTCAGGGTGGAAATGTGCTTCCTTCGTACTTTGAGAATTTTACACAATATACTGATCTCAGGTGAAGTTAGGAGAAAGTGGAAGATATTAGATATAAGGTGAAAGATAAAATGGCATATGTTTGCAGTCTACTAATGGTCAAGGACACTGCATGAGTTTGCCAAGCATTTGAAACCTCTGCTTCATGGTAAAATAGAATATCTTGACCCACTTGACTTCACTGAGTGTAGAAAGAAACAATACCAACCAGAGTGCCATCTCTTCCCCGCAACACACACATTGTGAGCATCAACTTGCTTCCTGATAGAGGAAAATTTAGTAGCCCTTGAGGGGTACAAGCTGAAACTTTCTATTTATCTGGCAGTCTAGATTTGAGATGCCAGTAAGGCCCAAGTGGAGAATTATGCTGATGGGCCAACAAGTAGTTAAACTGACTTAGGCTCATGAAGAGTGGGTCCTGGATATTGGCATAGTTGAGCTTTCTACTGGGGACAGTTTTAACCTGTACTTGTGACCTCTCTAGTTTTTTTAATTGATTAAGTTTGACATATAACTGTGTAAACTGAAAGTGTACAACAGGTTACTTGATACATCCATATATTGTAATATATAAATCATATTGTAATATGATTGCAATTGTGATATTACATTACATAATTATAGTTCAATATTGTCTGTATTCATTATGCTGTGCATTAGATGTCTATGGCTTATTTACTACTCATTGCAAGTGTCTACCCTTAAACATCATCACCTTATCGCCAACCACTCTCCATTCCCTGGCAACCACCATTGTATTCTGTTTTTTACAGGTTTAAATTTTAGATTTCACATGTAAGTGATATTATATAGCACTTGTCTTTCTGTGTCAGACATCTCACTTAGTATAATGTGCTCAAGATCCATCCAGTTGTCACAAATTGCAGGATATCCTCCTTTATTATGGCTTAATAATATGCCACTGTGTATATTAACATCTTTTTCATCCATTCATCAGCTGATGGACATACAATGACTTTTTTAAATGAGAAGAAATAAGTAGATATGTTTCCAAAAAGGACATCAAAATGTCCAACAGGTTCTTGAAAAGATGCTCAATATCACTAATTATCAGGAAATGAAACTCAAAGATATCACCTCACACCTGTCAGAATGGCTATCATCAAGAAGACAGGAGACAACAGGTGCAGGCGAGGCTGTGGAGAAGAGGGGACCCTTATACACTGTTGGTGGAAATGTAATTTGGCCCAACCACCATAGAAAACAATATGGAGTTTTCTCAAATAATAAAATATAGATCAACAATACAATCCAGCAATTTCGCTTCTGGGTATATACCCAAAGGAAATGAAAACAAGATTTCAAAGAGATACCTGCCCTCCCTCGTTCATGACCTATAAATAGTAATCTGAGTTCCTGTGTCACTAATAATTACACCTCTGCAAAACTATAACTCTGTCTTCTAATCTCCATTTTTAATACTCAGGCATAATAGAATAATTTCACCCCCACCCCCTGCCCATTTTTTCCTTCCTGGTTTCATCTCTTCACTACATCCATGACTATTTCCAAACTCCAATAAACCCAGTCACTGTAACTCAGAAGCAAAGGCCTGGGTCCTAAACACTCTATGCAAATATGTTTGAGGTAAAAAATATGTATATCATTCTTTGTACTATGGCATTCTGTTGCTAAGCGAGATAATCAAAATATTTAGCAACCAGAACACAGTGAGCACCAACAGCTAAAGGTGACCCTGCAAGACCTGAAAACTTTTAAGGCTGTAACTGTGCATATCAGCTAAATATCAGCTTTGGCTGTAACATTTCTATCAGAAGAATCCTAAAGAATTTTTCAAAATTAAAGTCATTCGTTCAATACATATTTTTTGCAAGCCTACTATTGCCACACACTGTGTAAAGTACTGGTTATAATAAGACCTGTGAGCTAAGGCATTTACAAGCTCAGTTCAGTTCAGTTCAGTCGCTCAGTCGTGTCCGACTCTTTGCAACCCCATGAATCGCAGCACGCCAGGCCTCCCTGTCCATCACCAACTCCCGGAGTTCACTCAGACTCACGTCCATCGAGTCAGTGATGCCATCCAGCCATCTCATCCTCTGTTGTCCCCTTCTCCTCCTGCCCCCAATCCCTCCCAGCATCAGAGTCTTTTCCAATGAGTCAACTCTTCGCATGAGGTGGCCAAAGTACTGGAGTTTCAGCTTTAGCATCATTCCTTCCAAAGAAATCCCAGGGCTGATCTCCTACAGAATGGACTGGTTGGGTCTCCTTGCAGTCCAAGGGACTCTCAAGAGTCTTCTCCAACACCACAGTTTAAAAGCATCAATTTACAAGCTAGTCCTGTAATTATATGAGGGCTGGAAACTACCTTAAATTTCCTCTTAAGTCTAGAGAGTTAAATACTCTGGGCTGATAGGGAACTCCAATCCTACTGATTTGCACAATATAAAAGTAATAAGCACCAAATTTTCCTTTTAACAAGATCAGTAGGAGAAGAATTTAGGATTTTTTCTCCTTTCTAGAGTCCCAAAGAGCTATACAAAAAGACTTAACTAAACCCTTAAGAGTAATGCCTACAAAGAAGAGAGAATATCATTTGCATCACCATAAGGGAAAGAAACTTTCATATCACTTCTGGATTTTGTACTTTTCTTAAAGAGAACTTATGTCAAGCAGCACTATCCTAAATTTTTTCAGATGATTTGATAGTTGGTGAGCAGCTGAACTACAGACATTAGATGAGACAGAAAGGAGAAAAGAAATTCAAGGTAAGCACTGAGGAGAGTTTGCATGCCTAATGAACAAAAATTATCCAGAAATCCTGTGTTGGGGGGCTCCCACTAGGCTGGGGCCAATTATCCAGATGTTGTGGCTGGACTGAATGGTGTGGGAGGATTTGCTCTGCAGGAAATCAACTTGATGAATTTTCCTTTTCTTCAACATGTAGTGCACTGAGTAGATATTCCTCTCAGGATTATATTTTTATAGCAAAGCCAAAAAGAGAAATGTGTCTAATGCTTTTTTTTTTTTCAAATTATCATTTACTTTGGAATCTTCTGAGTAAGTAAAACATGAACTAAAGTATCAGGCATCAGGAAACTCCTGTGAAAGAAATACCTCTAAGAACTTCCTGGATATCAGAAGAGTTTTGTATATCTTAGACCACATGAAAGATTTTGGACATTGACTTAACTTTATACTATCTTGAGATCCAAGTTTAAAGTGGCAGGTTAATAGTAAGCAGCTCATGAAATGGTGGTGGCTGCATGAGTGGATAATATAGATGGATTGAAGGGGATGCAAAAAGCACATGGTGTGGGTATGGATACTGCGACTTTGTTTTCACTTGAGGAATTGTTTTGCTTGTTTTTTCTTGAATAATGAGAAAATTATGAGAACTGCTAAATTTAACTGAGGCTTCCCTAGTGGCTCACTGGTAAAGAATCTGCCTGCCAATGCAGGAGATGCAGGTTTGATCCCTGGGTCAGGAAGGTCCCCTGGAGAAGGAAATGGCAGCCCACTCCAATATTCTTGCCTGAGAAATGCTATGGACAGAGGAGCTTGGTTGGACATGACATAGCGACCAAACAATAACAACAATATTTAACAGAACTTTCTGTCATACATGTTGACATCCCTGAATACTCCTTACCTTTAACTGAGGGAGTCATCAATTGTTTATTGAAGGTAGAAGCAATTTTGATCCTATTTCCTTTTCTTATAAAATTCTCCTCCCCCATAAATTCTCTTCCTCAGTGATGAGTAAAAATAAATGAATTATTTTGTCTGGTTTCCCTCCTGGGGAGGTACTGTTGAAGGTTTGGTCAGAGCAGTTGAGAAAGTATAAACAACTTGGTTGAATGTAAAATGAAGATAATAATTGTTTAAACCTCTTTAATTGTCTTGATCATGCTTCTAAAAACTTACCTATGGAGCAAATTATATTTCTAGGAGTAGCAGTGGTTTCACAATCTCCTTCATGGTCTTCTCTATCATGTATAAGATGTATCCTCAAAGGGGGAATTTTTAAAGTAAATATGATAATCACAAACCTTTGTGCTAAGTTTGCTGATAAAAAATATCCTTTCAGATATTTCATCCAGAGTAGTAAAATAAATTTATTAGACACGTTTCATTTGTAAAGCCACATTAATACTTTTTTGTCCTTAACCAATGAAACGAAATAATTTAGTAATGGTACATCTAAATACCATGTATCTGTAAAAACGTGACTGTTCTGGAAAGATAGAAAGGAAGTTCTTTCCTTTGGTTCTTTTCAATTCAGATCATGTTGGCAAAGTGTTAATCTTAATTAACCTTCATTTTTTTGGGCTCCAAAATCACTGCGGATGGTGACTGCAGCCATGAAATTAAAAGATGCTTGCTCCTTGGAAAAAAGCTATGACAAACCTAGACAGCATATTAAAAAGCAGGGACATCACTTTGCTGACAAAGGTCTGTATAGTCCAAGCTTTGGTTTTTCTAGCAGTGATGTATGGATCTGAGAGTTGGACCATAAAGAAAGTGGAAAACACTGAAAAACTGGTGCTTTTGAACTGTTGTGTTGGAGAAGATTCTTGAGAGTCCCTTGGACATCAAGGAGATCAAACTAGTCAATCCTAAAGGAAATTAACCCTGACGATTCATTAGAAGGACTGATGCTGAAGCTGAAGCTCCAATACTTTGACCACCTGTTTCGAAGAGCCAGCTCATTGGAAAAAGACCCTGATGCTGGGAAAGACTGAGGACAGGAGGAGTAGAGGGTGGCAGAGGATGAGATGGTTGGATGTCATTATAGACTCAATGGACATGAGTTTGAGCAAACTCTGGAAGATGGTGAAGGACAGGGAAGCCTGGCATGCTGCAGTCCAAGGGTTGCAAAGAGATGGACACAACTGAATGATTGAACAACAACAATCTTAATTAACAAGTTAAATGCTTTGGTCCTTGATGAATCTATCTGAGGAAATTAAAAGGTACCCTATTTACATACTCAAACATTAATATTGTTCAGGAATCACTCATTTCATCTTTATAGATTATAGCATCCACCAAAAGCCTCAGAAAGATTGCATCTTGAGAGCCTAACTATTCTTTATTAAACAAGTATCCAGTTGTAAGTGCTTTGGGACTTGTTTTTCAAGCTTGGGAAATCAAAATGGCTAAACTTTCCTGATTGTGAATCTTCAGGGAAAGGGCTCAAATTAAGTTAATCTTTTTGTTTTTTTGGTGTTTTTTTTTTTTTGAGAGCTGACTAAATGTTCAGTGTTATGCCAGGTACTGCATCTGGAAAGGGAGATAAGTGAAATACAATGCAACCCGGCTTATTTAGAGTCCAGCTATTTGGCACCTGCAAATGGCCAGAATATTTGCAAACTGAAATATACAGAGAAGCCTCCAAAGTACAACCATTTTTTCCCAAAATGACTCAGAAGATGCAATGTGTTTGGCTAGTTTTCCAAGCAGAATAAAGTACTATTCCTTTTGACTAGTAATGAGGGCTATACAAGTCAAACCTTAATAGTGACAATATATTCCAATTTTCATGAAATGGAAACAAAAATATGCAAATAGTTTATTTTCACCAAAATGTACTAAGAGTTGGGCAAATCTTGTAACTTTGCACTGTTTTTAGAGCAAAAATCTTAAAAGGCTGAAATAGGCCAGGACAAATTTTCCAAGGACTTCTCTTAAACCTTTAATATTCAAATCATTTTCTTTTGCTAAAACCTTGGCCTTATCTTCATCGGTTTTATTTGTTCACTGGTCTTACTCTATCAGATGTTCAGTTGTGGTGTTGCATGTGATCAGAGTAGTTCTTCAGCATCACTTTTATCAACTGTTTGCAATACTGAATGTTTTACAAGATTTGCAATTTCATTTTAAAATTGGTTTCCATTGTATTGTCTGACAATATCAGATAATCTACAACATAAAGATCAACATGTATGTTGTGTTAGTCTCTCAGTTGTGTCTGACTCTTTGAGACCCCATGGACTGTAGCCCGCCAGGCCCCTTTGTCCATGGGATTCTCCAGGCAAGACTAATGGAGTGAGTTGCCATTTCCTTCTCCAAAAAAGTGTAAAATCAAGATGATAACCATACTTAGCAGCACAGTCGCAATAAAGCATCACTGAGATCTGAGGAAGTATTCTCTTCTTAGGAGTTCCTGCTTTGGACTGAGTTAGCTTCAGATCAACATCAGTTCAGTTCAGTTCAGTTCAGTCGCTCAGTCGTGTCCGACTCTTTGCGGATCAACATAGTCTCATACCAAGCAAGAAGAGATACTTGAGTACAGACTAATTTTATAGGAAGTCAGTTCATTAGAGAATAATTTGCATTTTGCTTTCATTTGTATCCTCTTAACTTTGGGGACATGGATAAAGGAGACTTGGATAATGAAGACCACCTGTTAAATCAGGACAACCTCAAACCCAGTCAACACATACATGATTTGATATTTTGTGTGAGAAGATGGTTCACAGCAATACCAACCAAATTAATGTGGTTGATTTAAAGTTAATGCATACTCAGCAGGAGCTAAAAGGTGCTAGAACACCAAGTCAGTTATACCCTCCCCAACACCTGATACTGGAAATTCAACCTAAAGGATTTTATTTCTTTATTCTAAAGTTTTATTTCTGAAGTTAAAACACAAAACAAAACAAATGTAGGAGTGAGGTAGCCTAGGACGGTGGGTGAACTAATAGGTCTCCAATGGGAGTGCCTATGTTCAAATGAAATCCCTGCCACTTACTGGGTGACACTGGCTAAATTGCTTTGTCTCTCTCAGCCTATCTTTTTCAACTGTAGAATGTGAGATTATAATGACACCTATCTCGTAGAATATTAAGTAAGATAATGTGTACAAGGAAATGGCAATCCACTCTAGTACTATTGCCTGGAAAATCCCATGGACAGAGGAGCCTGGTAGCTACAGTCCATGGGGTCGCAAAGAGTCGGACACGACTGAGCCTTCTATGGGTTGAATGTGTACAAAGCACTTAAAATTGTTCCTAGCCCATGAACATCACTCATAAATGTTATTTTTATCAGTCATTGATTCCTTGCCGTGGGCAGGTTTCACACTCTTTCCTGAGGTAGGATTCTAGGGATTGAGTAGGACAGTTCAAGGTAGGAAGTAGAGTTGGGGGTTAGAAAATGGTGAGCGACACTGGTTAGGTTCCAGTGTCTCCTGGATTATAGTTTATGGGATCATGAATAGAATTTGTACCCTGCTGTTGTGTGAAAATTGTATAAATCATAATTATGTTGAATTGGTTCATAGTGCTTTTCAGGTCTACTATATCCTTCTAATTTTCTGTCTGTTCAATGTATTAATTTTTGAGAGTTTGATGTTGAAACTCCAACTGAAAAATCTTAATTTATTTACTTCAAAAATAATTGTAATATATAGTGGAACTATATGTAACCTTGTTCTGTATTTACCAAGTCTCCTGTAAATGTGTCATCATAGTTTCATAATTTAAAAAATAAAAAAAATAAAATGATGAGGGACAAAATTTTACTTTCTGAGGATTAGATCTGTCTCATGGCATTCCAATTCAATCTTAACATTTCCTTTTCCACAGTTTGGACAAATCTCATCCCAAATAATGTTTATTATACTACATCTGTATGTCATTTTACATTATAAAGTGTTCTGGGAAGAAAATATTCTTAATATCCTAATTATAATATTTATGTAAGTAACGGCTCCTTGAAAAAATTATTTTGTCTCCTAGAACAGAGAGCTTGATATGGCAACTGCCAAAGAATACTGTTAAAGGTGTCAGAGCTCCATTTTCCAAGAAATTGCTATCAGAAGAGAAGCAATGACTCAATAGAAAGAGAGACTTTCTCAAGGCTGGCATATTTTGTCTCCTGGAAAAGTTGGGGTGGAGGCTTAGGGCATGATATCTAGGCTGAGAGGCAGAATTTGTCACCTTTTCAGGTGCTGGATACATTATTTTAATGCTGATATTTGGGTTTCTCAGGCCACCCAGCAATGCTTCTGACCCATGACATTTGTTTGTTTTGTCACCCAAGTGTACACTTGATATACTGTAGGTCACCATGTCAAGTTTCCTACTTGATTTTGTTATGATTGTAAGATTGAGAAGATAAGGGATGGATAAGGGAAGAGCCAAATCTCTGAAGACATGGCCTCAACCCTCCATCCTCTGCCTAGAACCTACATTAACACATTAACTTTTATCATTCTCATCTCATATTCTTTTTTCTTTGTCCCATATCTATGTAAATGTTCCATGCTTTCTTACCCCTGTGTCTTTGCTCATTAATTAAGTCATTTAACAAACATTTATTGAACACCTGCTACGTGCTGTCAACTGTGCTAAGAATTGGAATTATGGTGGTGAATAAGACAAATATAATTCTGGCTTGAAATACTTTTTCCCCCTATTTATCTTTAAAAATATCCACCATTCATCAAGACCCAGCTCCAAGTCCTCCTATTATATGTACCTCTCTCTGATAAACTCAGTCACAGGACCTCTTCTTGCTCTCAATTAGTTTAAGTGATACATCATTAATTTGACTCTTATCATATACCCTGTGCTCCTGCTGCTGCTGCTAAGTCGCTTCAGTTGTGTCCGACTCTGTGCGACCCCATAGACAGCAGCCCACCAGGCTCCCCCGTCCCTGGGATTCTCCAGGCAAGAACACTGGAGTGGGTTGCCATTTCCTTCTCCAATGCATGAAAGTGAAAAGTGAAAGTGAAGTCGCTCAGTTGTGTCCGACTCTTCACGACCCCATGGACTGCAGCCCACCAGGCTCCTCCATCCATGGGATTTTCCAGGCAAGAGTACTGGAGTGGGCATATACCCTGTAGTAATTGTTAAAAATGCTTTGGGCTGCAAATATTGCCTAGTTATTAGAAGCTGAACCACAAACAGTCAGGAAGAAGGTGGCCCTAGAGTTGATTTGGCATCTTAGCAATGTTGTTATTTAAGAGCCAAGCTGCTTTGATCCTTCTATTCTGCTTTCCTAAGTGACTCAGTGCTGTTTTCTCTCATGGTTTAAAAATGGCAGCTGTAGCTCCAAGCATTACATCATTATATTACAGTGTCCAAAGCAGGATGCAAGAGGGGAACAGTGACACTAAAAGGGACCCCTCCTTCTGTGCCTTTTTCAGAAGCCCCAGAAAACTTTTTTTGTCATTGGCAAAGGGCACTACAATTTCCATTATTGGCTTAGATCATTTAGAATTCAGCCCCTAGATCTGGACATATTGCTGCCAGAACAATACTGGGGATCTATTAGGAGAGAAAGAATGAGAAATTACTCTTGGCTAGGAAACCAACTTAATAGAGCACAGTTTTTATGATTTTGATTTGTATATTTATTAGCTATACAACCTTGGAAAAATTAGCTAGCCTTTCTAATTCTCAGTTAATGCATCTGGAAAATTGGGCATAATAATACCTATCTCACAGGATAGCTATGGGCATTAAATGAAATGCTGATGGAAAAAATGCCTCACACATAGTAGATGATTAAGAAATGTTTCCTATATAAACAGATCAGGCATGGCTAGAAGAGCAGGACTATGACCATGCTCCTAGATTCTAATATGTAGTTTTTGTCCCAGCTTATAGACATAATTATAGTGAAGCTTTGCAATGTTGTTTATATGTATAGGCTAAATGATCACTTAGGATTGTAATACATGGAGTTTGGAAAGGAGCTCCCAAGACAAAAAATACCCTCTTCACAATTTGTGTGGCTCATTTCTCCTGTTATAATTAGGTGATCCTTAGAAACTATTAGACAGCCATAGCTCAGTGCAAATTATATAATCAGATCTTTTCCCCTGATGACTTAGAGTGAGCTGGAGGATGAGATATAGGTCTAGAACACCACAGAGAATATAATTAACTCAGTTTCTTCCTTCAGGTTCCAGAGCTCAGGATATAATAAATTACTTCATTCTAAGATGTTAATATCTAACTCCAATCTACTGTGTTAAATAGCCTAGTCATGTATATAGATCTTCCCATCTAGACAGACTCTGGAATCAGACAGATTTGAACTTGAATCCCATCTCTCACTTAGTGTGTGATTGTTACCACCTTCTGTAGCCTCTTTGGGCCAGTTAGGCACCTGGAAACTAAGTGAAAATATTGGGTTTGCCAAAAGTACGTTCAGATTTTTCCATCAGATAGTGTAAAAACCCGAACGAACTTTTTGGTCAGCCCAATAGTAACAAGAAAGCTCATAGAATCTAAAGCATTAAATGAGACTGTATCAAAGCATTTAGCACTTATCTAGCCCAGGGACAGGGGAGCCTGGTAGGCTGCCGTCTATGGGGTCACACAGAGTCGGACACGACTGAAGTGACTTAGCAGCAGCAGCAGCACATGCTAAGTTGGCCCAAACATTCACTATTATTGTCATTTATTAATGTAAATATTATCATCAAAATTATTTATGGTGCAGAAATAGTAGTGAAGATGATTCCTACCCTGCCTTGAAGAAATGAGTACATTGAGTTTAATTGCTTGTCCTTAAACCTGCCAGGAAGGTCATGGTGGAGCCAGGGCTGGAATCTAGGCCTCCAGCACAGAGCCAGAGGTTCTTCTGCTTGGATTAAAGAGTCTCTCAAAGACCAATATGCTCTTCCTGACCAAGGCTGATTCCTAATGACACAGCTAATTTGTGGCAGCTATTTTGACAAAGGAACAGAGTTAAAAACACTGTTTTGTTTTGTTTTTTTAAATTTTTATTAGCAAGCAAAGTATGACACAGACAGACCTAGCACTTATTCCATTCACCACCTCATATTTCTCACCCAGGCTCAGGAGGGATCAAACTTACACATGGACTGGGAGTCAGAAGTGTAGCAAGATGGTCTGGTGCCAGACACAGATTATCAGTTTTGTTCACTAGAATATGTCCATCCAACTCTTAAAATCAATAAATATGTGCAAAATGAATGTATTTGGTAATTTTTGAGAGGTGAATACTTAGTGGTTAGGATTCTTCTTTAATTTTTAGTTTATAAAAATATCACAAACCTACCTGATTTTTACACTTGGATCATTTGAACTGCATACATCTTGTTCTAAAGACAGAATGTAAAAATGAACCAGTAAGGCTGGGTTTTATAATTTTCCCAATACAGGCCTGTACTTTGGACAAGCTTTCATTTCATACAGAGTTTGACGTTAATATTAGTCTTCTCTCAAACTGCTCACAAATCACTTCCTGCAGTGAGAGCTAATTTTCTATAGGAGCAGCAAAACTCAGTCCTTGGGGGCAAACTCAGCTAGGTCTTTCTGGCTTCTTGAGAAATGAAACAGACAATGGTTTAACTTAATTTTTTTTCTTTTTTTTTTTTTTTTGCACAGCACAGATGCGGAATCTTGAAAAAATGGATGAAGCAACCCTGAATTAGAAAAAGGTAAAAGTCTCTATTAACAATGGGCATTCTATAGTTATGACTCATTATTCTCTCCCTCCACCTCTTTTGGGGCCCTGATTGTGTTTTTGTTTTCTCCTCCATCCCTATTCCCAGGAAACAATTTATTTTCAGTCCTTTAGACTGAATGGTAAATGTAAAATTGCTCACTCATTAATTCACTCCTTTGTCATTTTGTTTCCCGAGTATTTGCTTTCTGTAAGACCCCGTGAAAACCCTGAGGGGTCAGAGATGAGGGAGGCATATTCACTGCCTTCAAGGAATTCACAATGCCTGTGGGCGTAGACAGACACACAAACAGATGAGTTATAAAGTAACATAGTTAAGTGCTATTACCAAGATATGAGCCAAATGCTGTGGGAGCCCAGTTCTCTTTCCCAAGAGTATCTGATTTATCATCTTTATCTCTAATTCTGAAAAAGAATGCAAAGTTCTCATTAAATGATTTTAAGCCTCAGAGAACAGACTGGAGAGATATTTTTGGCAAAGGACACCTTCCTGTTGTCCCTGAAATAACATTAAGAGGCTGCCTACTCCATCTCTGTGTATGTAAGGCCAGTCTTGCTAATAATAGTAAGACTATTATTACTTCCAACAAATTAATAATACAGCATCTGGTTCAAAAGGAAGTGCTCCCATCAGTTAACCGGGGCGGGGCAAAACATGTCTGCTGTGATACATCTGAAGCAGTTCTGGGGATGAAGGTAGAATGACATGGAGGGTTACTTATTTTCTGGAACTGCCTCTAAAGTAGTCATCTCACTTGGCATCGCCCATTTAATGGAAACTAAGCACCTGAAAGAATCAAAAGTGAAAGTTTCTATAAGCATTCAGATGTAAAAGTTGTTGGGTCTTCTACCAGTCCAAATGGGCCATTCAGAAGTAGTCTTTTTCAGTTTACAAAGGGATCCTACTCAATAGTCTCCATTATTTCAAGGCACCTGAAATCTGGGTTTGAAACGTTTCATACATGACCTGCCCAACAGTGAAAAAGCTTTAGCAGGTTACCTATTAGGTCTTCCCTGGTGGCTCAGTCAGTAAAGAGTCTGCCTGCAATGTGGGAGACCCAGGTTCAATCCCTGGGTTGGGAAGATCTCCTGGAAAAGGAAATGGCAACCCACTGGATACCTATTAACAAAATAAAAAGCAAAGCAAAAAATGAACAAAATGTACTTCTACTTCAGAAAAAGTGTTGGGGAACCTACACATGATGAATGTTGAGTTTTTGGTATTGTAGGATATTTACTTTTTTCAATAATTATTTATTTTACTTATTTTTTATTTTATTTTTTGGCGATGTTATGCGATATGTGGGATCTTAGTTCCCTGCCCAAGGATTGAACCTGTGCCTCCTGCAGTAGAAGCACAGAATCTTAACTGTTGGACCACAGGGAAGTTTAGGATATTTACTTTTAAGTGATATTTCATTTTGTCTTTCTTGAATGCTGAAATTGGTGATGACACTCTTTTCTTGTGGGTATTGATGTCTTATGTGGACACATCCTTGGCCAAACTATTGTTCTCTCAGTAATAGTGTGAATAAAGAATAGCGTGCTCTCGAAATTGGAATATCATTTATTTTAAGGCCTATTTACAAGTATGATAAAAAAATTCAGAATGTCTGGGGCTAAAGACTGAATACTTTATCACCCAAAATTCAAATGTTGAAACTTAGTTCTGAATACAATGGTATTAGATCATTCAACAAGCATATTTGATCATGTAACACTGAAGCTGAAAGAATATTTTCTTACAAAAAAAAACTCTATTGAAGTATAGTTGATTTACAATGGTGTATTAATTTTTACTGTATAGCAAAATGATTCACTTATATATATTATTTTCCATTATGGTTTATCACAGGATATTGAATGTAGTTTCCTGTGCTATACAGTAGGACCTTGTTGGTTATCCATCCTATATGTAAAATAGCTTGCATCTGCTAATCCCAAACTCCCAATACTTCTGTCCATCTCACCCACTTCTCCTTGGCAACAGCCAATCTGTTCTCTATGTCTGTGAGTCTGTTTCCGTTTAGTAGATATGATCATTTGTGTCGTGTTTTAGATTCCACATATGGGTGATATCTAATGGTATTTGTCTTTTTCTTTTCTGATTTACTCTGCTTAATATGATAATGTCTAGGTTCATCCATGTTGCTGCAAATGGCATTGTTTCATTCTTTTTAATGGCTGTGGAATATTCCACTGTGTGTGTGTGTGTGTGTGTGTGTGTGTGTGTGTGTGTGTGTGTGTGTGTGTGTATACACCTCATCTTTATTCATTCACCTGTTGAGGGGCTTTTAGGTTGTTTCTGTGTCTTGGCTGTTGTAAATAGTGCTGTGAAACTGAGGAATTTCAATGGGACATTGTTAGCTAGGTTTGTGTTAAAAGAAAGAGATACAGTCAGGAAGCCAATTCTCTATTCCAACTATTTACTATGAAATAGCAGTATTAATAGTAACATCTATTTATTGAACGTTTGTTATGTGCCGGGTACTAGGCTAAGTGATTTACATATATTGTCTTATTGAATCCTTACAATCTTTTAAGTAGGTGTTATTATGTCCATTTCATAGATGAGAAAGCTGAAGACAGAGAGGTCACATGACACAGGGAAGAAGTATGAAGCTGAAACTGGGGCCCAGTACTCTTTACCCCTCACTCATTACACTTCCTCAGGTGAATGTTCAGCAATTGCACAGAAGAAGAACTAGGTTAATGTTGGCAGTGAAGCTGAGCTTCCCTTGATAAACTCAAATTTCTTACCAGGATCTTCTACTTTGAACAGAAATATGCTCATAACCATCCACCTGCAATACAGGAAACTCAGGTTTGATCCCTGGGTCAGGAAGATCCCCTGGAGGAGGGAATGACTACCCACTCTAGTATTCTTGCCTGGAGAATTCCATGAATAAAGGAGCCTGGCAGGCTACAGTCCATAGTGTCGCAGAGTCCGACATGACTGCGCAACTAACACTTTCACTTTTTCCCACAACCATTCTTAGTCTCAAATTGTTCACTCTAAGATTGCAATAGATTTCACAAAAGTCATGTCTCTCAGATGGAATATGTTCATCCTTAACTGCAGAACCTAGCTAAGTTGGAAGTAAGAAGATCTGGTGGGAAAAAGACTGTATTTCCACCCCAGTGAATATAGATGAGGGCTTCATCATCTTTTACTGTAGTTAGGTTTTAACAACTGGAGAGTGTGGAGCAGTTTATAAGGAAATTCTAGTATGAGTCTACTTTTCTGATTTTGGATGAATTCTGCTCTGTGAAATCTGTTTGTCTTAAGTTAAATATGCTAGGAAATGGATGCTTATTACAGAAGTTGATTATTTCCTTTGAGACAGTGGTTCTCAAAATGTGATCCTGGAATGAGGAAGGGCAGCATCATCTGGGAACTTGTTATGTATGCAAATTCTTGGGCTTCAGTCTGAGAATCAAAGACTCTGGGTGTGGAGTCCAGCAGTCTTTTAATAAGCCCTCCAGGTGACTTTTGATGCTCACTATGAGATGGCTGGATGGCATCACCGACTCAATACACATGAGTTTGGGTGAACTCCGTGAGTTGGTGATGGACAGGGAGGCCTGGCGTGCTGTGATTCATGGGGTTGCAAAGAGTCGGACACGACTGAGTGACTGAACTGAACTGAACTGCTTAAGAACCACTGGTGTGAGATATCCTTGGGACAGGGTTTATGTGTTCTCTCCCTAGTCTGCTTATGAGAACAACTATATCGTTTCAGTGAACAAATAGACAATTTGTAGTGTGTAATTAGGAGACACAGCAAACCTCAGTAGAGAAAGAGTCTATTCTTTCAGTTTCACAGCCCTGCTCTAAAGAGACTTATAAATCTTCCTCCCAGGACTGAGAGGGAAGGCAATTATGTCATACACCTCTGATGCATACTAAAATTTGAGAATCATTACTTTAAGATTTTAGCTAATTATTCCAGTAGCTGTGATGATGGTAGATTAGGTTTACAGGTTTGGTACAGTTCTGAAGTTTACACAGAAAGAATTAACTTAAAACAGGAAAAAAATAGGGATTTAGGTTCCTTTGCTTTTTCTATAAAACCATGAATGTTTCTAAAATTATTGTGTAGATAGGGAAAGATACCAATTATATTAGGGGAAGCAAATTTCAGAAAATCTGTATAGTATGGTTACATTAAAAATAAATTCTTCTGTTTGTATGTTTGCATACACATAGGAAAAAGAATTCACAGCAAACCCTTAACAGTGGCCACCTGGGATAGTTAGGTGGAGTGATAGCTGCTTTTAAATTTTACTTTATACACTTCTACTTTTGAATCTGTCACAATATATATATATATTATTTAAAAATATATTTTAAAATGAGCCCATTTTTAATTGAAAAATAATACCCACATGATCATTCAAATAGTACAAAAGTGTAGGCAAGGTTAATAAATGTTCTTAAACTTTTAAAGTTAAATACTTTTGAATGCCAATTTCTTTTACGAGTGACAACAGTTTATACATAGAGAGAGAGAATGCTTCTATACACCACAGTATTTTATGGAAACATTGTATCTTAAGTTAGAATGAATAAAGATCATGTACACAGAAGGGGAAAAAAAAGCAGGGCAAACATTCAACACTCATATCAAGTATGTATAAACCTAAAATATAATAAGTATGAAATAAAAAGAAGTGTTCCTACTGCTTGGGCTGGTTTCTTTTTTCACCAAGCTCAATTGCTATTAAATAAAGCTTGGTGTTTCTGTCCACGTTCAAGGAAACAATCACAGTTCTCAGCTACAGTGCTTCTAGGCACTGAAAAGGTCCAGCATTCTGTATTTTCACAGCATCCTGACATGAATTGGCAGTTTTCTGAAGCTAGTATTCTAACAGTCTTCAAACTAACAATGGTCAACTCTACAAGCTCTGCCTCACTCTCTTACAGGTGTCAAAAGCTAACAACTCTCTTTTCTATCCTTTCTGGAAACAGTTCACATTTTTAGTGCTGCTAATTAGATTTGGAGTGCAACGGCAGTTCTTTGCCTTCCTTTCTTTAATATTCACGGCAACAAAGGTTTTCTGGTTTTCTCCCATTTGTGTTTATTTTCCTCCTAAATGTCTTGCCAATCAGGGAAAAGCTCCTTGTAGAAACCAAGTTACCAAAGTCATTCAATTGACTTCCCCTGCTTCTAGATGAATGGCTTATGTCCATAAAAGAGAGAGTTCATTATCATAATACTTCAGGTTTAATATTTCCCAATCTGCTATAGGCCTTCACTAGCTTTACATTTAATGCAGACTGCTTTTAAATCATGCTTTGAACTTTCCCCTCAAAATGTTTTTAAAGACATTTAAATATGACAGGCCAGATTTATTTAAAGAGTAAAACAGTTCTCTCTTCCATAGCACATGTGCTAAATTTGGAAAAATATGGCGAAGATTAGAAGAGGAAGGATGACATGTCAATTCACAAAGGATATCATATATTTTCCTTACTGGGATAGTAAATATCTATCCTAAATCAACAGCTAGCATAATATACAATGGTAAAACCATAAATATACTTCTTTTAAAATCATAAATAAGATAAAAATAACTGCTATCACCATTATGATTTAAAATTTTAATTTCCTGGCCATTGCAATAAAGCAGGAAACAGAAATAAGAGATGTCAATAATGGAAATAGGAGATACAATTCATATCTGTGAATAAGATTATTTCCTAGCCAAAGAGAATCTAAACAAAATACATTAAAAATGATAGTTTAACAGTTTACCGGTTTTCCTAAACATTTTATTCATGTCCAACTCTTTGTGACCCCATGGAATAGTCCATGGAATTCTCCAGGCCAGAATACTGGAGTGGGTAGCCGTTCCCTTCTCCAGGGGATCTTCCCAACTCAGGGATAGAACCCAAGTCTCCTGCATTGCAGGTGGATTCTTTACCAACTGAGCCACCAGGGAAGCCCAAGAATACTGGAGTGGGTAGCCTATCCCTTCTCCAAGGGATCTTCCTGATCCAGGAATTGAACTGGGGTCTCCTGCATTGCAGGTGGATTCTTTACCAACTGAGCTATCAGGGAAGCCCAAACATTTCATTAACTAGTTATAAAACAATGGAAAGTCCATTTGCTATAACACCAGAACTAGAAAACACCTAGATAGAATCTCAGCAATAACTGTACAGCACTTATATGGAAAAAAATTACAAAATTTAACCAAAAAAACCCACCTGAAAATGGATGAGAATACAGAAATTTTCAAGTTAAGTTCTTCAAATTAATGCATAGATTTGATAAATTTATGATTAAAAATACCAGAGATTATTTTCATATTTTGATGAAGTGACCTCTAAATTCCATCCTAAAGAATATATAGTCAAGAATAACATGTACAGTTTGACCCTTGAACAACACAGGTTTGAACCACAAAAGTTAACTTATAAGTTAATTTTTTTCAATAGTACATACTTCAGTACTACATGATCCATGGTTGGTTGAATATGAGGAGGCCAAACAGTGAATACAGAGGAACCCAGGATATAGAGGGGTGACTATAAATTATCCATGAGTTTTGACTGTGGACAGAATGGGTGTCCCCAATGCCCTCTTGTTCAAGGGTCAGTTGTATAGTCTGAAAAAGAAGTCTAATGAGGACTTGCTCTAACAAATAATAGAACTGATTCAAAAACTACAATAACTAAAACAGTATGGTCCTGGGACATAGATTCAAAACAAAACGAGAAAAACAACAAAAAAATGTAACAGATTATAGGGCCCCAAAAGAGTGAAATAAAGTTCAATATGTTTGTTTCACCACAAGTTCAAAGCAATGTACCATTTTGGACCTGTGTTAGCACAGTGATAAAAGGATTTGTGTTGTGACAGCTATTGCTTTCATGCTGGGCTCCTTTTGAAATGATGGGTTCACTCTGAAATGAACACTGCTAGAAGGTCAGAGTCCTTGACAGCCTGTAAACTCTTAGGGAAAGTTAGTGGGCATAATTTTCATGGTCAAGGATTTCTTCTAATGCTTCCTTCTCCTTCTTTAGTGAACATATATGCAACCAGGGTTGAACTGCTTATTTTGGCAGACAGCCTTAAATATTTAGAAGGTTAGCACTACCTCTTGACTTTTTTTTTTTTTTTGTAAGTTACAGGTTAAAAAAGAAGTATTCACATTCCTATCCTCTGATCTAAGCAATCTTTTAACATGTAACTTTAAGATTCCATTTCCTAGGGCTAGTTACACCAATTAGCACAATGTAGTACCATAGTCATCTTTTGGTAGGCGTCATTTTAAAGATAAAGTACTCATGACACTGTAAATCAGCTACACTTCAATTAAAAAGTAAAGTACACAAATGTATCACAATTCCAGATACCTTGCTTTAATCTGCAATGTGTATAGAACCAAATATATGCCACTGAAAAAAATTGATTAAGAATATATGAAATTATGTCTGTATAAGAAAAGGCAATTATTCTCAACCAACAAGCATTAAATTGAAGAGAAAGCATTTTTAAAAGCCTTGCATTATATATCCTTTTGTAAATCGAAGGTATCAAGAAATATTTGAAGTTGATGCTATCTAAAAGTATATTTGTTTTTTTCAAAAGCATTCTACAGCTACATTCAAGTTTATAACTATGGATGGGTCAGTTCCTTAATTTATGTTGGATAATTTTGTCTGGTTTACCTTATGTAAAGAAAACTGTAAACTTGGCAACAAATGATCTGATTATCAATTATTTAATGGAGAAATATTTATTGACTGCTGCCATTTGCCAGGCTTTATACAAGGTATTACATTTTTACAACAAAATAGACCCATTCTCTGCCCCCATTAAGTTTTCAGTCTATGGAAGACAGAGAGTAGACATTTAAATGGCCATATAGATATATGATTACAAATGTTAATAACTTCTATGACAGAAACAGAGTATACAAAGAGAGAAAATAGCTGAAGTTACATACTTTAATTCTGTTATTTAGTTTGAGCATAAGGGGAGGGCAATATTTAAGCTGATAACTGAAGAATGAGAAGAACCCAGACATGGGTGGGTGGAAGTGCTCTATGAGGCAAGTGCTCTATGAGGCAAGCGCTCTATGAGGAAGTGCTCTATGAGGAAAGAACATCTCTTTGAAGGTGTAAAGCATGCTGAAGTAACTGAAAGGTCAGTGTGGCTGAAGCTTGGAGAGATAACAGGACAGTAGCACAAGATGAGGTGGGAATGGTAGGCAGGGACCAGATTGTGTAGGGCTATAGCAAAAGCTTGTATTTTATTGTAAATGCAAAAGAAAGCATTGAAAGTTTTCAGAGGAGTAATATGACCAGATTTACATTTTAATTTTTAAAATAATTTTATTTTTGACTGTGCTGAGTCTTCATTGCTGTGTGGGCTTTTCTCTAGTTGCAGCAAGCAGGGGCTACTCTCTAGTTGTGGTGCGCAAGTTTCTTACTGCAGTGCTTTTTCCTGTTGCAGAGCATGGTTTCTAAGTGGACTTCAATAGTTGCAGCACATGAGCTCAGTAGTTGTGGTTCCCAGGCTCAAGAACACAGGCTCAATAGTTGCGGTGCACAGGCTTAGTTGCTCCACAGCATACGGTATCTTCTTGGACCAGGGGTCAAATCAGTGTCTCCTGCATTAGCAGGTGGATGCTTTACCACTGAGCCACCAGGGAAGCCCATAGATTTACATTTAAATGATCATTTTGACTTTAGTGTGAACAATGGATGGATTTAGGGAAGAATGGAAGTTGAGAGAAGTTGGCTGATAATTTCTGGCTGAGAGGTGTGCCCAAGTAATCAAATTAATCCTTGAAAGGCCAAAAAAAAAAAAAAAAAAAAAACCCAAACATGTTTTGTTGTACTTGCACTATAGCCATAGTTGTTTTCTTTAAAGGATTTGTGTATATGTTTTTTATAGTATTACATAAGCTAATAAACTGTGACAACATGTTTCTTATTTTTGCTGATGAAATATGTTAAACATAATATTTTACTGAAAGTTGTATTTCTTAACTATATAACTGCTCTTCTGAAGGCTAAGTTCACATACTATTAATATTTTGGTTTTACATATTTGTAAATAAGTTCTTTTTTTTTCTTTATTAACTAATTGACTCTGGATTCAGTTCTGTAGAGCTTATTCAAGGAAAGGTTGAATCAGAGTTTAGAAGCAATTTCTGTGATCCCCAATCATACTAATCAACTCTCTTGGTGGATTTTCTCCACCAGCTTCTTCTTGCAACACAGCCATTTATGTGTTAACAAAACAGTTTGAATGAACAAATGGTTAGGTGACTTCTTACAATTTCAGCAGAATGAAAAAAGTGGTCATGGAGAAACATTAGTTTTGTTAGAAAGTGTGATACTTAATGAGTATGCAAAGAATTTTTGGCATCATAAAACTGTGGTTACAGTTTCTGGAAAATTGTCCCCTGGTGACATGGAGAAACCAGGTAACCTGAAATGTCCTGACCATCCACTGTGCCAAGGGCATCCCAGTGATCTCTACTCTGCAAATGAGTTGAAGACAAATGGAACTTGGTGAGTATTCCTGAAAAGAGCACAGAGCTTCACCAAAGAAAGAAAAAAGAGGGCAAATAGTCTCCAATAATTTGAAGGAGGCACCACAACAACATCATTAAGAGAGGAAGTCAAATGGTTGATGACCGTCTTAAATGAAGTGAACGATGAGAGAAATGAGTCAGAAAACTATAGTCAGAAAGATCTCTACAGAAATCTATGAAAAAGGTCACTGAAAGATCAGTGATTGACCACGTGCAGCTGAAGAAATCTTTGAGATCTAATATGAATTTACTTTCCTTTGAAGAGCACCAAGAACTAAGTAAGGCCTGAGTGAGGTAGGTCTCAAGAGAGTTCAGACATCTGCCAAGTGGAAGTCTAGCATGAGCAAGACTAGATTTGAAGAACCACTGTACAGAAAGGAATGGGGTATAAGTTCTAAGAGAAACCAAGAATCCTACTCATCTGACAGTGGTGTCAACTCTACTCCAGATTAAAAGTCTGAATAGGTTATTCCAGCAGACTTTTTTTCTCAGTGTGAGTGAAGGAAAGTGAGATTTTATTTTTTTGTCATTGCACTAGCTGAACTAAGCTGAAGTGGACTTAAGTCACAATAACAAGTTTGCTCTGAGATATAATTTCTTACTCTATTTTCCTTCAGTTTTCCCTATAAAGGCTCCGGTTACAGTGAGTCAACTTTATCTTGACTGAATCAAAGTGAAAGAATTTTCCAGACATCAGGAGGGTAGATCGGAAGAGAACTCATCACCCACCATGGCCCATACAAGTAGCAGTAGCCACCCAGAATGAAGTAGTGGAGCTGGGATAGATGGAGATCATAGAACTAACAAAAGCTCTCTGACAACTCTGGGATCATTTTGTCATCTTGGTTCAAATGCAAACAGACCTAAAGCAGAAAATCAAGGCTGCTTCAAAAAAATGAAAGAAAAGAACCTAGAGCAGAAGGGACACAAACTTCCCTTGGGCTGCTTAGAAACAGATCTCAAGAAAAGATAGGTTAGCTTCCAGAAAAAAGGAATTCCTGTGGCTGTGAAACTTCAGACCACAGGCCAAACAAGTGTCATTCAGAAGGAACGCATGAGAGTAGAGGCAAAGGCAGTCAGTCAAATTGATTCTGTGACTTAAGAGACGGTTATTATATGATCATGGCAAGGGAAAAAAAAATCTCTCTGGATTTGATCTATTGTCACCTTTTCTGAACAGAGTCTGAAATAAAACAATGAGATTGTTTTGGTCATTAAGATGCCCTAAGGCAACCCTATTCAATTCTTTTTTTCTCTTGAAACAAAGGTACTTAAATTTAAGACTCTGGGGTTTGCTGTAAATAAAACCTATAAATTTCACAGTCACACTTATATTTTTACATGGTTCAGAGCTTAGTATGACCAAATATGCAACAAATATTTTGATAAAATTTTTCCTATGAAGACAAATTTCTAAAAAACATCTATTTCATACACATCCCCAAAAAGCAATGTTTCAGTTTTCACATCATGGATAATTTCTAAAAATGGCATAGAATGTCAACTTACATGCTAATCAGAAAAAAAGCAAAAACTTTTTTTTTTTTTTTTTGAAAACTTGCTTTGGGTCAGGTAGCCAATTTAGCCAGGATTTAAAAACAAATACTGTAGCTAATGCCTTATACTTAACACTCACTATAGTTGGCTTCTATCACTGTGAACACATCTTTTGAATAAATATCACCATGCTTAATATCTTGTAATAACCTATAATGAAAAAATGTCTTAAAAAGAATACACACACGCATATGCACAAACACACATATGTGCTGTGCTCAGTCATTCAGTCATTTCTGACTCTTTGTGACCCAATGAACTGTAGCCCACCAGGATCTTATGTCCATGGGATTTCCCAGGCACGAATACTGGAGTGGGTTGCCATTTCCTTCTGCAATATATATGGGTTGTGTTTAGTCGCTCTATTGTGTCTGACTCTTTGCAGTCCCATGGACTGCAGCCTGCCAGGCTCCTCTGCCCCTGGGGATTCTCCAGGCAAGAATACTGGAGTGGGTTGAAATGCTTTCCTCCAGCAGATCTTCCCAACCCATGGATGGAACACAGGTATGCATGCATGCTAAGTCACTTCAGTTGCGTCCAACTCTGGGCAACCGTAGGGACAGCAGCCCTCCAGGCCCCTCTGTCCACAGGATTCTCCAAGCAAGAATATTGGAGTGGGTTGCCATTTCCTTCTCCCAAATGGAACCCAGGTCTCTGCATTACAGGCGGATTCTTCCACCATCTGAGCCACCAGGGAAGCCCAAGAATACTGGAGTGGGTAACTTATCCCTTCTCCAGGGGATCTTCCTGACCCAGGAATTGAACCGGGGTCTCCTGCATTGCAGGTGGATTCTTTAGCAGTTGAGCTACCAGGGAAGCCCCAATATATATACATGCTGTGCTGTGCTATACTTAGTTGCTTAGTCGTGTCCGACTCTTTGCGACCCCATGGGCTGTAGCCCGCCAGGCTCCTCTGTCCATGGGGATGCTCCAGGCAAAAATATTGGAGTGGATTACCATGCCCTTCTCCAGGGGATCTTCCCAACACAAGGATCCAACCCAGGTCTCCCACATTGCAGGTGAATTCTTTACCATCTGAGCCACCAGGGAAGCCCATATATACATATATATGTGTGTGTGTGTGTGTGTGTGTGTGTGTGTATCTGAATCACCCTGCTGTACACACATCATTGTAAATTAACTACACTGCAATTTAAAAAGAAATAAACATCACTTACATTTCTTTATAATCTATATTCTTAAATATTTCATTATAGTAAAATGTTTCTGATTTGCTAAAGCTCCTCAGTGAATAGAAATAGCAATGCCAAGTGCTCATTCAAGGAAACTGACAGGCCCACACGAGGCAGCTGATGTATTGCTGGGAATTTTGCATAGGCTTGGAAGTCAGGATACTTGGGGGAAATCTGGATTAATGCTAACTCACTATAGGAGATCTTAGGCAATATAATTTGGGGCTTGGAGATGTCATTATCCAAGGGTAGGGTGAAGAGTCCTGGAATCCCTTAAGGATGTCACAATGATGACTGCAGTGGTTATTGGGAACCAGAGGGGAGTTCTAAACCACCCCCAAAATCAAAAGAGGTCTTTTTGATTTGTTTAACATGTTGAACTTCTGTGTAAGTTCAGTTTGAAGACTACCATGGTCAAAAGAAAAAGAAACCACTGGGTAAAGTACCCCTTTAGGATTTACCATTTTGTTGATACTCTAATACAACTGGATTTCATGTCTTTCTTTTGAATTGCAGTCATTGACTATCGAGACCACTGATTTCCCTGTGCCCTGTCATGTCCGACTCTTTGTGACCTCAACGACTATGGCCTGCCAGGCTCCTCTGTCCATGGGGATTTTCTGGGCAAGGATACTGGAGCGGGTTGCCATTTCCTCCTCCAGGGGATCTTCCCCACTCAGGGATTAAATGCGCCTCTCTTGTGTCTCCTGAATTTTAGGAGGACTCTTTACTACTGAGCAACCTGGGGGCCCCTGCTCTCCCTGAGGTAAGTGAAATATTTTCATCATTTGAATCAGGAACGTGTTAGCCATCTGCAGGACTGAGCAGTGCAGGTGCATCTTGCTTGTTCACCATGCATTGATTTAACTGCTACCATCTTCACCATCATCTTTCCTTCTCCTTTCCTGTCACTCTGAGTGGCATGCCAGCTGACAGTGTTATGAACAGGAAGATTTGGGCAGAGTGACTGTCAGAAATATTTTTACCGTGTGAAAGGACATTTCTGGAATGTTATGGCATCATTGCCTCCTGCCCCTAGAGAATGTGGCATGGGCTTTTGGGCTCTTGCCACTGTACCCAGCATACCAAAGTGAGTTCCTGGCCTCATTATATGTTGCAAAATATTTAAATAATATCCCTACCTTATATATCCAACTGTTTTGATATTCATGTTCTTACTTATGCCCTAAGTTAGATTTTATACTTTGACTTGGATACAATTTAGCCAAAGTCCTTAGGACACTTTGGTAAATGCTATTACCAGAATTAGAACATGTCCCCTGAGTTGCAGTGAGATTTGTGCTAAAGTTCACAATGTGAATTTGATAGCTCTAAACATGAGATATGTACTTGCTGCATTTACTGAAATCCCTCAGTCCCCTATCACTTTCCTTAGATTTCAAAGTTATGGAATTGTCCAGTATGTTTGCTCAGAATGACCTGATGTGACTCAAGTGTTATTCTGGGCATGATGCTATGGCTAGTTACCTTGGTGTACAATGTTTTAATGTGATTTGGGTTACTGATATAAATGAGTTGATTGCATATAATTTCTTGGTATCTTCTATTATGATAACATTATATTTCTTTTCAGACATTTTATTGTCTCAGCCTACAATATAGCATCTTGACATAGGCAATTTTAAGTGGACTTGATCATCTTTCAGTGCTTTAATCTTAAACACATGAGATTTGAAATTTGGATTGTGTATTAGTGGCAAATTCATTAACCTCTAACATCTCTTGGATCATGTTTATAATTATTTCAAAGCTCCCTTTACCCCAAGCCAGAACAACCATGTGATAATCTGAAAAATAATTCTACTTTTTTGATCTATTTATTATTTTGGAGGGCAATTTATGGCTCATCATGACTATGTCAGAAACTAGGACCCAGAAAATACATTGACATCATCTCAGACACAGATTTCCAGCTAGTTTTACAGATAGGTTAATCAGGTAGTTGTGTATGTTGTGAGATTTGAGGACCCTACCTTTAAAAAATACTCCTCTTGATAGATTATTTGAAATTAGATGGTCTTTGGACTCTAAAAGTAGTCTATTGAAATGTAAATACCTCTGGCTGCATAGCCTGTGAATCTATTATCTGTCGTTAACAACTTAGCACAGATTTATTTAGATTTTGGTAATTAGCTGAAAGGGACCAGCAAGACCAAGATTTGATATTGGTAAAGGATTGGCAGGTCAACAAGATGCGACCTTGGTTTAAGTGGGAGGCAAGTCTGCTTAAAGTAATGGTTTTAACTAGACAAGGGAAGCATGGTGGCATAAGGCATCTGACAGGCAGAAAAGAGAAATAGCAGAATGCTTATGCCAAATTTAGTTGATTTCCCATTTTCCTGAAAGCCAACCTTTACCTGTGAGTTCTAGATTAGGTTAGACTGCTTGGTTGCCACTCTGCCATCCATCTACCAGCGTAACTTTCAAGACTGCATTGGATAGGATATTCTCTATGTGGGTGGCAAAAATGCAATTCTGTAGCATCTTCCTCCTTTTACAACTTCCTTAGGTATCTTCTTGCCATTTTGGGAGAAGCTTTCCTTAAAAAACTTACTGTTGATGCTTTACCCTTTAACCGAGGCAACCCTGTTCAAATTTTCTCACCAAATGCTCTCTTTAAAATAGTTTTTACCTGTTGACTCACAGATTTAGGGAACGAACTTATGGTTGCCAGTGGGGAAGGATAGGGGGAAGGACAGTTAGGGAGTTTGGGATGGACATGTACACATTGCTATATTTCAAATGAAGTGAAGAGAAAGTCTCTAAGTCCTGTCCAACCCTTTGGAACCCCATGGACTATAGAGTCCATGGAATTCTCCAGGCCAGACTACTGGAGTGGGTAGCCTTTCCCTTCTCCAGGGGATCTTCCCAACCCAGTGATTGAACCCAGGTCTCCTGCATTGCAGGCAGATTCTTTACTAGCTGAGCCACAAGGGAAGCCCAAGAATATTGGAGTAGTTAGCCTATCCCTTTTCCAGCAGATCTTCTCCCAAGAATCAAACTGGTGTCTCCGGCATTGCAGGCGAATTCTTTACCAACTGAGGTCTCAGGGAGGCCAAATATTTAAAATGGATAACCAATAAGGACCTACTGTATAACACAGGGAACTCTGCTCAATGTTACGTGGTAGCTTGGATGGGAGAGGGGCTTGGGGAAGAATGAGTGAGCGGTAGTCACTCTATGGCTAAGTCCCTTTGCTGTCCACCGGAAACTATCACAACATTCTTAACCAGCTATTTGTTGTTGTTCAGTCACCAAGTTTGACTCTTCACGACCCCATGGACTGCAGCACGCCAGGCTTCCCTGTCCCACTATAAAATGAAAAGTTAACAAAAATAGTTTTTACCTGTTAAATCACTGGTGGGGGGTGGGGTTGGGGAGCATTGTACAAGTTCTACAGATTCTTGGGGGAAAGCCCTGAAAATCCTTCTCAATACTATTTCCTGCACATTCTCCTTCTTTTTTTGGTTTACTCCTTTATTTTAATTGAACACAACCTCCAAAAACTTTCTTGGCAAGATTATTTGAGAGAGAAATTGTTCATTAAGAACTTTCATGTCTGAAAATTCCTTAATTCTACCATTAAGTGTGGCAAGGTATTCAGTTCCAGGTTGCAAATAATTTTCTCACCAACTTTTGATAACATTGATTTATTGCCTTACAGATTGCAGTACTGCTCTTGAGTTAACATTACTACTTTCATTCCATGGTGTTCTGAAATTTCACTATGATGCACCCTTGTGTGATCTATTTTTATTCATTATATTAGGTACTTGATGGGCCCTTTCAGTCATGAAACTTAGATGATTCATTTTTCAAAAAGCTTCTATGATTTCTTTAGTTCAGTTCAGTTGAGTCACTCAGTCATGTCTGACTCTTTGCGACCCCATGGACTGCAGCACACCAGGCCTCCCTGTCCATCACCAACTCCCGGAGTTTACTCAAACTCATGTCTGTTGATTTGGTGATGCCATCCAACCATCTCATCCTCTGCTGTCCCCTTCTCCTCCCACCTTCAATCTTTCCCAGTATCAGGGTCTTTTCAAATGAGTCAGCTCTTCGCATCAGGTGGCCAAAGTATTGGAGTTTCAGCTTCAACATCAATCCTTCCAATCAACACTCAGGACTGATCTCCTTATGATTTCCTAGGTAATTTCATTTTTCATTTCTCTGTTCTTTCTGTAAATGTTATTATCCATATGTTGGACAACCTACATTGATCCCCAAATCATTTCTTCTCCCTATTTTCTTAATCCCTAACTTCCAGGAGATTTCTTCCAATTTATATTTCAACACATATATTTTACCTTATTTTTAATTTCCAAAACATTTTCATTGTTCTCTGAATGTTCTTTTTTAAATAGTGAATTTTTAATGAATGCTGTGTATTCTCATCTCTCTGAAAGATAAGTATTTAAAATTTTTTCTTCCATTCCCTGTTCCCTGTTTTGTTTTCCTACAAGGTCACATTTTTGATGCATTGTTTCTCTCTCTCTGAAAGTCTTGTTCTTGATGGCTTATTTACATACAATAGCAAGAGACTAAGAAGCTGATTGGAAATTCTTTGTATATGAATAGTCATTGTTACGTGGTACATTTCTCTTTATGTTGAGAAGGCTACAATTAAGCTTTTTCACTAGAGTTCTCCAAAATGTCAGTAGTTTTAGGTGTTTTATATTGGATGATTTAGTTTCTACAGAGAGGAATATTCCAATTTCCTATTAGGTGTTATAAGCCTGGCCGTTGCTGTTATGGGATATACAAAAGGAGTGGATGGAGACTGGAGGTTGTACTATTTAATATGTAGACTTTAGATCCTTGCTTTCAGCATGACAACTCATTCAAATTTTTAGCCATATAAACGTTTCTAGCAAGAAAAATACCTCCAGTCTTCTGCATACATTGTCAAAGGAAATTACTTCATGGAATGTATGAGTGAACTTAGGAGGAGGGGCTCTGTACTCCTTATACCAAGTGCCAAACTATCTTTCTTTATTCAGCCCTACCAACATCTCTGCCTCTAGAGGTCCTTGGTACCTCCAAATTCTTAAAACTTTCTGAGCATGAATTGCCGTGTTTTGTTTTGCTTTTTGGCTTCTCCCCAGTTTCGGGCTTAGGTTTCAATATTATCTACTCTGCTAAGTCAGTTACCACCTGTCGATCTGCTTTCCAGCTTACAAAACTTGTGTTGACATTTCTCTTCTGTGGTTATCTCCTCTTGTGTTCCTTTTGTCCTTTTGGGTTTCATGACTTTAAAAATTCTTTGCTGTCATTTTAGTGAGGTTTCAAAAATGAGTGAAGATAAATGTATTCATTGAATCTGTCATGCTTAGCTGGAATTCCCCTTATTCACTTTTAATAGCTGTATGGTATTCTGTGACATGGATGGACCAAAGAGTAACAGAAAAAATACTGAATATCTGATAGAACATGTTGTTCAGTAAGTTGTATCTGACTCTTTGCACTCCCATGAACTGCAGCACACCAGGCTTCCCTGTCCTTCACTATCTTGCAGGGTTTGCTCAAACTCACGTCCATTGAGTTGGTGATGCCATCCAACCATCTCATCATCTGTCACCCCCTTCTCCTCCTGCTTTAAATCTTTCCCAGCATCAGAGTCTTTTCCAATGAACCAGCTTTTCGCATCAGGTGGCCAAAGTATCTGAGCTTCAGCATCAGTCCTTCCAATAAATATTCAGGGTTGATTTCCTTTAGGATTGACTGGTTTGATCTCCTTGCTGTTCAAGGGACTCTCGAGTTTTCTCCAGTACCACATGAGATAAAACCAGTCAGAATAGGCATCAGTCATAGTGTTAAAGCATGGCACTAAAGTTCCCTGCTTTGCAAGTTTTACTCTTTTAGTTGTTAGATTGTTTGGAACTTCAAGGTACCTGGGGGAAAGGACCAAGATGGACAGAGTGCTGGAGAGGTGTACTTTGGTATGGGAGTCAAGGTAGACACTTTTAACAAGGTGTTCTGGATATATTTTACCAAGCATTATACCTGCATTTGTGCATGCTGGCTAAATATCAACCATAAATGTGCCATTAACTATTTAATCAATCCTTTATTGATGGACAATTAGATTATTCCTCGTTTTTGTTGAATTTTATGGCAATGTATACATAACAACCTTGGACATACATCTTTCTGCATCTTTGAGAATATTTCTGTAGCACTGCTTTCTGTAGTAGTAGATTTCTTTCACCCACTATCTTGAAAAACCTTGAAAACAAATAATAGAAATTAAACAGTTCCTGATATTTTAAAGATAAACTCTAATTTTAAAGTTAACTTAACCTATTCATTTTAAAAAGTAAGTTCTTTTTTAAATTGGAATGCATTTTTAATGTTAACTAATATGTGTCCTACAAACAGATTACACCCTCTTTTTTATCTCCCTGTGCTATACAGTAGGTTCTCATTAGTTATTTGTTTTATACATAGTAGTATACATATGTCAGTCCCAATCTCCCAATTCATCCCATCCCTGCTTCCCATCTTGGGATCCATACGTTTGTTCCCTATGTCTGTGTTTCTATTTCTCCTTTGCAAATAGGTTCGTCTATATAGTGTCAGACTTTATTTTTTGGGGCTCCAAAATCACTGCAGATGGTGACTGCAGCCATGAAATTAAAAGACGCTTAATCCTTGGGAGAAAAGTTATGATCAACCTCGATAGCATATTCAAAAGCAGAGACTTGACTTTGCCGACTAAGGTCTGTCTAGTTAAGGCTATGGTTTTTCCAGTAGTCATGTATGGATGTGAGAGTTGGACTGTGAAGAAGGCTGAGCACCGAAGAATTGATGCTTTTGAACTGTGGTTTTGGAGAAGACTCTTGAGAGTCCCTTGGACTGCAAGGAGATCCAACCAGTCCCTTCTGAAGGAGATCAGCCCTGGGATTTCTTTGGAAGGAATGATGCTGAAGCTGAAGCTCCAGTACTTTGGCCACCTCACGTGAAGGGTTGACTCAATGGAAAAGAGTCTGATGCTGAGAGGGATTGGGGGCAGGAGGAGAAGGGGACTACAGAGGATGAGATGGCTGGATGGCATCACTGACTTGATGGACGTGAGTCTGAGTGAACTCCAGGAGTTGGTGATGGACAGGGAGGCCTGGTGTGCTGCGATTCATGGGGTCGCAGAGAGTCGGACACGACTGAGCGACTGAACTGAACTGAACTGACACTATTTTTCTAGATATCACATACATGTGTAAATAAATGGTATTTCACTGTATATGACAGTCTCTAGGTCCCACTGCACTTCTATAAATGACCCAATATTGTTCCTTTTATGGCTGAGTAATATTCCATTTTATATATATATATATATATATATATATATATATATATATATATACCACATCATTTTTTATCCATTTCTCTGTTGATCTACATTTAGGTTGCTTCTGTATCCTGGTTATTGTAAATAGTGCTGCTGTGAGCATTGGTGTGCACGTCTTTTTGAATTATGATTTTCTCTGTGTATATGTCCAGTAGTAGGATTACTAGGTCACATGGTAGTTCTAGTTTTAGTTTTTTATGGAATTTCCATAGTGACTGTATCAATTTATATCCCCACCAACAATATAAGAGGTGGGAATATAAATATTCCCTTTTCTCCACACCCTCTTCAACATTTATTGTTTATTGGCCTTTTGATGTGACCATTCTGACTCTGACTGGTGTGAGGTATACCTCTTTGTAGTTTTGACTTGCATTCTCTAATAATTAGTGATGTTGAGCATCTCTCCATGTGCCTATTGACTATTTGTATGTCTTCTTTTGAGAAAAGTCTATTTAGATCTTCTGCCCACTTTTTGATTGGATTTTTTCATATTGCACTGTGTGAGCTGTTTGTATATAAGATTTGCCAAAAAAAATCACTTTGATTTTTAAGTAAAAATAAAACAAACATAATTCATTTTCACCAATAACTTTATTGAACAACATTTCACCATTTTGTTCCACTACCATCTGCTATTTTTCAGGCAACTTCATAATTCCATCTTCCCAAAACTTTTTTTTTATCTTTTTGAGCAAAAAACTGTTCTAGGTGCCTTTTACAGTCTTCCAAGGAATTGAAACTTTTTTCCATCAAGAGAATTTTGTAAGACTGAAATAAATGGAAATCCAAAGGTGCAATGTCTGGTGAATACAGTGGATGAATCAGAACTTCCCAGCCAAGCTGTAACAGTTTTTGCCTGGTCACCAAAGAAACATGTGGTCTTGCATTATTCTGATGGAAGATTATGCATTTTCTGTTGAACTAATTCCAGATGCTTATTGTCAAGTGATGTTTTCAATTGGTCTACCTGGGTACAGTACCTTTTGGAATGAATCATTTGGCTTTCCAGAAGAAGCTCATACTAGAGGACTCCCTTCTACCCCACCATATACACAACATCATTCACAGGATAATAAGAGAGTGCTGTGAACAATAAGAGAGTGCTATCAGGTGCTTACTCATAAATTTGACAAGTTAGAAAATAGATTCATTCCTTGAAAACCACAAGCTAGAAATCCCAACCTAGATAAAATAAATTGCCCTAAACCTTTAAAGATAGTTCATTCATGAAAGAAGAGAATAGAAAACAAAATCCTCTAGATGCTTTTACTGGAGAATTTTATTAAATATTTAAAGAAATAAGACCAATTCTACATCATCCTTTCCAGAAAGCAGAGGACAGAACACATACCATTCATACTATGAGGCTAGTATTTCCCTGATACCAAACTTGACAAAGACATTACAAGTAAAGAAAATCAGAGACCAATATCCCAATGAATATAGATGCAAAAGTCCTCAACAAAATACTAGCAACTAAATCCAACAACATATAAAAAAGACTATACACCATGACCAAATGAATATCATCCCAAGAATGTAAGTTTGTTCAATATATGAAAACAATCAATATAATGAACTATATTAATAGAATAAAGGATAAAAACAACATGATCATCTCAAAAGATAAAAGAAAAGCTTTGGATAAAATTCACACCTATTCATGATAAAAGCTTTCAGAAAAATAGAAACAAAGAGGCACTTTCTCAGCTTTATGAAGAGCATCTGCAAAAATCCTACAGCTAACATTATACTTAATGGTGAAGGACTGAATGCTTGTATTCTAAGATTAGAAACAAATCTAGAATGGTCACTCTCACCATGCTTATTCAACATTGTTCTGGAAATTATAGCCAGTATAATAAGTTATATTGCAAGGAAATAAAAATCATATAGACAAGAAATAAATAAAACTTTCCCTAGTCGAAGATGACATTTGTCTATGTTGACACAGATGTATAGAACAGTGTTTTGGACTCTGTGGGAGAGGAAGACGGTGGGATGATTTGGGAGAATGGCATTGAAACATGTATAATATCATATAAGAAACGAATTGCCAGTCCAGGTTTGATGCAGGATACAGGATACTTGGGGCTGGTGCACTGGGATGACCCAGAGGGGTGGTACGGGGAGGGAGGTGGGACGGGGGTTCAGGATAGGGAACACGTGTACACCCATGGCAGATTCATATTGATGTATGGCAAAACCAATACAATATTATAAAGTAATTAGACTCCAATTAAAATAAATAAATTAAAAAAAAGAAAATTTCAGGGAATCCAAAAACCTAGAATTAATAAATGTGGTCAGCAAAGTCTCAGGACACAAGAAATTAATTTGTGTTCCTATATACTAGCAACAAACACAAGGAAACCAAATTAAAAATCTAACTTTTACAGTTGCTCAAAAAAATGAAGTACTTAGATGGAAATTTAACAAAACATATATAGCACTTATATGTTGAAAGTGAAAGTGAAGTCGTTCAGTCGTGTCTAACTCTTTGCAACCACATAGACTGTAGCCTATCCGGCTCCTCTGTCCATGGGATTTTCCAGGCAATAGTACTGGAGTGAATTGCCATTTCCTTCTCCAGGGGATCTTCCCCATATGTTGAACACCCCCCCTCCCCCCCCAAAAAAAAACCCACAGTGAAAGAAATAAGAGATCTAAATAAATAGAGAGACATACCTTTTTCATGGATTGAAAGACAATATATAAAGCTGTCAGTTCTTTCCAAATTAATATTCAAGTTGAACTTAATTCTTTTCAAAATTCCAGTCATATTTTTTTTTACAGATATAGACATGATTATTTAAACATATATATGGGAAAGGAAAAGAACTAGATTAACTAAAACAATTTTGAAAAGAAAATAAAGTGAGAAAAATCAGTCTACCCAATTTTTTTGCCACTTTATTTTTTTGACTGAAGTATATTTAATTGACAGAATTTTGTGGTTTTCTGTCATACATCAAGAATCAGCTGTAGTAGTCTACCCAATTTTAAGACATTGCATAGCTATCATAGTTAAAGTTAGGTAGTATTGGTTGAGGGATGGATGCATAGATCAATGGGACAGAATAGACAACCAAGAGATAGACCCACATAAATATGCTCAACTGATGTTTGACAGAGATCCAAAACCAATTAAATGGAGAAAAGGTATCCTTTTCAACAAATGATACTGGAACACTTGAACATTCATAGGAAACAACACAACACGACACAACAAACAAACAAAAAACCCTTAACCTAAGTCTAACATCTTATTAAACATTTAACTCAAAAGAGATCATGGACTTAAATGTAAAATGTAAACTTTAAAACTTTTAGAAAAAAATAAAAGAAAAAATTTTGTATCTGGGGATAGACAGACTTCTTAAAATTGACACTAAAAGCACAATCCATAAAATAAAATATTGATAAATTGGAAAATATTGATAAATTGATCAAAATTTAAAACTTTTGTTTTGGAAAAGACCCTGTTAAGAGTATGAAAAGGAAAACTATAGACACTGCAGCAATATGTGTAGACCACATATTTGCAAAGGACTAATATAAACAATCTCCTCCATGGATCACACACTCGTCATTGTGAAGGGCCTTGTGTAACTCAGTGAAACTATGAACTATACTATGCAGAGCCACCCAAGACAGACAGGTCATAGTGGAGAGTTCTGACAAAACATGGTACACTACAGGAGGAAATGGCAACCCACTCCAGTATTCTTGCCTTGAGAACACCATGAAGAGTATAAAAAGCAAAAGGATATGACACCAGGATCTGAGGCCTCCAAATCGGAAGGTATCCAATATGCTACTCGGGAAGAGCAGAGGGCAATTTCTAATAAATAGCTCCAGAAAGAATGAAGCTTTGCTAAAGCAGAAACAATTCTCAGCTGTGGATGTATCTCATGGTGAAAGTAAGGATTGATGCTGTAGAGAAGAACATAGCATAGGAACCTGGGATATTAGGTTCATGAATTAAGAAAAATTGGACGTGATCAAGCAGGAGATGGCAAGACTGAACATCAACATCTTAGGAATCAATGAGCTAAAATGTACAGGAATGGGTGAATTTAATTCAGATAACCACTATATCTACTACTGTGGACAGGAATCCCTTAGAAAAAAATGGAATAGCCCTCATAGTCAACAAAAAGGGTTCAAAATGCAATACTTGTGTGCAACCTCAAAAATGACAAAATGATCTTGGTTCAATGACAAAATGATCTTGGTTCATTTCCAAGGCAAACCATTCAACATCACAATAGTCCAAGTCTATGCCTCAATCACTGATACCAAAGAACCTGAAGTTGACCAGTTCCATGAAGACCTCCAACACCTCCTAGAACTAACACCAAAAGATGTCTTTTTCATCATAGGGGATTGGAATGCAAAAGTAGGAATTCAAGAAATACCTGGAATAAGCAGATTTGGCCTCATAGGACAAAATGAAACAGGGCAAAGGCTAACAGAGTTTTGTCAAAAGAACATGCTGGTCATAGCAAATGCTCTTCTCCAACAACCCAAGAGACGACTCTACATGTGGACATCACCAGATGGTCAATAGCAAAATCAGATTGATTATGTTCTTTGAAGCTGAAGATGGAGAAACTGTATACAGTCAGCAAAAACAAGATTTGGAGCTGACTGTGGCTCAGATCATGAGCTCCTTATTGCAAAATTCAGACTTAAGTTGAAGAAAGAAGGGAGAACTACTAGGACATTCAGGTATGAGCTAAATAAAATTCCTTATGATTATGCAGTGAAGGTTATGAATAGGTACAGGGGATTAGATCTGGTAGACAGAGTGCCTGAAGAACTATGGATAGAGGTTTGTAACATTGTATAGGAGGCAGTGACCAAAGCCATCCCCAAGAAAAAGAAATGCAAGAAGGCAAAGTGGTTGTCTGAAGAGGCTTTACAAATAGCTGAGGGAGGGAGAGGGTGGGATGAATTAGGAGAATGGCATTGAAACATGTATACTATCATGTAAGAAATGAATCGCTAGTCTAGGTTCGATACAGGATACAGGATGCTTGGGGCTGGTGCACTGGGATGATCCAGAGAGATGATATGGGGAGGGAAGTGGGAAGGGGGTTCAGGGTTGGGAACTCATGTACTCCTGTGGTGGATTCATGTCAATGTATGGCAAAACCAATACAATATTGTAAAGTAAAAAAAAAAAAATAATAATAAGAAATAAAATTTAAAGAAAAAAAGAAGAGAAGCTAACAGCAAGGGGGAAGGGGAAAAGATATATCCAGCTGAATGCAGAATCACAGAGTATAGCAAGGAGAGATAAGAAGGCCTTCTTAAATGAACAATGCAAAGAAATATCTTCAAGGGTTTAGATTAAAACAATAAAATGTGAAAGACTAGAAATCTCTTCAAGAAAATTGGAGATATCAAGGGAACATTTCATGCAAGGATGGGCATGATAAAGAATAGAAACAGTAAGGACTTAATAGATGCAGATAAGATTAAGAAAAGGTGGCAAGAATACATAGAAGAATACAAAATGCAAAAATACAAAAAGGTCTTAATAATCCAGATAACCATGATGGTTTTGTTATTCACCTAGAGCTTTATATCCTGGAGTATGAAGTCAAGTGAGCCTTAGGAACTTAGAAAGTATTACTATGAACAAAATTAGTGAAGGTAATGGAATTCTAGCTGAGCTATTTCAAATCCTAAAAGGATGCTTTTAAAGTGCTGCACATAATATGTCAGCAAATTTGGAAAACTCAGCAGTGGGCATTGGATAGGAAAAAGTCAGTTTTCATTGCAATATCAAAAAGGGCAATGCTAAAGAATGTTCAAAGTGCCACACAATTGCGTTCATTTCTCATGCTAGTAAGTTAATGTTCAAAATCCTTTAAGCTAGACTTTAGCAGTACGTGAACTGAGAAATTCCAGATGTACAAGCTGGGTTTAGAAAAGGCAGAGGAACCACAGATCAAATTGCCAAAATTCGTTGGATCATAGAGAAAGCAGGGGATTCCAGAAAAACATCTACTTTTATTTCATTGACTATGCTAAAGCCTTTGACTGTGTGGATCCCAACAAACTGGAAAATTCTTAAAGAGGTGGGAATATGAGACCATCTTACCTGCCTCCTGAGAAACTTGTATGCAGGTTAAGAAGCAACAGTTAGAACCGGACATGGAACAACAGACTGGTTCAAAATTGGGAAAGGAGTACGTCAAGTTGGTATACTGTCACTCTGCTTGTTTAACTTCTATGCAGAGTTCATGCAAAATAGCAGGCAGGATGAATCACAAGTTGGAATAAAGATTGCTGGAGAGATATCAACAACTTCAGATATGCAGATGATACGACCCTAACAGCAGAAAGCGAAGAGGAACTAAAGAGCCTCTTGATGAAGGTGAAAGAGAACAGTGAAAAAGCTGGCTTAAAACTCACCATTCAAGAAACCCATCACTTCATAGCAAATAGATGAAAAAAATAATGAAAACAATGACAGACTTTATTTTCTTGGGCTCCAAAATCACTGCAGATGGTGACTGCAGCCATGAAATTAAAAGACGCTTGCTCTTTGGAACAAAAGTTATGACAAACTCAGCACATTAAAAAGCAAAGACATCACTTTGCTGGTAAAGGTCCGTCTAGTCAAAGCTATGGTTTTCCCAGTAGTCATGTATCGATGTGAGAGTTGAACCTTAGAGAAGGCTGAGTGCTGAAGAACTGATGCTTTCTAATCATGGTGCTGAAGAAGGCTCTTGAGAGTCCCTTGGACAGCAAGGAGATCAAACCAGTCAATCCTAAAGGAAATCAATCCTGAATATTCATTTGGAAGGACTGATGCTGAAGCTGAAGCTCCAATACTTTGACCACCTGATGTGAAGAGCCAACTCATTGGAAAATACCCTGATGCTGGGAAAGATTGAGGTTATGAAGAGAAGGAGTGACAGAGGATGAGATGGTTGGATGACATCACTGACACAATGGACATGAGATTGAGCAAACTCCGTAAGATAGTGAAGGACAGGGAAGCTTGCCATGTTGCAACCCATGGGGTTGCAAAGAGTTGGTCATGACTGAGTGACTGAACAACAGTAACAAATGTTTAGAGTACCATAATTTAACATATGAAACACTGGGAAAATCCATCTCCATAAAGCAGGATTTGTTTCATAAAATTAGGATACTTTATTTGAAGAATAACTTACAACCACAAAAAAACATATTTTCAAAGAATATTTTATACAGCATGACTAATGTTCATGATATATTATTAACAAAATTTGTTAAATAATATCATATAATACATGGTCACTATTTTGTAAAACCAAAACATGAATGTGATTACTTAAGCATGACTGAAAATATATCTTTTAAAACACCTAAATTCTGTCCTTTCCAAAATTTTATGCAGTAACAATATATAACTTCTTTAAATAGGAAAAAAACTATTTAAAACAAACAAACAAAAAAAACCCCTGTTTTTAAAATAGTTCTTCTAATTTAGGTTAAAAGTGATGAAGCCTTCTATATAATTAAAGTCTCAATAATTCAATAATTTAGAAAATTATACTTTTTATACTAATGGAAAATAAACAATTCCTTGACATTGTTGCTAAAGTAGAAATGATACACAATTATAGTCATAACCTGTTATGTCTTAGAATGAACAGTTCTAATAGTTCTATATATTTTAAATATATAAATTTCTCTAAAATACAAATATGATCAGGTTCACTTTTCTCAACTACATGTCCATACATTCATTCTAAATGGAGGCAGCAGGGACTTCCATGGTGGTCCAGTGGTTGAGAGTTCCCCTGCCAATGCAGGCGATACAGGTTCTATCCCTGATCCAGGAAGATCCCACATCCTGTGGGGCAACTAAGCCAGTGCACTACAACTACTGAAGCCCATGTCCCCTGGAGCCTGTGCTCTGCAACAAGAGAAGCTACCGCAATGAGAAACCTATGCACTGCAAGCAAGAGTAGGCCCTGCACACCAAAACTAGAGAATACCCGCGTGCACCAGCAAAGAGCCAGTGCAGCCAAGAATAGATACATAAATATTTTTTAAAATGTCAGGGTCCACTACCCACACGTGTGAGGGCCAGGGGCTATTGAGCCTCCACGGTGCAGAAGCACTTTCATTGTGGAAACAATGTTCCTGAACTTCAGGAGAGCAAGAAAGGAGTGGGCAGACAGGGGGAAAAGATCATTTTGCTTCACTGATGTGTGTGTTCTTTCTTCTGGAACTGCCAGATTTCATCATGACAAGATGCATCAGATAAGAAAACAGGCACAAGTCACCCCTAACAAGAAATCAGTACAAACCATCCAACCAACCTATCCTTCCAAGGGCAAAAACCAAAAAGAAGAAGGAATACAACACTAAAGCCTGGGAAAAGGAGACCCCAAGTGGAGCAATTTAGAAAAAAATATGATACAGAGACAGAGAAATACAGCACAAATGAAAGAGCAAGGTAGAAACTCACAAGACCAAATAAATGAAGAGGAAATAAGCAATCTACCTGAAAGAGAATTCAGAATAATGATAGTAAAGATGCTCTGAAGACTTGAAAACAGAATGGAGAAAATGCAAGAAACATTTAACACAGATAATACAATCACAAAGGACATAGAAGAAATAAAGAATAAGCAGAGATGAATAACACAATTACTGAAATTAAAAATACTCTAGAAGGAACCAATAGCAGAATAACTGAGGCAGAAGAAAGAAAAAGTGAGCTGGAAGATAGAACGATGGAAATAACTGCTAAAGAGCAGAACAAAGTGAAAAGAATGAAAAGAATTCAGGATAACCTCAGAGACCTTTGGGACAATATTAAGCACACCAACATTTGAGTTATAGGAGTCCCAGAGGAAGAAGAAAAAAAGAAAGGCACTGATAAATTTTTTGAAGAAATTATAGTTGAAAACTTCCCCAACATGGGAAAGGAAATAGTCAATCAAGTCCAAGAAGCACAGAGAGTCCCTTACAGGATAAACCCAAGGAGAAACCCATTGAGACACATATTAATCAAGCTAGCAGTGATTAAATACAAAGAAAGAAAACTAAAAGCAGCAAGGGAAAAGCAACAAGTAGCATACAAGGGGCCCTAGAACTTTTGAAACAGTGTGAGAACTTCTTTGGTATGATTGTTCTCCAGTTTGTGAGTAGTCTGCTCAGTGGCTCTGTGGTAGGGCTAACAGCAGTCTCCTCCAAGAAGACTTAGGCCACCTGGCATGCCTCTCAGATCTGCTGCAGCCAGAGCCCCTGTCCCCATGGCAGGCCACTGTTGACTTATAGACACTCAAACACTCAAAGGTAGGTCTGGCTCAGTCTTTGTGGGGTCTCTGGGTCCTGCAGTGCACAAAGTTTTGTTTGAGCCCTCTGAACATCTCTGGTAGGTATAGACTTTGATATTTAACTTACATGCAGAGTACATCATGTGAAATGTCAGGCTGGATGAAGCACAAGCTGGAATCAAGATTGCTGGGAGAAATCTAAGATACGTAGATGATACCACACTTATGTCAGAAAGTGAAGAGGAACTAAAGAGCCTCTTGATGAAAGTGAAAGAAGAGAGTGAAAACTTGGCTTAAAACTCAACATTCAGAAAACTAAGATGATGGCATCCGTTCCCATCACTCATGGCAAATAGATGGGGAAACAATGGAAACAGTGACAAACTTTATTTTCTTGGGCTCCAAAGTCTCTGCAGATGGTGACTGCAGCCATGAAATTAAAAGATGCTTGCTCCTTGGAAGAAAGCTATGACCAGCCTTGACAGCATATTAAAATGCAGGGACATTACTTTGCCAACAAAGCCCGTCTAGTCAAAACTAAAGGTTTTTCCAGAGTTATGTATGGATGTGAGAGCTGGACCATAAAGAAAGCTGAGCACTTAAGAACTGATGCTTTTGAACTGCAGTGTTTGAGAAGACGCTTGAGAGTCCCTTGGACTGCATGTTGATCAAACTAATCAATCCTAAAGGAAATCAGTCCTGAATATTCATTGGAAGAACTGATACTGGAGCTGAAGCTCCAATATTTCAGCCACCTGATGTGAAGAACTGACTCCTTAGAAAAGACCCTGATAACTGGGAAAGATTGAAGGCAGGAGGAGAAGGGGACAACAGAGGATGAGATGTTTGGATGACATCACCAACTCAATGGATGTGAGTTTGAACAAGCTCTGGGAGTTGGTGATGGACAGGGAAGCCTGGCGTGTTGCAGTCCATAGGGTCACAAAGATTTGGACATGACTGACTGACTGAAATGAACTGAACTGAATATACAAGGGAAAACCTATACAATTAACAGTGGATCTTTCAGCAGAAACTCTGCAGGCCAGAAGGGAATGGCAGGATATATTTAAAGCGCTGAAAGAGAAAAATCTACAGCCAAGATTACTATATGCGGCAAAGATCTCATTCAAAGTTGATGGAGAAATCAAAAGCTTATCAGACAAGCAGAAGTTAACAGAATTTAGCACCACCAAATCAGCCTTGCAACAAATACTAAAGGGACTTATATAGCCAGCAAACATAAGAGAAAGGAAAGACCTACAAAAATAAACCCAAAATAACCAAGAAAATGTCAATAGGAACATATATATCAATGATTACCTTAAATGTAAATGAATTAAATGCACCAAACTAAAGATATAGACTGACTGAAAGAATACAAAACCAATTATGTAAATCTATTATCCTTCAATAAAAAATAAATTAATTTAAAAAAAACCCAAAGTGAAAATCCGTATATATGCTGCCTACAAGAGACCCACTTCAGATCTAGAAACACAGACTGAAAGTAAAAGGATGGAAAAAGATATTCCATGTGAATGGAAACCAAAAGGAAGCCAGAGTGACTATCCTTATTTTAGGCAATATAGACTTTAAAATAAAGAATATTATAACATGCAAAGAAGGCACTACATAATGATCAAAGGATCGATCCAAGAAGAAGACATAACAATTGTAAATATTTATGAACCAAACATAGAAGCACCTTAATAAATAATGCAAACATTAACAGGCCTAAGAGGGGAAATAGACAGTAACACAATAATACTAGGGGATTTTAACACCCCACTTACACCATTGGACAGATCATCAGAACGGAGAATCAATAATGAAACACAAACCTTAAATGAAACATAAGACCAAATGGACCTAATTTATACCTTCAGGACTTTCCACCCAAATGCAGAAGAATACACTTTCTTCTCAAGTGCACATGGATCATTCTTCAGGATAGACCACATCTTGGGCCACAAATCAAGCCTCAGTAAATTTAACAAAATTGAAATCATATCAAATATCTTCTCTAACTACAATGCTATGAGACTAGATATCATCTACAGGAAAACAACTGCAAAGAACACAAACTCATGGAGATTAAAAAATATGCTACTAAATAACAAAGAGGTTACTGAGGAAATAAGAAGGGAAATGAAAAGATTTCTAGAAACAAATGACCATGAAAACATGACAACCCCAAACTTATCAATTCAGTTCACTGAGTTGTGCCCAATTCTTTGCAACTCCATGGACTGCAGCATGCAAGGCTTCCCTGTCCTTCACAATTTCCCAGAGATTGCTCAAATTCATGTCCATTTCGTCGGTGATGCTATCCAACCATCTCATTGTCTGTCGTCCCCTTCTCCTCCTGCCCTCAGTCTTTGCCAGCATCAGGGTCTTTTCCAATGAGTCAGTTCTTTGCATCAGTTGGCCAAAGTATTAGAGCTTCAGCTTCAGCATCAGTCCTTCCAATGAATATTCAGGACTGCTTTCCTTTAGAATTGACTGGTTTGATCTCTTTGCAGTACGAGGGACTCTCAAAAGTCTTCTCCAACAACACAATTAAAAAGTATCAATTCTTCATCACTCAACTTTCTTTATGGTCCAACTCTCACATCCATACATGACTACTGGAAAAACCCTAGCTTTGACTAGACAGACCTTTGTTAGCAAAGTAATGTCTCTGCTTTTTAATATGATGTCCAGGTTTGTCATAGCTCTTCTTCCAAGGAGCAAGCATCTTTTAATTTCATGGCTGCAAACCTATGGAATTCAGCAAAAGCAGTTCTAAGAGGGAAGTTTGTAGCAATATAATTCTACCTCAAGAAACAAGATAAGCATCAAATAGACAACCTAACTCTACATCTAAAGCAGCTGAAAAAGAAGAACAGAAAACCCCCAAAGTCAATAAAGTAAAGAAATCATAAAAATCAGCAGAAATAAATGAAAAAGAAATGAAGGAAACAATAGCAAAGATTAATAAAATTAAAAGCTGGTTCTTTGAGAAGAGAAGTAAATTTGACAAACCACTGGCTAGACTCATCAATAAAAAAAGAGGGGAAAATCAAATCAACAAAATTAGAAATGAAAAAGGAGAGGTTACAACAGACAACACAGAAATACAAAGTATCATAGAGAATATTATAAGCCACTGTATTCTAATAAAATGGACAACCTAGAGGAAATGGACAGATTCTTAGAAAAGTTCAACCTCCCAAGAGTGAACCAGGAAGAACTAGAAATTATGAACAAGCCAATTAAAAACATTGAAACAGAAACTGTGATCAATAATCTCCCCAAAAGCAAAAGCCCAGGGCCAGATGGCTTCACAGGGAAATTCTATCAAACATTTAGAGAAGAGCTAATGCCTGTTTTTCTGAAACTTCCAAAAAATTCCAGAGGAAGGAACACTTCCAAACTCATTCTACAAGGCTACAATCACCCGGATACCAAAACCAAGCAAAGACAACACAAGACCCAGCAATCCCACTGCTGGGCATACACACTGAGGAAACCAGAATTGAAAGAGACACATGTACCCCAATGTTAATCCAGCACTGTTTATAATAGCCAGGACATGGAAGCAACCTAGATGTCCATCAGCAGATGAATGGATAAGAAAGCTGTGGTACATATACACAATGGAGCATTACTCAGCCATTAAAAAGAATACATTTGAATCCATTCTAATGAGGTGGATGAAACTGGAGCCGATTATTCAGAGTGGAGTAAGCCAGAAAGAAAAACACCAATACAGTATACTAACACATATATATGGAATTTAGAAAGATGGTAATGATAACCCTGTATGCGAGACAGCAAAAGAGACACAGATGTATAGAACAGACTTTTGGACTCTGTGGGAGAGGGAGAAGGTGGGATGATTTGGGAGAATGGCATTGAAACATGTATACTATCATGTAAGAAATGAATCGCCAGTCTATGTTCAATACAGGATACAGGATGCTTGGGGCTGGTGCACTGGGATGACCCAGAGAGATGTTATGGGGAGAGAGGTGGGAGGGGGGTTCAGGATTGGGAACTCATGTACACCAGTGGTGGATTCATGTCAATGTATGGCAAAACCAATACAGTATTGTAAAGTAAAATAAAAATAAATAAATAAATAAAAAGAAAAAAAAAGACAACACAAGAAAATGAAATTATAGACCAATATCACTGATGAAAATAAATGCAAAAATCCTCAACAAAATTCTTGGAAACAGAAGTCAACAACACATTAAAAAGCTCATACACCATGATCAAGTTGGGTTTATTCCAGGGATGCAAGGATTCTTCAATATACACAAATCAGTCAATGTGATACACCATACTAACCAACTGAAACATAAAAAACATGACCATCTCAATAGATGCAGAAAAAGCCTTCAACAAAATTCAGCACCCATTTCTGATAAAAATGCTTCAGAAAATGGGCATGAAAGGAACCTACCTCAATACAGTAAAGACCATATGTGATAAGCCCACAACAAACATTATTCTCGGTGGTGAAAAGATAGAAGCATTCCCTCTAAGATCAGTAACAAGACGAGGGTGTCCACTCTCACCACTATTATTCAACATAGTTTTGAAAGTCCTAACTACAGCAATTATAGAAGAAAAAGAAATAAAAGCAATCCAGATTGGAAAAGAAGTAAAACTTTCACTGTTTGCTGATGACATGATACTGTACATAGAAAACCCAAAAGACAGTATCAGAAAGTTGCAGAATACAAAATCAATACACAGAAATCACTTGCATTCCTATATACTAACAATGAAAAATCAGAAAGAGAAATTAAGGAATCAATCCCATTCACCATTGTAACAAAAAGAATAAAATATCTAGGAATAAACCTACCTAAGGAGACAAAAGAACTGTATATGGAAAATTATAAACACTCATGAAAGAAATCAAAGATGACATAAAGAGATGGAGAGATATTCCATGTTTCTGGATAGGAAGAATCAATATTGTGAAAATGATTATTCTACCAAATGCAATCTACAGACTCAATGCGATCCCTATCAAATTGCCAATGGCATTTTTCACAGAACTAGAACAAAAAATTCACAATTCATATGGAAACACAAAAGACCCTGAATAGCCAAAGCAATCTTGAGAAAGAAGAATGGAGCTGGAGAAATCAAGCTTCCTGACTTCAGATTATACTACAAAGCTACAGTCATCAAGATAGTATGGTACTGGCACAAAAACAGAAATATAGACCAATGGAACAAGATAGAGAGCCCAGAGATAAACCCATGTACCTATGGGTTCCTTATTTTTAAAAAGGGGGCAAGAATATACAATGGGGCAAAGATAGCCTCTTCAATAAGTGGTGCTGGGATAACTGGACAGCTATGTGCAAAAGAATGAAATTAGAACACTTCCTAATGCCATACACAAAGATAAAGTCAAAATGGATTAAAGACCTAAATGTAAGATCAGAAACTATAAAACTCTTAGAGGAAAACATAGGCAGAACACTCAATGACATAAAGCAAGATCCTCTATGGCCCACCTCCTACAGTAATGGAAATTAAAAAAAAAAATTAACAAGTGGGACCTAATTAAACTTAAAAGCTTTTGCATAGTGAAGGAAACTAAAAACAAGGTTAAAAGACAGCCCTCAGAATAGAAGAAAATAATAGCAAATCAAACAACTGACAAAGGATTAATTTCCAAAATATACAAGCAGCTCATACAAGTCAGTACCAGAAAAACAAACAACCCAATCAAAAAATGGGGAAAAGACCTAAGAAGACATTTCTCCAAAGACAGACATATGAAAATATACAAAATAGCAAACACATGAAAATATGCTCAACATCACTCATTGTTAGAAAAATGCAAATCAAAACTGCATTGAGATACCACTTCACACCAGTCAGAACAGCCATCATCAAAAAGTCTACAAACAATAAATGCTGGAGAGACTGTGGAGCAAAGGGTACCCTCTTACACTGTTGGTGGGAATGCAAACTGGTACAGCCACTATGGAGAACACTGTGAAGATTACTTTAAAAACTGGAAATAGAACTGCCATATGACCCAGCAATCCCACTCCTAGGAATATACCCTGAGAAAACCAAAACTGAAAAAGACACAATATTCATTGCAGCCTATTTACAATAGATAGAACATGGAAACAACCTGGATGTCCATTGACAGATAAACGGATAAAGAAACTATGATACTATATGTACAGTGGAATACTACTCAGCCATAAAAAGGAACACATTTGAGTCAGTTCTAATGAGATGGATGAACCTAGAGCCTATTATACAGAATGAAGTAAGTCAGAAAGAGAAATATAAATATTGTATACTGACGCATACATCTTTGCGACCCCATGAATCACAGCACGCCAGGCTTCCCTGTCCATCACCATCTCCCAGAGTTCACTCAGACTCACGTCCATCGAGTCGGTGATGCCATTCAGCCATCTCATCCTCTGTCGTCCCCTTCTCCTCCTGCCCCCAATCCCTCCCAGCATCAGAGTCTTTTCCAATGAGTCAACTCTTTGCATGAGGTGGCCAAAGTACTGGAGTTTCAGCTTTAGCATCATTCCTTCCAAAGAAATCCCAGGGCTGATCTCCTTCAGAATGGACTGGTTGGATCTCCTTGCAGTCCAAGGGACTCTCAAGAGTCTTCTCCAACACCACAGTTCAAAAGCATCAATTCTTCAGTGCTCAGTCTTCTTCACAGTCCAACTCTCACATCCATACATATGGAATCTAAAAAGATGGTACTGATGAATCAATTTTGAGGGCAGCAGTGGAAAAACAGACATAGAGAACAGACCTATAGACACGGGGGGAGGGGAGGAGGGAGAGGGTGAGGTGTATGGAGAGAGTAACATGAAAATTTACAATACCATATGCAAAATAGATAGCCAACAGGAATTTGCTCTATGACTCAGGGAACCCAAACGGGGCTCTGTAACAGTCTAGAAGGGTAGGATGGGAAGCGAGCTTGGAGGGAGGCTCGGGAGGGAGGAGACATGGGTTTACCTAGGCTGATTCTTGTTCATGTATGACAAAACCACAGAATTCTGTAAAGCAATTATCCTTCAAGTAAAAAAAAGAAAAAATACTTTTGGAGGAATCAAGTCAGCAGTAATCAGTAAATATTTATTGTGCATTTACCAGGAAAAAAAAGGAGGCAGAAATAAAAGAAGCCATGGCTTCTAGTTCCTGGGCCACCATCTGCGAGCACTGTGACTCAGGTCAATTATTTTTTCTTACCTCTCTTTTTCTCTTTTATAAAATGGAAAAATTAATAATTTCTTCCTTAAGGCTTCTCATGTGGGTCAAATTAAATAATATGGATGAAAGCACTATGAAAATTGTTAAATCCTATCTCCACTGTTCTTTATTATGTCTATTTCCTGTGAGACAAACATTTTACCCTTTGCTTGGCTTAGTGAATCCCTGGATACGTCTTACTAACTGGAAATGTATAATCACACGGTACTCATGGAGGGAAACTGTATTTTGCAGACTATTATTGGTGCCTCAAATGTGTAAGTGGCCTCTCCTTTCTTCCCATTTAGAAAATGGCCTTCGAAAGAAATTCATCAGAAAGCTATTTGTGGAAGGCGTTGCTTAGCTCATTTAGGCACTACAATCTTCCCTTCTTTCTGTTAAGATCATTTGCAGTTTCATGGGCAGAATTATGTTTTTGAGAGTTTTGCAACTTAGGTGTGGTGTTTGTTTTCCATCAGAGTTGTTGACCAGTTTAGAATCTCACTCAGACCCAGCTGATGGTCTCTCCAGCAGCCTTCCAGCATCAGGAAGGAACAGGGTTAAGAAAACAAGCATGAATAGTTTTTACAGGCCTATTATCTGTTAAAAAAATTCTCAGAAAGGACCTCAATTAGCTCTAGCAATGAATACAATTTTCATGGGTTTGCTTAGGTATCTGTGAAACTCTTGCCTCATGTAAAAAATAGAAATGAAAGAAATGGTTTTGCTAAATTGTTTAAAAATATCAGCCATTTCACCTAATAGTTTAGGGTGCTCAACTTTTTGGGTGATGCAGTATTTATGAGTTTTTTTTGGGGGGCTGTGGCTAAAAATATCTGGCCTTCATCTCTATAGTGACAAATAAGGCTTTTTAGTCTTCAAGTGCCCTGGAGCATAAACAGAATCCTTCCCTAGCAAGCACCAGACAGTGAGGAGATTACCTTTTTTCTGTTTCTCTGAGGTACATTCACTCATATTAATCTTGTCATCCTGTGTACCAGTGCCCTCTTGTGAAAGATACTGTTATGGGTCCACACTTGTTTCGATTTGCCTGTTTCTTACTAAAAAAGAGAGAGAGAGAGAAAATGTAGATCAGACAATTATTGAAGCATTTCCCCCCTTCCCTTTCTCCTTCCTCCTTTTCCTTTTTGTTTTTATCCAGTCTCCCTTTCCATTTCCTTGCCACACACTCTGCCTTCTTGACCTCAAATTGTTCTCTTTCTTTATCTTAATAAATATATAGAAGCATAAAGCTGATGTCAATTCTGAGAAGTCTGTCTATCCCTAGAACCCAAACATTTTGACCTTTACTTTTTTCTCAAAGTTTTAGGGTTTACATTTAAGTTCATGATCCATTTTGAAAAATTTTTCCTGCTCCCCACCAAAGAAAACAGATAATAGAAAATATAGAATTACTTGGGTCTTTAACATAAATCACAGCAAGATCCTCTATGACCCACATCCCAAAGTAGGAAATAAAAACAAAAAATAAAAAAAGAGACCTAATTAAACTTAAAAGCTTTTGCACATGAAGGAAACTATAAGCAAGGTGACAAGACAGCCCTCAGAATGGGAGAAAATAATAGCAAATGGAACAACTGACAAAGAATTAATCTCCAAAATATACAAGCAGCTCATGCAGCTCAATACTAGAAAAATGAACAACCTAATCAGAGTCGGACACGACTGAGCGACTGACTGAATTGAACTGAACTGAATCAAAAAATGAGAAAAAGATGGAAACAGATATTTCTCCAAAGAAGACATAGAGATAGCTAATGAACACATGAAAAGATGCTCAACATCACTCATTGTTAGAGAAATGCAAATCAAAACCACAATGAAGTATAATCTCATGCCGGTCAGAATGGCCATCATCAAAAAGTCTACAAACAACAAATGTTGGAGAGGGGGTGGAGAAACTGTTGGTGGGAACGCAAAGTGGTACAGCCACTATGGGGAACAGTGTGGAAATTACTTAAAAAACTGGAGATAGAAATTCTATATGACCCAGCAATCCCACTCCTTGGCATATACCCTGAGGAAACCAAAATTGAAAAAGACACATGTACTCCAATGTTCATTGTACCACTATTTACAAGAGCTAGGACATGGACGCAATCTAGACGCCCATTGGCAGATGAATGAATAAGGAAGTTGTGGTACATATACACAATGGAATATTATTCAGCTATAGGAATTCATTTGAGTCAGTTCTAATGAGGTGGATGAACCTGAAGCCTATTATACAGAGTGAAGTAAGTCTGAAAGAGAAAGACAAATACTGTATATTAATGCATATTTATGGAATTTAGAAAGACAGTATCAATGATCCTACATGCAGAGCAGCAAAGGAGACACAGATGTAAAGAAAAGACTTTTGGACTCAGTGGGAGAAGGCGAGGGTGGGATGATTTGAGAGTATAGCACTGAAACATGTACATTACTATATGTAAAATAGATGACCAGTCCAAGTTTGATACATGAAGCAGGGCACTCAAAGCCAGTACTCTGGGACAACCTAGAGGGATAGATGGTGGGGAGGGAGGGGGGAAGGGGGTTTAGGATGGGGGGGCATATGTATACCTGTGGCCCTTTCATGTTGATGTATGGCAAAAACCATTGCAATATGTAATTATTCTCCAATTAAAATAATTAAAAAAAAAAGAATTACTTGGATCTTTAGACTTTTTTCCATCTTCATCTCCATAACTTGAAGTTACTGTGGACTGAAAGGGAAGAGTAGTATTTGCGGACAAAAAAAAAGTTACTGTCCACATTTAACTTCAAGGTTTGTGATAGGCTGCTAAGCCAGAGCAAAGTTGTAAGACAGTTTCACAGGGCAATATTTTTTCTTAACAGAATAAGCCTCAGTTCCCTACTCTATGAAATGGGGATGATAATACTAATACATAGTTTGTTGTTGTTCAGTTGCTCAGTCGTGTTCGACTCATTGTGACCCATAAGAGTGTGTTTGCCATGACCAGTGCATTCTCTTGGCAAAACTCTGTTAGCCTTTGCCCTGCTTCATTTTGTACTCCAAACTTGTCTGTTACTCCAGGTATCTCTTGACTACCTACTTTTGCATTCCAGTCCCCTATGATGAAAAGGGCATTTTTTTGTTGCTGTTAATTCTAGTAGGTCAAGTAGGTCTTCATAGAACCATTCAACTTCAGCTTCTTCAGCATTAGTGGTTGAGGGATAGACTTGGATTACTGTGATATTGAATAGTTTGCCTTGGAAATGAACAAAGATCATTCTTTCATTTTTTGCAGTTGCACCCAAGTATTGCATTTTGGATGCTTTTGTTGACTATGAGGGCTACTCCATTTCTTCTAAGGGATTCTTGCCCACAGTAGTAGATATAATAGTCATTTGAATTAAATTAGCCCATTCCCAAGTGTTTTAGTTCATCAATTCCTTAAATGTCGATGTTCGCTCTTGTCATCTCCTGTTTGACCACTTCCAATTCACCTTGATTCATGGGCCTAACATTCCAGGTTCCTATGCAATATTGTTCTTTATAGCATCGAACTTTACTTCCATCACCAGTCACTTCCACAATTGGGCATTGTTTTCACTTTGGCTCAGCATCTTCATTCTTCCTGGAGCTATTTCTCCACTCTTCTCCAGTAACATATTGAGCACCTACTGACCTGGGGAGTTCATCTTTCAGTGTCATATTTTTTTGTCTCTTCATACTGTTCATGGGGTTCTCAAGGCAAGAATGCTGAAGTGGTTTGCCATTCCTTTCTCCAGGGGACCACATTTTGTCAGAACTCTCCAACATCACCCGTCTGTTTTGGGTGGCCCAATACATAATTAGTATTAGTTACCAAGTTGTAGGAGAACCTTAAACCTTAGTAAAAGTTACCAAGTTGTAGGAGAATCTTAATTGTCTTGTATTTCAAGACAAGAAATGTAGACTTTATTTGTTATATACAACAGGGTGTCATCAAACTTTTTAGCAGGTTAGTTTTAAGAAAATTGGTACAATGGCAGTGGGTAGCAGGAAAAACTAAATGTGGGCAGGTTATTTGACTTGCCCAAATGATGTGTTATGATAAAAATTGCTGACATTTATTGAATGTTTGCTATATGCTGGGCACTGTACTAATCCTTTTTCTGTCTCATCTCATTTAATTCCTTCAGCCACTCTATGAAGTAGGTAATATTTATCTACATTTTACAGATGAAGAAACTGAGGCACTGAGCAATTAAAAAATTTACTTAAGCCATAACTTAGTATGAGGTAACCAAAGAAGAGCTGAGTAAGTGGCAGAGCCACAATTTGACCCAGACTGTCTGGCTCCAGAACCCTCAAGCTTAAACTGTAGTGTACTGTTGCTAACATCAGTCAACAACTCCACAAAGTGCTATCCATATTTACCCATTAGCATTACTTCAAAGAACATTTGACAATTTGGGGGTTTTCTGTGTAGGCTAATTATTCAGTTGTCTTCCATGATCTGGTTATTAACTGTCTTGAGTTTGTGATTTTTTATCTATCCCTCAAGCATTTTTTAAAAAAAGATTATTTATAGTGGAAATCTTACTAAAATATACTGTAAGCTTCACTGCTTTTGTAAAGAGTTTTTCTTGAATCAGATTAATTCAGGGTTTTTGTATATGTCAATTCTTTTACTTTGGAAGCTAAACCTTTAGAAACTATTAAGGTTTGGAGTATAGTGTGAACCTATAGTCACTTCTTTCTTTTCTTCTTTCTTCTTCCCTTTCTCCCTTCCTCCCTCCCTCCCTCTTTCTTTCCTTCCTCTCTCCTTCCCTCCCTTCTTTCCTCTTCTCTACTTTCTCCCTTCATCCTCCCCTCTTTCTCTGCTCTTCCTCCTTCTCTTCCTGCTTTCCTCCCTTCTTCTCTCTCTCTCTTTCTCACTCCCTGACTCACCGATTCTCTTAGTTGTTAGTGAGGGCTGACTTTCCCCTTTGTCCTTAAGCCCCCAGGTCACTTGTACACACTTCTTGTCTCCTTCCTTGTGATCTGCTGTCTCTGCTCACAGATGTCAGAGTTCTGTTGCTATTCTCATGTTTTATAACATGGATCTTCTTTCCTCTTTGATATTCTTTCCATTGTTTTTCACTGATCTCTCTCCTCCCTTCCTATTCTTCTCTGTTTTGCTGCAGTGGGGCTGGATTTTGCTATCTAAGCTAATTGATAAACTATTCCTTTTCCCTGGGAGGGGTGGGGGGGTGTTGTGTAAAATTTTACCCCGTTTCTCTGGCCAGTGAAAACATTATTGACAAGACCTATGAACTATGCACTTCTTAAGTCTTAGCTATTTCAAAGTTTCTCTTATTTTGGGATTCTTGTTTGCTTTGAATAGCTGAGGTTACTAAACATCTAAATCTGGAAAATCTTAGCTCTATATTTTTTCTAGAATAGAAGGTTTAATAGAGGAATTTAACTTTCAAAAGTCTAAATTGTGATAGTTTTAAATTTAATTATTGAAATAAGGATAAAATAGCAATGTATTTGTTAAATAGTCTTTCAACTATTTTCCATTTAAAAATACATAAGTTCTGAAAATTTCAGTCCACATAAAAATAAGCAAACCTGCACATAGATGTTTGTGTCAGCTTTATTTATAATTGGTAAAACTTAAAAAACTTCTGAGCCTCGTGGCTCAGAAAGTAAAGAATCTGCCTGCAATTCAGGAGACTTGGCTTTGATCCCTGGGTCGGAAGATCCCTGGGAGGAGGGCATGGCAACCCACTCCAGTATTCTTGCCTGGAGAATCCCATGAACAGAGGAGCCTGGTGGGCTACAGTCCCGGGGGTCGCAGAGTCAGACGTGACTGAGTGACTAACACAAAGAGACAAGGACAAGGAAAAACAACCAAGATGGCCTTCAGTAGGAGAATGGGCAAATAAACTGGGGTACACCCAGACACTGACAATATTATTCAGCACTAAAAAAGCTGAGCAATGAAGCCATGAAAAGACATGGAGGAACTTTAAATGCACATTACTAAGTGAAAGAAGCCAATCTGAAAAGTCTACATACTATATAATTCTAACTGTGACATTCTGGAAAAGGCAAAACTATGGAAATAGTTAAAAAATCAGTAGCTGCCAGGGACTGGGAGATGGGGAGGAGGGATGAATAGGTGGAGCCTAGGTGAATTTTAGGACAGTGAATATACTAAGTATGATTCCATAATGACAGATACATGTCCAAGTAGATAGATACATTTGTCCAAGTCCACAAATTATAAAACACCAAGAGTGAGCCCTAATGTTCCTTACTTTGAATGATAAGGGTGTACTGATGTAGGTTCATCAGTAGTAAAAAATGTAGCACTCTGGTGACAGGGTGTTGATACTGGGGGAGGCTATGCAGTTGTGAGGTCAGGGAGTATATAACGTCTTTGTGTGTGTGTATGTGTGTGTGTGTATACATGTGCCCACCCCCCAGTTTTGCTGTGAACCTAAAATTGCTTTAAAACAAAGAAGTATTTTTTAAATTGAGATATAATTAACCTATAACATTGTGTAAGTTTAAGGTTATAGTATGTTGATATGACACATTTATATATTGCAGTACAATTACCACCTTAGTGTTAGCAATACCTCCATTATGTCACATAAATATTACTTCATTTTGTGGTTAGAGCATTTAGTATCTAGTCATTTAAGGTTTATAATACAATATTGCTAACCATAATTTCAATGTTCTGCATTAGATCTCCAAAACTTATTCCTCATCTAACTGCAAGTCTGTACCATTTGACCAACATCTCCTTAATTCCCTCACCTTCAGGCCCTGGTAACCTCCATTCTACCCTCTGTTTCTATGAGCCTGACTGTTTTAGACTCTACATATGAAAAAGATCACACAGTATTTCTCTTTTTCTTTCTCAGTTATGTCACTTAGCATAATGCCCTCAAGTTCCATCATGCTATCACAGATGGAGAGATTTCCTTCTTTCTCATGGTTGAATAATATTTAATTGTGTACATATAAATCACATCTTTTTATCTGTTCATCCACTGATAGGCACTTAAGTTGTTTCCTTATCTTGGATATTGTTAACAATACTGCAGTAAACACAGATATGGACTACCCTGGTAAAGAATCCACCTGCAATGTGGGAGACCTGGGTTCGATCCCTGGGTTGGGAAGATCCCCTGGAGGAGGAAAAGGGTACCGACTCCAGTAGTCTGGGCTGGAGAATTCCATGGACTGTATAGTACATGGGATTGCAAAGAGTCAGACATGACAGAGAGACTTTCACTTCACTTCACTTCAAACATAGATATGTGGATATCTCTTGATATTCTGTTTTCATTTTCTTTGTATATATAACCAGAAGTGGAATTGCTGGTAGTTCTATTTTTTAATTGTTTGAGGAACTTCCATACTGTTTTCCATAGTGACTGTACCAAATTTCATTCACACCAAAAATGTATCAGTTCAGTTCAGTTGCTCAGTCATGTCCAACTCTTTGTGACCCCATAGACTGCAGCATGCCAGGCCTCCCTGTCCATCACCAACTCCCAGAGTCTACCCAAATTCATGTCCATTGAGTCGGTGATGCCATCTAACCATCTCATCCTCTGTCGTCCCCTTCTCCTCCCGCCTTCAATCTTTCCCAGCATCAGGGTCTTTTACAATGAATCAATTCTTTGCATCAGGTGGCCAAAGTATTGGAGTTTCAGCTTCAGCATCAGTCCTTCCAATGAACACCTAGGACTGATTTCCTTTAGGATGGATTGGTTGAATCTCCTTGCTGTCCAAGGGACTCTCAAGAGTCTTCTCCAACACCACAGCTCAAAAGTATCAATTCTTTGGCACTCAGCTTTCTTTATAGTCCAGCGCTCACATCCATACCTGACTACTGAAAAAACCATAGCCTTGACTAGATGGACCTTTGTTGGCAAAGTAATGTCCCTGCTTTTTAACATGCTATCTAAGTTGGTCATAACTTTTCTCCCAAGGAGTAAGCGTCTTTTAATTTCATGGCTGCAATCACCATCTGCAGTGATTTTGGAGCCCCCAAAAGTAAAGTCTGTCACTTTCCATTGTTTCCCCATCTATATGCTGTTTTCTCCACATCCTTACCAACACATGTTATCTTTAGTCTTCTTGTTGATAGCCATTTTAATGAGTATGAGGTGATAGTTCATTGTAGTTTTGAGGTCCGTCTAGTCAAGGCTATGGTTTTTCCTGTGGTCATGTTTGGATGTGAGAGTTGGACTGTGAAGAAGGCTGAGCACCGAAGAATTGATGCTTTTGAACTGTGGTGTTGGAGAAGACTCTTGAGAGTCCCTTGGACTGCAAGGAGATCCAACCAGTCCATTCTGAAGGAGATCAGCCCTGGGATGTCTTTGGAAGGAATGACGCTAAAGCTGAAACTCCAGTACTTTGGCCACCTCGTGTGAAGAATTGACTCATTGGAAAAGACTCTGATGCTGGGAGGGATTGTGGGCAGGAGGAGAAGGGGACGACAGAGGATGAGATGGCTGGATGGCATCACTGACTCGATGGACGTGAGTCTGAGTGAACTCTGGGAGTTGGTGATGGACAGGGAGGCCTGGCGTGCTGTGATTCATGGGGTCGCAAAGAGTTGGACACGACTGAGCAACCGAACTGAACTAATGATTAGTGGCATTGAACATGTTATCATGTATGCCTTAGGCATTTGTAGGTCTTCTTTGGAGAAATGTCTATTCTGTTTCTCTGCCCATCTTTAATTGTATTTTTAAACTACCAACTGGATTAGTTTTATAAATATTTTGTACATTAACTCCTTTTCAGATATATATGGTTTGCAAATATTTTCTCTTGCTCTCTAGGTTACTTTTTCCATTTTGTTGACTGTTTATTTTGCTCTGCAGAAGATTTTTTGATGTTTTTCTCCCTTACTTGTTTTGTTTTTGTTGCTTGTGCTTTTGGTTTTATATCAAAAAAGAATCATCACCAAGGCCAGTTGTCAAGGTGCTTTTTCTTTATGGTTTTTTCCTAGAGGTTTTATGGCTTCATGTTATATGTTTCAATTTTTAATCTGCTTTGAGTTAATTTTTGTGAGAGGTATATGATACAGGTCTGATTTAATTATCTTACATGTGATAACCCAGTTCTCTTAACTGATATTGAAGAGATTATACTTTTCACATTGAGTATTCTTATGCCCCTTGTCAAATATTAGTTGACTGCATCTATAGATTCAATTCAATTTCTATCAAAATTCCAATGGCATTTTTCACAGAAAGAAAAAGCAATTCTAAAATATATGCAGAACCACAAAAAAACTCAGAATAGCCAAAGTGAAGTGAAAGTCACTCAGTCGTGTCCAACTCTTTGTGATCCAGGCCAGAATACTGGAGTGGGTAGCCTTTCCCTTCTGCAGGGGATCCTCCCAACCTAGGGATCGAACCCAGGTCTCTCATATTGCAGGCAGATTCTTCACAAGCTCAGCCACAAGGGAAGCCCAATAATACTGCAGTATTAGCCTATCCCTTCCCAGTGGATCTTGGAATTCTGCAGGCCAGAATCCTGGAGTGGGTAGCCTTCCCCTTCTCCAGGGGATCTTCCCAACCCAGGGATCAAACCCAGGTCTCCCACATTACAGATGGATTCTTTACCAATTGAGCTATCAGCGAAGCCCCAAGAATAGCCAAAGCAATACTGAAAAAGAAGAGCAAAGCTAGAGGAATCATACTCCTTGGTTTAAAAATATACTCAGAGCTGTAGCAATAAAAACAGCATAACAGTGGCATAAAAATAGAAACATAGACTGATAGAACAGAATAGAGAGCCCAGAAGAAAACTCCCCCATAAAGTCTTAATAAAAAATTATGTAAGTTCTTGATTTTCAGATTATATGATTTTTTAAATTGCTGTTACAGTCACTCTAGAAATTTAAAACAGCATTAAAATTCTTTTATAATTGAATAGGCTTTAGTTAGTTTTTGATATACTTTTTAGAAAATATTTTAATCATACTCAATCTAGTACAGAGTTAAATCTGTAAGGCCCATTAGCTTTTTAAAAAAATATTATTGGAGTATCGATGATTTGTCTGAAACTAACACATCATTGTAAAAGGACCACTGACTTTTAAAGAGAATCTTCTAGCACTCAGGATCTATTTGAGAAGTAGAAAGACTTTGTTTGGTCTTCCCTGGTGGCTCAGATGGTAAAGAATCCACCTACAATGCAGGAGACTTAGATTCTATCCTTGGGTCGGGAAGATCCCCTGGAGAAAGAAATGGCTACCTACTCCAGTATTCTTGCCTGGGGAATTCCATGGACCGAGGAGCCCTGCAGGCTATAGTCCATGGGGTCACAAAGAGTCGGACACAACTGAGCAGCTAACACCCTCTCTCTCTCTCTCAGGACTTTGTTTAAAAGCAAAATAACAAAATGAAACACTAGCTCTGAGTCTTTGATACAGAAGTTTCTTTTCCTTAAAGTAAAACTGTTTACATTTATAGATGCAAATAGTTCTTAATGAAATTATTGCCTTTTAAAACTTGCTTTTGAATACTAAATTTCATAACCTTTTTTTTCCCCTTAGATTAAAAAAAAATGATATGACTTTTTTCTGAGGACCTGTCTGCTTTTAGTTTAAACTGGAAAACATTATCAAGGTTCATCAAAATTAAAGGTGGGAAAAAATAGGTTCTTCTTATGCTTTAAACTTATTAGAAAATGTAAGACTACTTTAAGACTCTATCCACTCTGCCTGGGTCAACAGGGCAGTGGTGCTGGCTCTGTGTTACATTGCATTAAGGTCATTGTTACGGGTCATGAGGGGTTAACCACAAAATGCAAGGCAGAGGCATGGTTGGGTAGGCTCTGTCAATCACTGTGAATTTATGTAGCAGGCTTACAAGGCATAAAATGATTTTGTCCTTAATCCCAGGGCCTTGGGTAGCATTGGTGGACTATACAGTGACATTGAGAATTGGAATTGTAAAGTCAACACAGAATAAGTTCTCTGAGGCTTCATGAAGTCTGGGACTATAGTTGCTCTAACAATTCACTGTAATGTAAATGGAGAATATATTTAATCTTATGTGTAAAACATTGATTAATCAATTAATAGTGGCTATCGAGGGCTTTGTGTTGAGTAGGATTCTTAGGCTTATCTAAAAGGAGTGTTGAGATTAGGTAGCAATATATGACATAAACCTGAGAGTAAGAAGTGGGTGCAACCTTGCAGACAGATTGCCATTCCTGGTCTGGGAGCTGCTGCTATCTCTTAGGCTGTGACCTATCTTGCCTAGCTAACTCCTCATTCATGTTTTTTTTAAAATTTTATTTTAAATTTTGCTTTTATTTTGACTGTGCTGGGTCTTCATTGCAGTGCACAAGCTCTCTAGTTGCCCTGCAGCATGTGGGATCTTTGTTACATGACCAGGGATCGAACCTTTGCCACTGGACCACCAGAGAAATTCCCCTCTTTGATCTTTAACAAAATTATCTCACCCAAGTGAGGACCAGTGTCAATTATTCCCACAAATTTATGAAAACTTTGAGGGGAATCTGGCCTTTGAGACTAGTGTACCTACTTTTCTATTTGTTGATGGGATCACCCCTTGAAAGTTAGAAGAGAATGTGGTCATATTATCCTTTCTTTCTGAGGCTCACTGTATTGTGAGACTGGCTTCTGCAACCAGCGTGCCACAACCTTCTTGAGATGGGTAGCTAGTCAGTCTTTAACTGCCAGTTAAATTTAACTCCCCAGATTAGTCAGATGGCCTCACACATCTACTTGCTTGAATGTGCAATTTTGTTGTTGTTATAACACAACTCATATATCTAAAATGGACAAAAAATTAGTATCATTTACACTATCTTAAGATAAACTTTGAATGGGAGCTTCCTTTCCAGTACTTTGAAGTCTACAAGACATATCTAGAAAATTTACTACTGTGGAAAATGAAGACACTTAAATCTAATGGAGGGAGCTTGAGAGGGCTTATGGTTTTTCTTTTTGATTAATTGCTATCACACTTTCCTTCAGGTAGCTGAGGGAGTTTCATATTTTCTTTAGACATCATTGGGGCTTCCTTGGTGGCTCAGATGGTAAAGAATCTTCTGGAAATGTAGGAGACCTGGGTTTGATCCCTGGGTCAGGAAGATCCCCTGGAGAAGGGAATGGCAACCCATTCCAATATTCTTGCCTGGTGAATCCCATGCACTGAGGAACCTGGTGGGCTATAATCCATGGGGTTGCAAAGTTCGACAAGACTGAGTGACTAACACTTTAGACATCATTAGATGCTGAAGCTCTTGCAGGAAAACTTTTATGCTATATAGATTCTGCCATTTTGCTAGCACTGATAGGGCTCTTGAGTCCACCACTCCATCAGAACTATTAACTCCATTCATATTAGTTTTCGTTACAAATCTTACAAAAGTGTGTTCTTCTTGGTATTTAGGTTCACAATCTATTTTAAGGGTGTATATTAATCATCAGGGCCCATGGTGGCTGCCATCTTGCATCGCTGTCACTCAAAGGCCAGCACCTAGATTGTGCTTTGGAATGATTCTTTTCCTAGCAGCAAATATCTGCTTGGATCAGATCTGCTTGATTTCTTTGGTGGTCAGAGACTCATGTCTGTTTCCTGTCCACCTTGTCCTATACTTTTTATTATGGTGGATCTCTTGGCTTGAATTGCTGACACAGAGCTTTACCAGCCATGCTGTCATTTGGCATTTGACTACATCAGACTTTTGTTACCTGCTTAGGCTTTGGCTCTCTCTCTCTCTCTCTCTCTTTTTTTTTTTTCCCCATAAGCATTGGTATATATGCTCGCCAGGTTTTTATTTCTGTATCTACTCAGTTTCTGGCCCACTGCTCTTTATGGATAGCTATAAATTTCTCACTTATAACACATTGCCTCCTTCAACTTTTAACCCATTATTTGTTTTAGACTGAATTTTACATCTTGTAAAAACACTTAGTTCCAGTTTCTCACTCTCTCTCTGTGACACATAGTTACCCAGTATTGACAAAAATCTATCAGATGAGTTAGGAGTGGGCATGGGGTCAAGTGAATGATGGTTGTGGCCTGTCCCATAGAATCAACACAATATCATCTACCAAAGAAATTTGGGTCTTCTGAAGCCAGTCTGAGGCATTTAGACCAGAGTAGCAAGGCTGCAGGCTCCAGCAATCTCTTTTGGCAGGTTGAAAATATCATACTTAAATTTGAATCACGTGTACCAACATGCATTCAAACCTAATCTTCCAATTAGGTTTAACATATAAGTATACTACCATGTATAAAATAGAGGTGAGATGGTGGTGAGGAGGGAGATCCAAGACAGAGGGTTAATGTATACTTGTTCGCTGATTTGCAGAAACTAACACAACATTGTAAAACAATTATACTCCAATTGAAAAAAATAAAACATACATTCAACTAGAAAAACAGAGAGATGGAACAGTGGAAATAGGCTTATAGGTTTGTACTTAGAATGAGTCAGTAATTCTTTTAAAATATAGGGTTGTATACTATGGTGAAGTCACTTTACATTCATGCTTATGTGTGTGTTCAAGATATAATTTAAGAGCAAAGGGGGACTTAGGGATCATATAGCCCAATCTTCTAATTTTACAGATGAAGAAACCAAAGCCTGGAGAGGTTAAGTGGCTTGTCCAAGGTCACATAGTTGGCTAGTAGTACAGCTAGGACTAGAAAGAACCCAGGTCATCTTACATGCATTCCTTTTTAGGCACTATTTTGTCTCTCCGCAGTTGCATTGTTTTCAAATTATGAGTGACTGAGCTCACTTCAAAGTGCATAGAACTAATTTCCTTCTTATTGAAATGAGGCAGTCACAGGGTTTCACACAAGAAAATTGAAAAATGATATATGTGACTTATTTCTTTGTTCCTTTCTGTTTTTGTCTCTTGATCGATAGGCAAAGGAAGCTAAGAGAAATAGTTGGAAGCAAGACAAGGCGATCCAAATGCTTCCAAGGAGCAGAGGGCTCATACATTAGGAAAGCAAACTAATATCTGCTCATTGTTGGAGTGAAAACAGGCAATCATATGTATCTGTCTCATTAGAGAGGTAGACCAAGGTTGTAACTATCAGGATCTCTGCTTATAAATTGCTCAGAGCCTAGAAGATAATGGATGCTGACTCTAAAGGGAGTGAAACACTCCTTATTAAGTGTACCAACCTTGATACTAAGAAAGAAGAACAACTTGGAAGACATCCAAGTCTAGTAGGAGGATTGGCTCTTCTTTTAACAAAGGGAAAATGGTAACTCCTGGTTTAATGGAAATGTTCCCCCAGGGTATTGTGAAATTGTTCATCTGAGATCTTTTACTTGGGATCACATGCAATCTGTCTGCCTATTACTAAATTGGACCTGCCTACCTCATTTTTTTCATTTTGTAGTTGTTATTGTTGCTGTCCATTCTTTCAGCATTTATGTGTTTACTACATTCTAAACACTACTCCGGATGCTAGAGATACAATGAGAAACCAAGTCCAATTTCTTGCTTTGAAGAGGCTGCAGTCTAGTGTGGAGAGAAAGATAAGTAAGAACAATAAATGGAGTCTGAAAAAGAATGTGATATAAATATCCTCAAGGTACTATAGAATAGCAATTGTCTATCTGAGATGGACAAGAAAGGCTTTCTGGAAAGGTTAGGCTTGCATTACTCTTGAAAGAAAAGTAGGAGCTGGGCAGTCAGTTGAAAGAAAAAATCAGAGAGGAGAGAATTTACAAATATAAATAAGCTGAGATAGCCTAACACATTCCATGTTCCCACAAAGTATTCAGTCTCTCTGGCCTGTACAGTTTGAGCAGTGGGGTAGTGAAAGAAGAATCTGGAGAAGTAAGCAGGGGTAAGGGCTTCATCTCCTGAAGACGACTGAAAATCAGTGAAGTCTCCTTAAATATTACACCTTCAAAATATTCTTAAACTCAACACATTGTAGCGGGCAGTGTGCTGTAGTGAAAAGATTATGGTCTTTGGAGTCAGATCCTTCTCCTGCAATCATTTCTAAACTGTGGACCTTGGTCAAATGACTTAATTGCTTTAAGTATGCCGCTTTGCTTTTAAAATGGGGATGATTATTTTTGCTTCATGTTTGTAGAGAAGAGTTAATAGTATATGTGAAATCACTGAGCATAGAAGTAGTAGATAATCAATGGATGTTCATCTTTTATTCTCCTTCCTTTTCTTCCTTACCTTCTTCCATTTGCAGTCTGACTAATCATGCCCTCCTTCTTTCTATCTGGAGATTTGCTGGGTTTACAGAAATGGTGGGTGTCTTGTGTGGCTTCACATCCTTGTTTATTAAGTGAGTGACATTGAGAAAACAATTTTGGGAAAGTTTTGTCCGCATAGCAGTAAATGTACCAGACTGCTACAATGTCCACAATTGATTGGATCTGTTTGCTGTTGCTGGGTGACATATTTAAATAGTCCTGTCATAGACATGAAACATGAAGCAGTTTTGCAATTTGTAATCAGAACTTTACCTAACAAAACTATTGCAGCTGTGGTAGGATTGAATTCATTCTTGCACTCCCTCTCTCCCCAAACCTATCAAAATGTCAGCAGCCTGCCTTTTGGGAAAAACTAGACATTGTTTTGCCATATGTTTTTCCCCCATGTTGCCATACTCAGTTCTTCTATTTGTGCTATAAAGATATCCTATGTTGAAAAGAATAGGTAATTTCCAATATACTTTGGGTAAAAAAAAAAAAATCTCAAGAAGGTAAGGAGATTAATAGGCTTGAAGAGAATGAGTTTCCATAATATTCTGACCTAAAGTTATTATTAGATTCTCACTGCTCCTGAACAAATTGGGTGTAGCGTCCACATAGATGACTTTGGGGCATCATTCTTCACGATTACCTAACTTGCTTGGTTCCTAGAGTAAGAAGAAAGTAGACCAGTTATCTAGTTTCCAACCTTCTGTCTTATATTTGAGTCCCTTCTGTAGCTTTGTTGCCAATTAACTATGCAACCTCTGCTTTAATAGATTCAGTGATGTGATGGATACCCCCTATTGCTTAAGGTGATACCTTCCATCTTTGAACTGCTTCTATTATTTTAAGGTGATTCCTGATATTAAACTAAATATTATTTTATAACCTTTGGTCCCAGATTTATGACTTATATGGAATAAGTCATATCACTTTTTTCACCTCTAGACCTCTCAAATATTTGGAACCAACTAACATTAGACAAAGTCTCTTACCCACCAGAATCTTTACTCTCAGCTTAACATTTTCATTCAATTAGTGGTTGCCTGTAAGAACTGATTTCATGTTTCTTTACCATGCTTATCAAGTGCATTTGAACATACTAGTCCATATATTCATAAAGGATAGAACCTAGACTGTTATGTATACTCATACTATGTTGCAACCCATGCAGAGAAGTCTCTGCTATCACCTACCCTGTTCTATTAATGGAACATAAGATCAGATTAACTGCTTTTGCTTTCCACATCAATGTTATCCCATGTCAAACTTGCAGTTGATTAAAACTCTAAATTTCCTATTATATGTCATCCATCACAACTAGTCCTTGTTCTTTTAAGATTTTTGTTTGTGCTTTCTAATGTACCTTATATATCTACCATCTTTTACTATCTCCAAATATGACAGATCATCTTTCTTTCTTCATCTAAATAATTGATAAAATTGTTGAACATTTAAGAACCAAATCTGCAGAAATAAACAAACCTATCAATATCATGATTCCAGATTTCTCTGCCCCTGAATGGTGAGGAAATACATTTCTGTTGTTTCAAGCTAAAGAAAAAGAAAGGAAAAGAGAAAGAAAGAAGGAACAATGAAAGAAAAAACAGGAAGTTTTCCATTAGAACTATTCTGGTGCAGCATTTCTTAATGTGGGATCCATGAATCAATAGGAGCTTGGTAAATTTTATGCAAAATGTATGCATATATGTGGGCTTCCCTGGTGGCTCAGCTGGTAAAGAACCCACTTGCCAATGCAGGAGATACAAGAGACCGTGAGTTTGATCCCTGGGTCGGGAAGATCCCCTGGAGAAGGAAATGTCAACACACTCCAGTTTTCTTGCCAGGAAAATCCCATGGACAGAGGGGCATGGCAGGCTGAGGTTGCAAAGAATCAGACATGACTGAGCATACATGCACACACACACACACATGCATATATGTATTTTTTTCTATATCTATAGCTTTCATCATATTCTTAAAGCTGTTCAAGATCCAAAGAAATTAGGAACTCGTGTTCTAGAATGGCATGAAAATACTCTGGCTGAAGTCACTCAGTGTTTTAAAAAAATGATATGAAGAGTTTCCAGCCAATGCTTATCCATACTCAATGCAGGAGTGTAATAAAAAAAAACACAAAAAACAAACTTGTTAAATGCCTTTGTATATGTATACTCTGCATACCATACATCTCTGATTTTCAAGGTTGTTGGCCGTGTCAGAGAATAAAATGAAATTAGTATAAGCTAATAATCACATTTTTAGTTGTTCATGAACAATTATTTTAATAATCTGCTCTAGAATCTTTCCCATGACTCAAGTAGTCAATTATTCATACAACAAGTAGTTGCTTAGCTCCTGCTCTGTGTTAGAAACTTTTCTAAGCACTGGGCTAAAACGGAGAGCTAGACCAACAAGACCTTGGCTCCCATGGAGATTATGTACTAGTGAGGGGTCAGGCAACAAGCAAACACACAAGTAAAAGCATTTCAGGTAATGGTGAATACTCTGAGGAGAATAAAATCAGGAAATGGAATAGAAAGTGACTAGAGTAGGGCAGGACAGTAATACTACATAAGTATTACTAGATAAATTAGGGAAAGCATCTATTAGAGGATGGTATTTTAGCTGAGATCTGGTTGACAAGGATTTAGTTTGCAAGGACTTAGTTTAGTTGACAAGGATTTATGTAAGGGGAGAATCCTCTAGGCAAAGATAACAGCAGGGAACTTCCTTGGTGGTCCAGTGATTAAGACTTCTCCTTCAGATGCAGAGGGTGTGGGTTTGATCCTTGGTCAGGGAGCTAAGACCATACATATATCGAGGACAAAAACCAAAACATAAAAAACAGAAGCAATATTGTAAAAAATTCAATAAAAACATCAAAAACATTAAAAAAAAAAAGAATAACAGCAATGCAAAGGCCCTGGGGCAAGAACAATCTTGGTGTGTTCAAGGACAGAAGATCAAAGTGGTTGAAGCATAGTGAACAATGGAGCAATAATGAGTAATGGAGTTTAGGAGGGAGGCCACATGATAAGAGCAATGGTAGAGTGTAGACTGTGTTCTAAGTACAGGGAGTATTGTATAAAGCAGCAGTGTTTCATGGTCTGATTTACGTTACTCAAAGAGTCTAGCTGCTGTATGCAGAGAAGAATTTTAAGGCAAGAGTGAAGGCAATTTGCCTATATTTAATTCTGGAATCTATCTTCTCATCTTAAAAAAACAATAGGAAAAATCAAAAGGAATGTATCTCCAGAACTCATCCATGATTTCATCTCTTCTCTGTGATTCCTCAAAGACAGAGAATATAGCTTGACCAATTTTATACATTCTTGGATTTAATTCATGCATCCCAGGAGATTGAAAGCCATTTAGAAACACTAGAACACTGAGTTTTGCCTGTGCGTATGCATTTTATAATCTTTTCAACCATCTTAGTCTTTAGTTATTTCTTAGCAATGGTTGTTTTTTACACTTTTCAGCCTGAAAATAATTCTCTTTGACACAGAAGACAGAAACAAAACAGAACTTAAAGGAGTCTACTTTCCTCATGTTATCCATCACTCTGGACAGCTCTCTGGTTTATTTAGGTATTCACTTCTATTTCTTTCTGCTACATCAGTATAATTTACAATTGTATAGTTTGAATTGTCTTTTTGAGAGTTTCCTTTAACCATATCTTGAATTCCAGGATTCCCTTCTAGCTCAGCCATTTGCTACCTTAGATAAAGCATTTAACCTCTCTATCTCCATTTACTCAACTATAAAATGGAGACAATAATAACTATTTCATAGACTGTGGTGAGGATTTAATTAATTAAACATATAAAATGCTTTGAACAATGCCTGTCACATACAAAGTGTTTAGTAAATGTTAGCTATGATTATTATTATTAGACTTATATTATATTTTGGGCATGAGCTTCAGGTTCAATACCTCCTTCATACCACTTTAGTATGGCAGCCTTACCATGTCTATTCCCAGACTCAATGTTAGAGTTTCTTGACTACTTTTTTTCTGTTTACTTCTTCTGTATCAATTCCTGTGGCAACTCCTGGAGGGAAGTTGAGCAGACCTGAGTTCTAAGTTTATTTTATTTTATTAAAAATTTTTTTTGACTGTGCTGGGTCTTCATTGCAGCACTCAAGCTTAGTTGCCTCACTGCATGTGGGATCTTAATTCCTGAAGAAGGGATCAAACCCATGTCCCCCGCATTGAAAAGTGGATTCTTAACCACTGGACCACCAGTTCAGTTCAGTTCAGTTCAGTTCATTCTCTCAGTCATGTCCAGCTCTTTGTGACTCCATGAATTGTGGCATGCCAGGCCTCCCTGTCCATCACCAACTCCTGGAGTTCACTCAGACTCATGTCCATCGAGTCAGTGATGCCATCTGGCCATCTCATCCTCGGTCGTCCCCTTCTCCTCCTGCCCCCAATCCCTCCCAGCATCAGAGTCTTTTCCAATGAGTCAACTCTTCGCATGAGGTGGCCAAAGTACTGGAGTTTCACCTTTAGCATCATTTCTTCCAAAGAAATCCCAGGGCTGATCTCCTTCAGAATGGACTGGTTGGATCTCCTTGCAGTCCAAGGGACTCTCAAGAGTCTTCTCCAACACCACAGTTCAAAAGCATCAATTCTTCGGCGCTCAGCTTTCTTCACAGTTGAAATCTCACATCCATACATGACCACTGGAAACCATAGCCTTGACTAGATGGACCTTAGTCGGCAAAGTAATATCTCTGGTTTTGAATATGCTATCTAGGTTGGTCATAACTTTTCTTCCAAGGAGTAAGGGTCTTTTAATTTCATGGCTGCAGTCAACATCTGTAGTGATTTTGGAGCCCCCGAAAATAAAGCCTGACACTGTTTCCACTCTTTCCCCATCTATTTCCCATGAAGTGATGGGACCAGATGCCATGATCTTCGTTTTCTGAATGTTGAGCTTTAAGCCAACTTTTTCACTCTCCTCTTTCACTTTCATCAAGAGGCTCTTTAGTTCCTCTTCACTTTCTGCCATAAGGGTGGTGTCATCTGCATATCTGAGGTTATTGATATTTCTCCCGGCAATCTTGATTCCAGCTTGTGCTTCTTCCAGCCTAGCATTTCTCATGATGTACTCTGCATATAAGTTAAATAAGCAGGGTGACAATATACAGCCTTGACGTACTCCTTTTCCTATTTGGAACCAGTGTGTTGTTCCATGTCCAGTTCTAACTGTTGCTTCCTGACCTGCATATAGGTTTCTCAAGAGGCAGGTCAGGTGGTCTGGTATTCCCATCTCTTTCAGAATTTTCCGCAGTTTATTGTGATCCACACAGTCAAAGGCTTTGGCATAGTCAATAAAGCAGAAATAGATGTTTTACTGGAACTCTGCTGCTTTTTTAGATGATCCAGCGGATGTTGGCAATTTGATCTCTGGTTCCTCTGCCTTTTCTAAAACCAACTTGAACATCTGGAAGTTCACGGTTCACATAGTGCTGAAGCCTGGCTTGGAGAATTTTGAGCCTTAATTTACTAGCGTGTGAGATGAGTGCAATTGTGTGGTAGTTTGATCCTTCTTTGGCATTGCCTTTCTTTGGGAATGGAATAGAAACTGACCTTTTTCCAGTCCTGTGGCCACTGCTGAGTTTTCCAAATTTGCTGGCATATTGAGTGCAGCACTTTCACAGCATCATCTTTCAGGATTTGAAATAACTCAACTGGAATTCCATCACCTCCACTAGCTTTGTTCATAGTGATGCTTTCTAAGGCCCACTTGACTTCACATTCCAGGATGGCTGGCTCTAGATGAGTGATCACACCATCGTGATTATCTGGGTTGTGAAGATCTTTTTTATACAGTTCTTCTTTTATTCTTGCCACCTCTTCTTAATATCTTCTGCTTCTGTTAGGTCCATACCATTTCTGTCCTTTATCAAGCCCATGTTTGCATGAAATATTCCCTTGGTATCTCTAATTTTCTTGAAGAGATCTCTAGTCTTTCCCATTCTGTTCTTTTCCTCTATTTCTTTGCATTGATCACTGAAGAAGGCTTTCTTATCTCTTCTTGCTATTCTTTGGAACCCTGCATTCAGATGCCTATATCTTTCCTTTTCTCCTTTGTTTTTCACTTCTCTTCTTTTCATAGCTATTTGTAAGGCCTCCTCAAACAGCCATTTTGCTTTTTTGCATTTCTTTTCCATGGGGATGGTCTTGATCCCTGTCTCCTGTACAATGTCACGAACCTCTGTCCATAATTCATCGGGCACTCTATGTATCAGATCTAGTCCCTTAAATCTATTTCTCACTTCCACTGTGTAGTCATAAAGGATTTGATTTAGGTCATATGTCAATGTTCTATTGGTTTTCCTGACTTTCTTCAATTTAAGTCTGAATTTGGCCATAAGGAGTTCATGATCTGAGGCACAGTCAGCTCCTGATCTTGTTTTTGTTGACTGTATAGAGCTTCTCCATCTTTGGCTGCAAAGAATATAATCAATCTGATTTCAGTGTTGACCATCTGGTGATGTCCATGTGTAGAGCCTTCTTTTGTGTTGTTGGAAGAGGGTGTTTGCTGTGACCAGTGCATTTTCTTGGCAAAACTCCATTAGTCTTTGCCCTGCTTCATTCTGTATTCCAAGGCCAAATTTGCCTGTTACTCTAGGTGTTTCTTGACTTCCTAATTTTGCATTCCAGTTCTTTATAATGAAAAGGATATCTTTTTTGGGTGTTAGTTCTAAAAGGTCTTGTAGGTCTTCATAGAACCGTTCAACTTCAGCTTCTTCAGCATTACTGGTTGTGGCAGAGAATGTGGTCCACTGGATAAGGGAATGGCAAACCACTTCAGTATTCTTGCCTTGAGAACCCCATGAACAGTATGAAAAGGCAAAATGATAGGATACTGAAAGAGGAACTCCCCAGGTCAGTAGGTACCCAATATGCTATTGGAGATCAGTGGAGAAATAACTCTAGAAAGAATGAAGGGATGGAGCCAAAGCAAAAACAATACACAATTGTGGATGTGACTGGTGATAGAAGCAAGATCCGAGGCTGTAAAGAGCAATATTGCATAGGAACCTGGAAAGTCAGGTCCATGAATCAAGGCAAATTGAAAGTGGTCAAACAGGAGATGGCAAGAGTGAACGTCGACATTCTAGGAATCAGTGAACTAAAATGGACTGGAATGGGTGAATTTAACTCAGATGACCATTATATCTACTACTGCGGGCAGGAATCCCTCAGAAGAAATGGAGTAGCCATCATGGTCAACAAAAGATTCCAAAATGCAGTACTTGCATGAAATCTCAAAAATGACAGAATGATCTCTGTTCATTTCCAAGGACCACCAGGGAAGTCCCCTAAGTTTACATCTTGACTCTGCCATTTACTAGCTCTGTACTAGTTCTGATCTTAGAGTCTTTTTTAGTAAATCAGAAATAATTGTTTCCCACTTATTTTCATTTTTGGGTAGATTGACTGGGAAAGTATATATAAAGCTAGCAAAGAGCATGATATATGGCTCAATAATTTCAAACCTTCTTCCTATATCAGTGTTTTCATGTTGACCCAACTTTGTTGTGTCATCTGTAGGGAAAATGAGAACTCTTCTTGGAGTAGGATGCTCAAAACAGGATTGTTCCTTCAACGTGGCCTTCTGGCCAGCAGAGCTGCCCCTTCCATTACTAACTTTATATCCATTCATTGGCAGTTCTTGGCAGTTTACTACCTTTGAATGGCCAGTGATTATGCTGAATTTACTGATATTTGGCATTCTCCCATTGTATTAATGGTGCTATCTTGAATGAGATTCTATTTATAATTTACATCATAATCAATTTCATTTTCAGGGAACAAATACATGTTCAATGCAAATGTTATTCAATAGTAATTCATCTAATAGTGTTACTTTGATCCATTTTCCTGTTACTTTTGTTTGCTCTACACCAGCCTTGGTTTCCCCATTGGTAAAATGAAAGTGATGACTGTACTTAACTCATAGGGTGTTGGTGAAATTAAATAAGAAATTCAGGTACAGTACTTAGCACAGTGTCTGACTCATGGTAAGCACTCACTAAGTGGTAGCTATGTAGACATCGATATAAAGGAATGCATAATTATGGACATCTAAATCATGGATATGGCAGCTTATGCATGCTCAGTGGATCAGTTGTGTCCAATTCTTTTTAACTCCATGGATTGTAGGCCACTAGGCTCCTCTGTCCATGGGATTTTTCAGGCAAGAATACTGGAGTGGGTAGCCATGCCCTCCTCCAGGTGATCTTCCCAATCCAGGGATCAAACCTGTGTCTTTTACATCTAACCTGCATTGGCAGGTGGGTTCTTTACCACTGCACCACCTGGTAAGCCCATATGGATATGGACCTGACTTCAATTCTCAGTGATGCTGTTTATTGGTTATACTAGGTATCCCCGTTCCTTTTGATTATCATTGGAAATTTATTGCTCTTAATCTCTCCCCTGTTATATAATTGTCTTCCTTGTTATATGTCTGCATAACTACATGTATTCCAGTAGAGAGAGAGCTATTTGTCTCTGCCCTTGGGTGGAGTAAGTCTCCTTACCCCAGTAAAACAGGAAAATTTATTATCTCCCTTTTACAGATGAGGAAAACTGGAGCTCAGAGAGGCATATCTACCATTATTTGATATACCTGCTGAATCATAACTTGCCCTAATCAGCAAAGCTGAGCCTCTGTCTCCAGGCACCTCAATTCCAACCAGTCCTGAGGTTCCGCTCTAATCCAAACTGTGTTATCCTGAGGCTTTGATGCTCTGCCTGGCAGTGGCCAGTCCCTGGTGGTCTCTTCCTACAAAGCATTGAATCCTATTCCTTAGACCCACCATTTGCTGGCTCAGGAGGTCTTTTTTGAATAAACCACTCATCCTAGACTGTGGTGTTTCTACCTTCCTGGTTTCAAGTGTCATCTGATTGGAACTTCCTACTTCTAGGCTTCACAAGGAAATTTATTCTCCTGGCTAATGAGGTCAGTTGGAACAAGTATGAGGTATCCATACCCTATCCTGTTGTTTATTCCTCCTCTTGTGCCTGTGCTGATAGAATTCCATCAGGCTTTATGCAATGAACAAGAAAAGGATAATTTCAGTCTGTGTGGATGAATCTTCTCTGGATAAGGCCCTTTTTCAGTCTTTTAAACTTCATTGAACATTTCTCTACTTATTAACTCTGTTCTACAATCTGGGAAAGCATCATACACCAGTCTTTATTTGCCAATGTGAAAAAATGACTTTGTCCACATTAATAATAATTTGCAATGTCAGGACCCTAATCCTGTACATGATGCATGTTTCTTTCAAAATTCTTCAATAAATAAATTGATATGTTAAAACTAGAGCCACTTTCCTTTTACACTTGCATCTATCTGGCATAGGGATAAGGGATTTAAAAATGAAATCAAATCCTATGGCTGGTGTAATGATTCCTTGTATGTCTCTTTATTTTTATGAAGATTTCCTTATAAGAACAGATTTTACCATTCTCTCCTGTAATTATGGTCTTTGTGATGAAAAGTAACTTACCTAATGTGAAAGATACTATCAGATGTTGACATTTCAGGAAAAGTTCACTTTAGGTATTAATGCTCCAAAATAGAAGAGAGTACCACTTTTGAGGGAAAAAAAATAAGAGACAAGATCAATACTGAAGAGTGAAACCAGCTTTCAGTCTTTGGATATGATGGGATTGAAGTAATTTTTAACTCTAAGGATTTCTGAGATGTCTTTTGCTATGGCAACTAACACCATAGAGTTTATATAGTTGATGGGAAAACAGTAAACTTTTCTGTTCTGATCTATTAAATTGATCTAAATTCTGTAGATATATATATCGAGGGATCAGTACAGTGGGTTCTCAGCTTCTTGATGAGCTTTATTTATGGTTTGAAATTTATTTTGGTACTGAAAAGGGCTTTAAAGTGTTATTATTTTAATCTCTAAATCTTAATGGAGATAAATGGCCTTGGTTTTGTGAAACCCTACTCTTGTGGGAGTTGGTAATTTATTGTGAAATGTTGGAACAAAGGTAATTAAAGTACAGATGTTAGTGATCAATCACCTTACAAGTGATTGTCTTTGATGTGCCCAGCACTGTGTTTGCAGTTGTGCTAAATATAATTTGCAATTTATTTGAAAGAGGCAAGATTGAGGGAGATGGCATTTGATATTTCCTGTTATATATTCTTGTGTCTGTGTGTGCATGCTAAGTCACTTCAGTAGTGTCTGACTCTGTGCAACCCTATGGACGGTAGCCTGTCAGGCTCCTCTGTCCATGGGATTCTGCAGGCAAAAATACTGGAGTGGGTTGCTGTGCTCTCCTCCAGAGGATCTTCCCAACCCAAGGATTGAACCTGTGTCTCTTACATCTAACTTACATTGGCAGGCAGGTTCTTTACCACTAGCACCACCTGGGAAGCCCTATATTCTTGTATAGGTGTCTTCAGAGTTTTTACTCAAAGTTGAACCTAAGGCAGGTGAACAAAGGCAAGTCTGAAAAGTGAGCTAGAAGTTTGCCTACTGTGAAATATCATAAGGTTTAGTTTCATGACTTAGAAACTTTGAGGAAAGACAGTGATGGGAAAAACAATCAAACCAGGGCTCAGATGTACTCCTAATTATATTCATACCTCAGTTTTGATTTTGGGTATTGTTTTCTCAATCAGGAAAATTAAAGTAGCATAGCAGGAGAGAGGCTCAGGAGCTTGATGGACTCAGGATAGGGACATGGCTTCCTTTCTTTCTGATAATTGCTTTCTCTTTCCTGATATCTGAGAATTTCTCACATTTCTAATCAGAGTGGATTCTTTTTCTCTAAACTGTTGGTGGCATGAACACTGCTTATTTAAATTTTTTTTTATTTGAGTATAGTTCCTTTCTTAAAATTAGAATATATGTCTTCCCTGGTGGCCCAGTTGTTAAAGAGTCTGCCTGCAATGTGAGAGACCTGGGTTCAATCCCTAGGTTAGGGAAGATCCCCTAGAAGGGAATTACAACCCACTCTAGTATTCTTGCTTGGAGAATCCTATGGACAGAAGAGCCTGGTGGGCTGCAGTCCATGGGGTCACAAAGAGTTGGACACAATTGACTAACACTTTCACTATTTTCACTGTAATTGCTTTACAGTTACAGTTTCTGTTTCTGTTGTGTATATATATATATATATATATATATATATATACATATATCCCCTCCTTTTCAGATTTCCTTCCCATTTAGTTCACCACAGATCATTGAGTAGAGTTCCCTGTGCTACACCATATATTCTCATTCAGTTCAGTTCAGTTCAGTTCAGTTGCTCAGTCGTGTCCAACTCTATGTGACCCCATGAATCGCAGCACACCAGGCCTCCCTGTCCATCACCATCTCCCAGAGTTCACTCAGACTCAAGTCCATCGAGTCAGTGATGCCATCCAGCCATCTCATCCTCGGTCGTCCCCTTCTCCTCCTGCCCCCAATCCTTCCCAGCATCAGAGTCTTTTCCAAGGAGTCGACTCTTCCCATGAGGTGGCCAAAATACTGGAGTTTCAGCTTTAGCATCATTCCTTCCAAAGAAATCCCAGGGCTGATCTCCTTCAGAATGGACTGGTTGGATCTCCTTGCAGTCCAAGGGACTCTCAAGAGTCTTCTCCAACACCACACTTCAAAAGCATCAATTCTTTGGTGTTCAGCTTTCTTCACAGTTGAGCTCTCACATCCATGCATGACCACTGGAAAAACCATAGCCTTGACTAGACGGACCTTTGTTAGCGAAGTCATGTCTCTGCTTTTCAATATGCTATCTAGGTTGGTCATAACTTTTCTTCCAAGGATTAAGCATCTTTTAATTTCATGGCTGCAGTCACCATCTGCAGTGATTTTGCAGCCCCCAAAGATAACGTCTGACACTGTTTCCACTGTTTCCCCATCTATTTCCCATGAAGTGATGGGACCAGATGCCATGATCTTTGTTTTCTGAATGTTGAGATTTAAGCCAACTTTTTCACTCTCCACTTTCACTTTCCCCAAGAGGCTTTTATATATGTGAAGCAAGAAAAAGAAGTGAAAGTGAAAGTCACTTAGTTGTGTCCGACTCTTTGTGACCCTATGTACTGTATCCCGCCAGGCTCCTCTGTCCATGGAATTCTTCAGGCAAGAACTGGAGTGGGCTGCCTTTCCCTTCTCCAGGATATTCCTGACCCAGAGGTCACACTTCGGTCTTCTGAACTGCAGGCAGATTCTTTACCGTCTGAACCACTGTGTGTATATGTCAATCCCAATCTTCCAATTTATTCTACCTGCTCCTTACCCCTGGAAACCATGAATTTGTTTTTATAGCATATAATATTGCTTAAATGTGGAATCTAAAAAAAAGGATACAAACAAACACCACTCAATTTGAAACAAACTATCTTCAACTGCTGCTTATGTTGCTTTGTTTCCCTCACAGCGCTTTGCATATGGTAGGCAGACAAATATTTGTTTAAAATTGAAATATAGTTGATTTAACATATTCTATTAGTTTCAGCTGTACAATATAGTCATTCAGTATTTTTACAGATTACATCCTGTTTATAGTTATAAAATATTAGCTATATTCTCTGATGTGCAATATACCCTTGTAGTGTATTTCATAGTAATTTGTTCCTCTTAATCACTCAAATTCTTTTTGATGGATGGAATGGCACATTTGTAGGTATAGTGGAAAAAGGATTAAAGACTGGAGGTAAACTATCCTGATGAATCCAATCACTCACCTCTATCCCCCAGAAGTTCTATATTATCTGTTGTGTTTTATATTAAAAGTTGCATGTAGTTCATTGTAAATAATCCAAGCAGTACAGAAAATACAAAGAAGAAAGTATGAATCACCTAAAATCCAGAAATTTGTGAGGATTACAGTCTGCATTTGTAAAATGGGGATTATAATAGTGCTTACATCATATGGCTGGTGTGAGGATAAAATAAAGTGACGATGTGCCCAGAGAAAGTGTCTAATAAATGTTCATCATAATTCTCCTCATCGCTATCATCATCACAATTAACCAAAGAAAGACATAAATAAATAAAATTTAGAAACAGAGATGTCTTTGCAGTAGAAAAAGTGAAGAGGTGCCTATTCATTTGAGATTTATAGGAAGAGAGAAAGAATAACTATAGAAATAAACATGATATATAAGAGTAGATCAGGGAGAACATTTCAGGGGAATTTCACTTTAAGAAAATAGATCATTTCCTGAGAGCAAGAAGGTAGGGGTAGGAGGGGGAATTGGGGTTTAGAGAAGAGGAGAAGGTCTAGTCACAAAGGTTGTTGTTATTTAGTTACTCAGTTGTGTCTGACTCTTTTCTGACCCCATGGACTGTAGCCTGCGAGCCTTCTCTGTCCATGGGCTTTCCCAAGCAAGAATACTAGAGTGGGTTGCCATTTCTTTCTCCAGGGTATCCTCCCAATCCAGGGATCGAACCCATATCTTCTACATTGGCAGGCAGATTCTTTACCACTGAGCCACCAAATCCATAGAATATACATCACCAAGAGCAAACTCTAATGTAAATGACAGACTCGGGATGATTATGATGCATCAATGTAGGTTTTCTAGTAATTTTCTAGCCAAGAAATTTTTGCAATTTTCTAGCCAAGAGATAATGGCAGCTTGTACTATGGTGGTGGGAAGTGCCATATTCTGAATATATTTTGAAGGTAGGGCTGGTGTGATCTTCTGAAGCATTAGATATGAGGTATGTGAGCGAAAAAGTTATCTAAAAGGTCTCCAAGGATTCTAATATAAGCAATTAGGTAAATGGTGATGTCATTTGTTGAAAAGAGGCAGACTAGGGGAGGAGCAGGCTTGGTGTGGGAATAAAGAATTCAATTTTTGACACGATAAGTTTGAAAGTGAATGTGTTAGTTGTTCAGTCATATCTGACTCTTTGTGACCCCATGGACTGTGGCACACCAGGCTCCTCTGTCCATGGAATTCTCCAGGCAAGAATACTGGAGTGGGTTGCCATTCCCTTTGCCAGGGGATCTTCCCAGCCCAGGGATTGAACCCAGGTCCCCTGCATTGCAGACAAATTCTTTACTGTCTGAGCCACCAGGGAAGCCACTGCTCATTAAACTAAGTGAAGATACAGAGAAGACAGTTGGCTACACAAGGCTGGAGTGTAGGGGAAGTTTGGAACTAGAGATAAATTTTGAGAGTTTATGATATATCATTGTTGTTTTAGTTACTATGCTTCTCTGATAGCTCAGTTGGTAAAGAATCCGCCTGTAATGTGGGAGACCTGGGTTGGGAAGATCCCCTGGAGAAGGAAAAGGCTACCCCCTCCAGTATTCTGGCCTAGAGAATTCCATGGACTGCAAAGAGTCAGACAGGACTGAGTGACTTTCACTTTCACTTAGTCGCTAAGTTGCGTCTGACTCTTTTGCAACCTTATGGACTATAGCCGGCCAGGCTCCTCTGCCCCTGGGGATTTTCCAGGCAAGAATACTGGAGTGGGTTGCCATTTCCTACTCCAGAGGGTCTTCCCCAACCCAGAGATTGAACTCCAGGCTCCTGTGCTGCAGGTGGTCTCCTGCATTGCAGGCATGTTCTTTACTGACTGAGCCACCAGATATTGGTTTTGCTTTCTTCAGCAAGACACATCGAAATATAAAAAATAATATATCCCTTTTCTCACTCATAACTCCTTGACATTGAGTGAGAAAGAGGATATATTATTTTTTTATATTTCGATTTGTCTTGCTGAAGAAAGCAAAATCAGTGGCTGTCAGAAACAAATCTTAAGTTAATAAATTGAACACATGATTCTCCTGTTTGAAGATGGGGATGGTTGCTTATTTATTTTTGACTGCTCTGGGTCTTTGCTGCTGTTTGGGCTCTTCTCTCATTGCTGTGAGTGAGGGCTACTCTCTAGTTGCAGTGCAATTCTCATTACAATGGCTTCTCTCGTTGCAGAGCATGGGCTCTAGGCACACACGCTTCAGCAGCTGCAGCACATGGGCTCAGCAGTTGTGGCTCCTGGGCTCTACAGTGGTAGTTGTAGCATAACAGGCTTAGTTGCTCCATGGCATTGTGGGGTCTTCTTGGACCAGGGATCAAATCCACATGTCCTGCATTGGCAGGTGGATTCTTTAACCACTTGGCCACCACATAAGCCCAGGGCTGGTTAAACAGGCACTGGGAGAGAGCTTTAGTAACTCTAGCTTTTGATAAGGAAATCTATATATCTCCTATGGATATTTTACAGATATCTTAGACTCAGACTTCACTTGACTGGCTTGGTTGGAGATAAGGGCATTTCAGTTAGCTAGATTTGTAATTGCTGTTTTATTTTATTTATTTTAAAAACATTATTTATTTACTTATCTGATTGTGTTGGGTCTTAGTTGCAGCATGCAGAGTACATCATGAGAAATGCTGGAAGAAGCACAAGATGGAATCAAGATTGCCAGGAGAAATATCAATAACCTCAGATATGCAGATGACACCACCTTGATGGCAGAAAGTGAAGAGGAACTAAAAAGCCTCTTGATGAAAGTGAAAGAGGAGAGTGAAAAGGTTGGCTTAAAGCTCAACATTCAGAAAACAAAGATCATGGCATCTGGCCCCATCACTTCATGGGAAATAGATGGGGAAACAGTGGAAACAGTGTCAGACTTTATTTTTGGGGGCTCCAAAATCACTTCAAATTGTGATTGCAGCCATGAAATTAAAAGATGCTTACTCCTTGGAAGGAAAGTTATGACCAACTTAGACAGCATATTGAAAAGGAAAGATATTACTTTGCCAACAAAGGTCCGTCTAGTCAAGGCTATGGTTTTTCCAGTGGTCATGTATGGATGTGAGAGTTGGACTGTGAAGAAAGCTGAGCACCGAAGAATTGATGCTTTTGAAGTGTGGTGTTGGAGAAGACTCTTGAGAGTCCCTTGGACTGCAAGGAGATCCAACCAGTCCATTCTGAAGGAAATCAGCCCTGGGATTTCTTTGGAGGGAATGATGCTGAAGCTGAAACTCCAGTACTTTGGACACCTCATGGGAAGAGTCGACTCATTGGAAAAGACTCTGATGCTGGGAGGGATTGGGGGCAGGAGGAGAAGGGGACGACTGAGGATGAGATGGCTGGATGGCATCACTGACTCGATGGATGTGAGTCTGAGTGAGCTCTGGGAGTTGGTGATGGACAGGGAGGCCTGGTGTGCTGAGATTCATGGGGTCGCAAAGAGTCGGACACGACAGCGACTGAACTGAACTGAACTAGTTGCAGCATGCAGAGTAGCTTTTGTTGCAGTGCATGGACTCTCTAGTTGTGGCATGCAGGCTTAGTTGCTCTGTGGCATGTGGGATCTTTAGTCTTCTGACCAGAGATCAAACCCATTTCCCTTGCATTGCCAGGCAGAGTCTCAACCACTGGACCACCAGAGAAGTCCCACTGTTAATTTAATTGAGTGTTATTAACTCATCTATAGACTTCCCTGAAGACAGTAGACCTGTAGACAGATGGTAAAGCATCTGTCTACAATGTGAGAGACCTGGGTTCGATCCAACTCATCTATGCAGCAAAAGCTCCTGACATATGAGCACTCCCACAAGCATAGTACTTCTCCATTTTCACTGATGTGTGTGCAAGTGTGTTAGTGCAATTCAAGATTATGCATCATTAAGAAGTAATAATAAAAAGTGGTATTTTAAAAATAGTGAATGATACAGGACTTTTCTACACTGGCTGCTCCAGACCCATTGGTCTCCTTTCAGTTCCTGGAATGTAGTCTGCACTTTTATCCTGGAATGTAGTCTGCTCTGCCCTAGAATCTTCACACATGCTGGTCTTTCTTGGACTTTTCTGCCTCCTCCCCCTTCCCTTTGCTTATCTAAGCACCTAATTATCTTTTAGATCCTAGTTAAATGTCACTACCTCAAAAAGTCTTCTCTGATATATATGCCCATGTTGCATTCCAAACTTGTCTTGTAGTTAATTATTTTTGAATTATTAGTTTGATTCTGTCGTTCCTACTAGACTGGCTTGGGGGAAATGTTCATCATTCATCATCTTTCCTCTTAGGTTCTAACCAGTTGAAAATGTACACAAAAGCTGGAGAGTGGTGGCCAGTAACTCTGAAGTACAGGGGAAATTATTAGAGGACACAGTTTAGGCCTGAGGCTAAACTGGGCCTTCTACTCCCTTGCTCCCTAGGCCCTAGTACCAATCCAGTCAATCTACCCACCCAAGTGAAGAGCAGGAAAAGAGAGCAGTGTCTGTTGATACAGTGGAGTCCAGAAGGGGCGATTGTGCTGCCTTTCTTTCCTGTAGGTGAGGCAGTGACAAAGCAGAGCCTCCTTCCTGCTTTTGGAGGCAAAGGGATCTCAACCAATAGGATAATATGGCTCAGTGAGTGATTGATAAATCAGGTTAGTTATTCCTCCTCCTGTGGGGAGAACTGAATGTGTTAGTGAAGACAGAGGTTAGTGAAAGTGAGAGCTAGGGGTGGGGTGGAGGAATGAAAAAGATATATCTGCACCTCCATCAGACTTTTAGGCCTAGGACCTAGTATCTCTTATTTCACAATTTTGTCCTCTATGCATACAAAAAGAGCTGTTGCAAAATTAAAAATGTAATGCATACTCTTTGCATAATACCTGGCACATTGTAAGCATTCAGTATATATTTGTCAAATCACATGAGTCATTCTTTACTGATTACTGAATCACTGGCTACATGGCCAAGCAGACTTTTTTTTAAAAGACACAATTATTTAATGGATATTGTGAGACAGAAAATTTGGTTCCAGCCCTGGTTGTGCTACTTGGTGTTTGATCTTGATCAAGACATTTAGCATCCCTCCTAATCTGTTTTTCTCATATGAAATATAAGGCAGTTGAACAAACTTAACTGTAACTTGTCTTATCTAGCTCTACATGATGCAGAGGTTAAAGCATCTGCCTGCAATGTGGGAGACCTGGGTTCGATCCCTGGGTCGGGAAGATCCCCTGGAGAAGGAAATGGCAACCCACTCCAGTATTCTTGTCTGGAGAATCCCATGGACGGAGGAGCCTGGCGGGCTACAGTCCACGGGTTGCAAAGAGTCAGACACGACTGAGCGACTTCACTTTCACTTTCACATTCTGGTTTTAAAAGGCCAAGTTCAAATTCTCTTTGGTTTTAACTAAGCAGGAAAAAGTCCTTAGAGCAAAAAGTAAAGGTAACTCTTCTCCTGAAAAGTTACATAACTAAAAACTTTCTAAAGTCAATTAGAAATGGCAGGTTTTGAACAGTGAAGACTAATAGGAAATGTAAGAAACTAGAAATGACTTTAAAAAGAACCCAAAACAAATCAAAAACAATTTCTTAAGACGGGGCAATTAGAAAGTGCTTTTACAAGTGATTGGCAAAACAATTTAAATCTCAAATTTTGCTTTATACTATTTAGTAATCAAGGATAAATCTCTGTCAGTTACTTTTCTCCTTTCATTCAAAACCACAGAAACTAAAAGCAGTATATTCTAGAAGTATTAGAGGACTACAAGTAAAGCTACTGGATATGTGGATTATCTTTGCTTAACCTGCAACCCAGGTTTAAAGTTTTATCTGAATTCTTCATACACAAGTACAAACAGTATATATATATAATTAGGGTTTTTCTTTGACTTATCATTAGTTGCCAACTAACTTTCCAGTTTACATAGTTAAGGTTTCTATTCACTGAGATGTTAGCAGTCAGGCAGGACTTTCCTGGAGTTCTAAATTTATGATTATTCCCAGGAAATATTTTGTCTTTATATTTTAGTATTAAACATTGTTCACTTGTGAATTCAAATGAATGCTTTTTATGCCTGAAAGATAGTATCTTTAGAAAAAGATTTTAAAGATACTATCTTTCAGGCATAATGATAGGAATAGGCAGTAAAAAAATGAATTTAAAAATCCTCGGTTTTAAGTTGACAGTCTAATGGAGGATAAAGTTATGCAAAAATGTAATAACACTAGAAATAAAACCATTAAATTCTTGAAGTTGTCATGTGTACAAGTTCCTATGGGAATAAGAGGAAGGAGTGAATTATTCAGGAGTCAGAAAAGCCTTCATGGATGAAAAGCCATTTGAGAGGGAATCCATTGAAACATAGGGAGTGAGTACATTCCTAACAGAACAGCATATATAGAAGAAAAGAGTTAATAAAGAGAATAATTTGCTCAGGAAACATGAGTAGTTTCTTTGATATGAAGATATTTACAAAAAAATGACACAGGGTTGAAATCCTTCATATATAAAGAACTTTTATAATTCAATGAAAAATTCTGAACACCTCAGTAGAAAAAGGGACAAATATTAATATCAGTTCAGTCACCTCAGTTCAGTTCAGTTCAGTCGTTCAGTCATGTCTGACTCTTTGCGACCCCATGAATTGCAGCATGCCAGGCCTCCCTGTCCATCACCATCTCCCAGAGTTCACTCAGACTCACGTCCATCGAGTCAGTGATGCCATCCAGCCATCTCATCCTCTGTCGCCCTCTTCTCCTCCTGCCCCCAATCCCTCCCAGCATCAGAGTCTTTTCCAATGAGTCGACTCTTCCCATGAGGTGTCCAAAGTACTGGAGTTTCAGCCTCAAAATCACTCCTTCCAAAGAAATCCCAGGGCTGATCTCCTTCAGAATGGACTGGTTGGATCTCCTTGCAGTCCAAGGGACTCTCAAGAGTCTTCTCCAACACCACAGTTCAAAAGCATCAATTCTTCGGTGCTCAGCCTTCTTCACAGTCCATCACTCACATCCATACATGACCACAGGAAAAACCATAGCCTTGACTAGACGGACCTTAGTCGGCAAAGTAAAGTCTCTGCTTTTGAATATGCTATATAGGTTGGTCATAACTTTTCTTCCAAGGAGTAAGGGTCTTTTAATTTCATGGCTGCAGTCACCATCTGCAGTGATTTTGGAGCCCCCAAAAATAAACTCCTGTCACTGTTTCTACTGTTTCCCCATCTGTTTTCCATGAAGTGATGGGACTGAATGTCATGATCTTAGTTTTCTGAATGTTGAGCTTTAAGCCAACTTTTTTGCTCTCCTCTTTCACTTTCATCAAGAGGCTTTTTAGTTCCTCTTCACTTTCTGCCATCAAGGTGGTGTCATCTGCATATCTGAGGTTATTGATATTTCTCCTGGCAATCTTGATTCCAGCTTGTGCTTCTTCCAGCCCAGTGTTTCTCATGATGTGCTCTGCATAGAAGTTAAATGAGCAGGGTGACAATATACAGCCTTGACGTACTCCTTTTCCTATTTGGAACCAGTCTGTTGTTCCATGTCCAGTTCTTACTGTTGCTTCCTGACCTGCATACAGATTTCTCAAGAGGCAGGTCAGGTGGTCTGGTATCCCCACCTCTTGAAAAATTTTCCACAGTTTATTGTGATCCACACAGTCAAAGGCTTTGGCATAGTCAATAAAGCAGAAATAGATGTTTTTCTGGAATTCTCTTGCTTTTTCAATAATCCAGGAGATGTTGGCAATTTGATCTCTGGTTCCTCTGCCTTTTTTAAAACCATCTTGAACAACTGGAAGTTCATGGTTCACGAATTATTGAAGCCTGGCTTGGAGAATTTTGAGCCTTTCTTTACTAGTGTGTGAGATGAGTGCAATTGTGTGGTAGTTTGAGCATTCTTTGGCATTTCCTTTCTTTGGGATTGGAATGAAAATTGACCCTTTCCAGTCTTGTGGCCACTGCTGAGTTTTCCAAATTTGCTGGCATATTGAGTGCAGAACTTTCACAGCATCAACTCCCAGGATTTGAAATAGCTCAACTGGAATTTCATCACCTCCACTAGCTTTGTTCGTAGTGATGCTTCCTAAGGCCCACATGACTTCACATTCCAGGATGTCTGGCTCTAAGTGAGGGATCACACCATCGTGATTATCTGGGTCATGAAGATCTTTTTTGTACAGTTCTTCTGTGTATTCTTGCCACCCCTTCTTAATATCTTCTGCTTCTGTTAGGTCCCTACCATTTCTGTTTTTTATTGAGTCCATCTTTGCATTAATATAAATATTTATTGAACATTTATTATATTTATAAAATAGTAACAACAACAGCAATATACTCTTTCTCTTCATGGAGGTTGCAAGATAGTGGGAGGTGCAGATAAGTAACTTGACTAAGTACAATTTAGTATGATGAAGCTATGCTCAGAAAACATGGGAGAGGCATCTGATTTATAGTTAAGGAGTGAGAGAAAGCTGCCAGAGGAAGCAACTTCTAATTTAAAATGTGAAAAATGGGTAGAATGTAGACAAACAGAGATAGAAATGGGTCGGTGAGATGATGAGGATAGAAAACGATGAAGATGTCAAGGAGTAGTCTAGTCATAGTGACTAACACATGTGAAAGCCTGGAATTTGTGGGAAATGAAGATATTTAAGTGTGCCTGAAGCACAGGGTGCAAGGGGAAAAGTCACACCATGTAAACTTTGCAAACTATGTTAAGAAGTTTCAATTTTCATAAGTGAAGTGAAAATCACTCAGTTGTGTCCAACTCTTTGTGACCCCATGAACTATAGCCCTCCAGGCTCCTCTGTCCATAGAATTTTCCAGGCAAGATTACTGGAGTGGGTTGCCATTTCCTTCTCCAGGGGTTCATCCTGACAGAGGGATTGAATCTAGCTCTCCTGCATTGCAGGCAGATTCCTTGCCATCTGAGCCACCAGGGAAGCCAGGAAGCCATTGAAATGTTATAAGCAGGGAAGTAGTACTATGATTAGATTTTGGCTTTAGCTTATATGACTGTAGTGTAGAGAATGGATTGGAGTGGGCAAGAAGTCTATTTAAGAGGATTTTTCTGTAACCTAGAAGAAAGATGATGGTGGGCCTCAGTCGGAGCAGGGAATATTAAGATATACCAGGAGTAGTGATTTAAAGAAGTAGGAACAGCTTTGAAAAGAAAGATGATGGATGCTGTTCTGGACATGTTGAGTTGTAGGTGTCTAAAGGACATAAAAATGGAAATTTCTGGAATGCAATTAGTTGTATGAGTCTGGGACTCAGGAGAAAGTACTTGTTGGATAGGGATTAGTATATACATGGTCTATATGTAATGAGGTCATCTAGAGACAGTGAGCACTGTGTGAAGAGAAGGTAAAGACGCAACTCTGAGAACTCTGCCATGTACCAAGGAAGAGAAGTCCTCAAGATGAGAAGAAAGGGCTTAGTGATAGATAAGAGGAAAGCCAGTGTAGTTTTGTGCCATGAACCTAAGGGTAGATACTGTTCAAGAAAAAATAAATGGTTTACTCTATCAAATGTTGCTGAGAAGTTGTGTAAGATAGCACTGAAGACCATCCATTAGATTTAGTAACAAGGTAGTTGACAGTGACCTTCCAGAAAGCAATTGGAATGGAGCGTTTGATGAGGGAAGGATTCTTCAATATTTGCAAATCAAACAATGTGATATGCCACATTAACAAACTGAAAGATAAAAATCATCTGATTATCTCAATAGATGCAGAGAAAGCCTTTGACAAAATTCAACATCAATTTATGACAAAAACCCTCCAGAAAGCAGGCATGGAAGGAACATACCTCAACATAATAAAAGCCATATATGATAAACCCACAGCAAACATTATCCTCAATGGTGAAAAATTGAAAGCATTTTCCCTAAAGTCAGGAACAAGACAAGGGTGCCCACTCTCACCACGACTATTCAACATAGATTTGGAAGTTTTGGACACAGCAATCAGGGCAGAAAAAGAAATAAAAGGAATCCAGATTGGAAAAGAAGAAGTAAAAAACTCTCACTGTTTGCAGATGACATGATCCACTACATAGAAAACCCTAAAGATAATGAATATAGTAAAGTTTCAGGATATAAAACTAACACACAGAAATCCCTTGCATTCCTATACACTAACAATGAGAAAACAGAAAGAGAAATTAAGGAAACAATTCCATTCACCATTGCAATGAAAGAATAAAATACTTAGGAATAAATTTACCTAAAGAAACAAAAGACCTATATACAGAAAACTTTAAAATACTGATGAAAGAAATCAAAGAGGACACAAATAGATGGAGAAATATACCATGTTGATGGATTGGAAGAATCAATATAGTGAAAATGAATATACTACCCAAAGCAATCTATAGATTCAATGCAATCCCTATCAAGCTATCAATGGTATTTTTCACAGAACTAGAACAAATTATTTCACAATTTGTATGGAATTACCAACAACCTCGAATAGCCAAAGCAATCTTGAGAAAGAATGGACCTGGAGGAATCAACCTGCCTGATTTCAGGCTATACTACAAAGCTACAGTCATCAAACAGTATTGTACTAGCACAAAGACAGAAACATAGATCAATGGAACAAAATAGAAAGCCCAGAGATAAATCCATGCACTTATGGACACCTTATCTGTGACAAAGAAGGTAAGAATATACAATGGAGAAGACAATCTCTTTAACAAGTGGTGCTGAGAAAACTGGTCAACCACTTTTAAAAGAATGAAACTAGAACACTTTCTAACACCATACACAAAAATAAATTCAAAATGGATTAAAGATATAAATGTAAGACCAGAAACTATAAAACCCCTAGAGGAAAACATAGGCAAAACACTCTCTGACATAAATCATAGCAGAATTCTCTATGATTTACTTCCCAGAGTAATAGAAATAAAAGAAAAAATAAACAAATGGGACCTAATTAGACTTAAAAGCTTTTTCACAACAAAGGAAACTATAAGCAAGGTGAAAAGACAGCCTTCAGAGTGGGAGAAAATAATAGCAAATGAAGCAACTGACAAAGAATTATTCTCAAAAATATACAAACAACTCCTGCAGCTCAATTCCAGAAAAATAAGTGACCCAATCAAAAAATAGGCCAAAGAACCAAACAGATACTTCTCCAAAGAAGACATACAAATGGCTAACAACCACATGAAAAGATGCTCAACATCACTCATCATCAGAGAAATGAAAATCAAAACCACAATGAGGTACCATCTCATGCCAGTCAGAATGGTTAATATAAAAAAGTCTACAAACAATAAATGCTAGAGAGGGTGTGGAGAAAAAGGAACGTTCTTACACTGTTGGTGGGATTGCAAACATTCTCCCACTGTTGGTGGGAGAACAGCGTGGAGATTCCTTAAAAAAACTGGAAATAGAACTGTCATATTACCCAGCAATCCCATTGTTGGACATACACACCGAGGAAACCAGAATTGAAAGAGACATGTGTACTCCAATGTTCATTGAAGCACTGTTTACAATAGCCAGGACATGGAAGCATCCTAGATGTCCATTGGCAGAATGGGTAAGAAAGCGGTGGTACATATACACAATGGAATATTACCCAGCCATTAAAAAAAATGCATTTGAATCAGTTCTAAAGAGGTGGATGAAACTGGAGCCTATTATATAGAACAAAGTAAGTCAGAAAGAGAAACACCAATACAGTACATTAATGCATATATATGGAATTTAGAAAGATGGTAATGATAATCCTGTATGTGAGACAGCAAAAGAGACACAGATATAAATAACAGACTGTTGGATTCTGTGGGAGAAGGTGAGGGTGGGATGATTGGAGAGAATAGCATTGAAACATTTATATTATCATATGTGAAATAGATCGCCAGTCCAGATTCGATGCCTGAGGCAGGGTGTTCAGGGCTGGTGCACTGGGATGACCCTGAGGGATGGAACTGGGAGGGAGGTGGGAGGGAGGGTCAGGATGGGGAACACATGTACACCCACGGCTGATTCATGTGAATGTATGGCAAAAACCACCACAATATTGTACAGTAATTAGCCTCCAATTAAAATAAAATAAAGTGTTTCCCAGTAGGTAGAAAAAGAATCAAATAAAAGAACATTAACACACAATTCACAAAACAAGAAATACAAAGGATTAAGAAACAAAGAATTTCTATCTCATTAGTAATAAAAAATGCAGAATACTATACCTATCTTTAGGCAGTTAAGTTGGCAAAGATAGGCAGCTAATATATTTGTATTCACACACTATTGATTTTTCACTTTACATAATTTTGAAGGCAAAATCAAAAAAAAATTTAGATGTATATTTCTTTAATATCACAATTTCTGCTTCCTTGGCAGAGAGAGGAAAACATGTTCCTCATTATGCCCTTTTTTTGTGTGTTCTCTCTACTGTCACCATATAAGAGCTGTTTGGAGTTGAGAATACTAAGAAGAGTTCCAAAGTGGGAAATGTTCCTTGTTCTGCATTTTTGTCATTGTTATTGCTGTTGTTTTCTTTGTTCATAGTGGAGTAAAAAGTTCATTTGGGGAGTGCTGGAATGTCAAGCCAGGTTACCAGGAGTCCTATTTGCTGGAGGACATACCACCACAGGCTTAGACAAGACTGAACCAGATCGTGGGATGGATAGTTTCAAAGAAAGAAAGGGAGTTGAAGTCTGCTTTTCCTCCACTAAACAAAAAACAGAAACAAAATCTAAAAATGCTAAAACACACACACACACACTTTGGGAAGTAGAATCATTCACCTTGTCATGGTGGGGAATTACAAGACAAGTATATTGACTTAAAATACAGAAAGAGGATAGAGGAAGAAGGATAAAAAAGTGCAGGCATGCAGGGAGCTAGGCCACACAAATAATTTTCTGCTACAGTTCCTATGGGACTCAGGATATATTTCCTGGCAGCGGGAGCAATAAATGAAAGTGGAAAAGGAAGGGTCCTTGAGGAATTTTTTTCTTCCCAATCTCTTACAAGCAAAGAGGTAAACTAGTTAGCAAGGGGTATTGGTGAAAGCCTCACAAAATCAAAATAAAGGAAAAGATAAGCCCCACTAGAGCAAGGATTTATGTCTGTTTTATTGCTTTATTGTTACCACTGAGAAGAATGCTTGGCACATAGTAAATGTTCGATTAACAATAGATAAAAATTGAATGGAAAATTTGAGACCGCTATTGCCCTATATATAATCTGGGCCCTTAATTATTTTCTGTGACTGGTATGGTTTGGGGAAGCAATGGTTACATTTGCTAAAACTGATAGCCTGCAAAACAAGAAGATTGAAGTATGGATGGTTGGTGGAACATGAAGTTATTGTTTAAAAATTATTGTTACTTTTAATTTATTTTACAAGGGATGTAAAATTTAGAGCCATCTAATAGCAGTTCTTTTCTTGTTTTCTTCTTTGGAATGCAATGGCAGAACTGGACATCAGACTGATTTTGTAAATAGATGGTGAATTTATTTATTTTTTTAAAATAAATTTATTTATTTATTTTATTTTTGGTTGCACTGAGTCTTTGTTGTTGCACAGGCTTTCTCTAGTTCTGGAGAGCAGAGGTTACTCTTCATTGCAGTGCACAGGCTTCTCATTGTGGTGGATTCTCTTGTTGTGGAGCACAGGCTCTAGGCACATGGGCTTCAGTAGTTGTGGCCCATGGGCTTGGTTGCTCTGCAGCATGTGGAATCTTCCAGGAGCAGGTATTGAACCCGTGTCCACTGCACTGGCGTGTGTGTGTGTGTGTGTGTGTGTGTGTGTGTGCACCTAAGTTGCTTTAGTCATGTCCGACTCTTTGTGACCCTATGGACTGTAGCCCACCAGGTTACTCTGTCAATGAGATTCTCCAGGCAAGAATACTGGAGTGGGTTACCATGCCTTCCTTCAGGGGATCTTCCCAACCCGGGAATCGAACCTTTGTCTGCTCCATCTCCTGCATTGGCAGGCAGGTTCTTATCCACTGTACCACCAGGGAAGCCCTAGATGGTAAACTAATGTTATCTCATTCTGTGTCACAAAAGGAGAAGGGAGACTATTAACCAGTCAGAAAGCTTGTGTTAGAATTAATTGGTGATTATTGTAATGGTCATAGCAGCTTTTACTTTTTTTAGGATGCAACCATTTGATTAGTTGGCTCTATTTTGAGGAGAGGCAATCACAGTTACAGAAACAGGAGAAGTAACAATGCTCCCAACAAGTTGTATAAAAATACAGCTTCTTAAGGTTGTTGTTTTCATAGCAAACTTGGATATAGAAACCCATGTTCAAGTGTACATGGGGGAACTTGCAGTACTTTTTGGTTATCCTCTTGGTTCCCTCTTTCCCCCTGTATCTCAGAATTCTCTTTATATTGTGAAGGAGCAGTGAAAGACCTTCCATACTAAAACTTTCATTATTGTAAACCATAAAGATACAAGAAGGAAACTTAGTGCGATAGAAATGAACTGCATGGTTTAACAGCAAAAAGAAAAAGTGTACTGGTTTTTTGTTTTTGTTTTTTGACTCATTGCCAGCATTCTGTAGTTTAAACCTTTGACTCTTTGAAATGCTCTATTGTCTTATTTTTCCTGACATAAGCCTCTTGAGGTTTTCCATCTATATCTTTGGTTTCCTTCTTTCTTGTGTACAGGTTCATCTTAAACAACTGAGTCAGTGTTAGGGCCTCTTATTTTCTCGATCTGTACTCTCTTCTTAGGAGAGCTCATTCATGTCCATCATTTGAATTGTCACCTTGTTCAGATGACTCAACATTTTATTTCAAGCGTAGGTTATTCTTCTAGTTTCAGGCTCTTAGAGCTTACCTACATGATATATATATATTTTATCCTAAAGGCACTCAAACTTATTATGTTGAAAAACAAGAACTATAATTTCTCTTTCCATTTAATGCTCTCTACCAAAAATACCACTATGTATTCTGGTTTGCACGGAGAAGGCAATGACACCCCACTCCAGCACTCTTGCCTGGAAAATCCCATGGACTGAGGAGCCTGGTGGGCCGCAGTCCATGGGGTCGCTAAGAGTCGGACACGACTGAGCGACTTCACTTTCACTTTTCACTTTCATGCATTGGAGAAGGAAATGGCAACCCACTCCAGTGTTCTTGCCTGGAGAATCCCAGGGACGGGGGAGCCTGGTGGGCTGCTGTCTATGGGGTCGCACAGAGTTGGACACGACTGAAGGGACTTAGCAGCAGCAGCAGCAGCATTCTGGTTTGCAAGCCAGAATCATCTCTGATACCACTTTTTTCTCTTTTCCTTGCCACATTCAATCCATCACTAAGTTTCTCCATTTCTCCTAAATATCTCTCAATTCTGTTTTTTTCCCTCTAACTTCACCACAATTAGCCTCATACAGTTTATTCATTATCACGTAGACTACTTCAAAATTCCCTGATGGTCCAGTGGACAGGGACCTGTGTTTCCTTCCACTACAGGTGGCACAGATTCAATCCCTGGTTGGGTAACTAAGATCCTGCATGCCATGAGACCAAAAAACAAAATAAGTAAATTTTTAGAATTGATTAAAAAAAATCTTCTAAAGCATATTTAATTCTACACCATTTCTACAGTGTAGCCATTTCAAGACATAGATATAAACACATAATTCTCTTTGCCGCTGATCTTGAGGAAAGTTTGAAGACTTAACAAGACCTACAAAGCTTTGAATGATTTGAACCCTTTTCACCCTCTCCAGTGTCATCTCACCCTGCATTTGCCTTACTCTTCGTACTCCAACTGCACCGACCTTCCTTTACTCCTTATTCTATGTTGCTTCTTGCCACTGGGCCTTTGAACATGCTTTTTCTTAGCTAGGAATACACTTACCCCACTTTCTCTGGTCCCCTAAAACTCATCATTCAAGTCTTAGTTTATTTTCCTTTAAGAAAGACTTTTATGACTTCCTTGACTTGATCCACTGTCCCTGACCTTCTCATATTCCATTGTACATCTCTTTATTATGCTTATCACATGGGTATGTGGCTAGGAAGGGTGGGAGATCCCCCTCATTCAGAGAAGTGGCAGGATGAAAGGTGCTGTTAGTTGGATGGACCGACCAGCTTTTACTTTTCCTCTGTGTCCCCACACTGTTTCTGTGAGGACATTGCCCTTGCTTTGGGGAAGTGCCTGTCTGCCACTTTTATTTATAATTCAACCCTATTTTGTCCTTACTGTTCTTTGACTGTACCCTATATTTTTCCAACTAGAGGTTCACTCTGCAGCATAGGATCATGTCCTCCTTTTCTATCTATAAACACTCTGTTTATCCATAAAAAAAATAATAAGAATATTTTGGTAGTTGCTTACTATGTAAGGTTTGTTATCTTTATTTTCCCATTTAATTCTCACAACATTCCTGTTCAGTATTTTTTATTATTATCTCCATTTTACAGATGAGAAAACTGAGGCTCTGTAAGGTTAATTAACAGCACCAGTCACACTGCTGATAAGTGTCAGGGCTAGAATTTGTGCTGAAAAATCTGACAAACTGGTTTCTGATGATATCTTCTGCTTAAAGATGACACTTCTTTTGTGAAGCCTTTATTGGTATGCTCTGGAGAAAGAAATGGCAAGATGTGATCTCTTCTCATAACTTTCTCTGCATTGTGTTTCTCCATCTATTAGTGTGACTATTGTATTCTGTGTGCTCTATCATGAATATGTTTATTCTCCTGCATCAGATTATAAACTCTTTGAGGGCAAAGACTCTATTTACTCATTGTGTTCTTCCACTGAATAACTTTAGCCACCTAATTTCTGAATTAGTCAACCTCTATCATGTGAGAAGGTCAGACCCATCAGTGGTTTCAAACTTCGATGAGTATAGGGGCCAAGAATGTAACAAATAATTGAGATGGCCTGTTTGGTTGTGATGTACTGAAGAATACAGCCCTGTTTGAAGAGATCAGCACCTACTTGGTTCCTATTGATTGTGGACACACTGGAATGCCATGCCTGGTATTGCCAGGCCAGATTTTTTTTATTTTTTTCAAGAGAAGTCAGACCTTTGGATTTTTTAAAAAGTGGTATTCCTTACCTTTTAAATGTTGGGTCAATTAAAACACAGACTAGACCTATGTGGACTAGATCTGGACCAGTGACTGGTAGATTTCTTTTTACTCTTCCTTTAAGCTCTTGTTATATAGAATTATGATTGTAAATACATGAATGTCATGGTACTTACCAATTTTTTTCTAGAAATCACTGTTATTATCAGTAGTATCTTCTATAATAATTGAGAATGGGAAGAAAGAGGGAAAAGAAATATCAAACCATCAAGGTTTTACTACTATTTTGGAAGGACAAACATATTTAAAATAAATATTCGAAGACCCTTGTTCTATAATTATCTATATATACTTATAAGCATAGATGTATATGTAATTTTCATAAATATCATTGAATATGCATATATTTATATCCAGAATTTACATATTTACATGTTATTTCATATTTACACAAATTTGCATTTGAATTCACAGAATATGTAAATTTATGTTAAAGATTTTTGAAAAGTTAAAAGGTTCAGATTCAACCTTAACTGGAAAAGTTTTTAAACTGGACAGTGATCTTCTTGCTTTGATAATTTAATTCCCTCAACTACCCAGATTTTGGACAACGAGCAGCTTAAAAATGTTTCTGCCTGTGCGAGAATTTGAAATGACTGTTTAAACACTTTCGGTCATATCCTGTAAGCTAAGAATATTTTTGAGAGGCTGCATGTTGACAAGAGTGAAAATGAACTAGATCAATCACTTACAGTGCACGCCAACTATAAACTATTTTCAAGTTCTATTCAAGAGGTTTTGTTTCCCAGGTCACTAGAGCCTTATACTGAACAACAGTCTCAATCAACATCTAAAAATAGATGTAACAAGCTTTCACTATGGATATGGTGCAGCATGAAGTCCTGCAGAGATATTGAAGACAGGTAACGTTTTCAAGGAGCCCAAGTTTAGTCAGTCTCAAGCAAGAATGTAAATATTTTGCACTATTTGTTAACTTCTCAAGAATGTTGCCCAGGAGAATTTAGGAATTTCCTTCCTGGGTTGGCTTTATGAATAGGCTAGACATTAATCTAAGAGATGCTCATTTTCTTTCTCAGCTTGTTGATGCTCTATGTTACAACTTCTTTGGGCGTAAGAGTGTTTTCTTAAAAGGAAATTGCTTCAAACTTCCTTTTTTTTGTTGGAGTTTCTCCCAGGCTTCATTTTTAGCACAAAAGTAAATAGAGATGGTTATATATTAGCCAGAAGAATGACCACAGGAAGAGAAAAGAATACAACCCATTGACATTCTGTTGGAGCTTGAAGGGATTGAGCAGTTCCTTAGCAGTTGTGCTACAACCTTTGGGAGTTAGACTAGTTATCTTCAGGACTCATCATAACTCATTTGTCAGATGAGGCAGCTGAGGCTTAGGGTCAAAGTTTATATTTACTGTGGCTCAGTCTCTCAGGAAAAAAAGGGGATTGACTACTAAAATACCAAAATGAGTTCAGATAATGAAAAATTGGCAATAACTTATTGGCAATAATATATGACATTTCAAACAAAGGAGGTAGAATTGATCTAGTACTTGAGATTTTATAATTAACATTTTATAGCATATCTTTTTCTTTAATCTTCAGTTCAGTTCAGTTCAGTCGCTCAGTTGTGTCCGACTCTTTGCAACCCCATGGACCGCAGCACGCCAGGATTCCCTGTCCATCACCAACTCCCAGAGTCCACCCTCTTTAATCTTAAATTCTAATATATCTTGGGTACCCAATGTGGAAACAAGCAAACCAATTAAAAGTGTGTAGCTCGGTGCTTGGCTCATTGCACTCAACATATACATGTTGATTATTATTTATTTTTAAAATAGATTTTATTTATTTTTTCATGTTTCTAAGCACGATAGTTCAATACCAACAGTAGAAGTCAGTTTATAACATTAAGAGTAAAGATTATTTGACCCAAACCTGTAACTCTTCTTTTAGGCAGATTCTAATTGAACAATTCATTTTGGTAGTTTTCATTTTTATCATAAAACTACTGCACAAGAGATACTCCAACATAAATCATAACAGGATCCTCTATGACCCACCTCCCAGAATATTGAAAATAAAAGCAAAAACAAACAAATGGGACCTAATTAAAATTAAAAGTTTTTGCACAACACAGGAAACTATAAGCAAGGTGAAAAGATGGTCTTCAGAATGGGAGAAAATAATAGCAAATGAAGCAACTGACAAACAACTAATCTCAAAAATATACAAGCAACTCCTGCAGCTCAATTCCAGAAAAAAAAAAGACCCAATCAAAAAATGGACCAAAGAACTAAACAGACATTTCTCCAAAGAAGACATACAGATGGCTAAAAAACACATGAAAAGATGCTCAACATCACTCATTATTCAGTTCAGTACAGTTCAGTAGCTCAGTCGTGTCTGACTCTTTGCGACCCCATGAATCACAGCACGCCAGGCTCCCTGTCCATCACCAACTCCCAGAGTTCACTCAAACTCATGTCCATCGAGTCGGTGATGCCATCCAGCCATCTCATTCTCTGTCATCCCCTTCTCCTCCTGCCCTCAATCCCTCCCAGCATCAGAATCTTTTCCAATGAGTCAACTCTTCGCATGAGGGGGCCAAAGTATTGGAGTTTCAGTTTCAGCATCAGTCCCTCCAACGAACACCCAGGACTGATCTCCGTTAGGATGGACTGGTTGGATCTCCTTGCAGTCCAAGGGACTCTCAAGAGTCTTCTCCAACACCACAGTTCAAAAGCATCAATTCTTCGGCGCTCAGCTTTCTTTATAGTCCAACTCTCACATCCATACATGACCACTGGAAAAACCATAGCCTTGACTAGACAGACCTTTGTTGGCAAAGTAATGTCTCTCCTTTTCAATATGCTGTCTAGGTTGGTCATAACTTTCCTTCCAAGGAGTAAGCGTCTTTTAATTTCATGGCTGCAATCACAATTTGCAGTGATTTTGGAGCCCAAAAAATAAAGTCTGACACTGTTTCCACTATTTCCCCATCTATTTCCCATGAAGTGATGGGACCAGATGCCATGATCTCAGTTTTCTGAATGTTGAGCTTTAAGCCAACTTTTTCACTCTCCACTTTCACTTTCATCAAGAGGCTTTTTAGTTCCTCTTCACTTTCTGCCATAAGGGTGGTGTCACCTGCATATCTGAGGTTATTGATATTTCTCCCGGCAATCTTGATTCCAGCTTGTGCTTCTTCCAGCCCAGCGTTTCTCATGATATACTCTGCATAGAAGTTAAATAAGCAGGGTGACAATATACAGCCTTGACGTACTCCTTTTCCTATTTGGAACCAGTCTGTTGTTCCATGTCCAGTTCTAACTGTTGCTTCCTGACCTGCATATAGGTTTTTCAAGAGGCAGGTCAGGAGACTATGCCAAAACCTTTGACTGTGTGAATCACTCATTATTAGAGAAATGCAAATCAAAACCACAATGAGGCACCATTTCATGCCAGTCAGAACGGCTGCTATCCAAAAGTCTACAAGCAATAAATACTGGAGAGGGTGTGGAGAGAAGAGAACTCTCTTACACTGTTGGTGGGAATGCAAACTACTACAGTCACTATGGAGAACAGTGTGAAGATTCCTTAAAAAACTGGAAATAGAATTGCCATATGACTCAGGAATCTCACTGCTGGGCATACACATCGAGGAAACCAGAATTGAAAGAGACACGTGTACCCAATGTTCATCACAGCACTCTGTATAATAGCCAGGACATGGAAGCAACCTAGATGTCCATCAGCAGACAAAGAAAGCTGTGCTACATATACACAATGTAGTGTTACTGAGCCATTAAAAAGAATACATTTGAATCAGTTCTAATGAGGTGGATGAAACTGGACCCTATTATACAGAGTGAAGTAAGCCAGAAAGAAAAAGACCAATACAGTATACTAACACATATAAATGGAATTTAGAAAGATGGTAATGATAACCCTGTATGCGAGAGAGCAAAAGAGACACAGATGTATAGAACAGTCTTTTGGACTCTAGGAGAGGACAAGGGTGGAATGGTTTGGGAGAATGGCATTGAAACATGTATATTATCATATGTGAAACGGATCACCAGTCCAGGTTTGATGCATGATACAGGATGCTCGGGGCTGGTGCACTGGGATGACCCAGAGGGATGGTATGGGAGGGAGGTGGAAGAGGGTTTAGGATGGGGAACACATATACACCCATGGTGGATTCATGTCAATGTATGGCAAATACAGTACAATACTGTAAAATAGCCTCCAATTAAAATCAATAAATTTATATTAAAAAAATTCTTTGCCAGGGATTTTATGTCCTACCCAAATTAAATAAATACATAAATGTACATAAATAAAGCCTCCTTGAATGCTAGCCTGTCAGGGAATACAATAAAATTTGTGTGTATTCTCATTGGTCCTCACAGCTAGGACTAGGAAACAAGTTTTATTCAGTTTTAGTCTTTTTCCTTTCACATCAGTATCTTCATATACATGATTTAAAAAATTCAGTGGGAGGATTGCACACACTTTAATATTAATTGTGACTAAATTAGTGGCAAATATTTCATATGAGCCACTTAAAATTATGAACTTTAGCTTTTATGTTCATCTTTCACATACTTATTGGTATAATCTCTTATGAATAGTATTTTCATTGTACTCTTTTCTTGCTCAAAATTCCTATTAAGAATGCCTATAGCTCTAGTGGTTACAGGGCTCTAGCAACAGAGATTTTAAGTCTGAGTCTCTGCCTTTTGCTAGCTGTGTGACTTTGGGAATGTCCTTTATGTTCCATTGAGGCTCTGCTTCCCTATAAACAAAGCAGGTGAATGTATGCAATACTGGTAGTATTGTTGTGAGGGGTAAAATGAGACAATATTTAAAGTTCTTAGCATAGTGCCTGGCATGATGGTAAGCCTTAACATGTACATAGTAGAGTACACAGCCATTCAATAAATATTGATTTAATGAATGGATAGATATCTAGTGTTTGGAAGGTATCATGTAAATCCTTTATCCTATCATTCAGGAATTGGCTCCTATATTTATCCTGGGCACCAGTCCTCTTAGTTTGTTACAGTCTAGTGAGGATTGGTCCCTTTGTTACAGCCAAACTAATTTCCTTTCTGCTCCTAAACACTATTCAGCTTCTCAGTCTCATGCTTTCACTGTTGTCATTACTCCACAGAGAGGGCCTTTTGCTCTTCAATGCCACCACATTTTAATTTGTTTCATAATCTTGCACAAAATTCACCTTTTCTAGGAAATTGCTTAATTAACCCCATTTGACTTAGGTCTCATGATTCTCGTTTATCTTCTCAGTACTCACATAATTGCATAATCTTCTGCACCTGCAGATATACATATTTGCATCATTCTGAAGTCATTTTCTATATATCCATCTCCCTCCTCCAGCTAGTTGCAAAGCTGTTCAGTGGCAATGAGACATGCATCTTTTTACTATGTTTGTCCATATCACCTTTGGAATCTAACTTCAAGAACATGGTTTCAAATGCTTGTTGAAGAAATGAATCAATGATATTTAATGAAATTGCACTTTGCAGGTATGAAAAGCAAAACGTCAAATGGAGGCAATTTCATGCTTGTGATCTAAAACAACAGACCAGGTGTTCTGACAGTGAACTGATATTTGTGATTATCTTTATATTTTATGAAATGAGGATAAAGGAGGAAAATGTATCATTGTGTGACCACAGTTGCAATGGTTAGTGTAACATATATAGCATTAGAAAATATTCTACTGACACAGAGTGAGTGTACAATTTGAAAGAATGTACTTGGGTGTGACCCCAGTCATGTCAATTAACCTCTCAGGAGCTCAGTTTCCCCATCTGTAAAATAAATGAGGGGTTGGATTATATTATCTATGTCTGCTCTCAGTTCTATCATTTTTCAGTTTTTAGATCACAGACTTCAGCTTAAGTTTGAAGTGTGGCTGTTGTGTATATGATGTGAATTCTGAGTATGTGATATCTTAGTAGTAGCTGACTCCTTTGGAGGCTGACTGAATATATATTAAATATGGGTAGCTTCTCTCTTGGGTATGCGATGTTTGTGACCTATTCCCCAAGAAAACAAATGGTTATCTGTTAGCATTAACAAGATTTGGTATTTTCTAGTAGGTTAAGACAGAGAAGGCAGTGGCACTCCACTCCAGCACTCTTGCCTGGAAGATCCCATGGATGGAGGAGCCTGGTAGGCTGCTTGCTGTCCATGGGGTCGCTAAGAGTCTGGCACGATTGAGCAACTTGGCTTTCGCTTTTTACTTTCATACATTGGAGAAGGAAATGGCAACCCACTCCAGTATTCTTGTCTGGAGAATCCCAGAGACAGAGGAGCCTAGTGGGCTGCCGTCTATGGGGTTGCACAGAGTCGGACACGACTGAGCAACTTCACTTTCACTTTTCACTTTCATGCATTGTCGAAGGAAATGGCAACCCACTCCATTGTTCTTGCCTGGAGAATCCCAGGGATGGGGGAGCCTGGTGGGCTGCCGTCTGTGGGGTCGCACAGAGTTGGACGTGACTGAAGCGACTTAGCAGCAGCAGCAGGAACAGGTTAAGAATGATAAGGCAAAGAGAAACTGAAGAAAGAATTTTTAGTTCAGGAATAGATTGAGACTTAGGTAAAATAGGATCAGCATTTCCTTCAACAGTAAGCAGAAGTAGGTCTATTTCCTCATTCTTTCTTCCCCTTCATTTACCTCTCTACATCCCAGAGAACCATCTTCCCCAAAGAGGAACTGATCATCAACTACAACTCATGATTCAAAGTCATCGTAAAAAATTGCTACTGCTAAGCACAGAGACTTGGCTATTTAAATAAGCGTGCAAAAGTTTTATTACCACATGAAAGTAGAAAGATGTATACATTTATACCAACTAATAAACTAATATAAATCACTGGCAAATTTGCCAGTGCCCTAGGTTAATTATATTAAAGAACCATAAGAGACTGATGAGGAATTTATTCCCTGATCACTAAACCAGAATTAAAAGACAGACTATTTTGACTTGTCTAGTTTTATAAAAACACTTGTTTCTAATGAATGAAATTTACTTATTCAAAAACATCTGCCCACCATGAATTTTTTTAAAAAAGCAAAAAGTCTACATTATTCCTCAGTTATGCTTTTCATGAAAATAGAAATTATTTCAAGGTACAAATCACTATACAGATAATATATATGATATTAGAGATAGTCCATAATAAGAATCAGTTTTCGAAGAAATGAAGTTTTGTCATGTAATGATAACCTAACATGACTTTTCAGAACTTGGCATATTATGTAGCACATTAAGTATATAGGACTTCAAGCTAAGGGATGAACTATCTAATCTAATTACATATTGGATTACTAATCTATAAAATTACACTATGAAAATGTGTTAATGAACCCACATGGTTCATCAACTGGACCCCACAAGAAACAGACAGAAGCAACCTGAGAAATTTCTCCAAGGATGTTTTTTCTTACAGCCTCAAAGGTGCTACAAGCCTTTTACCAAAAGACTGGGAGAAGAAGTCATTATGAGTCAGGAATATGTGTATTGAGACTGAGGGGGAAGGGATTGCTGAAAGCAGGAGAAATTGAGGCCAGAGATGGAGATACTGGAGATAAGCCTTTGTGATGTAGAGTAGTCCTGGAGATGACTTGGTCTGGAAGGCTTTAATGGCAGTGAGTGGGTGGAATGAAGTGAAGGCAACTGTCACAGGTGTTAAAGGTTTAGGAAATATAAACGTGGGCACTCAGTGAACTAACTGTCCATAGGGATCTTTACTTATTGAATGAATAGGGAGTGCCTCTGCTGTGAAAAGTATTGTGGTGATATGGCCATAAATGAGGAAAACGTAGTTCCTGACTTCACGGAACTTTTTTTTCTAGTAGAGAAGATGGACTGTTGAACAGATAATTACAGTAAGGAACTGGATAAGGAGTGTCTGTCCTCTCTGGTAGCCAGTGGTAATGGTATTATCTTTAGAAGGCCTACCTTTGCCCATTTTTCTATCATTTTCTTTCAGTAAAAAAGTGGATTTCAGTTTATAGACAAAAATAAAATAGACTCAGAAAAATTAGATAATTTATTCAATTTCATACAGCTAGTGAGTGGCAGAGCTAGGATTCAAAACCAGATCTGTCATGGCTATATATGCCTTTATGGCTATATAAGCTGACTACCACCCATCCTTCTGGCTGATTACAACGGAAAAATATGGAAAAATACAAGAAATCTACTTGTATTAACAAAAGTTAACAAAAGCAGTAATATTACAGAGAGAAGTAAAAACTTGAAGTGACCTGCATGGGGGTGAGGTTCCCATTTTTTTTCCCCTGTGCTGTTTTGTGTCTAGAATGGGTCCCTGTCATATAATGGCATGATGATGTTAGAGACTAAAACTCTGATAGAAAATTCATCAACTTTCTGGCCAGAATAACAAGGAAAAGAAGTGTCATAATACTGGATAGTGTGGGAGGGATCATAGAGGGGGGGGAATCTGGAGAAGGGGTCCTCTAATTCTGTACAAGTCTCAGCTGAACCCCTGAGCTATTCATGTATAGAATAGACCCTAATAAGCAGAGCAAAGGCTTTTAGAATTGAAGTGAGATTAGAGTCAAATTGGCCCTGAAAAATACCTGTATATTGTTGTCATTTAGTTGCTCCATCCTGTCTGGCTCTTTGTGACCCCGTGGACTGTATAACCCTCAAGGCTCCTCTGTCAATGGGATTTACCAGGCAAGAATACTAGAGTGAGTTGCTGTTTTCTCCTCCAGGGGATCTTCCCTACCCAGAGATCAAACCCACGTCTGCAGGCAGATTTTCTACCACTGAACCACCTGGGAAGCCCAATACCTTCATGAAACACATCCAAATAAGCAGAGAAAATTCTTCGAGAAATAAAATAAGATTTCAAATTTTGACAACTTTACGTACTATAACATTCATCTGTTTTAAGTTTATAATCCAATGATTTGAGGGGGGAAATTTACTGATTCGTACAAACATCACTATAGTTCTGTTTTGAATATTTTTATCCTCCCAATAGGATCCTTTGTTTCTGTTTACAGGTAACCTCTGTTCTCACCTCTGGAAACCACTAATCAACTTTTTCTCTCTATGGATTTGTGTTTTCTGGACATTACACATGAATGGAATCATACAATACATGGTCTTTGCATCTGGCTTATTTCACTTAGCATGTTTTTGACGTCTGTTCATATTGTATCATGCATGGGTATTTTGTTCTTTAAGGATGAAAAGTGCTCCATCATATGGCTATTTCACTTTCTAAACAGATCTGAACTGCTACCCACTTAAGATTAGACAGAATTTATGGTCTAAACCTAACAGAATGATTACCTGATACCTGTATAGTCCTATACCTATTAAATAATTTGATTTCATAGTTGAATAAACTTCAAAAAAGATGACTCCTGGTCCAGATGGCTCCACTGGAGAATCCTATAAAACATTTGAGGAAGGAATACTTCTAAATCTATACAATCTGTTTCAGTAAAAAGTGGTCAACATCACCCTGATATCAAAATCAGACAAAGACATTAAGGAAAACTAGAAGCATAACATCCATCATGAACACAGATGCAAAACCCCAAACAAAACATTAGCAAATAAAAATTGATTATATCTGAAATAATAATGCATCAGGACCAAAACAAGTTTATCTCAGGAATGTAGGGATGGTTCATCACTGGAAATCAGTCAATTTAATCAACCATAACAGATTAAAGAAAAAATATATGATCATATCAAAAGATGTAGGGAAAAGAATCTGACAAAACTCAACATTATTTCATAATTTTTAAAATTATCAACAAACAAGAAGTTGGAGGAGAAGTTAGTCTGATAAAGAGTTTACAAAAACAAACACCTAAAAGCAAAACAAAATGAAACAGAATGCCTCCAGTAACAACATACTTAATGGTGAAAGACTAATGTTTATTTACGATGGAAATCAAGAAGTGACGTCTACTTTTACCTCTCTTATTCAAGTTTATACTTAAGGTCTTCTTGAGTGGAATAAAGTAAGAAAAAGAAATAAAATGCATACACATTGGAAAAGAAGAAATAAATCTGTATTTATTCACAGATACCATGATTTTCTAAGTAGAAAATTTTAATGATTCTATAAAAATAGTCCTAGAACTAGTAAATGAGATTAGCAATGTAACATAAAAAGTCAATATGCAAAAATCAATTTGATTTCTAAATGCTGACAGTTGGAAAACAAAATGTAAAAATCCATGCCATTTACAATGTACACACATGAAATATATTTAACAAAATATATGTCTCTGTTTGCTGAAAATGACCAATGATGAAAAGACTCAATATGTTTAAATTTCAGTTCTCTCCAAACAAATCTGTAGATTCAATTCAATCACAATCAAAATCATAGCAGGATATTAGCTGATATTGAAAAGATGGTTCAAAATGTATGTGGAAATGCAAAGGAACTAAAATAGTCAAAACAATTTTGAAAATGAATAAAAAGTTGAAGGACTCACACCAATTAATTTCAAGCCTTACTATAAAGCTACAGTAACCAAGATATAGTGGTATTGGTGAAAGGCTAGACACACAGATTATCGGTACAAAATCAAGAGTACAGAAACAGACTCACAGAAACATGGACAATTGATTTTTGTTGTCGTTGTTGTTGTTGTTCAGTCACTAAGTCATGTCTGACTCTTTGCGACCCCATGGACTACAGCACACCAGGCTGCCATGTCCTTCACTATCTCCCCAAGTTTGCTCAGACTCATGTCCATTAAGTTGGTGATGCCATCCAACCATCTCATTCTCTGTTGTCCCCTTCTCTTTTTTGTAGCTATGTCTACTGTATTTCTTTGTTATTTCATGCATTTAAAACATATTTTTACTGCATGACATAAAGTTTACCATCTTAACAATGTCTAAGTATACAATTTAGCAGTGTTTACTATATTCACATTGTTGTGCAACTAACCTCCAAAACTTTTTCATCTTCCAAACCTGAAACTCTATATCCATTAAACAACAGCTCCCCATTTCTCCCTCACTCCAGCCCCTGGAAACCACCTTTTAAATTTCTGTTTCCTTGATTTTGACTACTCTAGATACCTCACATAAGTGAAATTGTACAATATTTGTCTTTTTGTGATCAGTTTATTTCCCTTAGTAATGTCCTTAAGGTTGTATTTTCAAAAATTGAAAAATAATGCAAAAAAATGAGTATAACCAGTGCCCATATATTGGTTACTAATACCATTCTCCTACAAGGAATCAGGGCTCTTGAAGGAATGGCTGATTGTGGCACCAGGGAAAGAAATGTACAATATCAGCCTGGAACGTTTTGTACTGCCACAAAGCGAAGAAACATGCAATCAAGCAAGCAAGGAAACAAACAACAACAACAACAAAAAGCCCTCAATGATGGGGATATATCAAAAGGACACAGAACCCAACTAAAACAGATTCCGGTGGCCAAAACTGGAACCATTTGAGCAACAAAATAAATAAAATAGTCAGATTACAACTTGAGATATAAAATAAATTTTCATGAGTTCATACTAATATGAATGATCAACAATAAAGAGCAATGACTTACTGATTTTTGGAATTTTTCAACACTGATACTCAAAACAACATGGATGTATTTAAAGTAAATGTGGTGACTGAAATAAGCTAGACATCAAAGAGTACACACTGTATGAATTCCATTTATATTCTAGAAAATGCAAAACAAATTATAGAAATGCAAACCAATCTATAGTGACAGAAAATAGGTGAGTAGTTGCCTGGGAATGGAGGTGGAGGGAAGGATGGAATGGTGCATGGGTGATTTCTTCAGTGTGACTGAAATTTTTATTGTCTTGATTGTGATATGTTTCCATAGTTGCATACATATGTCAAAATGAATCAAATTTCACAGATTTTAATTGTGTGTGGTTTGTTTTATTTAAATTAGGCCTCAATAAAGTTTTAAAAGTTCTCTATTTGGCCCTCACAGTTGCCTCTCCAAGTTTAGGGATGGAACCTCTAAGGATGGGGGCAGAGAGGAGGAGTCAGTATTTTGTGGGGTGGTCTATTGGAGTTACGATCTCTCAGATCTAGAATTATAGTATTAGACTTCAAATAGTAGGTCAAACTACATGAAATTGCTCTCTTAATAAGCCCAAAGGATTTAATATCAGAAATTCATATGATTTACAGTAATTTGAATTTTTCTAGAGGAGGCTGTCTACAGGGAAAGAACATAATACTTGGACTGCATTTAGACTTAGATGCAAATTCTTAGACTAGTGAAAAGTGACATCTGTGAGTTGATCAAGGAAGGATGTTGAGTTCTCAATTTCAGTATAATTCGTGAAGCTTCGATAGAACATATGATTTTTTTTTCTTAAAATGGAAATAAATTTAGATGATGTAGAAAATGTAAAGAAGTAAAAATTGCCCAAAGAAAATCACTGTCAATTTGGTGTAAATTCTTTAGGATTTTTTTCCTATACATGTATAAACTCACATAGATTATATTTATTTTCTAAAATGGCATTGTGCTATAGATATCAATTTGATGTGAATGTAAGACATATTTTTATTTTATTTTTATCTTGGGCATGTTTTCAAGGCAATACATAAAAGAATATTCTCTTTTAGTTTTTAAGCTTTCACATTATTTTGTCACTGAATGGGGAATATTGATTATTTTAAAATAATTCTGTTATTAACATTTTGGTAGTTTATAAATCAGACTACTTTAAACAGCAGTCTAATCAATATTCTTGTAACTGAATCCTAGTGTGTGCATGTGTGGTCACTTGCTTCAGTTGTATCTGATTCTTTGCAACCCCATGGACTGTAGGCTGCCAGGCTACTCTGTCCATGGGATTCTCCAGGCAAGAATACTGGAGTGTGTTGCCATTCCCTCATCCAGGGGATGTTCCCAACCCAGGGATGGATCCTGCATCTCTTATGTCTCCTGCCTCCTGCATTGGCAGGCAGGTTCTTTTCCACTAGCACCACCTGGAAAGCCCTAGATCCTTGTATGCATATATGAATATTTCTTCAGGATATATTGCTAGAGTATGGTCCACAGGTAAAAATGGTCTTGAGATTTTGGATATATAATTTGCAATTTGGTAAATCCTTCTTGCAACACTGTTTTCTTGGCTTTTGGGATACTATCATTTTCACCCATTGGCTACTCCTGTATCCTTTGCTGGATTCTTTTTTTATTCCTAGCAAACATCTAAATGTTTGGAATGCCAAAGTGCAGTCCTTGGAACTCTGTCTACAATTGGCTTCCTATATGATTTCAGCTGGTTCCATGACTTCCAAATTTATATCTCTAGCCTTAACCTTTCCCTAAATTTCAGCCTATCTTGATATCTAATGGGCATTTCAATGTTAACATGTATTAGGTCAGTATTTTTATTCCTACCCCACTCTTAAACTGCTCTTCATTTTTTATCTGTCTCCACTCAGTTGCTTAAACAAAATAACTGAGAACAAATCTTGATTCTTTTATTTCTCCCATAATTCACATCTAACCCATCAACTTGAATTTGAAGATTCAGGTCTATCTTTAAAATATATTCCAAATTGGACAATATCTCACCATCTCTGCCTCAGCCATTGTAGTCAAAGACACCATTATAGCTCACCTGAGCTGCTTCTGGCTCCTAAATGCTTTCACCCTTGCCCCTTTAAGTAGCCCATCTCCTTTCGCAACTCTCTTTCTCCTGTCACTCAGTCAGTTCAGTTGCTTAGTCTTGTCCGTATCTTTGCAACCCCATAGACTGCAGCTCACCAGGCTCCCTGTCCTTCACTATCTCTCGGAGTTTGCTCAAACTCATGTCCATTGAGTTGGTGATGCCATCCAATCATCTCATCCTCTGTGGTCCCCTTCTCCTGCCTTCAATCTTTCCCAGCATCAGGGTCTTTTCCAATAAGTTGGCTTTTTGTATCAGGTGGCCAAAGTACTGGAACTTCAGCTTCAGCATCAGTCCTTGTAATGAATATTCAGGGTTGATTTCCTTTAGGACTGACTGGTTTGATCTCCTTGCAGTCCAAGGGACTCTCAGGAGTCTTCTTCAACACTGCAGTTCAAAAGCATCAATTTTTCTGTGCTCAGACTTCTTTATGGTCCAACTCTCACATCCATACATGACTATGGGAAAAACCATTGCTTTGACTATATGGACCTTTGTTGCAAAGTGATGTCTCTGTTTTTTTAATACTCTGCCTAGGTTTGTCAGACCTTTTCTTCCAAGGAGAAAGTGTCTTTTAATTTCATGGCTGCAGTCACCATCGGTAGTGATTTTGGAGCCCAAGAAAATAAAGATCTAATTTACATACCATAGAATGAATGATCCTTTAAAAATGCAAAGACTATGTCAGTGCCTTATTGAAAATCCTCCAATGGCTTCCCAGGACACTTAAGAAACCCATAGTTCTCTGTTTTATACACTCTGGCCCCCTTGTCATCCCTACAATTCCCCTTGTTCTTGCAGGTACCTTTGTTTTCTTACATCAATCAGTTATATGCTTAACTGTTACCTCTTCAGGAAGAACCTCTATGATCACTCTATCTAAGGTAGCACCTCCCATCACTCTTTTCCCTCTTATCTTGCTTAATCTTTTTTGTATATAACATTTATCAGTACCTGATACATTATAGCCACCTGATGCAAACAGCTGACTCATTGGAAAAGACCCTGATGCTGGGAAAAATTGAGGCCAGGAGGAGAAGGGGACGACAGAGGATGAGATGGTTGGATGGCATCACCGACTCAATGGACATGGGTTTGGGTAGACTCCGGGAGTTGGTGATGGACAGGGAGGCCTGGCGTGCTGTGATTCATGGGGTCGCAAAGAGTTGGACACAACTGAGTAACTAATGCTTTCACTTTCCCATTATTTCACTTGAATCAAACAAACCAAAAAAAGAGTGCCACAGATGAAAAATAAACACAAATGTTTGAAAACTATTTAAAATGTTTACAGAAGGGCAAAGGGTATGTGCTAGAATTGTAGAATAATGCTTGCACTGAATAGAGGAAAATTAAAGAATATCATTTTATATATTTATATAGTACTTTACCCGAGAAGACAGTAGCAACCCACTCTGGTACTCTTGCCAGGAGAATCCCATGGCCAGAGGAGCCTGGTGGGTTGCAGTCCATGGGGTCGCGAAGAGTTGGACACGACTGAACAACTTCATTTTCACTTTTCACTTTCATGCATGGGAGAAGGAAATGGCAACCCACTCCAGTGTTCTTGCCTGGAGAATCCCAGGGACGGGGGAGCCTGGTGGGCTGCCATCTATGGGGTCGCACAGAGTCAGAAACAACTGAAGCGACTTAGCAGCGGCAGCAGCATAGTACTTTACACACTTCCAAATGCATTTACATGTATTATCGCATTTCACTTCAGTTCAGTTCAGTCACTTAGTCATGTCCAACTCTTTGCAACCCCATGAACTGCAGCACGCCAGGCCTGCCTGTCCATCACCAACTCCCGGAGTCCACCCAAACCCATGTCCATTGAGTCGGTGATGCCATCCAACCATCTCATCCTCTGTCGTCCCCTTCTCCTCCTGCCCTCAATCTTTCCCAGCATCAGGGGCTTTTCCAATGAGTCAGCTCTTCACATCAGGTGGCCAAAGTATTGGAGTTTCAGCCTCAACATCAGGCCTTCCAATGAACACTCAGGACTGATCTCCCTTAGGATGGACTGGTTGGATCTCCTTGCAGTCCAAGGGACTCTCAAGAGTCTTCTCCAACACCACAGTTCAAAAGCATCAATTCTTCGGTGCTCAGCCTTCTTCACAGTCCAACTCTCACATCCATAAATGACCACTGGAAAAACCGTAGCCTTGACTAGATGGACTTTTGTTGGCAAAGTAATGTCTCTGCTTTTTAATATGCTGTCTAGATTGGTCATAACTTTCTTTCCAAGGAGTAAGCATCTTTTAATTTCATGGCTGTAATCACCATCTGCAGCGATTTTGGAGCTCCCCCAAAAAAAGTCAGTCGCTGTTTCCCCATCTATTTGTCATGAAGTAATGGGACCAGATGCCATAATTATCTCATTTAAACTTTATGAAATCCCCATGAGTTAGGCAAGTCTGTTAGCACTATCCTCATTTCACAAGTGGGATATATGAGTCTTTGAGGTGTTCAAGGTTACATTGCAAGTTAGCATAATCTATGGCAGAGCAAGAATCCACAAATCAGAGATGAAGGCATTCTGATTCTGATAGAATAGCATTAGGAAACTGTGAATTCTTTCATAAGTAAGAAAACAATTACTGTTTAAGACTTTGATTCTCTTATAACAACTTCTATTTAATAGATTTCCTCTCAACTAAAAGCAACCCACTTCAGTATCCTTGCCTGGAAAATCTCATGGACAGAGGAACCTGGTGGACTGCAGTCCATGGGGTCGCAAAGAGTCAGGCACGACTGAGCAACTAACACACAACACACACATATCCATCTAAAGCTCAAATCTAATCCTCGCATTAAATTGTTCCCCATGTAAGGATTTCCAGTTCAGAATTTTGTTCTCACCCATGCCTTGAAAATTAGGATACTGGGGCCTCATGTAATACATATAAATGAGTGGTTGATTGCTTCTCAAAATGTATTCATGAATAGCCATTTCTATGAAATTGTAAAAAAAAAAATGGCTTTTAATGATTGTTCATTACAGAATCATAAGGTAACTGATGAGGAGACTGGATTTAGCTGACTGTATCTAGCAGCATATTATCCAAATCATTTCATTTGATTCCTCACAACAATCTTATTTAATGAGCAAGTTGATAGATTATGAGTCGACTCCCTTCAGCACCACCAGCCCCTTCCTCCTCAAAGACATTCTACATGAGATCAACCTTGAAAAATCATGCTGTTTTTTTTTCATCACCAGCATTCAATTTTTAGAGGCATTTGTGTTTTTTAATATTACACTTTAGCTTTTTACTATCATTTAATTTTTAAAATTAGACATGAACAGCCAAGATTGGGAGAGCCTTCATCCAACAGGTAAGTGAGATACTTCAAGAAACTATAAATTTACTTGTTGGGTACAGTTTTTGACAGGAGAAATAAAGATTAATCTACTCTGAAATGCAAGTTCTAAAGGATGAAAAGAAGACTTCAGGTTTGCAGCTCAATCTTATTGATGCAAGAATGGACTTAGAGTAGATGCAAGGACTCTGGGACTTTTCAGGCTACTCAAGAGTCCACTTCCTCAGGCAACATGGAGGTAGACTGATTTACATAGAATCTGCCCATTGTTCTGCTTTCTCATTCGCAAGTCTCCCCAGCTTAGACTGTTTAAACCTATCTCAAGTTCTGAGACCATTTCTGCTTTTATACAGAAAAATGGAAGAAAAACAATGGCATCCACTGAGTGCTTTCTCTGAGCCAGACACATCATCTGAATCATTTTGTTCAGTTCCTCACAATGTTAATTATTGCCAACTCACAGCAGCTAAGACAATAAACTCAATAAATACTTGTTGACTGAACCAACAGGTAACATAGTTCTTGATATTTCCATTCTATAAATGAAGCTATTGGTGCTCAGATAGGTAAATTAAATATATTGCCCAAAGTTAGGTGGGCAATATATTTCCTTTTCCTTTCATCTTCCCTTCCTTTTTTCTTTTTTCAGTCTGAAAATTTTTTCAGAAGTTATACATACTTGGAAAAAACCAAGTGACAAAAATATAGAGTTAAAGTCTCTCTTTCCTCCTCCTCCCCACTCCACCCTCCAGAGATAACCTCTGTAAGGAAATTGGTTTATCCATGTCCTTTTCATTGTTATCAAGTATGTTGTACAACTGCTGCCATGGCCCTAGGTTGGACCTTATAACTAACTCCTAGGTTCATATAACTGGGGTTTCTCTCTCTCTTTTTAAAAATTTTTAATTTACTTATTTGTTTGTACCAGTCTTAGTTGTGGCATGTGGGGTCTAGTTCCCTGACCAGGGATCAAACCCAGGCCCCCTGCATTGGGAGCAAGGAGTCTTAACCACTGAACCATGAGGGAAGTCCCGTGGGGTTTCTCTTTAACTTTGGTTCCATGCTCCCATCCAATTTTGTAATGGGGTGCTTTTGTTATCTTATCCTCATGATTTTGTTTCTGTCATGTTCAGTAGGAGTGTACTGGTGTTCTTTATAATAAGGCTTATTATCAAAATATTTAACAAAATCAAATCTTTTCTGTTTAAGTTGCCAGTGTACACTTGGGGGATGTGACAGATAGTTGAAATGTACTATATGGCAACAGTTTTATGACTGTGGTAGCAATCAAAAGAGTAAGCATGGCAGCAGTATGCACTAAAGATGATAAATGGATTGTAAAGAAAAAACAGTACACAATCAAAAAACCAGTAACTGCTTTTCTCTGCTCTTTGATTTGATGTAGTGCTGGTAATAGAACCTCAGTCTTTCTGGAGGCAATCTGTGTTGTTGCAGAAAAAGATAAAACTATCTTAATAGATCTTTAGTTATCACCACATTTCTTCTTTCATGGTGTCTTGCAGTAGTTTGTCTTTAACAAGTGATCGGTAGCAATTTCATTTCCTGCAGATTGCTCCCCAGCATGTTCTTTATTTAGCCCATTTAACCATTTCTTCAGTAAGTCAGTTACCACTACTCTGACCACAATAATATTTCCTTCCTTAGCCTTACTTTTTTATACCTACGTGTTTCTCTCTTTTTTCTCCCACTGCACAAATCAGCTCATGATAATTTAGCTCTCCTGATTAACTTTTCATTTATTTTTTTATTTGCTTGCTTACTAATGCTAGGACCCATGATTTTTTAAAATAAACTTTTTATTTTGTATTGGGGTATAGCCAATTAACAGGAGAAGGCAATGGCACCCCACTCCAGTACTCTTGCCTGGAAAATCCCATGGACAGAGGAGCCTGGTAGGCTGCAGTCCATGGGGTTGCTAAGAGTCGGATACGACTGAGCATCTTCACTTTCACTTTTCACTTTCATACATTGTAGAAGGAGATGGCAACCCACTCCAGTGTTCTTGCCTGGAGAATCCCAGAGATGGGGGAGCCTCGTGGTCTGCTGTCTATGGGGTCGTACAGTCAGACACCACTGAAGCGACTTAGCAGCAGCAGCATAGCCAATTAACAATGTTGTGATAGTTTCAGGTGGACAGCAAAGGGACTCAGCCGTACATATGCATGTATCCACTCTCTCCCAAACTCCCCTCCCATCCAGGCTGGCATATAACATTGAGCAGAGTTCCCTGTACTATACAGTAGATCCTTGTTCATTATCCATCTTAAATATAGCAATGTGTACATGTCTATCCCTAACTCCCTAACTATCCCTTTCCCCTGGCAATGAATAAACTTGTTCTCTATGTTTGTGAGTCCCTTTCTGTTTTGTAACTAAATTCATTTGTATCATTTCTTTTTAGATTCCATATACAAGGGATGTCATATGATATTTCTCTTCTGTCTGACTTACCTCATTCAGTATGACAATATCTAAGTCCACCCATGTTGCTGCAAATGGCATTATTTCTTTTTTTTAATGGCTGAGTAATATTCCATTGTATATATGTACCACATCTTCTTTATCCATTTAGGACCCACGATTTCAACATATCTCATCATTGACTCAATTAGCCTTCATTTCTTCAATCTTTTGTTAAGCCTGAAAAGCTTATTATTTCTTTTTTTTTTTTTTTTTACTTAAAAACAGGACAAACTTTATTTTTCTTCAAATATAGACTGTTAATTTGTCATGTGAATTTTTCTATTTTTCTTTCTTTTTTAGAGAAAAGAATAATGTGCCTTCAGTATAAGGAAAGCCCATTCTTAACGCAAGAAAGAAATGTCTTCTTGTTCTGGTCATCTGATTTTTTCTTAGATTATCATTTCTGAGTAAAGTCACAAAACAGCAATGATCAAGTTCACAATAAATTTGTGCTACTGAACTTCAGCTGGATTTTTCACTTTGGTTGCTAGTTCTTGCCTGTTTTCTTGACCTTTTTTGATCTTTTCAAAATTTTAATGGTAGACTCCCAAACTTTAAACAGGTTCTTAACTACTTGGTCAGATTAAGGTCAATTGATATGGCTCCCTGACCTTCCCTGGTTTTATTCTAAGTAGGTTTTTATTGCCAAACCCTCTTCACTACCAATATATAATCTAACATCCTGTCTTTGTTTTTTAAGAGACACTTTTTCAAGGCAGGTGCCTCTTGTTCCTATCCTTTCCACACTCTTCTGGAACCTCCTCTCTCTGCAATGTTAATCTCTCTTTCTTTGCCACACAGAAGATCAGCTTCCCCCAGAAACCTCCACAATCTTCCTTGAAATTGTATATCTCTTAAAAATGCCTTTTCACTTCTCTCTCACACTCTTTACTGCCAATACATTTAAAAAAGTAGGCTATACTTGCAGTTTGCATTCCTTACTGCTTCTTTATACCCCTTGAAAATTGGCTTCTTATTCTCCCAACTGTACTGAAATTCTTTCCTTAAGTTCCAATGTTGTGATGATAGTTTCATATAATAACTTCCAATTTTTGTCCTATTTATTAGTAGTCCTCCTCTAAGGTATATGACTCTCTAAGGCATATGTTCTTGCTGCTGCTGCTGCTAAGTCGCTTCAGTTGTGTCTGTCTCTGTGTGATCCCATAGACAGCAGCCCACTAGGCTCCTCTGTCCATGGGATTTTCCAGGTAAGAGTACTGGAGTGGGTTGCCATTGCCTTCTCCAGCATATGTTCTTAAGGCATGTTGATTACCACATCCTTCTTAAAATTCTCTTCTCTTTATATGGAGGAGCTTCTCTATTATGGACCTCCGCTACCTTTAGGTGCCCTCTATATTAACTTCTGCTGTAACTTTTGTATAGTGAATTGAAAGCATTTATCTGTATAAAGATCTGTACTTGAATGTTTATGGGGATTTTTAAACAAAAAGTCAGGACCCAGATTCAACTCAAGTATCCTTTAATAGATGAATGGGTAAACAAATTGTAGTGCATTCATAAAATGGAAAACTACTCAGGAAAAAAAAATTAACAAACTACTGATACACACAAAGTGGATGAGTCTCAAAAGTATTATGCTGAGTGAAAGAAGCCAGACACTGAAGATTGCATATTGTACAGTTCAATATATATGACATTTAAGAAAAAGCAAAACTGTAGTGACAGAAAACAGATTCGTGATTGCCAGGGTCTGAGGTGGGGGAAGGATATTGAGGACCAAAGGCTAAAAGGAAACACTCTGGAGTGATGGAAATGTTCTGTTTAACTGTTTGATGATGGTGATTACATGACTAGATACATTTGTCATTGACATTTTAGAATCTTATTGTATATAAATTATACCTCAATAAAGCTCATAAAAAGTGTAAAACATAAAAATCTAATACTGGTGCAGTGAATTTCATATCCTCATATATTTTCCAAGGAAATAATTGTTTAATGGTATTCTCTTATTTTATATACATATATATATACATATATATATGTATACATATATATACACATATATATATATGTATACATATATATACATAGGTATATATATCTATATATAAATACCTGGCAAAGAGTTGGACATGACTGAGCAACTGAACAACAACAGCAACTCTTATTCAAAATATTCCATTATTTACCCAATAGATTGTAAACTTCCTTTTGGGTCTACCACTGAATCCAGTAATGTTAGTTACATAGAAGTATTCTGCAAGTACTTGGTTTGTTGATGCATTTATTTTGAGGAGATTCTTAGACTTGAGAAACAATATAGTGTAATTTTAAAACATTTGTTGTTAGAGAAAACTGAGTTAAAATGATTGTTTTGCTACTTAGCTGTGTGAGTTTGGGCAAATTTCTTCTTCTATGTATGCCTCTGTTTCTTCTTCTGTGAAAAAGGGAAAAAGACTAGTACCTATTTCATAAGTTTATTGTAAGAATTCAAAGTTGTAATGCTTGTAAGTAGTTGGCATAGAGAAAAAAATAATTGCAAAAGGTATTGGAGAGAATAAAATGTATTTTATTCAGCATCTAATGTTTACATGTTCAGTGAATTTATTCCTCAAAAAAAAAATATAATCACTATCTCTAATCAGGACTCCATAATTCTCTAGACAACCTTTGATGCTAGAAACAATCACTGATATATTTTTTGTCTATCATTTCCTACTGTATCCAGTTACCTATTTTTCTTTCTTTATTTTCTACTTTATTTTATTTCTACTTTATTTCTACTCCTTCATTTTTATCCTGTGTGATATTTGCTGTTACTTTTCAGATGTGGGATTTTTAAGATAGGTCCTCAAGAAACTATTTATTTTATTCTCATTGCTTTGTTAACAATTGAAGTAAATTGGTTGATGACTTGTTTAATGAATAGATCAACTTTCCAGGTAATTATCCTTTAAGGGTGTTAATAATTCATAAAAATAGCTAGGTAGACTATTAAACATTGACAAGTACTACCCATGGTGGATTCATGTTGACATATGGCAAAACCAATACAATATTGCAAAGTAAAATAATAATAATAATAGTAAATAAGTGATAAATGGTTAAAAATAAAAAAAATAACAAAAAATAAAGTGATACACTAATATTTAAATAAATCATAAAAGTTTTCAAACTATAAGGCATGTAAGTATCTAGTCACTACAAGCCCCTTATTACCTGTTGAAAAATTGAGGCCAAAATGGACTAAGTGGCTTGCCTAAGGGCATGCAGTTAATTAGTAACAGAAGTGAAGTGAAGTGAGTGAATGAAGTCGCTCAGTCGTGTCCGACTCTTTGCGACCCCATGGACTGTAGCCTATCAGGCTCCTCCTTCCATGGGATTTTCTGGGCAAGAGTGCTGGAGTGGATTGCCATTTCCGACTCCAGGGGATCTTCCCAACCCAGGAATTGAACCCGGGTCTCCCACATTGCAGGCAGATGCTTTACTGTCTGAGCCATCAAATCCATTCTTAATCCTGTGGCTTTCCATCAAAACCAGTCTCCATCTTTATAAACATAATTAGTCACTTTAGCTCATTGGAAACTCTGAAGAGTAAACAAGAGCAGGTAGATTGAGGAGAGTTATAAAAACTTGAAGAATGGACAGTAAAGTGATGAGTTTACTATTTCTTTTGTTTTGTTTGGCTTTGACTCATGGGTGGTAAATGTTCCACCCTATGCAGTGGGCATGGACAGCCAAAACTCTGAGTAATTCCTTTTTTCAGCCAGAAGACTGAGAAAATGATCTGGAAAATGCAAAGGAAATTCTTATCTTTTCTTTATTTTTTATCCCGAGGCCTTGCTAGTTACAGATCTGCAGTGTTGTACTGATGAGGCACTCACCCAAAACCCTGATGCAAAAAAATTCCCATATTTCTTTCTAGAGGAAGCAAGGAAAGTGACCTTGGTGGACCAAAAGATGTATGAGGAATCCTGATTATTTTCTCTCTTTTTCTTGCTTTAATTCTGGCCCCCATTTCATGGAACTTTGCAACATCACACAGGTTTAAATCTATGAGAAAAACATATATTCTAGCCAGAAGAATTGGACAAAGGGGCCTTTTTGACCTAGAGACTGTGGAATTCCAGATAGTAAAGCATTGAAGAAGGGGTTTCCCTAATTCTGCATTTAAACTGACATAAGTTCTGGGCTTACACCCAAGTTGTGTATGCAGGGCATAGACACACAAAAAAAGCACAAGAAAAGCTTTGAAAACTGAGCTATGATATAAACTACTGCCCAAGACCAGAGTAAGGCCTGACTGGTGCATATTTCCAAGCAACATAGCAATGACTTGGAAAGCTGAACTGATAGTAGAAGTATTGCTCACAGAAGGGAAGGTAAAACTTGCAATTTGAACCTAAATGAATTGATTGCCTGCTAAATCAACCAACCAATCAATCAACTCATCATTTGCCAGAGGACTTTAAAAAGGATATAAAGTAAAAATAGAATACTCAGAATGTTCAAGATAAATTAAGTTTTTAGACAATAAAGCGATGCTAAACCTGAGATAATTCAGATATTGAAATTATCAGACAAAGGCTTTAAAATAGATATTTTCTAATGATCCATGTGGGTAAGATGGATACTTTTGAAATGAATGGAAAGATAGAGGTCCTCAGCCAAGAAATAGAAGCTATATAAAAGAACTAACTTAAAATTTTAGAACAGAAAAATACAGTAATTTAAATTAAAAAGAAATCACTGGAGAGGCTCAATAGCAGAATAGAGTTGCCAGAGAAAAGAGTCAGTGAACTTAAAGACAGGGCAATACATGTTATCCTGTCTGAAGAACAGAGAGAGGAGATTGAAAAAAAGCCCCTCAGGGATGTGTGTGAGAAAATATCAAAATTTTTAGTATTTGAATTATATACTATAAGTGAATGAATTATATGTTTATGTGAATAACATCTCAGTAGAACTGATAAAAATATTTTTTCATCATTGCTGCTACTTATTTTAAAATAGAATTATTATCACTATCAAAAAAAGTTTAACACTTGTGTCATTGTAGTCCCAAACTGAGATGAGAAAGAGATTGGCTGAAATCTTCCTCAAGTTGGTGAAAGATATAAATTTACAAATTCAAGAAGCTCAGGAAACTCCAGAGAGAACAAGCATAAATCCTGGTCAGATGCATCATAAGTTAAATACTTAAAACCAAAGAAAAGAAAACTTCTTGAAAACACTAGAGAAAAAAGGATATATTACATATGGGGGAAATAATGATTTCAGTGATGGTGAATTTGTCACCATAAACAATGGAAGATGGAAGGCAGAAGACAGTGGAATGATATTTTAAAGTGCTAAAAGAAAATAATCATCAACCCAGAATACTTCATGCATTTTCAGGATAATGAAACTATATGTATCTTGATTGTGGTGATAATTGTATAATCATCTGCATGTGGTAGAACTTACAGATATGCACATCAAAAGTGGATTTTATAATATGTAGATTAAAAATAAATTTAAAAAGAAAGCAACCTATAAATTTTAAATATGTACAATAAATTGTGATCATATGCCAAAAAAAAAAAAAAAAGGAATGCTTTTTCTGTCTCTAAAATAGATAACTCTGCACTTTCTCAACCCTGGAGGCATGCTCTTTGAAACTAGAACATGATTTTTTTTTTCATTTTTAAAGTAAGCATCATCTTAGTCACCATTTGTAAATTTAAAATAAAATTACATATACATATATGTGTGTATATATACTTAATAAGTAGCTCAATGTTAGAAAAATAGGTTGCTCATATCACAAAAATTTTAGACATAATTATGATTTTAAAATAAAGATTAAGGAACATATTTTTTACATAGAAGTATTATTTGTAGAAGCATAGAAAAATGTCTTGAAACATATGTACCAGTCTCTGAACTGTAGTTAAGATTTACAGTGCTGGAATTGAGGGTGAAGAGAAGTTTCTTTATTCATTTTGTAGAGAAATTTGTTTAAATGGTATAACAGTTTTTTTTTTAAAATTGTGATTTCTTGTATATTTTAAAATAAAAATTCTGCAACATTTGAAAAAAGTGAAAATATAGAGAAAGAAATCCATACATTTTACTTCCTTTTTCTTTACTTTCTCCTTGGTTGTCCCTATTGGTATGAATTATGTATTTGCCTGATCACTCAGAGTGAACCAAGTTGCTGAGTCTTTGTCTCAGTAGAGGTCCCTATCTCTGTTTTATCACGTAAGAGTGTACATACTTGTGTTGTTTACATGTACAGTCCTCATTTTTGTGATAGTTTCACTGTTACTATCATTAACCCTGATCACTTGCAGAGCAATGCTTTGGAATGCAGAGGCATGGGGAAAAGACAATGAACTTTGGTTGCAAAGTACTCTAGAAGAAAATTCCCATTCTTGAGCCCACTGGCAAATTTCTCTATTAAGTGGTAAAAATAACAATACCTTTCTTACATATAATCTCATATATTACCTGAGATAATCCAGAGTTTGGACCAAGTTATGTCTGTTTCTAGAGGTCAAACTCCTTATTATCACATATGTTGCCTCTCATGAAGTGCCAAATGAGTTTTGCAATGGAGGCAATATTGTAAAAATGATTGAATTCCTTAATTAACCCACAAAGATAATCTGATCAATCCCATTCAAAATTCTAGCAAAGAAAGGCAGTGGCCAAACTTTTTTAAGATGGGAAACTAGGGTGATAAAATACAGAAACTTGTGATACATTTTAAAATACTATCATAAAACCCTTTTCAGGTTTTGCTTGTTAGCACCTAAGAGTTTTGATCCACATAGAAATTATATTCCACTCACTTAGAACCAATGTTCACAGAACCATAATCAAATAAACAAAACTAGACGACTCCTTGGAAACTCAAATTTTGAAATTGTGCTATGCATTGTTGCATAAGTGGGAAGACTAGGTTTGTAACTATCACAGATTGTTGTAACTATTTTATTCCTGAGGACTCCTAGATCATTTCACAAGTAAGCAGACAGTACAAAGACTGTCTCGATGATAAACTATAGTATGTGGAGATAGGGAGTCATGACACTTTTCTTGAGGGCACCATCTTTGAAATGACAACAAGGCACAGGTAGCTGAAAATTTAAAACTGGAATGCTCATTTTTTTCCAGCAAGTCTCTTGGTTTTCGTTTGGATGCTAGTCTCCCACAGAATGATGTTTAATAGGTGGTCTATTAAAATAAAAAGATTTCTTTAGTGAAATAAGTTTGAGAAATACAGTGGTAAACAATGTGAACAATTTAAAACAAATTACCCTAGGAGATTACAGAACATTTTCATATATGGACAAATATTCATTGGGAATCTCCAAGATGGTGATGGAGGAGGCTGTAGCTCCAAACTTGATTATGTGGCACATTTTTAATGTCCAATAAAGCTATATTTTTACACCAAGCAATAGTCAACACAATACAATTTTATTTCAAGCTCCAAATTTGGACAGATTCCTTTTTTTAATTTTAATGTGTTAACTTTTTATTTTGTATTGGGGTATTGCTGATTAATAAACACTGTTGTGATGGTTTCAGGTGAAGAGAGAAGGGACTCAGCCATATATATACATGTAACAATCTCCCCCAAACTCCATGTGGCACATTTTTACATACCTATTCAACATCTCTTAGAACTACTAATCTGTCAGACACTTTGAGGAAATATTGTTTTAACATCTACAAATGGATGCAATAAATATCCAGTTTTCAAGCTTTGATATGGAATGCAAAGGGATGAGTACCAGTGTCAGTCTGTGTGTATGCTCAGTCCTGAAGTCATGTCCAACTCTGCAACCCCATGGATGGCAACCTGCCAGGCTCCTCTGTCCATGGGATTTCCCAGGCAAGAATACTGGAGTGGCTTGCCATTTCCTTCTCCAGGGGATCTTTCCAACCCGGTGATTGAACCCACATCTCCTGCATTGGCAGGTGGATACTTTACCACTAAGCCACACTCATTCTCCTTTACGTATCAACAACTAGGCCTTTCAAGGTCTTGCTGAGGATCCCATCTCTTCTCTGAAGCCTTTTCAACTGCCTTTCTCTGATATCCTATTATTCTTTGTTTTATACTGAAGTTTATTGCTTGTGGGTATTTATTTCACTTCCTCAAATAGATGTCAAGTTCTTCAACTAGGAAATGATTCATATGGGTAATGCTTACAGGGTAAGTTGATGATAAATATTTACACATTGATATCCAAAATACGTTTCTGTATTTTAATAGTATCTTATAGATGCTATCTTATAGAAGCTAGGAGGGAAAAACATTTTAGCAAAACAATAGATGCTTTATGACCATTAAGCTATAGTGGCATGACCTTAATGGTCTCTTTTAATTTGTCAACTGATTTTGTTTGGGCCAAAACAACACAGTTGAAATGGCATTTTGGCATGGTTCAAATGTTTACAATTAAAACCTCAAAAAGGATGTATTAATACTTACCATCTTCCTCTACATTAAAAAACATTCCCATAGTATACCTTAAGCAATTAGTATATATCTTAAATATGACACCTGCCAAAATATGATTTTTATGTTAGCACAAAGAACCCCTTTTTCCCAGAACTATCAACAGAAATTAAAACCGAACTTTTGGAGTGATCAAGATAAGACAGACTTCACCTTATCACCTTTTTATTTATTATGCTAACGTTCCATTTGGAATTAGTTTACATTGTCATATACAGAAGGGCATACAAATACAAAATGAAGTAAAATAAAAAATTAATGTCTATCCAAAATGGAGTTCATGCAAGCCAATTCTAAACAATAGGTAAAATCAGCTGTGTTGTCTACTTTGGTAGGATACAGGACACATTATTTTCACTACCAGCTGCTCTTGTAAACAGTCCAGTTTAGTTCAATTAGTGTGACCCATTCAAACAGGTCATTAAATCAATATTACAGGCTCACTGAACTGAATATCCCCAATTTTTTTTTCTCAGCTCAAAGTCACCACATTATATTAATTCTATTAGAATGAAACCTTGATTGACCTGAATCTAAGAGGATTTTTTCCCTTGTACTATACTTGGATTTTAAAAGAATAAGACAAATGATAAGACAAATTCATAGCAAGTATAGATGTAGTTATTAATCATAAGCTATTCCAATGAGTAGGCTTATTCCTTGCCTTTGTATTCCCATTTGTCTATCACAAGTAGGGCAGACCTTTCATGGCTACTACATGAAGCACCTGGTTACCTAGTGGGGAAATAGAAGTATCTTTGAGGGAGGAGTCTGGAAGGATAGCAAGGCACCTCACTCACTCTCTGCATTTCAAAAGGGTTCTACTACAGTGCTTTTAGTTTGTTAAGTATTAAATCCTGCATTTCACTGTAATAACAGTGATGGGCTTCTGAATGTCAATTCAAAAAGTACATTTTGAATTGACATTTTCTTTTCCTGGGAGCTCTTATACATGGTAACTATAAGGACCTGCTGCTGACAAAAAACATGAACTCTTAGAGAGAACATCACCACAGAACTAAGCTGTACCTTAGCCTTTGATTCTGAAGATTTCTTTAGACATTGACCTTCCTGCAAAGAGAATAAAATACCGCAAAATACAGTGAAGGCAGAGAGGCCATCCATTCCAGCCAGCTCAAGTTAATTTAGAAACAGTTTCTTCATCTACAGAATTATTATATTAGCTCTTAACTTTTTTTGCAACAATCAGAGCTTTGGCAGTACCGTCTAGAGACTCGCTTGGGCATGGAATTGGTGCATATAATTAGGTAAGGCTGTCAGACTGGAGAAGTTAACTATAATTTTAACACTCTTTTGCCTTAGATTCAGGATAAAACTTTTCATAGAATCCAATTATTATTTTTTTAATGAAGTCTGAGTAACAAATGGAAAAGGTAAAAGAAGATGTGTTTATAGAATAAATTATAATAAAAATTGCAGGGGAAAGATGAGATAGGATTTTCCTTGAGTAATTCTGAGTTAATTCATCTATCAAATAATTACTGAGTATCCATTATGCGTGAGCAACTATGATGAATTGGTGATTTGTTGATGATGTTTTTATACCGTTCTGTTTTGTTAGAGGTGTGTGTGTGAGTGTGTGTTAGTTACTCAGTCGTGTCCAACTCTTTGTGACCTTATAGACTGTAGCCCACCAGGCTCCTATGTCCAAAGAATTCTCCAGGCAAGAATACTGGAGTGGGTAGCCATTTCCTTCTTCAGGGGATCTTCTCCATCCGGGATCAAACCCAGATCTCCTACAGTGCAGGCAGGAGATTCTTACCATCTGAGCCACCAGGGAAGACCTTTGTTAGAGGTACCTAGAAGTAAGCTGACTTCCCTAGTGGCTCAGCAGTAAAGAATCCTCATGCAATGCAGACCACCTGCAACACAGGAGATTCGGGAGATGAAAGTTTGATACCTAGGTTGGGAAGATACCCTGGAGTAGGAAATGGCAACCCACTGCAGTATTCTTGCCTGGAAAATCACATACACAAAGGAGCCCAGCGGGCTGTAGCCCATGGGGTTGCAAGAGTTGGGCACAACTTAGTGATTAAACCAGGCTTCCCTTGCAGCCGAGTAGGTAAAGAATCTGCCTGCAGTGCAGGAGACCCAGGTTCAATCCCTGGGTTGGGAAGATCCCCTGGAAAAGGAAATGGCGACCCATTCCAGTATCCTTGCCTGGAAAATATCAAGGACAGAGGAGCCTGGTGGGCTGCAGTCCATGGGGTCATAATGAGTTGGGCACGACTGAGTGACTAACACTTACTTACTTACCACCCAGAAGTAAAGGTCCTTAGGTTTTAAATTACTTCAAAATTTATTCTGAGGGCATGGGTTTCAAACGTGAAAATACCTGATGAAAGATTTATATAATAGAACAGATTTTTTTTTCATGCAAGAAAATAGATTATCAGATGGTAGAAATGATGGGACATAGTGACTGATGGGATATAGAAGGAGGGTAGCGGGAGAAAGGGCAATCTGGGATGATGAATATGTTTATGATTTGGAGAATTAGATTCATGTTGGTAATACTGGCCCTTGTGCTGCCTTCTAAAGTGTTCTATGTGCCAGGCACTCTGCTAGGCACTGCTGTGATGTTGGGAGAACTCTTGTGTTTCAGTGGAAGACTGAAATGTCCATAGCACACCTTCAGTTCAGTTCAGTTCAGTCTCTCAGTCATGTCTGACTCTTTGTGATGCCCTGGACTGCAGCACGCCAGGCCTCCCTGTCCATCTCCAACTAATGGAGTTTACTCAAACTCATGTCCACTGAGTCGGTGATGCCATCCAACCATCTCATCCTCTGTCGTCCGCTTCTCCTCCCTCCTTCAATCTTTCCCAGCATCAGGGACTTTTCAAATGAGTCAGCTCTTTACATCAGGTGGCCAAAGTATTGGAGTTTCAGCTTCAACATCAGTCCTTCCAATGAACATTCAGGACTGATTTCCTTTAGGATGGACTGGTTGGATCTCCTTGTGGTCCAAGGGACTCTCAAGAGTCTTCTCCCACACTACAGTTCAAAAGCATCAATTCTTTGGTGCTCAGCTTTCCTTATAGTCCAACTCTCACATCCATACATGACTACTGGAAAAACCATAGCCATGACTGCACAGACCTTTTTTGGCAGAGTAATGTCTCTGCTTTTTAATATGCTGTGTAGCTTGGTCATAACTTTTCTTCCAAGGAGTAAACATCTTTTAATTTCATGGCTGCAGTCACCATCTGCAGTGATTTTAGACCCCCCAAAATAAAGTCTCTCACTGTTTCCACTGTTTCTTCATCTATTTGTCATGAAGTAATGGGACCGGATGCCATGATCTTTGATGATAAGGGTAGTGTCATTTGGATATCTGAGGTTATTGATATTTCTTCCAGCAATCTTGATTCCAACTGTGCTTCATCCAGCATTTTGCATGATGTACTCTGCATATAAGTTAAATAAGCACGGTGAAAATATACAGCCTTGAGGTATTCCTTTCCCGATTTGGAACCAGTCTGTTGTTCCATGTCCAGTTCTAACTGTTACTTCTTGACCTGCATACAGATTTCTCAAGAGGCAGGTCAGGTGGCCTGGTATTCCCATTTCTTTCAGAATGCTCCACAGTTTGTTGTGATCCACACAGTCAAAGGCTTTGGCATAGTGTATAAAGCAGAAGCAGATGTTTTTCTAGAACTCTTTTGCTTTTTCAATGATCCAGCTGATGGTGGCAATTTGATCTCTGGTTCCTCTGTCTTTTCTGAATCCAGCTTGAACATCTGGAAGTTCACAGTTCACGTATTGTTGAAGCCTGACTTGGAGAATTTTGATCATTACTTTGCTAGCATGTGAAATGAGTGCAATTGTGCAGTAGTTTGAGCATTCTTTGGCATTGCCTTTCTTTGGAATTGGAATGAAAACTGACCTTTTCCAGTCCTGTGGCCACTGCTGAGTTTTCCAAATTTGCTGGCATATTGAATTATCCCTTCAATTGAGAGAATTAGATTTGTCTAATACTGCTTGGGTGGCAACTATTTACAACTCTGGAGATAACTGATAACAGTGCAAAAGATTTCTTGTCTATAGACAATGATGTTTTGTCTATAGGGTGAAGTGAAGTGAAGTCGCTCAGTCGTGTCCGACTCTTTGCAACCCCATGGACTGTAGCCTATCAGGCTCTTCCATCCATGGGATTTTCCAGGCAAGAGTACTGGAGTGGGTTGCCATTTCCTTCTCCAGAGGATCTGCCCCACCCAGGGATGGAACCCGGGTCTCCTGCATCATAGGCAGATGCTTTTACAGTCTGAGCCACCACAGATCTAATTCTCTCAAGCAGTCTTGCCTCTATTTGCACATTAGATCAAGAATATTGGATTCTACAGTCAACTGGTTGTTAAACCTTACCAGTTTCCTCATTAGTGACTTAAGTAAAATCCTTAACATGTACTTATTTTTATCTTTGTATGAGAATCATGATTTTACCATTTGGAGGGAAATTATCTTTTAATAGTGATTAATTTGACAAACATGACTTTTGTTCTGCTGGAACTTCCATCCTTGTGGGCCAAAAAGATAACAAATGAAGCAAATAAATAATATATGTATTACAAAATATGTATTGATAAGTGCCATGGAAGACAATACAGCAAGGAAATGGTATAGGGTGTGGGGTGGGTGGTAGGAGGTAGGGTTTCAATTAAATAGGAAGATCAAAGGAAAGTCTTACTGAAAAAAATTTTCTACAACTAACTTTGGACTATATCAAGGGTACTCAAACATATACCTGTGTAGGCCACATTTGTAATTCTATAAATTTCCTTAGTCACGTTGTATGTATGTTCATGGGAGGAGAGTTTGTTATTCCACTTTTCTTTTTCCCTTCCTTTTGCTCTCTCAGGGAATTCAACAATATTCCCCTACTTTCTAATCAATATCTTATCTTCATCTAATGGGAACTGTGGTTTATATCCACTGACTCTCTTAGTAAATGTGGCAAAGTCAGTTCAGAGAAATATTTTTGAGAATGAACTTATGGTTGCTGGGGAGAAGGATGGGGTGAAGGGACAGTTAGGGAGTTTAGATCAATATGTACACTCTGCTATATTTGAAGTAGATAAACAACAAGGACCTACTGTATAGCACAGGGAACTCTGCACAATATTATGTGGCAGCTTGGAGGAGAGAGGAGTTTGGGGGAGAATGGATACAGGTTTATCAACAACTGAGTCCCTCTGCTATGCACTTGAAACTATCGCAACATTGTTAATTGGCTATATTCCAAAATACAAAAAAGTTAAAAAAAAATAAATAAAAGAAGGGGAAAAGAAATGTAATTCAGGGAGGAAAAAAAGTCATAGCCCAGGAGAACTGGAAAATTCTTAACAAGTGGTCACAGAAAAAAGATCACTCACTAAATTAAAAAAAAAAAAAATGACAGATTAAAAAAGAAAGAGACAGCTTTCTGAAACAGACCTCGGAGTTAGGAAATTCTTGGTTTCTACCAAAAATTTTCCTAATGGTTGGGATCTCTTCCAGAATAAACCAATCAGTGGGAAAGTGTATGTTGAAGATTTTCCTCATGTGAATGGTATCAGTGCTGTAAGATGCACAGAAAGAGGAAAGTAATATGGAAATAAATATTTAACCTAAATGTGACAGCAATTCGAGTCAGTTGAAAACAGAAGTATTTTACTATCATTTCCATATTTAGGAAGACGCAAGCAGCTGTTCTTTCTATGCCCGTAGTTTGGAGATAAAAAGAAAAGTGTCCCTTTCCCCAGTAGCTTCTAACTCTGATCTTGATTGAGAACTACTGCTCCAAGTACTGCTTTTAAATAACTTTCTGAAAATTCAATTCCCAAGCCTTGATTTCTAACCTAAGGAAGTTGCTTTTTGCCATTGCTGAACTGACCATCTGGATATTAGACACAGAATAAATTAAAATGCTATCAATCCTATTTTCAATGTGTTCACAGGGAAATGATGAAAAGTAGTTTTCAGGAGGTATTTACTAAATAGTTTTTCATCCATGTATTCCCCAGAGCCTGGACCCTCACAAATGGAACAATCCAGCACACATTAGGATTGATGGGTGTTTATGCTAGGGGTATGGCCGTGTTTTCACAATATATTTGTGACCCTGTTACTGCTTCTTTTACCCTCCACCATGTAGTTGTTTTTGCCATATACTACTGCTTTTGTTTTTTTTCTCTCATCCCTCCTACCTCTGCTAGTGTTGGATCACTTGAATTATAGGTGTTCCTAGATAATCAAACCCAGGAAGGGCATCATATTTTGGTTATATTGTTTGCCTTTTCATATGTTTTAATTTTGTCTCCCCAGCTAAACTGTAAGCTCCTTCAAGTTATGGAGTGCTAGGCTTGTAAGCAATGTTCCATTAATGTTTACAAACAAATGCCTCCTCTTTTATGCACATTAGTCCTTTATCTTGTAAAGTCAAACCTTTCTCATTGCTGCTGTTGGAGAGGTCATAAAAACAGCATGATGGAATTTATAGGTTCACAAGTAGAGAAAGCAGAAGAGATAACTTAGAGGAAAAGACAGCCCTAAGGTTTTGAAAAGTCCTATCAAAATACAAGTGTGTAATCTGGTAAGGGTAATCCATTAAATCATGACTCACCATCAACATCTTTGCTGGATAAATTGACCAAGAGAGTTTAATTGGAGCTCCTAAATGAGAATAAGTTAAAAGATGGAGCAAGTTTTAACTTGGGTAGGGAAGATGCTATGGAACATGAAATATGTTAAGGCAGTGGGAAAGAAGAGGCAGGCTCATCGTAGGAGGCTTGGACATGCATTTATTCAACAGGTATTTATGAGCTCTGGGACTACATGGTGGGGAGAAGTAGAATGATAGGAGGAGAAGTGAATAAAGAGGGAATAAAAGAGAAAACAGACAACCTCCTTCACAATTTTGTCAAAGGCTACCTAGCCTTTTGGACATCCAAAGGTTATTTTTCCTGCAAATGTCTTATCTTTTCTTTGTTACTTTGTTTTAGACCACACTGGAAATTCCCTTATCTGCTAGTTCCTTATCTGTTCTTGATTCCTTTGCTTGTTCATCAACAGTAGGGCAGAGGATAACCTCAGATTCCTGACTTCCTGGAGACTTTTCTTCTCTACTGTCTCAGAAGATATTTGCTTTACCCTCTAAGCTGCCTTGGCTGGGCTCTGGGGATTATATAAAGAGATATTTTGGAGCAAAAAATGAAGGTCATCTCATGTTTTGGTGTAGTGTACATACTGGTTTGATGAGGGAGTTAACTTCCTGCCAAGGTCATCAGGAAGAAAACTATCCCTAGAGACATGCTAACATTAACCTGGGAACTAAAGATTATAGACACAGAGGGACCTTTGAGCTATAAGGCTTTCACATTCTCACTGCACTAAATTAGGGGGAAACAAAAAGAAGAAAAGCACAAGGCCACTTGAAGGGTAAGCTCAAATTATACATTCTTTGCAAAGAATGCATCTTTGTTCCTTCAGAACCAGTTCAAACCCTCGTATACCTTGTCTGATGGTAATAAATGATGTTTTGAAGGCTGCACAGTATCAGAAAGGTCACACAGGCTTTGATGCTAAAGGACTTGTGTTAAAAACCTTGCTGGACCACTTAATAGCTCTGTGGCCTTGATCAAAGATACATCAGTGTTATTGCCTCAGTTCCCCAACCTCTAAAATAGAGATTCCAGTGTCTATCTCACAAAGTTTTTAGAATTAGAAATAACACAGAAGAAGCACTAGCACAGTGCTCTCATAAACTAGATGCCCAAACAGTAGTTGGCAATATTAATACAATATTCATGATGTGGAGATAATTCAGATTCCTTCCTCTGCCTGAGAGATGGGCTAGAGAAGTTGGAACTAAGGAATAGGGTACACTGGTTCCTCTGCAGTGGTGAGATAATTATCAGAGAGGTCAGATACTCCATTGTGCCAGAGAAATAGCAAAACAAAAGTTTCAGATAGATGTGAAGAACACACAGGGTAAACAGAGTTATATTACATAATGAACAATCCTAAATACTGGCATTTATGGAAAAAATTAACTGCTGGGTAATCACTTTTAATTAGTAACATTCTTTTCCATGAAGACCATAAACATGCTAAAAAAAATTAAAGTTGGTTGTTCTCTTACATTGATTAATTCTATCTCTTGTTTACATTAATGAGAGGAAGTTATTGACTTCAATGTCAATATTGGCTTAACCTGGGTAGAATTATCTCAAGCTCTGAATTAATAGATTTGTGATACAGAGAGGTAAAGCCCTGCTTGTTATTTCCTTTATTCCAAGTTTCTCCTTTGATGGCATACTGTCTAAATTGAGGCAATGCTTATTTAGGCTTTTATTATCAGCAGGTGGCCAATGGGCACTTAAAAAAAAAAAAAAGCTTTTCTTTGTTGTTATTTGTAGAAAATTTATATTATGCCAAATTTCCTGAGTTTACAGATGTTTTGTTAGTGGTGAAAAAACAACCATTCTCTCCTATGATTATCTTATCTGAAAGGTTTTTCACATATATGCAGATATCAGTCTTACAAAATTATTGGGAAGTCAGTAACTAACAAGAAAGTCTTAATTTTTTTTTTTACGTTGGGGTTTAGAGCTAGACAGAATGATTTTTATTGTGGGAAAATCTACACATCACCATTAAAACTTACCACTGTAACCAGTGTACAGTTCTATAATACATTCTCATTGCTACCACCACCACCATTCATTTATAGACTTGTTCATCTTCTCAATCTGAAACTGGATTAAACACTAACTCCTTATTTTCCCTACCCACGATCCCTGACAACCACCATTCTACTCTCTGTCTCTATGAATTTGACTGCTCTAGGTATCTTGCATGCGTACTAAGTTGCTTCAGTCTTGTCTGACCCTTTGTAACCTGCCAGACTCCTCTGTCCATGAGATTCCCAGGCAAGAATACTGGAATAGGTTGCCATGCCCTCTTTCAGGGGATCTTCCTGACTCAAAGATCGAACCTGTATCTCTTAGGTCTTCTGCATTGACAAGCAGGTTCTTTAATGCTAATGCCACCTGGGAAGCCCCTAGGTATCTTATATACATGGAATTGTACAATATTTGTCATTTTATGTCTGGCTTATTTCATTTAGCATAGTGTCTTCAAGATTCATTTGTGTTGTAGCATCTATCAGAATTTAATTTTTTTTTTATGGTTCAATAATATTGCATTTTACACACGTATATATATATATCCACACACACCTCTTTTTGTTTATCATTCATCTTGATGGAAACTTGAGTAGTTTTACCTTTTGGCTATTGTGAATAATGCTACTATAAAAATGTGTGTACAAATGTCTGTTTAATTCTCTGGTTTCAATGTTTTGGGGGTATAAACCTCGGATTGCTGATTCATGTAGTAATTTTTGTTTAACTGAGAAACCATTGTATTCTCTACAGTTGTTGCACTATTTTAAGCATTAACTGGATAACTTGTCTATCCTAACATTCTTATCTAGCTAGTAAAAAAGTGAAAGTTAGTTGCTCAGTTGTCTCTGACTCTTTGCCACCGTGGGCTTCCCTGGTAGCTCAGATGGTAAAGAATCAGCCTGCATTGCAGGAGACCTAGGTTAAATCCCTTGGTCGGGAAGACCCCTGGAGAAGGGAATGGTGGGCTACAGTCCGTGGGATTGCAAGGAGTTGAACATGACTGAGCGACTAACGCTCTGCACTGTTTTACATTTCAAGCAACGATGCGTGAGAGTTCCAATTTCTCCATATCCTTGACAAGGCTTACTTTTTTTTTCTTTTAAATTATAGCCATCCTAATGAATGTGAAGTGGTATCTCACTGTAGTTTAAACCTGTATTTCTCTAAATACAATCTAATCATGTGGAATATCTTTTCATGTGCTTATTGGCCATTTGTATATTTTCTTTGGAGAAATATCTGTCAATGTCCTTCAGCTATTTTGGAATTGAGTTATTTGCCTTTAAAAAAAATTATTTGCTTGTTTTTTTAATTTCTTATTTTGTATTGAAGTATGGCTGATTAACAATGTTGTGATAGTTTCAAGTGAATAGTGAAGGGACTCAGCCATACATATACATGTATCCATTCTCCCCTGAAGCCCCCTTCCATCCAGACTGTCACATAATATTGACCAGAGTTTCATGTGCTATACAGTAAGTCCTTGTTGGTTATGCATTTCAAATATAACACTGTGTACATGTCCATCCCAAATTCCCTAACTATCCCTTCCCCCCAGCAACCATAAATTTGTTCTCTAAGTCTGTGAGTCTCTTTCTGCTTTGTTACTTTGTAAAGTTCATTTGTATTACTTCTTTTTAGATTCCACATGTAAGGGATGTCATACCATATTTCTCCATCTCTGACCTACTTCACTTAGCATGATTGTGATTGTAAAAATCAGGGACAAGCATGAAGAGAAACCATCTAAGGGAAGAGGTAGAAAGTAAAGAGAAAGAAAGGGAGAACAAATGGGAGATCTAGAAAGCTTCAGGGAGATGAAGAGACCACAGGAATTACTGTTTTCTTTAATTAGGTGGAATAATAGTGTCAACATGATAGAAGCGCAAAGTGGTGAGCTCTGAAAGTAACTGTAGTGCTGAAAGGGACGAATAGATGAATTTATGAAGATCATTTAAAAACGTAAGCATGCAGGGTTGACTGAAATCTGGCAACTATGAGATCCAGGAGAGAGACACCCAGGTGGCACTAGTGGTAAAGAACGTGCCTGCCAGTGTGGGAGATCCGGTACCAGTCACTGGGTCGGGAAGATCCCCCAGAGGAGGAAATGGCTACCCACTCCAGTATTCTTGCCTGGAGAATCCCATAGACAGAGGAGCCTGGTGGGCTACAGTCCATAGGGTTGCAAAGAGACAGACACGACTGAAGTGACTGAGCACACCAGCACGTGCACAAGAGGGCAGGGCAGCTATAGCATGCCTGACTAAGTCAATGGGAATGTGCACAACAAGACTGACGGTAAAAAAATCAGGAAGGTACAGGTGATAATATGAGGACTAGCATTCCTGTTAGAGTAAAATATGTTAGGAGATGTTGAATAAAACTGCATCCTGAACTTAAGATTGACATTTTCTCTAAAATATTATTTTAAGATTTAGTTATTATTTCAGTATACAATGTGCTTTTGCTATGAACAAGGTTCAAAAGGATGTCGATGGCAGTCAAACAAGTCTCGGTTTACACCTTATAGCTCATACCTTGGAGGCCATGGCATACAACTGCCACCTGGTGTTGGTATGTTCACATAGCAGGCTTATACATTTAATACATTAAAAACAAAATAAAACAAAAAACTATGTGGGGGCAGGATTTACAAAGCAAGTGGTGAAGTGTTACAGGTCTAAATTAATAAGGTGTTACTGTTTTTTAAAAAAAGAAGACAGAAAGCAACTTTTGAGAATACTTCCTTATGGGATTCAGAGCGATGCAGAGATTGTTCCTATTTATTATTGGCAACGGGGATTTTTTTCAGGGATGTGGACAGTCTGTGAATTGTGAATGGATTTATTGTCTCAGTGGTCTGGTTTACACTTGAATATGCTGTAAATGTATATAGCTGAGAAAGTGATCAAATACAAGAAGAAATCTGTTTGAGAGGAGATGTTTTGTAGGCTCCAAATTCCTCATTTTAAAGGTTATATAGTCCTTTCAAGAAAATCAAGCCTTCTTTTTCTTTTGTTGTGTGGTTCAATCCCAGAATTCATTTTCCTCAAAGAAATCAGTTTGAAAAATCAAGTCCCATGATGCTTTCAGATTAATAGACTTTCTGTTTAAAATAGGTATACTGGTAGTACAAATGTAAGTGATTTGTTCCAATCACCTAAAGTCAGGAAGCTTGGCAGGGACTGAACACCCAGTCTCCGGCTGTTTTCTCTTGGGAGTCCAGATGTGGAAAGCTTGTCTTTTTTGAGTTCATTTTAATTAGTTGATCAGGAGAAACAGTGATGTAGTAGCCCAAGGGAAACCTCCGAGCTACCCAACTGAACATTGTAAGACTAGCTCTATGGTCTAAGAAAAGCTTAAGTATTGCTTAGTTTTACAGTGAAAAATAACACTGGGGATGGTTGCAGTTAGGAAAGAAAGAGTCGTAAATGTATTTATCACTGCTCTGGTCCAAGAAAGTTTGCTTAAAAAATTCTAAATTTATAAAGAACATTACTTATTCGGAAAAAAAAAAAGTCTCTTTTGTTGAGTAACAGTGAAAGCTGTGACTTCTAGATTTTCTTGTCGTTCCCTTTATGAGCAATTAACTACCTTCTTTTTTGGTTCACAGCTGGGAGTTATAAGCAAGTTGAGAGTGGCAAGAGAAAAATTTGCTCCAGCATCAACAGGAAACTGTATTGGACATTTTCCTGAACCTTACCTCTGTCTCAAACAATTAGGTTGTGTTAAATTTCAATTGATACTTTTTACATTTATCTGAATCTACATTAAGCTTCTGACATCTTTAGCATTAGCACTGAATAAAGTGAGTAAATAGGAAACAGAATTAAAAACCTGGGATTGATGTCTGCTTTATTTCCACCATCTTCCTTTCCATCTCTTTTCCTTTGTGTCTCTAGCTATCTGAGGTGATTTGTTGTTGTGTAGTCGCTAAGTTGTGTCCAACTCTAGTTTGAAGATGGTGCTCCCCAGTAATCAGTAGTCTATTCAGGACTCAAATGGACACCTCGCTACCTGTAACTTTAGTACCTATTCACAGTAATGACTGGATTTCCACTATTTTCCATTTTTATAGCCACCAGATAATGTAGGACTTTGTACAAAACTTGTAACACTAAGCCATTTCACTATCTTTTATTTCTGTCCCACCAGGCCCATCCTACACAGAGAGAGAGTAGCTAAGTCAGTTTTCTCAGACATCATTTTCACTTAGTCAAGTTCTTAGAACATTTACAATTTACATAATAAAACAAATCCGAATTCATTAGTATGACCTTCAAAACTACTCTCCATATTGTTCTCACTTGCTACTTCCATACTGTATTCTCCTATTAGTTTCCAATTTGGACTCTGCCACAAACAAACTAAATATGTTACATTGGATAATCTTCTTGAATCTTCACAATATCCTTTTGATATATACTTTTATCCTTAACCCCACTTGATAGATGAGGATGTTGAGGTTTATTGAGGATAAGAACTTTGTCCAAGGGTAATGTAGTTAATTAGTGGCAAATGACTAGATATCTCTTCAAGAAAATTAGAGTTACCAAGGGAACATTTCATGCAAAGATGGGCTTGATAAAGGACAGAAATGGTATGGACCTAACAGAAGCAGAAGATATTAAGAAGAAGTGGCAAGAATACACAGAAGAATTGTACAAAAAAGATCTTCATGACCAAGATAATCACAATGATATGATCACTCACCTAGAGCCAGACACCCTGGAATGTGAAGTCAAGTGGGCCTTAGAAAGCATCACTACAAACAAAGCTAGTGGAGGTGATGGAATTCCAGTTGAGCTATTTCAAATCCTAAAAGATGATGCTGTGAAAGTGCTGCACTCAATATGCCAGCAAATTTGGAAAACTCAGCTGTGGCTACAGGACTGGAAAAGGTCATTTTCATTCCAATTCCAAAGAAAGGTAATGCCAAAGAATGCTCAAACTACCTCACAATTGCACTCATCTCACACGATAGTAAAGTAATGCTCAAAATTCTCCAAGCCAGGCTTCAGCAATATGTGAACCGTGAACTTCCTGATGTTCAAGCTGGTTTTATAAAAGGCAGAGGAACCAGAGATCAAATTGCCAACATCCACTGGATCATCGAAAAAGCAAGAGAGTTCCAGAAAAAAACCTCAGATATGCAGATGACACCACCTTATGGCAGAAAGTGAAGAGGAACTAAAAAGCCTCTTGATGAAAGTGAAAGGAGAGTGAAAAAGTTGGCTTAAAGCTCAACATTCAGAAAATGAAGATCATGGCATCTGATCCCATCACTTCATGGGAAATAGATGGGAAAAGAGTGTCAGACTTTATTTTTGGGGCTCCAAAATCACTGCAGATGGTGACTGCAGCCATGAAATTAAAAGACGCTTACTCCTTGGAAGAAAAGTTATGACCAAACTAGATAGCATACAGAAAAGCAGAGACATGATTTTGCCAACAAAGGTCCATCTAGTCAAGGCTATGGTTTTTCCTGTGGTCATGTATGGATGTGAGAGTTGGACTGTGAAGAAGGCTGAGCGCCAAAGAATTGATGCTTTTGAACTGTGGTGTTGGAGAAGACTCTTGAGAGTCCCTTGGACTGCATGAAGATCCCACCAGTCCATTCTAAAGGAGATCAGCCCTGGGTGTTCTTTGGAAAGAATGATGCTAAAGCTGAAACTCCAGTACTTTGACCACCTCATGGGAATAGTTGACTCATTGGAAAAGTCTCTGATGCTGGGAGGGATTGTGGGCAGGAGGAGAAGGGGACGACAGAGGATGAGATGGCTGGATGGCATCACCGACTCGATGGACGTGAGTTTGTGTGAACTCCGGGAGATGGTGATGGACACGGAGGCCTGACGTGGTGTGATTCATGGGGTCACAAAGAGTCGGACACGATTGAGCGACTGAAATTAACTGAACTGAGTCACAAATGTGGGATCAGAATCAGTGTTGATTCCAGAATTGTTTTTGTTGTTATTTAGTTGCTAAGTCATGGCCAACTGTTTGCAACCCCATATTAGTGCTAAATAAATTAGTAGGCAGAATGTAGTGCCTTTGGCCTATGTTTGAATCAGGGACAAGGAAAACATGTTTTTAAAAATTTGGTTTGATACTAAAGGAGGACATTAGGGAAAATAATTACCAACTGTCTTAATCTTTATTAGTTTCTTTTCATTTTCCTCATTTTACACTATTGAAATTGGTCTCAGTAGAAATATTTGGTGAGAAAAATGATAGATATATTATTTTATCTTTTTTAAACTTTGGGTTATGAAGAATTTTAGAATATATACAAAGTAGATAGAATGGTATAATTAATCTCTATGTACTCAATATACTCAGCCCCAAATAACAATTAATTCATCATGTGCCATCCATACCTCCATGCACTAACCCTTACCATATTTAAGCAATTCCATATTTATCATGTTATATTTCATGCATAAATATTTTTGTATGTATCTCTAAGAGGACCATTTTTACTATAATGACAATACAATTATTTCACCTATAATATTAACAATTCTTTTAATGTCAAATATCTGCCATTGTACACATTTCCATAAAATAGTATGTATTTTATATACTATATATGATTTAGGATCCAAATAAGGTCAATACCTTTTGATTGGTTGCTCTTTTAAGTCTCTTAATCTACCACCTACCCTACCATCTCTATACTTTTTCTTGGCAGTGTGTTGAAGAAACCAGGTTGTTTGTCTTGTAGAATTTCCCACAGCATAGACTTTGATGATTGCATTCCCATGGTATAGAATAACAAGTTCTTCTGTCCTCTGTGTTTCCTATAAAATGTCAATTGGATCTAGAGACTTGATTGGATCTACAGGTTTGATTTTTTTTTTCCATTAGGAAGTATACAATATCTAATTATGTTTCTAAATTTATTTATGTTAACTTAGGGTATCTTGTGTGCTTATTTACCCATTGTTTGATAAGTGATTCTGTTTTTTGGAGTTCAGCTTCATCTTCCTTTAATAAATCACACCTATAATTGTATTTTAAGACATTTCAGTTTCATGTTCTTTAAGGTGGAGTTCTTGAAGTAGAATTCTAAATGTTTTTACTTCTGTTATTTTATAATCTCTTAATAAGGCATTCGATTCAATATACTAGAAGTAAGACTTTCCCCATCCACACTTTATATATTAAAAAATATAACTAAGTTATATAATTACAATATAGACTGGAATACACAGGTTTGGGAACAAACACAACTGATGTTTTACAAGCAAACAGTTAAATTGGAGAGTGAAGAAGTATGTGGTTAAATTTCAGTATGTTTTGGGCATCAGTTGATATATTTTACAGAGTTAACACGGCAAATTAGTAAATAATGGTCAATTGAAAGATCTTCTAGCACATTGCTGTTCAATAGAACTTTCTGTGGTGATGGACAGGTTCTATATCTGCATTGTTCAATACAGTAGCCGTTAACCACATGTGGCTATTGAGCACTTGAAATGTGCCTTCCATGAGACTGTGGAACTGAATTCTTAATTTAACTAATAAATTTAGTTTAATTTATAGCCTTCTAGGACAGCTCAGTTCTAGAATATAAAGCCTACACTAGGGAATAATAACTGGTTCCAGAGTCTGACTCCAGAGTCTGCACCTTTGACACTATGCGGCTTCTTGTTCTGGTGTTTTTCAGGATTTTTATTTTTATTTTTGATGCATTAAATACATTCACATCAATTTTATTTTTTAAGCAAATGGCAAAGACCCAGTTTACCAGCTTAACTTTTTTATGAGGTGATACCTCATTCTAGTTTTTATTTGCATTTTTACTAATGATATCACCTCATACCTGTTAGGAGGGCTGTCATCAAAAAGACAAGAAATAACAAGTGTAGGTGAGGATGTGAAGAAAAGATAACCCTAGGATACTGTTAGTGGGAATGTAAATTGGTGCAGCCACTATGGAGGACAGTATGGAGGTTCCTAAAAAAACTGAAAATTGAACTACCATATGACCCAGCAATTCTACTCCTGGGTATTATAGCCAAAGAAAATGAAAACACTCATTGGAAAAGATACATGAACTCTAATATTCATAGCTGAATTATTTATAGTAGCCAAGCTATGGAAGCAGCCTAAATGTCCATCAACAGACGAAAGGATCAAGAAAATGTGATATATGTATATATCATATATATTTACAATATGTATATATACAATGGAATATATGTATGTATGTGTGTATATATACAATAGAATAGGACTCAACCATTATAAAAATGTAATTTTGCCATTTGCAACATGCATTGACCTGGAGGGTATTATGTTAGTGAAGTAAGTCAGAGAAAGAGAGTCAAAGTCAGAAAAATGATGTATGTTTTCACTTATATGTGGATGCTAAAATATAAAACATATGAATATAATAAAACAGAAACAGTCTCATAGATAAAGAGAACGAATTAGTGGCTATCAGTTAGGGGAAGGGCAAAATAGGTGAAAGGGATTAAGAGGTATAAACTACTAGGTATAAAATAGATAAGATACAAGGATGCAATGTATAGCACAAGGTATATAGGCAATATTTTATAATAAATTTATATGAAATATATTCTATAAAATATTGAATCACTATATTTTACATATGAAACATATGATATTCTAAGTCAATTATACTTCAATAAAATAAACAGTTGTCCGAACTTACTATGTTGCCAACATTCATACACTCTAGAAAACATCCTCAGTTTGTTGTTCAGTTGCTAAGTCATATCCAACTCTTTTGACCCCATGAAGTGCAGCACTCCAGGCTTCCCTGTCCTTCACTATCTCCTGGAGTTTGCTCAAATTCATGTCAATTAAGTCCATGATGCCATCCAACCATCTCATCTTCTGTCGCCCCCTTTTCCTCCTGTCCTCAAATCTTTCCCAGCATCAGGGTCTTTTCCAATGAGTCAGTTCTTCACATCAGGAGGCCAAAATATTAGAACTTCAGCATCAGTCTTTCCAATGAATATTCAGAGTTGACTTCCTTTAGGACTGACAGATCTGATCTCCTTGCAGTCCAAGTGACTCTCAAGAGTCTTCTCCAACACCATAGTTCAAAAGCATCAGTTCTTCAGTACTCAGCTTTCTTTATGGTCCAATTTTCTCATCCATACATGACTACTGGAAAAAACCATAGCTTTGACTATACAGACCTTTGTCAGCAAAGTAATGTCTCTGCTTTTTAATAATACCATCTAGGTTTGCAGGATCACATGGTATGCAGGATCTGGGTATGCAGGATCACATGGTAACTCTATTTTTAGTTTTTAAGGAAACTCCATATTGTTCTCCACAGTGACTGTACCAATTTACATTCCTACCAACAGTGTAGGAGGCTTCCCTTTTCTCCATCTATTTGTCATAGATTTCCCATTTTTAAGCATCTGATAATACCTCATAAGTCTTAGCAATTTGCTTGAATTTTCTCTCTCTGCCTATTCTTTTTCTTAAAACTTTTAACTTTATATTGGAGTATAACCAATTAACAATGTTGTAACATTTTCAGGTGGACAGCAAAGAGACTCAGTCATACATGTATATGTATCCATTCTCCCCCAACCCCCCTTCCCATCCAGGCTGCCTCATAACACTGAGGAGAGTTCCCTGAGCTATACAGTAGGTCCTTGTTGATGTCTCTGCTTATTCTTTATTCTCAGGATTTTGTCTGGATGTTACTTCAGTGCTAGGCTTTAAAAAAAAAAAACAACTTTATTTTCTTTTGGGGTATAGCCAATTAACAATTTCGTGATAGCAATTCTGTAAAGCAATTATCCTTCAATTAAAAAAATAAATTAAAAATAAAGAATGTTGTGATAGTTTCAGGTGGACAGCAAAAAGACTCAGCCATGCATATACATATATCCACTCCCCACCCCTCACCTTTTAATAACGTTAAAAGGCTGAGGCATGTCTCTGCACACATTGAACTTAGTAATAGCCCTTCCTGTTTTGACAGGCTGTTGAAACAAGCATGCATTTCTGGTTTTAAGGTCATCTATGTGGGACCTAGGATGTGTGAACTGGTGGCGGAAAGACGAGGCAGTGGGGCCTAGCCCAGTCTCCCATCTGCTTACACACTGCTGAGCTGGTAATGTGGCAGACTGCTATTTCTCAGGATTTAGTCTTATATGCCTCTTTGTCCGTGTGCGTGATCTCTGTTCTAGCTGAAAATTGAATCCTCTCAATTTCCCAAACCTCTTAGCTTTATGCGGTAACCAGATGCTGCACTGACCTCCAATAAACTGTACCTCCCAAGTATTTGGGCTTCCCAGGTAGCTCAGCAGTGAAGTATCCACCTGCAATGTGGGAGACAAGGCTTCAACTTCTGTGTCAGGGAGACCCTGAGGAGAAGCTAATGGTAACCCACTCCAATATTCTTGCCTAGGAAATTCCATGGACAGAGAAGCTTGGCAAGCTACAATCCATGGGGTCACAAAGAGTTGGACATGATTGAGTGACTAAACAACAATCCAAGTATTTTTACACTGTGTGTCTCCACTCACAGTGACCAGGTATAACCAAAAATTGCATTGCAGGTGATACTTCCTGACTTCCAAGGCTAAGCTATAACCTTTCAGCCTTCACCTTGATCTCTTAGAGCACTCATTCTTGGAGCCCAGAGTTACCTTGTAAGAATCTACCTTTTAGGGTGAAGCCATGAAACTTCACGGAGAGAGGGAGGGTTCTAGCTGAGACCTGTCTTTAACACCATCTCCTCCAAAGTACCAGGCATGTGAGTGAAAATATCTTGCATCCTGCCAAACAGCCCAGTTGATAAGTAGGTACCCAAATTATGAAATAATAAGATACCTGTTCAAAGTTTTAGAGATAGTTTGTTACATTGCAGTAGATAACTGGAACACCTGGATAATTTTTACTCTTCCTTCAAAGGTTCATTTAGGTATCACCTCTAAGAAATGTCCAATTTACCTTTTAAATTCCCCTTCCCAGTTTGAGTTAGGTGTAGGTCTTCTTTGCTCCCATGCTATATGAGCACTTATCACATTTCATTCTACATTTTGGGGTTTCTGCTAACTGCCCCACTAGACTGTGTTTTCCTTGACAGCGTGTCTTACTTCTCTTTCTGAAAGGAACTTATCTTAGCAGCACATAATGGCTAATAGAAATAAGTCGACTAAATCATAGAATCTCTGGTTCAGTGGGATTATAAAAACCATATTAAACAACCCTCATTAAGCTGCTAGGGGTCCATCTAGTCTGTGTGGGAAGCTCCTCCCAAGATGAGAATTTACTATTTCCTGAAGTAGGTTTTAAATAGCTCAGGCTATTAACACTGCTTGTCAACTTAATTCTTGCTCTAATCACGTTTTCATTCCAGCTCTTCTGAGGGCTTCAGTTCAGTTCAGTTCAGTCGCTCAGTCGTGTCCAACTCTTTGTGACCCCATGAATCGCAGCATGCCAGGCCTCCCTGTCCATCACCATCTCACGGAGTTCTCTCAGACTCATGTCCATTGAGTCTGTGATGCCATCCAGCCATCTCATCCTCTGTCGTCCCCTTCTCCTCCTGCCCACAATCCCTCCCAGCATCAGGGTCTTTTCCAATGAGTCAACTCTTCCCATGAGGTGGCCAAAATATTGGAGTTTCAGCTTCAGCATCAGTCCTTCCAGTGAACACCCAGGACAGATCTCCTTTAGGATGGACTGGTTGAATTTTCCTTGCAGTCCAAGGGACTCTCAAGAGTCTCCTCCAACACCACACTTCAAAAGCATCAATTCTTCGGCGCTCAGCCTTCTTTACAGTCCAACTCTCACATCCATACACGACCACAGGAAAAATCATAGCCTTGACTAGATAGACTTTAGTCGGCCAAGTAATGTCTCTGCTTTTGAATATACTATCTAGGTTGGTCATAACTGTTCTTCCAAGGAGTAGGCGTCTTTTAATTTCATGGCTGCAGTCACCATCTAAGGGCTTATGCACTTGTTAATAAGTTCACAGATCAGTCCTGGGTGTTCATTGGAAGGGTTGATGTTGAAGCTGAAGCTCCAATACTTTGGCCACCTGATGCGAAGAGCTGACTCATTTGAAAAGACCTTGATGCTGGGAAAGATTGAGGGCAGGAGGAGGAGACGACAGAGGATGAGATGGTTGGATGGCATTGCCGATTCAATGGATATGGGTTTGGGTGGACTCTAGGAGTTGGTTATGGACAGGGAGGCCTGGCGTGCTGCATGCGGTTCATGGCATCGCAAAGAGTCAGACACGACTGAGTGACTGAACTGAACTGTGCACTGTCAACATTTTTTTTCCAGCCTTTTAAATGTTCAAGTCATGTGTATCTGATTGAATTTTAAGCTTTAAAATAAGGTGACTTTCTTAAATGTATTTAATTGTCCCCTGCTGGAACATGCTACCTTTAGAAGTAACTCAGTTTATGTTCTTAACAGCTTAGGCTCTGGAGTCAGAAGTTGGTGGTTATATGACAATAGATAAGTCACTTAAGCTAAATAAGTCTGCTTTCTCCATCCCCCCAAGAAGATATAACTTTCATGTATACGTGTTGTGAAAATTAAATGATAGCTCACATAAATGGTGCTTAGCCAGAACCTAAACTATCAGAAGCTCAATATGTATTAGTGCCTCTTATAACTACTATAGAAACACAGTACCAGTTGACCAAATTAAGCATTCTTTCACATATTGAGCATTGGATAACTTCCTGGTTTTCCTTTGTCTCACGTGTTTTTCTTGCCTTTGCCTGCCTGCTTTTCTTATTAAAAACAAAAACAAAAACAAAAACTTTACTATGCTGCTGCTGCTGCTAAGTCGCTTCAGTCGTGTCCGACTCTGTGCGACCCCATAGACTGTAACTCACCAAGCTCCCCCGTTCCTGGGATTCTCCAGGCAAGAACACTGGAGTGGGTTGCTATTTCCTTTTCCAGTGCATAGTGGCATTCAATTTCTTAAAGCTTATCTTCTCTTACCACAGAAAATTCAAATTTGCAAATAACCCCATCTATACACAAGATGACGGAGAAGGCAATGGCACCCCACTCCAGTATTCTCGCCTGGAAAATCCCATGGATAGAGGAGCCTGGTAGGCTGCAGTCCATGGGGTTGCTAAGAGTCGGACACGACTGAGCGACTTCACTTTCACTTTTCACTTTCCTGCGTTGGAGAAAGAAATGGCAACCCACTCCAGTATTCTTGCCTGGAGAATCCCAGGGACAGAGGAGCCTGTTGGGCTGCCATCTATGGGGTCGCACAGAGTCGGACACAACTGACGCGACTTAGCAGCAGCAGCAGCAGCATACACTGTTGCGAGCCAGTGTGAGGAACTCCGCCCATGGCAAAGGTCATGAGGAAGGAAGCTTGGCATACGCAAAGACGTGATCAAGCCTCAGAAAACCCCCTGTTCCCGAGCATCTACCCCCAAATCAGAGTACTTTACGGGGAGCTCTCCCCATAACCATTTCTCTCAGAGAAGGAGTTAACTTGCAGCTCCAGTTAATAAAAATTCCTGGGCATGATAAGAGTGTTTCAACTTACGAACTCTGGAGGTTCTCTTGCCTGCCTGATCAGGCTCGTCCGGCCGCATGTGATTGTTTACAGCCTCCCAACTGTGAGAGGCACGGGATGTTTTAAAACTTTTTAAAAACAGACTCTTTTGAGAAGTTAGAAGATCATTAGTATAGTATTAGTAGGATGATTAGGAATTATATTGGTGAAGGGTTTTTTCATTTATCCTGCCAATAATTACTGCTGATTCCCTGCCCTGGGTGTGACAAGGATGTCTCAGGTCAAACCTCTCTGCTGACAGACTAGCTTGTGTGACAACCTCTCAACCATAAACAGCACAGAGAGTTTGAAGTATTAGCATACGGCTTTTTTTCATTGATGAGTCAATGATTGCCATCAGGCCTCCATATTCTTAGGCACCTGGGAATATATTAATCAATGTATTTGGAATATAGAAAAGGAAATATAGTAGTTTTTGATGTTAGCAATACTAGACTTTTGAGTTAATGAATCTTCTCTTTTGTTATAGATCACTGTACTTTGTTATAAATCACTATAAATCACTATTCTATGTAATTTTATCACTATCTTAAGACAAAATAGATCTTAAGGGGAACATTGGTGAAGGGTTTACATTTGTTGAGCCAATACTTGTGGCTAAATCTCCATATTCCTGTCCTTATAATGAATATAACTAGCATATAGGAGAAATAAGTATTAACCTTTAAGATTAATCATGTTAAACCTTAGGTTAAGTAAATTCCTTTCTTGATTGTAACTCACTACACCCTCACCCTATAGGAATGCAACTTTATTTGAAGGGTGGCGCCTGATTTAAGAAAAAATCACCCCTGGAAAAATAAGTTTTCTGGTTAACTGACCAGTATCAGAAAGGGCCATAAAATGTCAGCAGACCTCATGGCTAAAAGATGATGAAACTCATAAGACCTTTGTATAATTTTATATGAAGCACCTGATTGTGACAAGGGTCAGGTCTGCTGACCCGCACGTGACTCTGTATTCATCCCTATATATAACAAAAAGGTATGTAAACAAACCTGAAAAATAAAGAAATCGGATCAGTTTCTGGAAAGACTGATTCCCCCGTGTCGTCTTTTTCTCGCTCCCTGTTTTCCTATCTGAATTCAGCCTCTTTTTCTACTACACTATCTGTTCCTAATCTCCCTCTATATCTGTAATTAAATAAGTTTTTTCCAGGATGCCGACTCCGTCCCCACCTTCGAATCACCCTGGATCCACCGGGGCTGGACCCCGGCAATACACGAGATGATAGGTGCTTTTGTTAAAACCTTAGCTAAGCTTTGATTCCAAATGGTTTTGTTTGCGAATGTTTCACTTGCAAAAGAAAAAATGTAGCATTATATGGAATAGTCTATGATCTAATTTCATTAGATATCCAGACTCATATCATAAAGAACTGAAATACTATTCTCAACCTAGTTATGTGACTCCTCTAGATCGCAGCTTCCTGTTATTAATATAAAAAGAATGTGAAATAATCACTTCTTATTTACTTAAAGTGTAGGTGTTGGGGTGGGGAATGCTTCTTCTCCACTCCTCATATTCCCTTCCAGGTGGAAAGATACCCATTAATAAAACACAAATAGATATGGAAGTGGAATCAACTACTTAATTGGTGACTTTGGATGCAGAAATTATGTATGCATAGTGCAGTCCTTTCCTGTCCCCTGCTTCTTGGGAGCAGCTGCCCATAGGAAACATGTAGCCTATTCTGTTCTCCAAGGACTGGTTCCATTTTTTATAGATTTAATCTTGCTAAATGGTTCAGTCTATAATTAATTCTGTGATTCAGATTATAAAATTCACTTGACCTTAGAAGTATCATATTCTTGAATATCAGTTGTATGAGATATGAAGCTGATATTCTATTTTATTTTTTTTAGCTTTACTTTGGGGGCAAGAAGTCTTTTTTTAAAATTAATTTATTAATTAATTGTTTAACTTTACAATATTGTATTGGTTTTGCCATACATTGACATGAATCCACCACAGGGATACATGTGTTCCCCATCCTGAACCCCCCTCCCACCTCCCTCCCCATCCCATTCCTCTGGGTCATCCCAGTGCACCAGCTCCAAGCACCCTGTATCATGCATTGAACCTGGACTGGTGATTCATTTCACATATGATAATATACATGTTTCAATGCCATTCTCCCAAATCACCCCACCGTCTCCTTCTCCCACAGAGTCCAAAAGACTGTTTTATACATCTGTGTCTCTTTTGCTGTCTCGCATACAGGGTTATCATTACCATCTTTCTAAATTCCATATATATGCGTTAGTATAGTGTATTGGTGTTTCTCTTTCTGGCTTACTTCACTCTGTATAATAGGCTCCAGTTTCATCCACCTCATTGGAACTGATTCAAATGTATTCTTTTCAATGTCTGAGTAATACTCCATTGTGTATATGTACCACAGCTTTCTTATCCACTCATCTGCTGATGGGCATCTAGGTTGCTTCCATGTCCTGGCTATTATAAACAGTGCTGTGATGAACATTGAGGTACACGTGTATCTTTCAATTGTGGTTTCCTTGGTGTGTATGCCCAGCAGTGGGATTGCTGGGTCGTATGGCAGTTCTATTTCCAGTTTTTTTAAGGACTCTCCACACTGTTCTCCATAGTGGTTGTACTAGTTTTCATTCCCACCAACAGTGTAAGAGGGTTCCCTTTTCTCCACACTCTCTCCAGCGTTTATTGCTTGTAGACTTTTGGATAGCAGCCATTCTGACTGGTGTTAAATGGTACCTCATTGTGGTTTTGATTTGCATTTCTCTGAAAATGAGTGATGTTGAGCATCTTTCCATATGTTTGTTAGCCATCAGTATATCTTCTTTGGAGAAATGTCTGTTTAGTTCTTTAGCCCATTTTTAAAAATATAAATTTATTTATTTTAATTGGAGGCTAATTACTTTACAATATTGTATTGGTTTTGCCATACATCAACATGAATCTGCCACGGGTGTACACGTGTTCCCCATCCTGAAACCCACTCCCACATCCCTCCAATACCATCCCTCTGGGGCATCCCAGTGCACCAGCCCTGAGCATCCTGCATCATGCATCGAACCTGGACTGGCAATTCATTTCACATATGATATTATACATGTTTCAATGCCATTCTCCCAAATCATCCCACCCTCGCCTTCTCCCACAGAGTCAACACCAATACAGTATACTAATGCATATATATGGAATTTAGAAAGATGGCCCATTTTTTGATTGGGTCATTTATTTTTCTTGAATTGAGCTGCAGGAGTTGCTTGTATATTTTTCAGATTAATTTTTTGTCAGTTGCTTCATTTGCTATTATTTTCTCCCATTCTTAAGGCTGTCTTTTGACCTTGCTTATAGTTTCCTTTGTTGTGCAGAAGATTTTAATTTAATTAGGTTCCATTTGTTTCTATTTGCTTTTATTCCCAATATTCTGGGAGGTGAGTCATAGAGGATCCTGCTATGATTTATGTCAGAGTGTTTTGCCTATATTCTCCTCTAGGAGTTCTATAGTTTCTGGTCTTATGTTTAGATCTTTAATCCATTTTGAGTTTATTTTTGTGTATGGTGTTAGAAAGTGTTCTAGTTTCATTCTTTTACAAGTGGTTGACCAGTTTTCCCAGCACCACTTGTTAAAGAGATCGTCTATTCTCCATTGTATATTCTTGTCTCCTTTGTCAAAGATAAGGTGTCCATAGGTGTGTGGATTTATCTCTGGGCTTTCTATTTTGTTCCATTGATCTATATTTCTGTCTTTGTGCCAGTACCATACTGTCTTGATGACTGTGGCTTTGTAGTAGAGCCTGAAGTCAGGCAGGCTGATTCCTCCAGTTCCATTCTTCTTTCTCAAGATTGCTTTGGCTATTCGAGGGTTTTTGTATTTCCATACAAATTGTGAAATTATTTGTTCTAGTTCTGTGAAAAATACCGTTGGTAGCTTGATAGGGATGGCATTGAATCTGTAGGTTGCTTTGGGTAGTATACTCATTTTCACTATTTTGATTTTTCTGATCCATGAACACAGTATATTTCTCCATCTATTAGTGTCCTCTTTGATTTCTTTCACCAGTGTTTTATAGTTTTCTACATATAGCTGTTTTGCTCCTTTCAGTCAGTTCAGTCAGTCACTTCAGTCGCTCAGTCATTTCAGACTCTTTGTGACCTCATGAATCGCAGCACATCAAGCTTCCCTGTCCATCACCAACTCCTGGAGTTCCCCAAACTCATGTCCATCGAGTCGGTGATGCCATCCAGCCATCTCATCCTCTGTCATCGCTTCTACTCCTGCCCCCAATCCCTTCCAGCATCAGTCTTTTCCAATGAGTCAACTCTTCGCATGAGGTGGCCAAAGTATTGGAGTTTCAGCTTTAGCATCAGTCCATCCAATGAACACCCAGGACTGATTTCCTTTAGAATGGACTGGTAGGATCTTCTTGCAGTCCAAAAGACTCTCAAGGGTCTTCCCTAACACCACAGTTCAAAAGCATCAGTTCTTTGGCACTCAGCTTTCTTCACAGTTCAACTCTTACATCCATACATGACCACTGGAAAAACCATAAGTAATGTCTCTGCTTTCTAATATGCTGTCTAAGTTGGCCATAACTTTCCTTCCAAGGAGTAAGCGTCTTTTAATTTCATGGCTGCAGTCACCATCTGCAGTGATTTTGGAGCCCCCAAGAATAAAGTCTGACACTGTTTCCACTGTTTCCCCATCTATTTCCCATGAAGTGATGGGGCCAGATGCCATGATCTTAGTTTTCTGAATGTTGAGCTTTAAGCCAACTTTTTCACTCTCCTCTTTGCACTTAGTTCCTCTTGACTTTCTACCATAAGGGTGGTGTCATCTGCATATCTGAGATTATTGATATTTCTCCCAGCAGTCTTGATTCCAGCTTGTGCTTCTTCAAGCCCAGTTTTTCTTATGATGTACTCTGCATATAAGTTAAATAAGCAGGGTGACAATAAACAGCCTTGACATACTCCTTTTCCTATTTGGAACCAGTCTGTTGTTCCATGTCCAATGCTAACTGTTGCTTTCTGACCTGCATATAGGTTTCTCAAGAGGCAGGTCAGGTGGTCTGGTATTCTCATCTCTTTCAGAATTTTCCACAGTTTATTGTGATCTACACACTCAAAGGCTTTGGCATAGTCAATAAAGCAGAAATAGATGGTTTTCTGGAACCTCTCGCTTTTTCCATGATCCAGCAGATATTGGCAATTTGATCTCTGATTCCTCTGTCTTTTCTAAAACTAGCTTGAACATCAGGAAGTTCACGGTTCACGTATTGCTGAAGCCTGGCTTGGAGAATTTTGAGCATTACTTTACTAGCGTGTGAGATGAATGCAATTGGGCGGTAGTTTGATCCTTCTTTGGCATTGCCTTTCTTCGGGATTGGAATGAAAGCTGACCTTTTCCAGTCCTCTGGCCACTGCTGAGTTTTCCAAATTTGCTGGCATATTGAATGCAGCACTTTCACAGCATCATCTTTCAGGATTTGAAATAGCTCAACTGGAATTCCATCACCTTCACTAACTTTGTTTGTAGTGGTGCTTTCTAAGGCCCACTTGACTTCACATTCCAGGATGTCTCGCTCTAGATGAGTGATCACACCATCGTGATTATCTGCATCATGAAGCTCTTTTTTGTACAGTTCTTCTGTGTATTCTTGCCACCTCTTCTTAATATCTTCTGCTTCTGTTAGGTCCATACCATTTCTGTCCTTTATTGAGCCCATCTTTGCATGAAATGTTCCCTTGGTATCTCTAATTTTCTTGAAGAGCTCTCTAGTCTTTCTCATTCTGTTGTTTTCCTCTATTTCTTTGCATTGATCACTGAAGAAGGCTTTCTTATCTCTCCTTGCTATTTTGTTTCTTTAGGTAGATATACTCCTAAGTATTTTATTTTTTTCATTGCAATGCTGAATGGAATTGTTTCCTTAATTTCTCTTCCAATTTCCTCATTATTTGTGTATAGAAATGCAAGGGATTTTTGTGTGTTGATTTTATTTCCTGCAACTTTACTCTATTCATTGATTAGCTCTAGTAGTTTTGTGATGGCGTCTTTAGGGTGTTCTATGTAGGGGATCATGTCATCTGCAAACAGTGAGAGTTTTACTTCTTCTTTTCCAATCTGGATACCTTTTATTTCTTTTTCTGCTGATTGCTCTAGCCAAAACTTCCAAAACTATGTTGAATAGTAATGGTGAAAGTGGGCACCCTTGTCTTGTTCCTGACTTTAGGGGAAATGCTTTCAATTTTTCACCATTGAGGACAATGTTTGCTATGGGTTTGTCATACATAGCTTTTATTATGTTGAGGTATGTTCCTTCTATTTCTGCTTTCTGCAGAGTTTTTTTTATCATAAATGGATGTTGAGTTTTGTCAAAGGCTTTCTCTGTGTCTATTGAGATATCAGATGGCTTTTATTTTTCAATTTGTTAATGTGGTATATTACATTGATTGATTTGTGGATATTGAAGGATACTTGCATCCCTGGGATAAACCCCACTTGGTCATGGTGTATGATCTTTCTAATGTGTTGTTGGATTCTGATTGCTAGAATTTTGTTAAGGAATTTTGCATCTATGTTCATCAGTGATATTGGCCTGTAGTTTTGTGTGTGTGTGTGTGTGTGTGGCATCTTTGGCAGGTTTTGGTATTAAGGTGATGGTAGCCTCATAGAATGAGTTTGGAAGTTTACTTTCCTCTGCAATTTTCTGGAAGAGTTTGAGTAGGATAGGTGTTAGCTCTCCTCTCAATTTTTGGTAGAATTCAGCTGTGAAGCCGTCTGGACCTGGGCTTTTGTTTGCTGGAAGATTTCTGATTACAGTTTCAATTTCCGTGCTTGTGATGGGTCTGTTAAGATTTTCTATTTCTTCCTGGTTCAGTTTTGGAAAGTTGTACTTTTCTAAGAATTTGTCCATTTCTTCCAAGTTGTCCACTTTATTGGCATATAATTGCTGTAGTAGTCTCTTATGATCCCTTGTATTTCTGTGTTGTCTGTTGTGATCTCTCCATTTTCATTTCTAATTTTATTGATTTGATTTTTCTCCCTTTGTTTCTTGATGAGTCTGGCTAATGGTTTGTCAATTTTATTTATCCTTTCAAAGAACCAGCTTTTGGCTTTGTTAATTTTTGCTATGTTCTCTTTAGTTTCTTTTGCATTTATTTCTGCCCTAATTTTTAAGATTTCTTTCCTTCTACTCACCATGGGGTTCTTTATTTCTTCCTTTTCTAGTTGCTTTAGGTGTAGAGTTAGGTTATTTATTTGACTTTTTTCTTGTTTCTTGAGGTATGCCTGTATTGCTATGAACCTTCCCCTTAGCACTGCTTTTACAGTGTCCCACAGGTTTTGGGTTGTTGTGTTTTCATTTTCATTCGTTTCTATGCATATTTTGATTTCTTCTGTGATTTGTTGGTTATTCAGCAGCGTGTTGTTCAGCCTCCATATGTTGGAATTTTTAATAGTTTTTCTCCTCTAATTGAGATCTAATCTTATTGCACTGTGGTCCAAAAAGATGCTTGGAATGATTTCAAGTTTTTTTTAATTAACCAAGGCTAGATTTATGGCCAAGAATGTGATCTATCTTGGAGAAGGTTCCGTGTGTGCTTGGGAAAAAGGTGAAATTCATTGTTTTGGGGTGAAATGTCCTATAGATATCAATTAGGTCTAACTGGTCTATTGTATCATTTAAAGTTTGTGTTTCCCTGTTAATTTTCTGTTTAGTTGATCTATCCATAGGTGTGAGTGGGGTATTAAAGTCTCCCACTATTATTGTGTTATTGTTAATTTCCCCTTTCATACTTGTTAGCATTTGTCTTACATACTGCAGTGCTCCTATGTTGGGTGCATATATATTTATAATTGTTATGTCTTCTTCTTGGATTGATCCTTTGATCATTATGTAGTGTCCTTCTTTGTCTCTTTTCACAGCCTTTGTTTTAAAGTCTATTTTATCTGATATGAGTATAGCTACTCCTGCTTTCTTTTGGTCTCTAATTGCATGGAATATCTTTTTTCCAGCCCTTCACTTTCAGTCTGTATGTGTCCCTTGCTTTGAGGTGGGTCTCTTGTAGACAACATATATAGAGGTCTTGTTTTTGTATTCATTCAGCTAGTCTTTGTCTTTTGGTTGGGGCATTCAACCCATTTACATTTAAGGTAATGATTGATAAGTATGATCCCATTGCCATTTACTTCATTGTTTTGGGTTTGAGTTTATACATTTTTTCTGTGTTTCCCGGCTAGAGAAGATCCTTTAGCATTTGTTGAATAACTGGTTTGGTGGTGCTGAATTCTCTTTGCTTGTCTGTAAAGCTTTTGATTTCTCCTTCACATTTGAATGAGATCCTTGCTGGGTACAGTAATCTGGGCTGTAGGTTTTTCTCTTTCATCACTTTAAGTATGTCCTGCCATTCCTCCTGGCCTGAAGAGTTTCTATTGAATGATCAGCTGTTATCCTTATGGGAATCCCCTCGTGTGTTATTTGTTGTTTTTCCCTTGCTGCTTTTAATATTTATTCTTTGTGTTTGATCTTTGTTAATTTGATTAATATGTCTTGGGGTGTTTTTCCTTGCGTTTATTTTATTTGGGACTCCCTGGATTTCTTGGACTTGGGTGATTATTTCCTTCCCCATTTTAGGGAAGTTTTCAACTATTTTCTCCTCAAGTATTTTCTCATGGTCGTTCTTTTTGTCTTCTTCTTCTGGGACTCCTATGATTCAAATGTTGGGACATTTTACATTGTCCCAGAGGTCTCTGAGATTGTCCTCATTTCTTTTAACTCTTTTTTCTTTTTTCCTCTCTGTTTCATTTATTCCTACCATTCTATCTTTACCTCACTAATCCTATCTTCTGCCTCCATTATTTTGCTGTTGGTTCCCTCCAGAGTGTTTTTGATCTCATTTATTGAATTTTTCATTATATATTGACTCTTTTTTATTTCTTCTAGGTCCTTGTTAAACCTTTCCTGCATCCTCTCAATCTTTGTCTCCAGGCTGTTTATCTGTGATTCCATTTTGATTTCAAGATTTTGGACAATTTTCACGATCATTATTTGGAATTCTTTATCAGGTAGAATCCCTATCTCTTCCTCTTTTGCTTGGTTTGGTGGGCATTTATCCTGTTCCTTTCCCTGCTGGGTATTCCTCTGTCTCTTCGTCTTGTTTATATTGCTGTGTTTGGAATGGCCTTTCTGTATTCTGTCAGTTTGTAGAGTTCTCTTTATTGTGGAGTTTCCTCTCTGTGGGTGGGGTTGAACTGGTGGCTTGTCAAGGTTTCCTGGTTAGGGAAGCTTGTGTCGGTGTTCTGATGGGTGGAGCTGGATTTCTTCTCTCAGGAGTGCAATGAACTGTCCAGTAATGAGTTATGAGATGTCAATGGGTTTGGAGTGATTTTGGGTAGCCTATAAATTGATGCTCAGGGCTGTGTGCCTGTGTTGCTGGAGAATTTGCATGGTATATCTTGCTCTGGACCTTGTTGGTCCTTGGGTGGTGCTTGGTTTCAGTGTAGGTATGGAGGCGTTTGATGAGATCCTGTCGATTAATGTTCCCTGGAGTCAGGAGTTCTCTGATGTCCTCAGGATTTGGACTTAAGCCTCCTGCCTCTGGTTTTCAGTCTTATTCTTACAGTAGCCTCAAGACTTCTCCATCTGTCACTTCCAAGGCAGTTCCCTCTGTTTTAGCTTCCTCTGTTTGCTGGTCTCTTCAGTGTCTAATTTCCACCCTGACACAAGGGGGTGGTGGTGGACACTTTTTTATGCTCACTTGTTCAGTCCTGCTGTGGGGAAGGAGGAACACTACAAACAAATAACACTGGTGTGTGCTCGCAGTGTCTCGGCCACATAGGGTTTGCCCCCACTCACGATGTGTGCTTTTCCTGTCTACACTGCTTAGGCTCTAGGTTGCTCTGCTGGGAACTGTCTGAGGCTGGCCCTGGGTTGTATGCACTTCCCAGGTCTAAGCTGCTCAGGTTCAGGTACTCAGGTACTCCTCAAAGGTGCAGATTCTGTTGGGCCTTTGTTTTATGCCCTTCTCAGGTCCAAGCAGCTCAGGTGACCAGGTGTTTGGTGAGCAGGGTTGCTATGACTTATCGCCTCCCCTGTCCCTGCTGCTCAGTTTTCTGGGTGTACAACTGGCTCACCTTGTCAGGTAGATGTTGTCTGTCCAGAATCCCAAAAAGTCTTGGCTAGCAATGAAGCCTGCTTGTAGTTTCGTAGGTGATGCCTCTCTGGGGCCGTAATTGCCCTTTTCCAGCTCTGGCTGCCCTCGCTAGCCTGTCTTTGGTGGGGGATGGGCTGTTCCGCAGCTGGCTAGCTCTGCTCAGTCCTTTGTTCTGTGAGCGGGCCTGGTGGTGTCTTAGGTTAGGGTTTTTCACGTGGTAGCTATCCCATAGTCTGGTTTGCTATCTCAAGTTAGTTCCCTCAGATTGCCCTCAGGGCATTCAGGCTCGGTCTTTACTCTAAGCAATGCAACCCGCAGCTCCCTGCCCAGCCCCCGCTTGCTAGTGGTGAATGTGGGCGTCTGCACTGCTTCTCCACTGGGAGTTACCTTTAGGCACGTAATCTGTGGGCTTTAATTACTTATTTATTTTTTCTCCCTGTTATGTTGCCCTCTGAGGTTCCAAGGCTCACCACAGACTTGCCAGTGAGAGTGTTTCCTGATGTTTGGAAACTTCTCTCTTTTTTAAGACTCCCTTCCTGGGATGGATCTCCATCCCTACCTCTTTTGCCTCTCTTTTTATGTTTTATATTTTTTCCTACCTCCTTTCAAAGACAATGGGCTGCTTTTCTGTGTGACTGATGTCCTCTGCTGGCATTCAGAAGTTGTTCTGTGGAATTTGCTCAGAGTTCAAATGTTCTTTTGATGAATTTTTTTGGGAGAAAGTGGTCTCCCCATCCTATTACTCCACCATGTTAGAACCGAACCACCCCTGAAACTGATATTTTAAAATGCTACCTCTCAGTTGGTTCAGAAGTTGAACAGGGAAGATATTTTGTTTATGGAGCTGCCTCAAAGACTCCAAAAAAAAAGGGACAAAATTTTAGTCATTTTTCAAGTTCTAGCATTTAGTACAATGCCTAGCACACAGCAGGTACTTAAATACATGCTTTATGGCTGAAACTCTTGAATAAAATAAAGTACTACATAAATAAGTGGTAATATTTATTATTTAATTCATTAAGAAAAACAACTGTGCTAGCAGATTTGTAAATTTGTATGCAGGTCAGGAAGCAAAAGTTAGAACTGGACATGGAACAACAGACTGGTTCCAAATAGGAAAAGGAGTACGTCAAGGCTGTATGTTGTCACCCTGTTTATTTAACTTCTATGCAGAGTACATCATGAGAAATGCTGGGCTGGAAGAAACACAAGCTGGAATCAAGATTGCTGGGAGAAATATCAATAATCTCAGATATGCAGATGACACCACCCTTATGGCAGAAAATGAAGAGGAACTAAAAAGTCTCTTGGAAATGAAAGAGGAGAGTGAAAAAGTTGGCTTAAAGCTCAACATTCAGAAAACGAAGATCATGGCATCTGGTCCCATCACTTCATGGGAAATAGATGGGGAGACACTGGAAATAGTGTCAGACTTTATTATTTTGGGTGCCAAAATCACTGCTGCTGTTCATTGCAGCCATGAAATTAAAAGATGCTTACTCCTTGGAAGAAAAGTTATGACCAACCTAGACAGCATATTAGAAAGCAGAGAGATTACTCTGCCAACAAAGGTCCGTCTAGTCAAGGCTATGGTTTTTCCAGTGGTCATGTATGGATGTGAGAGTTGGATAAAGAAAGCTGAGCGCCAAGGAACTGATGATTTTGAACTGTGGTGTTGGAGAATACTCTTGAGAGTTCCTTGAACTGCGAGGAGATCCAACCAGTCCATTCTAAAGGAGATCAGTCCTGGGTGTTCATTGGAAGGACTGATGGCTAAAGCTGAAACTCCAGTACTTTGGCCACCTCATGTGAAGAGTTGACTCATTGGAAAGGACTCTGATGCTGGGAGGGATTCAGGGCAGGAGGAGAAGGGGACGACAGAGGATGAGATGGCTGGATGGCATCACTGACTGGATTGACATGAGTTTGGATGAACTCCGGGAGTTGGTGATGGACAGGGAGGCCTGGCGTGCTGCGATTCATGGGGTCGCAAAGACTTGGACATGACTGAGTGACTGAAATGAACTGAACTGAACTGAAATTTCTAAGCGAGGCTATTGGCAAAACATAGTCGATACCCCAGGAAATTTGTATATCATTGTCTTAGTTAGTTCCAGCTGTTAGAACAAAATATCACAGACTGGGTGGCTTTCAAACAACAAGCTAATTTCTCATGGTTCTCAAGACTGAAAGACCCAGATCAGAGTGCCAGAATGCTGAGGTGGAAGCCGTCTTTTGGTTGCAGACTTCTTGTATTATGATGTGGTGGAAGGGGCAAGCTTTCAGGGGGGCCTCTTTTTTAGGGCAACAAATCCATATGACTTAGTCACTAGGAATAATGAAATAATCATCATTTGCAGCAACATGGATAGGTCTGGAAATTGTCATACTGAGCGAAATAAGTCAGAGAAGAAATATTGTATGACATCACTTATGTGTGGAATCTAAAAAATTATACAAATGAACTTACAAAACAGAAAGAGACTCACAGCCTTAGAGAACAAATTTATAGTTGCTGGGTAGTGGGGGGAAGGATGTAGCAAATGGATAATTAGGGACCTTGGGGTGGACACGTACACACTGCTTTATTTAAAATGGATAACCAACAAGGACCTACTGTTGGAGTTCTACTCTGTTATGTGGCAGCCTGGATGGGAGGGGTATTTGGGGGAGAATGGATTACATGTATATGTATGGCTGAGTCCCTTTGCTTTTCACCTAAAACTGTCACAGCATTGTTGATTGGCTATACCCCAATACAAAATATAGTGTAAGACAAAAGCAGTAGTGAAAGAGAATAAAGCATTTGTTCTCAAACTTTGTGCACAAGAAATGCCTGGGTGTTTTGTTAAGAATGCAGATTCCTGGGCCACACCAAGAGAGAGTCTCATTCAATTTGTCTGGAATGGAACCCAGGGAGCTGCATTTTTAATAATTACTTACAGCGATTTTTATATATCTATTCATAAGCAAGACCTAGAGAAATAGGAAACTGATAAAAAAATATAGTCTATCTTTATATATATTAGAATGTACTATAGATTCTATACTCAAAAAACACCATTCAACTCAATTAAGTTGATTTGATATTTATCAAACATCTTTTATGAGCTTTTTCTGTATATAAATCAGTGGTTCTCAAAATGTGATCTCTTGACCAGCATCACCAGCATCACCTGAGAATCTGTCAGAAATGCAAATTATGGGACTTTACTGCATGCTGGGAGCCAGCGTGAGGAACTCCACCCGTGGCAAAGATCATGCGGAAGGAGGCTCGGCATACGCAAAGGCGGAATCGAGCCTCAGGAGACACCCTGTTCCTAAGCATCTACCCCCCAAACCAGAGTCTGCCTGCTTTACTGCTTTATGCTCTCACCTACACCTCTGACTTTACGGGGGGCTATCCCCCACCACCTCTCTCTGTAAAGGAGTTAACTTAGGACTCCAGATAATAAATCTCCTTGGTGTGACAAGGGTGTCTCAGGTCAAACCTCTCTGCTGGCCAACTAGCTTGTGTGACAGGATTATCCACACTCTTGCTACTACATACATGATTGTTTACAACCTTTCAACCATAAACAGCACAGAGAGTTTGGAGTATTTTGAAAGTCTTAGTTAGCATTGGGTTTTTCTAAAGATAAAAATCATGTTGGTGAAGGGTTTCATTGCTGAGTTAATGATTGCCGCCAGGCCTCCATATCCTTAGGCACCTGGGAGTATGTTAATCGATGTAATTGGAATACAGAAAAGAAAATATAGTAGTTTTGATGTTAGCAATACTAGACTTTTGAGTTAATGAATTTTCTCTGTTATAGATCACTGTACTCCTCTTTGTTACAAATCATTGTGTCCTTGCTATGTAAGAATGTAACTTTATCACTATCTTAAGACTAAGTAGATCTTAAGGGGAAGCAAGTTTTCTGATCCACTAACCTTTATCAATAGAAAGTAAGGTGGGGCCATAAAATGTTAATCGGTCTCCAGACCAGAAGATATTGTGAACAAATGTAAGACCCTTGTAAGAACAAAGATATGCTGATAAGGGTCTGAGCAGCTGACCCTGCATGACTCTGTTTCTTACATTTATCTCTATGTATAATTAAAAGTATAAAAGTGGACCTGGAAAATAAAGAAACGGAACCAGTTCCTGGAAAGACTGGTTTTCCCCCTGTGGTCTTTTCCCATCTGGAGCATGGAGGCTCACCATGTCTACTTACTTGCCCTGGCTTCTAAGACCCATGCGAGAGGGAGCCCAAGGTGGGGCACCCTCCGCTATTCAAGTGGGCACCGGTGGCCTACGTAGGTGGTGCAAACTCCTTGTTTTGGAGTTTTATTGGTTTTCCACATAAACCAAGTTATTCAGCCTCTTTTTCTCCACTAATTTTTGTACTACACTATTCTTTTCTAATCTTTCTTTATATCTGTAATTAAATAAGTTCTTTCCTAGGACACCGACTCCGTCCCCGCTTCAAATTCCCTATATCCACCGGGGCTGGACCCTGGCAACCACAGACCTACTGAATCAGAAACTCTGGAGCTGGGGTTCAGTGATCTGGTTTAAGCAAGACTTCTAGATGATTTGAGGAGTTTGTGAACCAGTCCTCTAGTGTAATATGAGCTTTGTGTAATATAGCTAACCTTCACATTTGCTATTGGATCCTCTCAGTCCAAACCAGTGTTTTAAAAACAAGAGCAGGGAGAGACTTACCTCATATTTTAATTTAGCAAAATAAAAATAGAGAGCAAATGTGTTGTAAAAAGCTGGTGATTTCTTTATTCATACTGGTTAATAATACTAAAGAATTTTGAACTTATTTTCCTAAAGGATATTACCTAATTTAGTTGTTTAAACCAATGGATATGATGGCGTGATTTCAATTTTATATAAATATGTAAATTATACGTATTTGTTGCTATCCTTTCAACATAATTGTAATGAATATGTAGAAATGCAATTTATTCTAGTGTACAGCAGTGTTTTTCACCTTTTGCTGAGCATCAGAATCACCTAGGAAACTTTCAAGATAGATGCCTAGATGAGCCTCCTCCCTCCATTCTGCTTGAGTTGATCTATATTGGTGCAGAAGCACTGGGTAATTTTGAGAGCGCCCCAGGGGATTGTTCTGTGCAGCCAGGTTTGAGAACCACTGGCCTTGAGTTTTCTACTTGGTTCCTATCTTGATTTAGCCTCTAACCTCTTTGTTTAATAGCATATGTATCCTGAAAAAAGTGCAACAATGAAAGAGTTCCTATAACAGTAAAATTTTGAAAAGGCAATAACGGTTAGCAGGTCAAGAGACTGTAATTCAGATCTCTTCCACTAGATGATCAGTGCATCATTTATTTTTCTTTGGTGATTAACATCTGGACAGCAAAGTCTTTGAAATCAGGGACTATATCTTGTCATGTTTGTATCCTCCTTGTTAGGCATACAGAATAGACCCTCAAAAGTATTTGTTGAATAAATGAGAGGAAGGAAGGGATCGAGGGAGTGAAATATGAGTGAGACAATTAACCAGCAAGTTTCTGGCTTCCTAGGTGGCTCAGTGGCAAAGAATCTGCCTGCCAGTGCAGGAGACATAAAAGGTGAGGGAAGGGTAGGGAAGATCACTTGGAACAGGAAATGGCAATTTTTAGCTACTGTTTTCACATATTCTAGGATCTTGGGCAAAGAAGAAAATAAATAACAAGGGTTGCACAGAGTCAAACACAACTGAAGCAATTTAGCATGCATACATGGTTCCTATACTCTGAGAATTAAAATTTCACTATGTGTAGATATGTATACATATTAAAATGCAAGGTAGGTTAAAATTTGTACCCAAAATGCAAAATCTCAGAAAGACTAATATCCTATATTATCCCTCATATGCAGACTCTTTAAAAAATGATGCAAATGAATTTATTCACAAAATACAAATAGACACAGATCTAGAGAACGAATTCCTGGTTGCCAGGGAGGGATAGATTGGGAGTTTGAGATTGACAGTACACACTGCTATATTTAAAATAAAATGCCTTTCCATGAAAAAAAGTTTTAAAAAATCCTCAAAATGCAAAGCTTAAGTGATACTGGGTTTCATAAGATGAAGAGCTTATAATGGATTGGGGCAACCAGGAAAGATTTCATAGAGGAAGTGGAACTTCACCAGATGGATGAAGTAGGAAGAATAAACCAATAGGGAAGAGCATTAAGGATACAGTTGCAGCAGAATTTTTGGAGCTAAACTTGAAAAAAGTAGGTTTGGGCTAGATTTTAGAGAGTTTTTGATGCAAATTAAACTGTTTGAACTTTTAGATTTTATCTTATGGATGAAAGAGAGGCATTAGTGTGTTTTGTGGTTTGTTGGTTTTTAGCAGGGGAGAGACATGACAAAAATAGCATTTTAGACATTTTATTCTGGTAATAGAATAGCTATCAATTGGGATGGAGGTTGGCACTGATGGTGGCTGAGTAAATTATGAGGGTGTTGAAAATACAGGCCACTCAAAGTCTTGAGTGAAATTATGCCATAACAGTGGGAACATACAGGAAAGAACAGATGGTGAATTTGTAGCTAACAGATGGTGAATTGCAACATCCAGTTATGTATATATATGTATATATTAATTATATATATATATATATATATATATATATATATATATAATGCCAAATATGTACCAAGCAATGTAAATCAAAGGAACATCTAGGGCTGATAAACAAGATATTTAAGAATTGGTACAACATAGGCATCCTCAGCTTCCACCTGTCAGAACTCATACAGTCCAGTAGGTTTTGCCAGTGTTTACTGACTGACTATCAGTCCTGGATAAAGCAGTGAACAAAACAGTCTCTGCCCTCATGGAGCTCTTAGGTTTTTAAAGAAGAATATGTTTGGTGCTAGAGTGTCAACAGAGAAATGACAGCCCCCATAAAGTTGTGACACTAAAAATGATCTCTTGGACAATAAACATGTAGAATTAATTTGGCCACCCTTGATTATTTTCTGAATTTGTAGCTTCTTTTCCTTTCATTCTGTACTAATCTACCCTTTTTGAAACCTCCTCTATGGCTCTTGTGGCTTACTATAAAACCTGTTCTCTTCATAGATTGAATCTATTTACTTCTTGTTGCTTTCAGTTACAAGCTTTGCATGCTCTTTTAAAACTTCCCAAATCTAAGTTGTGCCACATATGACATATCTATGAAGACTTAATGATATTTGAGGCCATGTCAAAATAATCACTGGGCTTTGCCAATGGCTCAGTGGTAAAGAATCCGCCTGCATTGCAGCAGATACAAGTTCGATCCCTGGGGCAGGAAGATCGCCTGGAGGACGAAATGGCAACCCACTCCAGTATTCTGGCCTGGAAAATTCCACAAAGGAGTCTGGCAGGCTACAATCCATGGGGCCACAAAGAATCAGACATGACTGAGCATGCATGCAGGCAAAAGGAGAGAGAGAGAAGGAAGGAAAGATACAGAAAGAGAATGTCACGAGCATGGAAACTCGGTCCAAGTTTACTGGTTGCTAGAGAAGTATTTTTTAGGTCAAGTTGTTTTTTACAGACCTCTTAATGATTGCACTTTGCATAATCAATGGGATCACCTTTGCAGTACATCCTCTCTGCTTGTTAAAATGTCTGAAAATACCAGACTGACTATTTTTCAGGCTGTTTCTTAATCACCTTTAATCAGGTATAATTTATCAAATCATTCAGTAGAAGTGCTATTTTTTACACAAAGGACATTCTTAATTATTAAACACTGGCAAAATGAAGTGTGTTATTGAAATACTAGGGAAGGTTCAATTTTTCAGAGTATCAACATTTAAGACCATTTTATTTTCTAAGACTTTTGTTTAAAAACAAAGAAAAATAACACCTTTATTTTTCTTTTATAAATATAAATAGAAGAAGAAGAAGTGGAGTCACTCAGTCGTGTCCAACTCTTTGCAACCACATGGACTGTAGCCTACCAGGCTCCTCCATCCATGGGATTTTCCAGGCAAAACTACTGGAGTGGGCTGCCATTTCCTCCTCCAGGGGATCTTCCCAACTCAGGGATTGAACCCAGGTCTCCTGCATTGCAGACAGGCGCTTTACCATCTGAGCCACCAGGGAAGCCCTATTAATATTTATATTAATATATAATTTATTGCAAAAAGTACTTTGAAGATAAGGAAAAAATTTTTAATGTTAACCAAAAGCACTCATATTTGTACAACAGACACCCAAAAAATCTAATAATTATTTCATTTAACACTTTTTTTCTATGCATAGTGTAATGCATTGTATATAATTTTGTATCATAATTTTTAATTTAACATTATAGGGCTTTTCCATGAGTCTATGTTTTTTTTTTCTAAAATACAGTTATAATTGCTATATAATGTTATATGGATGTATAACTTGCTTTAACCCATAAACAAAACTCACTTCTGCATTTCTGATCCTATCCTAAGGTTACTAACCTATATTTTCAGTTATTATACCCAAGTAAATGAATATTTATAAGGCCCTTTATATATTTTATTATCCAGAAATGTTATAGCTAACTACTCAGCCACCAGTAAATATATGAGAGTATCTTTCTCACTCTATTCTCATTAGAATTTAGTACTACTATTAATACATGGGGAGAAATGGCAGTTATCTTTGTTTCTAATAAACCAGCAAACCAGCTGCCCATATTGGCTCTCCCATGAGAAACAAAACAAAATGAATAAAAGCACTTTATAAATCTTTTTGAATACATCTATCAGTTAGACAAAAATAAATTATTGTTCAGTGACCAAATGAAGGCAGAGACCTAAAAGGACTAGGCATTTCTCTGAAGCCAACTTTTGGTTTAAGAGCATATGCTGAACTCAACAAACTGTTTTTCACAGTCGCGACTGAGTGACTTCACTTTCACTTTTCACTTTCATACATTGGAGAAGGAAATGGCAACCCACTCCAGTGTTCTTGCCTGGGGAATCCCAGGGACGGGGAGCCCAGTGGGCTGCTGTCTATGGGGTCACACAGAGTCGGACACAACTGAAGCGACTTAGCAGCAGCAGGAATAAATCAGTTCCTTATCCCGGAGACTGAAAGGAAAACTGTACTACCTGCTTTGAACCTTGGTAGGAATGTAAGTTAATCTCTTGAGATTTTTGAGATAGCAAGCTAGTTTTTACGTAAGTTTACAGCCCAAATATTCACCACGTATGTAGCCTGGAAAACCCAAAACTGAGTATTTATTTATATATTTATTTTTTAAACAACAACCAGCAAATTTATTTGTTAGCTGTAACAAATGTATTATACTCATGAAAGATGTTGATAATAGGGGATACTAGGAGTGGGTAAAGGGGGGCATTTGGTACAATCTTCTCAATTTTTCTGTAAATCTAAGAAAAAAAAATACAGTTGTCCATGTCTATCATCCTTGAAGTTTAATTTTTGCTCACTTAACTATGTGAATCATGTATTAATTCAAGGACCCAGTTTTCTCCTGTCTTGTGGCTCTCCCTATGGCCTCAGAGCCCTTAGCTGGGACATTTCCTTCCTGCTGAAATGGAGAGAGAGAGAGTAGAGGAAGACAGAGTAGGAGATTTCCATGGGTAGGTCTAGGAGTTCTGTGCATTTCCCTGGCCGACTGTCTGTCTAGTCATGTGACCACATATATCTACAAAGGAGGCTAGGAAATGTAATCTCCCCATGGGCCCAGGAGGAAAGAGCCAGCCTGTGAACTGGTACAAGTGTGGGGCAACCCTAATGGAAGTATTTAGCTACTATAAGATTCTTTCTTGATCAAACCTTAACCCCCTTGGTGGCTTCTGTTCAAGGGACTGATGCCCTCTGCTTGGGATCTGAGGCTCTTGCATCGACAGGTGCTGTTGGAAGCATGGCCACTGCTACGCCCAGCTGGAGACACAAGACTGCGACGTCTTGGCACAGGCCTACACATACAGGGTCGCATGGGACTTTGTCATCTGTGGTAAGGCTGGGGCCTCCATTTGAGTCACCCAGAGACTCTGGGTTCCTGCTGTCTCTGAGGTCAGCTCTCCCAAGAGCTCAGCCAGTCTATATCTTGGTGGGCAGAGATGGGGGCAAGAGAGGCAGGATTATTGCAGCTGTATCTGACCTCCAAGGGACAGGTTGAAGGATCTTAGGCTCAACAGGCTCTAAAAGTCAAGCACTCTGTATATTTCCTTTTGCTTGCTGTGGGTGGGTTTAGAGTCCCCCATTTTACAGATGAGGAAACAGATTCAAAAAGGATTGCTAAGCACACACAGCTAGAGTCGGGATTCAAGCTCAGGTCCATCTGAGTTCAAAGTTAAATCTGGGGATGGTGTCTTCTTTCTGAGAACTGGAGTTTCTCCAGAGCCAGGGTTGTCTCCACCATCACACTTGGAACTCTGGAGGGAATCTGTGTTCTCCATCAGACTGGAGACTCCCTGAGGGCAGTAGCTGGGTCTACCTGGGCTCAAACCTCACCCTGGGCTGCTAGCAGCTGTCCCCTTTCCATCCGATTATGCACCCTCAGCATAGAAGCTGGGTTCCCTCCTCAGGCTGAAAGTAGGGAGGAGACTGGGGTGTCCACTCAGGCTAGCAGGAAGTCTTGCTCCAGGGCCAGCCTGGTGTCAGTGTCACAGAGCGTCTCTTTGCTTTCTCATCCTGCATTTGGCATCCTGTTTGCAGAACACAGGTCCCGCTGCCAGCAGCAGCTCTGTGCCTGCGATCAGAAATTTGTCTACTGCCTGAAAAGAAATGTGGGGAGCTACAACCCTCTTTATCAATACTTTCCCAACTTCCTCTGTACCTAGTCGTCCTCAGAGAGCTCCTCCTGGGCCAGGAAGCTTGCTCCCCTCACTACAGCACTGAGCTCACCCATTCTGCTGGGCTTCCCAGGGAGATTCCAGGTCTGGAGTCTCAGTGGTCTTACTGGGCTTGGAGGAGCCCCATGCCCACACTCTCTGGGCCCACCAGAGAGTTCCAGGAGAGTGACTCACGTCACTGGATCAAGAAGGCCAGAGTCCCTGGCCTCCACTTGCAAGAACGCCTGCTCTGGTGCTGAAAGCTCACCCCTGACTCCAGGCCGGCTGTGTGTTTCCTCATCCCTGAAGATCACTCTTACTTCCCTCGGAGGGTGGTTTTCCTGGGACGTGTTAACTTTTCAGTTCCGCAGTCACTACCACCTTGCAGAGAATTTTTACTCAAGTAGTATCAAAAGTGACTCCCATAATTCTGCCGCAGAGATATTAAATAGAATTCCTTTTCAAGACTAACAATAACCACAGATATATCCCCCACCATGGGGGATTGCCTGCATCTCTTTCTTGGCTGTTGGGGGCACTAGACTCAAAAGCTGAGTATTTAGTTTAAAGCAAATCCAGACTGGTGGTTTCTCCAAGAGTCTAACAGAACCAAACTCAAGTCCTTTTTTGAGTGAACATACTTTTATCCTAAGCTTAAAATAATTCCCACAGATAAAGATAAAAGGAAAATGAGAGAAAAATAAACTTATGAAGAAGTAACCATGCATGAGAGCCAGTAGAAACAAAAGACAATAGAATAAGATTGATAAAATTTTATCTTTGTACCTATGAGACTTGGGGTATAAAATAAGTTTTCTACACTTTAATAAATTAAAGATGGAATTTAAAATATAACTAAGGAGGAAGTAGCTATTAAATCATAAAGAACCCATCTTAATGGAATATACTGAAATTGAAAACTTTGTGAAAAGTGTCTAACAATGATTACACACAATTGAATAGAATTTTAGAGAAATATAATAAAGAATTGAAGGAAATATACAGAATACAGTCCAAGAGATGACGAGATGGAAACTATGAAAGAAGGATAACAGACTTGTAGGACAGACTAAGATCTACTATACAGTTAATGAGAGATCCAAAAACAAAAGAAATTGAGAGTGAAACAGGGGAAATATTTGAAGATATAAGGACTGAACTGTCTGTAAAGCTATTAGAAAACATCAATACATGGATTCAAGAAGCATAACTAATCCCAAGAAAGATTTAAAAAAAAAAAAAAAACATGCACACTCTTAGAGACATTATGTTGAAACTGTAGAATACCAAAGACAAAGTGATCTGAAAACAAGTGGCAAACTAGAGTTCTAGTACCAACAAAAATATCTCTGTGGCAGAAAATATGATCTAAGATGGGAGATTTGAAAAGCAAGGTGTGCCGAAGAAATAAAATTGCAAGTACATGGGTAAACATAAATATATACAGAATATTTAAAATAATAATGATATCTTGAGGAATAAGAAAGATAAAACTAAATACTGAATAGCAATAGTAATGTTATAGTAATGACATTATGTGAAGAGGAGATTTGTCAAAATGGAAATGGATCAGGCTTGGTGTTCTTGGTTCTTACATTATTTGCTTGGGTAAATATACTGATGAAGGTAGATATACTGATTAGCTTTGAATTTCAAATTATTGTTATCATATACACAACAGTATCTGACCACAGGGTGATTAAGTTAGAAATCAACAGATAACTACAAAAGCCTCACATACCTCAAAATAATGATACACTTTTCAATAATTACCAAATCATAGGACAAATAAAAATGGAACTTATGAAATGTTTGGAATTTTTAACATGCAACATAAGAAAATTTAGATCAAACTAAGTCAGTAGACTTTATTTTCTTGGGCTCCAAAATCACTGCAGATGGTGACCGCAGCCATGAGATTAAAAGATATTTTCTCCTTGAAAGAAAAATTATGACAAACCTAGACAGCATATTAAAAAGCAGAGGTGTTACTTTGCTGACAGAAGTCTGCGTAGTCAGAGCTATGGTTTTTGCAGTAGTCATGTATGGATGTGAGAGTTGGGCCATAAAGAAAGCTGAGTGCTGAAGAAATGATGCTTTTTGAGCTGTGGTGTTGGAGAAGACTCTTGAGAGTCCCTGTACTGCAAGGAGATTAAATCAGTCAATCCTAAAGGAAAGCAATCCTGAATATTCATTAGAAGGACTGATGCTGAATCTGAAGCTCCAATATTTTGGCCACCTGAGGCAAAGAGCTGACTCATTGGAAAAGACCCTGGTGCTGGGAAAGATTGAAGGCAGGAGGAGAAAGAGACGACAGATAATGAGATGGATGGTATTACTGACTCAATGGACATGAGTTTGAGCAAGCTCTGGAAGGTGGTGAAGGACAGGAGTGCCTGGTGTGCTGCAGTCCATGGGGTCACAGAGTCGGACACAACTGAGTGACTGAACAACAAAGTCAGTAGAGGGAAATTTTAGTAGTGTTAAATGTGTGTATTAAAGGAAAGAAAGTCTGGAAGTTAATGAATTCTAGAAAAAGAGTAGAAAACTAAATATAAAGAAGTGATAAGTAAGGAAAGAACAAACACTAGAGATTAGTGAAATATAAAATAAACATACATGAGATAGGACCAACACAACCAAGGGTTAGTATTTTAGGAAGAAAAATAAAATGAACAAATCACTATAAAGAAGTGAGCAAGAGACAGAAGAGTAAAAGGCATGGTACAAATGTACAACATCAGGGAAACAGAAGGGTATATATATTAAACTGCACCTAAAAATGAGTGTATAATGAACAATTTTATGCCAGTACATTTGATACCTTACATACTTAGGAAGATCCCTGGAAAAACATAATATGCAATGTGTCTCAAGAAGAAATATGAATTCCTAATTTACCCATTCCCACTACCCTTTTCCCTTTGGTGACCTTGTTTGCTTTTATATCTGTGGATATATTTGTTTTGTATATAAGTTCATTTCTATCACTTTTATTTTAGATTCCACATATAACTGATATCACATGATATTCATCTTCGTCTTGCTTATGTGGCTTTAGTCTATTAATGTTTCATCAAATGGCATTGTCTCATTCTTTTATATGGATGAGTAGTATTCCATCACACACACACACACACACACACACACACACGTATTTCATATCTTCTTTATCTATTCATCTGCTGATATACATTTAGGTTGCTTCCATGTCTTGGTTATTGTAAATACTGCTGCTCTGAACATTGGGGTGCATGTATCTTTTTGAATTAGAATTTTCTCTGGATAAATGCCCAGGAGTGTGATTGCTGGATCATCAGTTCAGGCACTCAGCCATGTCTGACGCTTTGAGATCCCATGGACTGCAGAATGCGAGGCTTCCCTGTCCATCGCTAACTCTTGGAACTTGCTCAAACTCATATGCATCGAGTTGGTGATGCCATCCAGCCATATCATCCTCTGTCATCCCCTTCTCCTCCTGCCTTCAATCTTTCCCAGTGTCAGGGGCTATTCCAATGAGTCAGTTTCTCACATTGAAGCTACAGCTTCAACATCTGTTCTTCCAATGAATATTCAGAACTGATTTCCTTTAGGATTGACTGGTTTGATCTCCTTGCTGTCCAAGGGACTCTCAAGAGTCTTCTCCAACATCACACTTCAAAGGCATCAGTTCTTCGGTGCTCAGCTTTCTTTATTGTCCAACTGTCATATCCATACATGACTATTGGAAAAGCCATAGCTTTGACTAGACAGACCTTTGTAGGCAAAGTTATGTCTCTGCTTTTTAATATGCTATCTAGGTTGGTCATAGCTTTTCTTCCAAGGAGCAAGCGTCTTTTAATTTCATGGCTGCAGTCACCATCTGCAGTGATTTTGGAGCCCCCTGAAACAAAGCCTGTCACTGTTTCCAGTGTTTCCCATATATTTTCCATGAAATGATGGGATCAGATGCCATGATCTTCATTTTCTGAATGTTGAGCTTTAAGCCAACTTGTTCACTCCCCTCTTTCACTTTCATGAAGAGGCTTTTTAGATCCTTTTCACTTTCTGCCATAAGGGTGGTGTCATTTGCATATCTGAGATTATTGATATTTCTCCCGGAAATCTTGATTCCAGCTTGTGCTTCATCCAGTCCAGCATTTCTCATGAGGTACTCTGCATATAAGTTAAATAAGGAGGGTGGCAATATACAGCCTTAACATACTTCTTTCCCAATTTGGAACCAGTCTGTTGTCCCATGGACAGTTCTAACTGTTGCTTCTTGACCTGTATACAGATTTCTCAGGAGGCAGGTCAGGTGGTCTGGTATTCCCATCTCTTTAAGACTGTTCCACAGTTTGTTGTGATCCACACAGTCAAAGGTTTTGGCATAGTCAATAAAGCAGAAGTAGATGTTTTTCTGGAACTCTCTTGCTTTTTCCATGATCCAGTGGATGTTGGCAATTTGACTTCTGGTTCCTCTGCCTTTTCTAAATCCAGCTTGAACAACTGGAAGTTCTCAGTTTACGTACTGTTGAAGCTTAAGTTGGAGAATTTTGAGCATTACTTTGCTAGCCTGTGAGATGAGTGCAATTGTGCGGTAGTTTGAACATTCTTTGGAATTGCCTTTCTTCGGCACTGGAATGAAAACTGACCTTTTCCAGTCCTGTGGCCACTCATGAGTTTTCTAAATTTGATTGCATATTGAGTGCAGAACTTTCACAGCATCATCTTTCAGGATTTGAAATAGCTCAGCTGGAATTCCATCACTTCCATTAGCTTTGTTGGTAGTGATGCTTCCTAAGGCCCACTTGATTTTGCACTCCAGCATGTCTAGCTCTAGGTGAGTGATCACATCATCGTGGTTATCTGGGTCATAAAGATCTTTTTTGTATAGTTCTTCTGTGTATTCTTGCCACATCTTAATACTTTCTGCTTCTGTTAGGTCCATACCATTTCTGTCCTTTATTGTACTCATTTGCATGAAATGTTCCCTTGGTATCTTGAAGAGATATTTTTCTTGAAGAGATCTCTAGTCTTTCCCATTCTATTGTTTTCCTCTATTTCTTTGCATTGATCACTGAGGAAGACTTTATTATCTCTCCTTGATATTCTTTGGAACTCTGCATTCAGATTGATATATCTTTCCTTTTTTCCTTTGCCTTTTGCTTCTCTTCTTTTCGCAGCTATTTGTAAGGCTTCCTCAGACAACCATTTTCCTTTTGCATTTCTTTTTTTGGGGGATCGTTTTGATCATAACCTCCTGCACAATGTTATGAACCTCCATCAATAGTTCTTCAGGCACTCTGTCCATCAGATCCAATCCCTTGAATCTATTTGTCACTTCCACTGTATAATTATAAGGGATTTGACTTAGGTCATACCTGAATGGTCTAGTGGTTTTCCCTCTTCTATTTAAATCTGAATTTGGCAGTAAGGAGTTCATGACCTGAGCCACAGTCATCTCCTGGTCTTGTTTTTGCTGACTGTATAGAGCTTCTCCATCTTCGGCTGCAAAGAATCATATGCTGGATCATATGGCAACTTTTTTTTTTTTTTTTGCTTTTCTAAGGAACCTGCATAGGCTTCCCTGGTGGCTCAGTGGTAAAGAACCCATCTGCCAGTTCAGGAGATGCTACTTTAACCCTTGAGTCAAGAAGAACCCCTGGAGAAGGAAATGGGAACCCACTCCAGTATTCTTGCCTGGGAAATCTCATGGACAGAGGAGCCTGGCAGGCTACAGTCCATGGGACCGCCAAAGAGTTGGACATGACTTAGTGACTAAATAATAAAAAAAAGGAAACTTCATGCTGTTTTCTATAGTGGATGCACCGATTCACGTTCCCACCAACAATGTAGAAGGATTCCCTTTTCTCCACACTCTCACAAGCATTTATTATGTAAAAATTTTTATAATGGCCATTCTGACTGGTAATAGGTGATACCTCATTTTAGCTTTTTATTTTATTTTTAAATTTATTTTTAGCTGTGCTGGGTCTTGCTGCATGGGCTTTTCTCTAGTTGCAGCAAGCGAGGGCTACTCTGTACTTGCTTCAGTAGTTGAAGCTCAGTAGTTGTGGTTCCCAGGCTCTAGAGCACAGGCTCAATGGTTGTTGCACGTGGGCTTAGTTGTTCCTCAGCATATGGGATCTTCCTGCACCGGGGATCCAACCCGTGTCTCCTTCACTGGCAGGCGAATTCTTTACCACTCAGCCACCAGGGAAGCCCCTCATTTCAGCTTTGGCTCACATTTTCCTGATAATGAATTATATTGAGCATCTTTTTCTAATTTAGTTAATTTATTTTAATTGGAGGAAAATTACTTTACCATATTGTGGTAGTTTTTGCCATTTAGGACTTCCCTGTAGCTCAGATGGTAAAGAATCTGCCTGCAACACAGAAGACCCAGGTTCATTCCCTGGGTTGAGAAGATCCTCTGGAGAAGGAAACGATAACCCACTCCAGTATTCTTGCCTGCAGAATCCCATGGACAGAGGAGCTTGGTGGGCTACAGCCCATGGGGTTGCAAGAGTTGGAAACGACTTAGTGACTAACACTTGTGTTCACCATACATCTACATGAATCAGCCATGGGTACACATATGTCACCCCATCCTGAACCCCCTCCCACCTCCGTTCCCATCCTATCCCTCTGGGTTGTCCCAGAGCACCGACTTTGGGTGACTTGCTTCATGTATCGAACTTGCACTGGTCGTCTGTTTTACATATGGTAATATACATGTTTCAATGCTATTCTCTCAAATCATCCCACCCGTCCCTTCTCCCACAGAGTCCAAAAGTCTGTTCTTTACATCTGTGTGTCTTTCGCTGCCCTGCATATAGGATCATTGTTACTGTCTTTCTAAATTCCACATTTATTCATTAATATACAGTATTTGTCTTTCTGACTTACTTCACTCTGTATAGTAGGTTCCAGTTTCATCCACCTCATTAGAACTGACTCAAGTGCATTCCTTTTTACAGGTGAGTAATATTCCATTGACTCTTGAGAGTCCCTTGGACTGCAAGGAGATCCAACCAGTCCATCCTAAAGGAGATCAGACCTGGGTGTTCATTGGAGGGACTAATGCGAAAGCTGAAACTCCAATACTTTGGCCACCTCATGCGAAGAGTTGACTCATTGAAAAAGACCCTGATGCTTTGAGGGATTGGGAGCAGGAGGAGAAGGGGACGACAGAGGATGAGATTGCTGGATGACATCACTGACTCAATGGACATGAGTTTGAGTGAACTCCGGGAGTTGGTGATGGACAGGGAGGCCTGGTGTGCTGTGATTCATGGGGTCGCAGAGTCGGACATGACTGAGTGACTGAACCAAACTGAGTATTCCATTGTGTATATGTACCATAACTTCCTTATCAGTTCATCTGCTGGTGGACATCTGGGTTGCTTCCATGGCCTAGCTATTGTAAACAGTGCTACAATGAACATTGGGGTACATGTGTCTCTTTCACTTCTGGTTTCCTCAGGGTGTATGCCCAGCAGTGGGACTGGTGGGTTGTATGGCAGTTCTATTTCCAGTTTTTCTAAGGAATCTCCATACTGTTCTCCATAGTGGCTTTACCAATGTGCGTTCCTACCGACCGTGTAAGAGGATTCTCTTTTCTCCGCACCCTCTCCAGCATTTATTATTCATAGACTTCTTGTTGGCAGCCATTCTGATGGATATGAGATGATACCTTATTTTGGTTTTGATTTCTATTTTTCTAATAATGAGTGATGTTGAGCATCTTTTCATGTATTTATTAGCCATCTGTATGTCTTTGGAGAAATGTCCATTTAGTTCTTTTGCCAAGTTTTTGGTTGGGTTGTTCATTTTTCTGGTATTGAACTGCATGGACTGCTTGTATATTTTGAAGATTAATTCTTTGTCAGTTGTTTTGTTTGCTATTGTTTTCTCTCAGTCTGAAGGCTGTCTTTTCACCTTGTTTGACATTTCCTTTGTTGTGCAAAAGCTTTTAAGTTTAGTAAGGTCCCATTTGTTTATTTTTGTTTTTATTTCCATTACTGTGGGAGGTGGGTTGAAGAGGATCTTGCTGTGATTTATGTCATCGATTGTTCTTCTATGTTTTCCTCTAAGAGTTTAATAGTTTCTGATCTTACATTTAGGTCTTTAATTCATTTTGAGTTTATCTTTGTGTATGACATTAAGTAGTGTCAAAGAGGATTATTCTTGAGCATCAAAAATCTAGTGGAATTTGCTTTGCTAGTGGAGTTTGGACTTGCTTGGAACCCATCACCTCTTTCTTCTTTCCTACTTCTCTTTTTCATAATGGGAGTGTCTATCCTATAATCCTTCCAACCATTACATTTTGAAAGCAGATAATTTGTCTGGTTTACAGAGTCCCAGCTGAAAAAGAATTTTGCAACAGAAGAATTATACCCCAAGTATCTCTCTCTCTTCATTTTTATTGGAGTTAGTTGCTTTACAATGTTGTGTTAGTTTCTACTGTACAGCAAAGTGAATCAGTTATACATATGTATGTATATTGCCTTCTCTGATATATATATATATATATATATATATATATATATATATATATATATATCCTCTTATTTAGAGTTCCTTCCCATTTAGGTCACCACAGAGCATTGAGTAGCATTGTGGTATACAATAGGTTCTCATTAGTTATCTATTTTTGGAGAAGGCAATGGCACCCCACTCCAGTACTCTTGCCTGGAAAATCCCATGGATGGAGGAGCCTGGTAGGCTGCAGTCCATGGGGTCGCTAAGAGTCGGACACGACTTCACTTTCACTTTTATGCATTGCAGAAGGAAATGGCAACACACTCCATTGTTCTTGCCTGGAGAATCCCAGGGACGGGGGAGCCTGATAGGCTGCTGTCTCTGGGGTCGCACAGAGTAACACACGACTGAAGCGACTTAGCCGCAGCAGCAGTTTCTTTACCATTTGAGCTACAGGGAAGCCCCACACACTGTAGTGTGTATATGTAAATACCAATCTCCCAATTCATCCCAGCCCCTTTTCCTCTCCTGGTATCCATAAGTTTGTTCTCTGCATCTGTGTCTCTATTTCTGCTTTGCAAATAAGTTTGTATGTACCATTTTTCTAGATTCCACATATAAATGATATTATATGATGTTTGTTTTTCTCTTGCTGGCTTAGTTCACTCTGTATGACAGTCTTTAGGTCTTTTCGTGTCTCTGCATATGGCACTAGTTCATTCCTTTTTATGGCTGAGGCTTCCCTGGTAGTTCAGCCTGTAAAGAATCCACCTGCAATGCAGGAGACCCAGGTTTGGTCCCTGGGTCTGGAAGATACCCTGGAGAAGGAAATGGCAATCCACTCCAGTATTTTTGCCTGGAAAATCCTGTGTACAGAGTAGCTTGGCAGGCTATAGTCCATGGGGTTGCAAAGAGTTGGACATGACAGCACACATACACATGTGATGAATTAGCTAAAGGCTCTAATGGAAAAAGTGGAAACACGCAAGAAGAGATGGATAATGTAAGAACCTCTAAGAATCAAAAGGAAATGCTAGAAATGCAATTGATACAGTAAGAGAAGAGAAAATTTAAAATCATAAAATGCTTAATTAAAACTACAAAAATCGGAAAACAATAAAGACAAAAGAAACAAAGAACAAGGACAACAAATAAAAACTAGCAATTGTGATAAGATATTAATCTATGTCAATAATCTAAACAACAGTGGTCTAAATACACTAATTAAACAAGTGGATATAGAAACTAGTCTTTATATGTTGTTTATAAGAAGCTATATGTTAGCTACAAGAAAATTCCATTAATGTACATAGACACAAAAAAGTTTAGGGATGGAGAGAGGTAAATCATTTTAATAATAATCAAAAGAAGATTAGGTAAATTAATATTTATATTATATCCAGATAAAGCAGACTTTACAGTAAGGAAGAGTATCAGGGATACAGAGGGGAATTACATAATGATAAAGGGGTCAATTCTCCAAGAAAACATAGTGATCCTGAATGTGTATGTACCTAACAACAGAGTGTCAAAATATGTGAGGCAAAAACAAATAGAACTGTAGGGAGAAATAAATGAACTCACTATTATAGTTGGAAACTTCAGTACCCCTCTATCAGTGATAGACAGATCCTGCCAGCAGAAAAATAATGACATAGCTGAACTGAACAATACCATATATCAACTGGATTTAATTGACATTTACAAAATACTTCATCCAATAGCAGCAGAATGAATGTTTTTCTCAAGCTTATAGAGCATTTACCAAGATAAACCACATTCTGGGCCATAAGACACAACTTAACAAATTTAAAAGATTATTAATCATGCAAAATACATTCTCAGACCACAATGAAATGGAACAAAAAAAAAATCAATGGTGAAAAGACAGTTGAAATACACTATGTCTGGAGATTAAATGGCACACTTACAAATAACACATGGGTCAAAGAAGCCTCAAGAGAAATTTAAAAAAAAAAACATTTTGAGGAAAATGAAAATGCAACTTAGCAAATTTGGTTGCAGCAAAAGCAATGTTTAAAGGGAATTCTTTAAACATTTAATACATATACTAGAAAGGAGAAAAGATCTAAAATTAATAATCTAAGCTTCCACCTTAGGTAACTGGAAAAAGAAGAACAAATTAAACAGAAGGAAGCAGAAGAAAAGGAATAATAAAAATTAGAGAGTATCTTCTGGAAGATAATAGAGGGAATACTTACTAACTCATTCTGTGAAGTTAGTAATACCAAAATCAGGTAAAGTCATTATAGGAAAAGAAAACTATACACCAATATCTCTTATAAATATAAGTGCAAAAATATTAGGAAATGAAATCCAACAATGTGTAAAAAATTACATAAATTATATGACATGAATAAGTGAGATGAATATAAGTGAGATGAATTCTGTACATGCAACGTGGTTCATCATTTGAAATTAATGTAATCCTTCACATCAGCAGACTAAGGAAGAAAAATCATATAATATTAATAGATACAGAAAAAGCACTGACAAAATCTAATACCCAGTCATGATTTTAAAAGCTCTTAGCAAATTATGAATAAAGGGGATCTTCTCCAACTTGATAAAGAACATCCACAGAAATCCTTCACTCTTATTATGAACATCTTGCATTAGTATGGTATGTTTGTTACAATGATGCACTAATATTGATACATTATTGTTAACTAAAGTTCATAATTTAGATTAGGGTTCACACATTTTGTATGTTCTATAAGTTTTAACAAATGTATAATGACATATATCCACAATTATAGCATCATATATAGTATTTTCAGTGTCCTGTCATCTTCTCTGCCCTGCCTTTATATCCCTGCCTATTCCCTAACCCCTAGAAATCGCTGATCCTTTTACTATCTCCATATTTGCCTTTTCCAGAATGTTGTATGGTTGGAATCATACAGTATGTAACCTTTTCAGATTGGCTCCTTTCACTTAGGAATGTACATTTAAAATTCCCCCATGTATTTTGTGGCTTAATAACTCATTTCTTTTTTATCAGCAAATAATATTCCTTTGTATGGATGTATGACTATCCATTCACCTGATGAAGTATACCTTGGTTGTTTCTAAGTTTGGGCATTTGTGAATAAAGTTGCCTTAAAAGTTGTGTTCAGGTCTTAAAACTTAAAAAAAAAATATTTATTTATTTTATTTTTGGCAATGGTAGGTCTTTGTCACTGTGCACGGGCTTTCTCTAGCTTCAGCAAGTTGGGGCTACCCTCTAGTTGCAGTGCATGAGCTTCTCATTGTGTTGGCTTCTCTTGTTACAGAGAATGAGCTCTAGGGTGTGTGTTTCAGTAGTTGTGTCATGTTGGCTCAGTGCTTGCAGCTCGAGGACTATAGAATGCGGGCTCAGTAGTTGTGGTGCATGGGCTTAGTTGCCTGTGGCATGTGAAATCTTCCCAGACCAGGGATCGAACCTGTGTCCTCTGCATTGACAGGCAGATTCTTAACCACTAGACCATCTTAACCACTAGACCACCAGGGAAGTTTCATGTGCAGCTTTTGTGTAGAGATGTTTTCAATTCACTTGGGTGAATATTAGGAAACAAAATTGCTGAATCATGTAATGTCTGTATTTAGTTTCTACCAGTGTCCTTCAAAATGACTGGACCATTTTTGCCTTCCCACCAGAATTGAGAGTACTTATTGCTCCACATCCTTACCAGAATTTGGTGTTGTCAGTTTTTCTGATCTTAGACATTCTAATAGGTGTGTAGTGATATTTAATATTTTTACACATATTTTTTAGTCATTTACATTTCTTATTTGAATCTAGCCAGAACCTAAGATTTCATCAGAGACACACATAAAATTTGGATCTCTGACATTAAGTAAAAATCCTTAATAATGTTTTATTTAGAAAAACAGCTTATAACAGGGCATATTTGGAATAGAATTCATTCTTGGGTGAAAAATATGAGCAACATAGAAGATTTGCAAATAAGAGAAATTCATTTCACCAGTAAAAATATTTTTCAAATCTTCAGGAAATAATGGACATTTATTTAAACAAGTTTTATTTAAGTAATTCTTCTGGGACTTTGTCTCTTAGTAAGAAAGCATACAACTATAAACACATTCTGACACTTTATGACCTTAAGTTTCTTTCATCCTTCGTATATGATAAAGGAATCTGGACTCTGTCTAACCTCAGCTGTGTTATACTAATTCAAAGCAATAGATTTGACCAATGTACAGTCAAGTGTAACAGAGATTTTGATTTTCATTACAAAAGTTTGAGAACTCTGTTATCACCCCTGCACCAAGAAATTGCAAATGTGTTTACCTTTGCTTGTCATTTCACATTATAAGCAGTTATCAGGAATATAATCCCCAGTATTTACACATTTACATTTACAAGAAGAGTTCTTTTCTTTCTCTCGTTACACCACTGCACAGTCTTTTATTAGTTCTAACACTGAACTTAACCCTTTTTAAAAATGTGAGATAAGTTTCATGAACATTTCCATGCACAGAGATTTATAAAAGTGAACTACAGTCTTTTTTTTTTAATATAAATATATTTATTTTAACTGGAGGCTAATTACTTTACAATATTACATTGGTTTTGCCATACATCAACATGAATCTGCCACGGGTGTGCATGTGTTCCCCATCCTAAATCCCCTTTCCACCTCCCTCCCCATACCATCCCTCTGGGTCATCCCAGTGCACCAGCCCCAAGCATCATGCATCGAACCTGGACAGGTGATTCGTTTCACATATGATGATATACATGTTTCAATGCCATTCTCCCAAACCATCCTACCCTCGGCCTCTCCCACAGAGTCCAAAAGACTGTTCTATACATCTGTATCTATTTTGTTGTCTTGCATACAGGGTTATTGTTAACATCTTTCTAAATTCCATATATATGCGTTAGTATACTGTATTGGGGTATTTCTTTCTGGCTTACTTCACTCTGTATAATAGGCTCCAGGTTCATCCACCTCATTAGAACTGATTCAAATGCATTCTTTTTAATGGCTGAGTAATATTCCATTGTGTATATGTACCACAGCTTTCCTATCCATTCATCTGCTGATGGACATCTACGTTGCTTCCATGTCTAGGCTATCATAAACAGTGCTGTGATGAACATTGGTGTACACGTGTCTCTTTCAATTCTGGTTTCCTCAGGGTGTATGCCCAGCAGTGGGATTGCTGGGTCGTATGGCAGTTCTATTTCCAGTTTTTTAAGGAATCTCCACACTGTTCTCCATAGTGGCTGTTCTAGTTTGCAAACTCTAGTTTGCAAGAGTGTAAGAGGATTTCTTCTTCTCCACACCTTCTGCAGCATTTATTGTTTGTAGACTTGTGGATGGCAGCATTCTGACCAGTGTGAGATAGTACCTCATTGTGGTTTTGATTTGCATTTCTCAGGTAATGAGTGATGTTGATCATCATTTCATGTGTTTGTTAGCCATGTGTATGTCTTCTTTGGAGAAATGTCTGTTTAGTTCTTTGGCCCATTTTTTGATTGGGTCGTTTATTTTTCTGGAACTGAGCTGCAGGAGATGCTTGTATATTTTTGAGATTAGTTGTTTGTCAGTTGCTTCATTTGCTATTATTTTCTCCCATTTTGAAACCTGTCTTTTCATTTTGCTTATAGTTTCCTTTGTTGTGCAGAAGCTTTCAAGTTTAATTAGGTCCCATTTATTTATTTTTGCTTTTATTTCCAATATTCTGGGAGGTGGGTCACAGAGGATCCTGCTGTGATTTAGGTCAGAGAGTGTTTGCCTCTGTTTTCCTCTAAGAGTTTTATAGTTTCTGGTCTTATGTTTAGATCTTTAATCCATTTTGCGTTAATTTTTGTGTACAGTGTTAGAAAGTGTTCTAGTTTCATTCTTTTAAAAGTGGTTGCCCAGTTTTCCCAGCACCACTTAAAGAGATTGTCTTTTCTCCATTGTATTTTCTTGCCTCCTTTGTCAAAGATAAGGTGTCCATAGGTGTGTGGGTTTATCTCTGGGCTTTCTATTTTGTTCCATTGATCTATATTTCTGTCTTTGTGCCAGTACCATACTGTCCTGATGACTGTGGCTTTGTAGTAGAGCCTAAAGAAAGGCAGGTTGATTCCTCCAGGTCCATTCTTTTTTGTCCAGATTGTTTTGGTTATTCGAAGTGTTTTGTATCTCCATACAAATTGTGAAATTATTTGTTCTAGCTTTGTGAAAAATACCGTTAGTAACTTGATAGGGATTGCACTGAATCTATAGATTGCTTTGGGTAATATACTCATTTTCACTATATTGATTCTTCTATTCCATGAACATGATATATTTCTCCATCTATTAGTGTCCTCTATGATTTCTTTCATCAGTGTTTTATAGTTTTTTATATATAGGTATTTTGTTTCTTTAGGTGGATATATTCTTAAGTATTTTATTCTTTTCATTGCAATGGTGAATGGAATTGTTTCCTTAATTTCTCTTTCTGTTTTCTCATTATTAGTGTATAGGAATGCAAGGGACTTCTGTGTGTTGATTTTATATCCTGAAACTTTACTATATTCATTGATTAGCTCTAGTAATTTTCTAGTGGAGTCTTCAGGATTTTCTATGTAGAGGATCATGTCATCTGCAAACAGTAAGAGTTTTATTTCTTTTCCAATTTGGATTTATTTATTTTTTTTTCCTCTGCTCTGATTGCTGTGGCCAAAACTTCTAAAACTATGTTGAATAATAGTGGTGAAAGTGAGCACCCTTGTCTTGTTCCTGAATTTAGGGGAAATGCTTTCAATTTTTCACCATTGAGGATAATGTTTGCTGTGTGTATGTCATATATAGCTTTTATTATGTTGAGGTATGTTCTTCCTATTCCTGCTTTCTGGAGGGTTTTTATCATAAATGGATGTTGAATTTTGTCAAAGGCTTTTTCTGCATCTATTGAGATAATCATATGGCTTTCATTTTTCAGTTTGTTAATGTGGTGTATTTCATTGATTGACTTGCAGATATTGAAGAATCCTTGCATCCCTGGGATAAAGCCCACTTGATCATGGTATGTGACCTTTTAATATGTTGTTGGATTCTGATTGCTAGAATTTTGTTAAGGATTTTTGTATCTATGTTCATCAGTGATATTGGCCTATAGTTTTCTTTTTTTGTGGCATCTTTGTCAGGTTTTTGTATTAGGGTGATGGTGGCCTCATAGAATGAGTTTGGAAGTTTACCTTCCTCTGCAATTTTCAAGGGTTAGAGTAGTATAGGTGTTAGATCTTCCCTAAATTTTTGGTAGAATTCAGCTGTGAAGCCATCTGGACCTGGGCTTTTGTTTGCGGGAAGATTTCTGATTACAGTTTTAATTTCCATGCTTGTGATGGGTCTGTTAAGATTTTCTATTTCTTTCTGGTTCAATTTTGGGAAGTTGTACTTTTCTAGGAGTTTGCCCATTTCTTCCAAGTTGTCCATTTTGTTGGCATATAATTACTGGTAGTAGTCTCTTATGAGCCTTTGTATTTCTGTGTTGTCTGTTGTGATCTCTCCATTTTCATTTCTAATTTTATTGATTTGATTTTTCTCCCTTTGTTTCTTGATGAGTCTGGCTAATGGTTTGTCAATTTTATTTATTCTCTCAAAGAACCAGCTTTTGGCTTTGTTGATTTTTGCTATGGTCTCTTTTATTTCTTTTGCATTTATTTCTGCCCTAATTTTTATGATTTCTTTCCTTCTACTAACCCTGGGGTTCTTCATTTCTCCTTTTCTAGTTGCTTTAGGTGTAGAGTTAGGTTATTTATTTGACTTTTTTCTTGTTTCTTGAGGTAGGCCTGTATTGCTATGAACCTTCCCCTTAGCACTGCTTTTACAGTGTCCCACAAGTTTTGGGTTGTTGTGTTTTCATTTTCATTCATTTCTAGGCATATTTTGATTTCTTCTGTGATTTGTTGGTTATTCAGCAGCGTGTTGTTCAGCCTCCATATGTTGGAATTTTTAATAGTTTTTCTCCTCTAATTGAGATCTAATCTTATTGCACTGTGGTCCAAAAAGATGCTTGGAATGATTTCAAGTTTTTTGAATTTACCACGGCTAGATTTATGGTCCAGGATGTGATCTTTCCTCGAGAAGGTTCTGTGTGCGCTTGAGAAAAAGGTGAAATTCATTGTTTTGGGGTGAAATGTCCTATAGATATCAATTAGGTCTAACTGGTCTATTGTATCATTTAAAGTTTGTGTTTCCCTGTTAATTTTCTGTTTAGTTGATCTATCCATAGGTGTGAGTGGGGTATTAAAGTCTCCCACTATTATTGTGTTATTGTTAATTTCCCCTTTCATACTTATTAGTATTTGTCTTACATATTGCGGTGCCCCTATGTTGGGTACATATATATTTATAATTGTTATATCTTCTTCTTGGATTGATCCTTTGATCATTATGTAGTGTCCTTCTTTGTCTCTTTTCACAGCCTTTGTTTTAAAGTCTATTTTATCTGATATGAGTATTGGTACTCCTGCTTTCTTTGGTCTCTAATTACATGGAATATCTTTTTCCAGCCCTTCACTTTCAGTCTGTATGTGTCCCTTGCTTTGAGGCAGGTCTCTTGTAGACAACATATATAGGGATCTTGTTTTTGCATCCATTCAGCCAGTCTTTGTCTTTTGGTTGGAGAATTCAACCCATTTACCATTAAAGTAATTATTGTTAAGTATCAATAACCTCAGATATGCAGATGACACCACTCTTATGGCACAAAGTGAAGAGGGGCTAAAAAGCCTCTGATGAAAGTGAAAGAGGAGAGCAAAAAAGTTGGCCTAAAGCTCAACATTCAGAAAACGAAGATCATGGCATCCGGTCCCATCACTTCATGGGGAATAGATGGGGAAACAGTGGAAACAGTGTCAGACTTTATTTTTTTGGGCTCCAAAATCACGGCAGATGGTGACTGCAGCCATGAAATTAAAAGACGCTTACTCCTTGGAAGAAAAGTTATGACCAACCTAGATAGCATATTCAAAAGCAGAGACATTACTTTGCCAACTAAGGTCCATCTAGTCAAGGCTATGGTTTTTCCTGTGGTCATGTATGGATGGGAGAGTTGGACTGTGAAGAAGGCTGAGTGCCAAAGAATTGATGCTTTTGAACTGTGGTGTTGGAGAAGACTCTTGAGAGTCCCTTGGACTGCAAGGAGATCCAACCAGTCCATTCTGAAGGAGATCAACCCTGGGATTTCTTTGGAAGAAATGATGCTAAAGCTGAAACTCCAGTACTTTGGCTACCTCATGTGAAGAGTTGATGCATTGGAAAAGACTCTGATGCTGGGAGGGATTGGGGGCAGGAGGAGAAGGGGACGACCGAGGATGAGATGGCTGGATGGCATCCCGGACTCGATGGACGTGAGTCTGAGTGAACTCCGGGTGATGGTGATGAACAGGGAGGCCTGGCATGCTGCGATTCATGGGGTCGCAAAGAGTTTGACACGACTGAGCGACTGAACTGAACTGAACTGAACTGATGATCACGTTGCCATTTAATTTAATGTTTTGGGTTTGAGTTTATACCCCTTTTCTGTGTTTCCCGTCTAGAGAAGAGCCTTTAGCATTTGGTGGAGAGCTGGTTTGGTGGTGCTGAATTCTCTTAGTTTTGCTTGTCTGTAAAGCTTTTGATTTCTCCTTCGTATTTGAATGAGATCCTTGCTAGGTACAGTAATCTGTGCTGTAGGTTATTTTCTTTCATCACTTTCAGTATGTCTTGCCATTCCCTCCTGGCCTGAAGAGTTTCTATTGAAAAAGCAGCTGTTATCCTTATGGGAATCCCCTTGTGTGTTATTTGTTGTTTTTCCCTTGCTGCTTTTAATATTTATTCTCTGTGTTTGACCTTTGTTAATTTGATTAATATGTGTCTTGGGGTGTTTCACCTTGGGTTTATCTTGTTTGGGACTCTCTGTGTTACTTGGACTTGGGTGATTATTTTCTTCCCCATTTTAGGGAAGTTTTCAACTATTATCTCGTCAAGTATTTTCTCATTTTCTCTTTCTTTTTGTCTTCTTCTTCTGGGACTCATATGATTTGAATGTTCGGGCATTTAACATTGTCCCAAATGTCTCTGAGATTGTCCTCATTTCTTTTAAATCTTTTTTCTTTTTTCCCCTCTCTTTCATTTATTTCTACCATTCTGTCTTCTACCTCACTAATCCTATCTTCTGCCTCTGTTATTCTACTATTGGTTCCCTTCAGAGTGTTTTTGATCTCATTTATTGCACTGTTCATTAATAACTTTTTTATTTCTTCTAGGTCTTTGTTAAACCTTTCTTGCATCTTCTGAATCCTTGTCTCCAGGCTGTTTATCTGTGATTCCATTTTGTTTTCAAGATTTTTGATCATTTTCACTATCATTATTCAGAATTCTTTATCAGGTAGATTCCCTATCTCTTCCTCTTTTGTTTGGTTTGGTGGGCATTTATCCTGTTTCTTTACCTGCTGGGTGTTCCTCTGTCTCTTTATCTTGTTTATATTGCTGGGTTTGGGGTGGGCTTTCTGTATTCTGGCAGCTTGTGGAGTTCTCTTTATTATGGAGTTTCCTCACTGTGGGTGGGGTTGTACGGGTGGCTTGTCAAGGTTTCCTGGTTAGGGAAGCTTGTGTCGGTGTTCTGATGGGTGGAGCTGGATTTTTTCTCTCTGGAGTGCAATGAAATGTCCAGTAGTGAATTGTGAGATGTCAGTGGGTTTGAAGTGACTTTGGGCAGCCTGTATATTGAAGCTCAGGGCTGTGTTTCTGTGTTGCTGGAGAATTTGTGTAGTATGTCTTGCTATGGAACTTGTTGGCCCTTGGGTGGTGCTTGGTTTCAGTGTAGGTATTGGAGGCGTTTGATGAGATCCTGTCGATTAATATTCCCTGGAGTCAGGAGTTCTCTGGTGTTCTCAGGATTTGGACTTAGGCTTTGTGCTTCTGGTTTTCAGTCTTATTTTTACAGTAGCCTCAAGACTTCTCCACCTATACAGCACCGTTGATAAAACATCTAGGTTAAAGGTGAAGTTTCTCCACGGTGAGGGACACCAAGAGAGGTTCACAGAGTTACATGGAGAGGAGAAGTGGAAGGAGGGAGATAGATGTGACCAAGATGAGATGAGGTGGAAGCAAAAGAGGAGAGAGCAAGCTAGCCAGTAATTACTTCCTTATGTGCACTCCACAGTCTGTACCACTCAGAGAGGATCACGAAGTTATACAGAGAAGAGAAGAGCCAGGAAGGAGACAGAGGTGGCCAGGAGGATAAAGGGGGGAATCAAAAGGAGAGAGACAGATCCAACCAATAATCAGTTTCCTAAGTGTTCTCCACCATCCAGAACACACCAAGAGATTCACAGAGTTGGGTAGGGAAGAGAAGGGGGAGGGAGGAGATAGAGGTGACCTGTTGGAGAAAAAGGAGAGTCCAAAGGGAGAGAGAGTGGTCAAGCCAGTAATCTCGCTCCCAAGTAAAAATGGGTACTGAAGACTGGGTTCTTAAAGGTACAAAATTGATAACAAATATCAAAAAGCAAAGATTAAAAGTCAAGAGTAAAGTTTGGATTTTCAAAATTTCAATGTTAAAGAAAAAAAAAAAACAAGTCACAAAAATTATAATATATATATATATATGAAGTTTGCTTTAAAAATAATGTCTCTCTCTCTTTTTTTGCAAAGTAATAGTAGGTTATAAAATGAAAATTAAAGGAATAATAGAGGACTTTAAAATAAAAAAGAAATTAAAGAATGATAGTGAAAATAGTAAATATATATCTAGGACTTTCTCTGGTGTTGTGGGCAGTGTAGGGTCAGTTCATTTTCAGATAGTTCCTTGATCTGGCTTATATTTCTCAAGATCTATAGGCCCTTCCTATGTAGTTGGTACTAAATACAGGGTTTTAATCTATTGCACCTGTCACTTCCAAGGATGTTCCCTCTGTTTTATCTTCTTCTGTTTGCTGGTCTCTTCAGTGTCTAATTTCTGCCCTGACACAAGGGGGCGGTGGTGGACAGTTTTTTAGGCTCACCTGTTCAGTCGTGCTGTGGGGAGGAAGGGGTGCTGCAACAAATAACACTGGCATGTGCTTGGTGTGCTCACAGTATCTCAGCCACACTGGGTTTGCCCCCACTCACTGCGTGTGTGCTTTCCCTGTCTACACTGCTTAGGCTCTAGGTTGCTCTGCAAGGAACTGTCTGAGGCCAGACCTGAGTTGTATGCACTTTCCAGGTCTAAGCCACTCAGGTTCAGGTACTCGTGTAGCCCTCAGAGGCGCAGACTCAGTTGGGCCTGTGCTTTGTGCCTTTCCCAGTTCTGAGCAGCTCAGGTGACAAGGTGTTTGGTAAGTGTGGTTGCTGGGACTTATCACCTCCCTCATCCCTGCTGCTCGGTTTTCTGGGTGTACAACCGGTGCACCTTCTCAGGCGTATGTTGACCATCCAGAATCCCAAGAAGTCTTGGTTAGCAACAAAGCCTGCTTGCAGTTTTGTAGATAAAGCTTCTCTGGGGCCGCAATTGCCCCCTTCTGGCTCTGGCTGCCCTCGCCTACCTGTCAGAGGGGGATGGGCCGGCCTGCAGCCAGCTAGCTCTGTTCAATCCTTTGTTCTGTGAGTGGGCCTGGCGATGTCTTAGGTTAGGGCTTTTCCCATAGTTTTCTAGTCAGTCCTTTGTTCTGTGAGCAGGCCTGGTGGTGTCTTAAGTTAGGGCTTTTCACGTGGTAGCTATCCCACAGTCTGGTTTGCTATCCCAAGTTAGTTCTCTCAGATTGCCCTCGGGGCATTCAGGTCTGGTCCTTACTCTAAGCAATGCAGCCCGTGTCTCCCTGCCCAGCCCCCGCTTGCTAGTGGCAGATGCAGGCATCTGCGTTGCTTCTCCACTGAGGGAGTTTCCATTGGGCACATAATCTGTGGGTTTTAATTATTTATTTATTTTTTCCTCCCAGTTATGTTGCCCTCTGAGGTTCCAAGGCTCACCACAGACTTGCCAGTGAGAGTGTTTCCTGGTGTTTGGAAACTTCTCTTTTTTAAGACTCCCTTCCCAGGATGGAGTTCTGTCCCTACCTCTTTTGTCTCTCTTTTTATCTTTTATATTTTTTCCTACCTCCTTTTGAAGACAATGGGCTGCTTTTCTGGGTGCCTGATGTCCTCTGCCGGCATCCAGAAGTTGTTTTGTGCATCTGCGTCTCTTTTGCTGTCTCGCATACAGGGTTATCATTACCATCTTTCTAAATTCCATATATACGTATTAGTATACTGTATTGGTGTTTTCCTTTCTGGCTTACTTCACTCTGTGAATTTACTCAGCGTTCAAATGTTCTTTTGATGATTTATGGGGAAGAAAGTGGTCTCCCTGTCCTATTCCTCTGCCATCTTCTCTTATGTCCCCCTGAACTACAGTCTTAATTGGCAACCTTGTAAAAACCATTGGTTTGCATGAAGGATAGTAAAGGTACCTGAAAGCTGAACATGATCTGTAGAAAACCTAGCCCTGCACCTCCTTGCAGGTTTTACCTTTGAAAAATTCTCCCACAAGCAGCCCTAAATCATTACCCATCATGGTTTACAGCTCTCTGGAGAAGACTTTGAGACAACCTTGCAGCATTAATGTTTAGTGTCCCATAAACTATTGTCAGGATAAAATTCTCTTTTCTTTCTAACTTGTAGTTTTCTCCTTTTTCTATTTAAACTCTCTCTGAAGGTGGCTACTGCTCATCAAGTTCATTTACATTCTGATAACTATTATTAATAAAAGGCACGGGGCTTGTGTTTTCAACTCCAATGGCAAACTTTTAGTGTCATTTAATTGACCTCTCACAGCACTCGCAGAGATAACTACTCCTTCTAAGTTGATATCCTTTATTCACTTGGCTTTCATAAACTGCATTATCCTACCACCCCCCCCCTTTTTTTTTCTGCTCCCTCATTAGCTCTTCCATCTGTATTATTTTCTGGATTATCTTTCTCTACTCCTACCTCAGTTAAATGCCAGAGTGGACTTATCCTTAGTCCTATTTTCTTCTCTATTTACATTTTTTGGGGGGTAGGTGATAGCATCTCTTGATTTTAAACATCATCTACATATCAATGGCTCCTAAATTTGTGTATTTATTATAGACCTGTTCCTTGGGCTCCAGATTGGTATATTCCACTACTTACTTGGCAGCTTAATCCTAACACACTCAAAATTGAACTGATTCTACCCCCTTCAAACCAAATTGTCTTTTCTCAGTGTGTCCCATTGCCATAAATGGCACCAACATTCACCAGTTGTCCAGGCCAAAATCCCTGGAGTCATTCTTGACTGTTTCCTCTCATGACCCACATACAACTTATTAGCAAATCCCATGGGCTCTACCTTTAAGATGTGTCTAAAAGATCACCACCTTTCATCATTTCCAACACTTCAACCCATTTCCAAGCCACTATTATCTCTTATGTAGATCATTACAATAGATTTCTTGCTAGTTCTCTTGTTTACACTCTTATTCTCTGAGAGTCTATTCTCCATACAATATCCAGATTACACTTTCTGCCATTAACTGAATTTTGTCCCCCTAAAATCCATATGTTGAAGGCCTAAAGTGTGTGAAAGTCACTTAGTTGTGTCTAATTCTTTGCGATCCCATGGACTGTATGGTTCCTGGAATTCTCCAAGACAGAATACTAGAGTGGGTAGCCTTTCCCTTCTCCAGGGGATCTTCCCAACCCAAGGATGAAACCCAGGTCTCCTACATTGCAGGTGGATTCGTTACCAGCTGAGTCACCAGGAAAGCCCAAGAATACTGGAGTGGGTAGCTTATCCCTTCTCCAGCAGACCTTCCCAACTCAGAAACTGAACTGGGGTCTTCTACATTGCAGGCAGATTTTTTTACCAGCTGAACTACCAGGGAAGCCCTTAACCTCCAATATAATGGTATTTGGATGAGGACTTTGGGAAGTAGCTAGACTTAGATGAGGTCATGAGAATGGGGTCCACGTAATGGAATAAATGCCCTTATAAGAAGAGACACCAGAGAGCTTGCTTCCTCTACTTCTACTCTCTCTCTCTCCCTCTGCCCTACATGCCTGGAGGAAATGCCATATAAAGACTTAACAAAAAGGTAGCTGTCTGAAATCCAGAGAGAGAGTTCTAACTAAACACCTATCCTACTGGCAGCTTGGTCTTGTATATCCAATCTCCAGAACTGTGAGACATTGATTCCTGTTGTTTAAGTCACCCAGTCTATGCTATTTTGTTATGGTGGCCTGAGGTAACTAACATAGTGTCCAAAAATACATAAATGAAATCTTGTAATTTTCCTGCTAAAATTTTTCAAATAACTTTCTATAATTTCTAAAATAAAGTCCAAAGATTTTGCTGAAAGGAAATGGCAACCCACTCCAGTATTCTTGCTTGGAAAATCCCATGGACAGAGGAACCTGGTGGGCTACAATCCATGGAGTCACAACTTAGCAACTGAGCACACATGTAGGATTCTATGGTCTTCTCAGGTGGTGCTAGTGGTAAAAAAACAAACAAACAAACAAACAAAAAAAACCCCATCTGTTAATGCAGGAGCTGTAAGAGACACGGGTTCGATCCCTGGGTTGGGAAGATCCCCTGGGAGAGGGCATTGCAACCCATTCCAGTATTCTTGCCTGGATAATCCCATGGTCAGAGGAGCCTGGAAGGCTATGGTCTATAGGGTAGCAAAGAGTTGGACACGACTGAAGCTACTTACCACACATGGATAAGATTCTATATGATCTAAATCCCTGCTGCTTCTCTGATAACTCTTACCAGGCATCCCCTGGCTCACTACATTCCAGCCACTCTGGCTACTTTGCTGTTGCTAGGTTACCACAAATTCTTACTTCCTCCATCCTCAGATTTTGCACTTGTTGACCCTGCCCCTCTTCTTCCCACCAGTGGCATTACTCACGTTTTACCTTTACATTGTTCTCAAATGTAAACGTCTCAAAGATGTCTTTTTCTCTAAAATAACCACATCTTTACCCCATTACATTTTATCCTCTTATCCTGGTTTTTATTTATAAATTTATCATTAACGGATATTATCTATCTCTAATTTATGATCTTTCCCCCCAGTAAATGATGTTTCATGAGGGTAGGAAGTGACTATGTTTTCCTCACTATTGTAGATTTGTATGTGGTAGATATTTGATAAATAGTCAATGAATAAATAAACAAGCTTGATCTCACAATCACTGCTCTCTTCTGGCTCTTTTGTTTAACTTTGAAAGTTAGAGTAAGGAAAGGATGACTTGGAGTAACTTTAAAAGTCAAACAAGAGAAATATAATTTGGAATTCACTTTTAGTATGATGCTAAAGCTGAAACTCCGGTACTTTGGCCACCTCATGCGGAGAGTTGACTCATTGGAAAAGACTCTGATGCTGGGAGGGATTGGGGGCAGGAGGAGAAGGGGACAGCAGAGGATGAGATGGCTGGATGACATCACTGACTCGATGGACGTGAGTTTGAGTGAACTCCGGGAGATGGTGATGGACAGGGAGGCCTGCCGTGCTGCAATTCATGGGGTCACAAAGAGTCAGACACGACTGAGCGGCTGAACTGAACTGAACTGATAACAGAATAACAACCTTTTAAATTTGATGTTTCCACACACAGCTAACTGCTCTGCTTTTTTGCCCTGACAAAGTACATGCTAGTGGTTAGGAAGTCTTCATGGTTTATGATGAAGTAGTCATCTGGCTGGCTTTCCCGGTCGCTCAGTGGTAAACAATCTGCCTGCCAATGCAAGGAGATGCAGGTTTGATCCCTGGATCCAGAAGATCCCCTGAAGGAAGAAATGGTAACCCATACCAGTTTTCTTACCTGGAGAATCCCATGGACAGAAGAGCCTGGCAGGCTACAGTCCATGGGATCACAAAGAGTCAGACACGACTAAGTAACTGAGCAAGTAAGCACACGTGCAACCATCTGTGGAAGTATATACCTGTAGAAGTGAATATGAATCTTGTTTAATTTTCTATTTAGGGTACTCCTGTGATTTATTCATTCAACAAATATGGAACATTTAGGGAAAAATGCATGCCCAACTCTTTGTGACCCATGGACTGTATAGTCCATGGAATTCTCCAGGCCAGAATACTGTGCTGGGTAGCCTTTCCCTTCTCCAGGGGATCTTCCCAACCCAGGGATTGAAAATGGGTCTCCTGTTGGAAACAAAGACAAATAGGATCCAGTCCATGCCACTGAGAAACACAGTCTTGTGGGGATGAACACATAATAGGATAATTTCAATATAATGTGATATGTGCGGTTCTTAGTTGCTCAGTCGTGTCTGACTCTCTGCGACCCCATGGACCCTGCCAGGTTCCTCTGTCCATGGGGATTTTCCATGCAAGAATACTGGTGTGGGTTGCTGTGCCCTCCTCAAAGAGGTCTTCCCAACCCAGGGATTGAACCCAGGTCTCTCACATTTCAGGTAGATTATTTACCATCTGAGACACCACAGAAGTCCAAGAATACTGGAGTGGGTATCCTATCCCTTCTCCAGGAGATTTTCCTGACCCAGAAATCAAACCGGGGTCTCCTGCATTGCAGGCGAATCTTCACCAGCTGAGCTACCGGGGAAGCCCTACAATGTGATATGCTAGGGTATAATTTAAGATATGGTGTGGGAGCCTAGAGGAAAAGTATCTGCAGCTATCTGAAAAAGTCAGAGAATGCTTCATAGAGGAGGTAGCATTTGCTATGACAGATGAAGAATGAATGAGTCCTATTGCCAGACAAAATAAGCCTAGAAGGTTTCTTGAAGGATGATGTGGTGAATGAGATGGGCCATGGAAAAAGGTATGATTGCATACAAGGGAATCTATGAAGGAGGACACTGTATGGGCAAAGAAGCAGCATCACGTGATTTTTTTTAAAAAATAATACATGGTTTATTTGAATGATTGCAAATAATGTGAGTGTATTGGGAGAAGTGGGAGATAAGACTAATCTAGCCTATTCAAGCTGGTCTGGGATTTCCAGAGGGACTAATTAAAAGTATAAACCATTACAAATTCCATTCCCACAATGCACAGCCAGTTGAGAGGGACATTTGATAAACTAATCTAAATTATAGTGTGCGTGACTCATTTGTTACTGCTCTCGAGGGAGGATGCCTAGAGAGGAAAGTGCATTAGCTAGCAGAATTTTGGCATGAGCAAGTAGATCCAACTTAAACTGAAGTATTTCTAGAAAGATTTCTCCCCCTTAAAAATCATGGCCTCTGTCTGCCATGTCTGCTCACTGCCCTAGCAGATTTTAAATTCTCCTTGCAATACTTTGTCTAAAAGGGGCAAGAAAATGAATGAATTTAGTTTTTAAGAATACAAAATAATCATTCCCCCAGATTGGAATTCCAAATACCCAAAAAAGATGTTTTTTAAGAAAGTAGTGTGATGTAGAGAATAAATTAAAAAACAGGACTTGAAGCAGCTGTTCTTTACCTGTCTAAATAAAGAACAATACATAAAAAGAAAAAAAATCCATCTGTTTTGAGTCATAAAATCATCCTCCAGGCTCCAAGAAGAGCTTATATCCAAGTGGAAGAGAAAGTGATTCTCCTCATGAAACTCAATTCTAAAGAACAACATCTTTTCCTTAAGGCCTCCTGGTGGGATAGATGTTCTTCTTTCATCAGACTAGGTTACTGAGCTACAGATATGTGTAAAGTTAAATTACAGTACCTCAATTGGAATATGTAAAGCCTGATGATTGTTCATGCCTTTAGTGTCATACTTAAAAACAGAGCTTTGAAAATACAACATGAAGAACAGGTTCTTTTTTAAAAAGAAAGCAAAATGAAAATGAGTTCCATTTAGAAAAATGAAGAAAGTAAATGAATTTGGGCATTTAAAAATGGCTTTATAACTATGAAAAGAAAAGAAAGTTACAACTTATCTGAATTTCTATGCCAAATTAACTCTTAATTCACTCAAAAAGTCCACAAGCTTCTATTTATTGATTATTAATATTAAAATACATATATATCATGAGCACTGTTTTAAGAAATGTTGGTGATAATGATAAGATCCTTTGCCCTCTGATTAATATCTAGTTATGGAAGCATGAGGATTTCAAGGTAGACAGAAGTCATTTGATATTGATGTACATATCGTGTTATAGATATTTCAAGTAAGAAAATGGTCACTGAGGGATGGAGTTAGACTGGGTAGCTCTTATGAAGAAGATTATTCTTGAAATTTTTTATTCATTGTACAGTCGCCCAGTCGTGTCCAACTCTTTGCGACCCCATGGACTGCACACCAGGCTTCTCTGTCCTTCACCATCTGCAGGAGCTTGCTCAAACTCATGTCCATTGAGTTGGTGATGCCATCCAACCAACTTGTCCTCTGTCGTCCCCTTCTCTTCCTGCTCTCAATCCGAATTCCCAGCATCAGAATCCTTTCTAATGAGTCAGATAATGAGTTGGCTAATGAAAATCAAAAGATGCTTACTCCTTAGAAGGAAAGTTATGACCAACCTAGATAGCATATTAAAAAGCAGAGATATTACTTTGCCAACAAAGGTCCGTCTAGTCAAGGCTATGTTTTTTTCCAGTGGTCATGTATGGATGTGAGAGTTGGACTGTGAAGAAAGCTGAGCACTGAAGAATTGATGCTTTTGAACTGTGGTGTTGGAGAAGACTCTTGAGAGTCCTTTGGATTGCAAGGAGATCCAACCAGCCCTTCCAAAGGAGACCAGTCCTGGGTGTTGATTGGAAGGACTGATGCAGAGGCTGAAACTCCAAAACTTTGGCCACCTCATGCAAAGAGTTGACTCATTGGAAAAGACCCGGGTGCTGCGAGGGATTGGGGGCAGGAGGAGAAGGGGACGACAGAGGATGAGATGGCTGGATGGCATCACCGACTCAATGGACGTGAATTTGAGTGAACTCTGGGAGTTGGTGATGGACAGGGAGGTCTGGCATGCTGGGATTCATGGGGTCGCAAAGAGTCGGACACGACTGAACGACTGAACTGAACTGAACTGAACTGAATGACTAATGAGTCACATTAGGTGGCCAAAGTATTGGAGTTTCAGCTCCAGCATCAGTCCTTCCAATGAATATTCAGATTTGATTTCCTTTAGGATTGACTGGTTGGATATTCTTGCAGTCCAAGGGACTCTCAAGAGTCTTCTCTAACACCACAGTTCAAAAGCTCAGTCTTCTTTATGATCCGACTTTCACATCCATACATGACTACCAGACTATACCTACCTTTGTTGGCAAAGTAATGTCTCTGCTTCATAATACGCTGTCTATGTTTGTCTTGAACTTAGAGCTTCAAAAAAAGTAAATTTGGGGTTTTGAATGATAGAGATATACGAGAAAGCATTTTAGATAAAAGGAAGTGGAAAGATTGATAGTATGGAAGCAGGAATGTGGTATGTGATTTTAAGGAGGCCAGTTTGACAGAATTGGGGCCAGTGATCATGCCAGGGATTAGTAGGGGTTTAGAATGAATAGGTAGGGTGGAGCCACTTGATGGAAGACCTGGACTGTCAGGTTGATTAGTTTTGACTTGATCCTACAGGCAAATGGATGCCCTTGTTGGGGAATGACATGCTGAAAGCAGCACCTTGAGAAGATTAGTCTAGCAGTGATTTTTCAGGAAGAGTTTGCTAGTTTGTGTGTGGCAAGTGATGGATGGGTGTGGGATCAGTGAAAGAGTTAACTCTCAGTTATTGTATTTAAGCTTATCAGAAACAAATCTTTAAATTCTCTTCTAAGTGATTTTTTTCCTTTTCCTTTGTTGGTATTATCATAATTTATTTTAATTCCCCCGTTTTCTAATTCAGCATGCTATAAAAGAGAGACCTTTCAAGGTGTTTGCACTGCTTCCACTACCTTCTCCCCCTGCCCCCACCTTGTCCATGCTCAGTGGTCAGGAGATTTTTAAAACAGACTTATGATTCATTCTTCCATTCCCTGGGGAAGATGTGAGTCATTCAGCCTGTAATCATCAAAGTCCCTAAATCTGGGCTTGGTGCCTTGCTTCAGTTTTCAGCATAAATGTAAACTGGGTTGCTTTCCATTTTCTTCAAAATCACCTCTTCTCAGTGTGACTTCACTATCTGAAATCATGTGCAGTCCAGATAGATTCTATTGAAATGGAAATACAAACACACATTGAAAATGCCAAATAGGGATGAACTGGAGATTATCTCTGTTACTATCTCCTCAGTTCAATTGAAGTCACTTTAATGATTATTTGAGCACACCCATTAGGGATTTATAGTCTGTATAGGCACAAAGCCTTATCCATAACAAACATATAAGTAATAAGTGAACAAACTGCATTGAGCTGTTAAATAGCAATATGGGATATGTATGATTAGGTGATAAAATAGATGGTCCAGACAATTGTAAGAACTGGCTGAAATAATTACACATCATTAAAAAATAAAACCTAAAGTCACAAAGTAGTGTGCATATTATGATGGAGGTTGAATCAACTTTCTTCATCTTACTATGAATTTCTCAGATCTGGTATGAACACAAATGAGAACTGACATTTAATAGATTCAATATCAAAATAGCATTTCCTAAATAGGGTTTTTCTTCTTGTTTTTGAGGTTTGCCTTTATAACATTTTTTCCCCAAGTAGCTGAATCGCCCTTTAATTAAGTGCCATTTTTTCCTTTACAATTAAGGTTATTCATTTCTCACTGAAAAATATTATCTGAGTTCATGTATACAGCAACCTCATTTGATTTGAAGACTGGGCTGTAGGATTATGCAAGAAGTGAATGTGCTTACTCCATCTGTAGATTAGTGAGACAGAATTGGAATCTCTCATGGTGCTGCAGTCACATCTGGCGATGAAGTTTGATTTCTGTGCCAATAAATATGTGCCTATGCTCACAGAAGTATCTTGAGGATACTGAGTTTTTGTTGGCAGATTGAAGAATGTGTGGGATAAACTGGAGTACCTTTATAAAGGGAAACTGCTTTGGAATCATTTTCTGACAGTGAAGGAAATGTGCTGGGATGGAAAGAACTGGTTCTTGAATAGTGTTCAAATGCATTAGGTTGCCTGGCCTATCAACCTATAAGTAAATCACATTAAGATTAGCTCAGTGTATTTTGTGTATGCTACCTGGTTGAGAGCAAAAGCCTAAGGGAAGAAGATCTAGGAGATGATAAGACATACAAGGGGAAAAAAGGAAAGAAAAGAGAGAGAGAAAGACAAAGGAGTAACATGAATTAATGACAAAGTGGAAGAGATTGTTGCATATACTTGAGTTTGGACCATTGACAAGGCAGTAGAGCAACATATTCTTGGTGTTTCCGGAGAATGGCTGTTCAAAGAACAGAAAGTCTGAGTAGATGACATGGATGACAAACAAAAATGGTTCATCTAGGCATCTACAATGTTGTTTGACTCTTCAAAGATCTTTTCTCCTTCTCCATGTTTTGCAAATATAATGTATTGAAATCACATGAAATGAGATTCTGCCAGTGCAGCATTATTTCTTGATCAGTTGGAGTAGTTGGACCTATTCAAGATATGAAAATAATGTAATTCAAAAACAATTTAATGGTTTTGAAAATGTTGCAACCCAGGGATCAAACGCAG